>NC_138897.1:88295941-88895941 GCF_965194825.1 Balaenoptera physalus
ACCAAAAAATGATACTTCTTCCTGGGAGGGTAGACCTCAGTCATCCCTGATGCTTCTCTTTCCCCCACCCTCAGTGTACCCCATTCAGTGTACCTGTGAGTCCTTTTGTTTCACTGGATCCCAAATCCCTGCACTCTAACTGCACTGCCACCATTTCACAACTGAGCTACTGAGACAGTCTCCTGATTCATTCCCTTTTCTGCTTTTCTCTCCACACAGCAGGCAGAAGGATCTTTTTTCTTATCATTATTACTATTTAAATTTTATATAATGGACAATTTCAAATATACATCAAGGTAGAGGGATGAATGTACCTCTCATTATTCAACTTAAATTATCCATTCATGGCCAGTCTTGTTTCATCTACTCTTTTGTCACCCCCCTCCCCAATATTTTGAAAGAAATCGCAGACATCATATCATCTAACCAACTAGTTTGGAATTGCCCTAAAGTGAAATTTTGCCTTGGGACTTCCCTGGCGGTCCAGTGGTTAAGACTCCGAGCTTCCACTGCAGGGGGCATGGGTTCAGTCCCTGGTCTGGGAACTAAGATCCCACATGCCGTGCAGAGTGGCCAAAAAAAAAAAAAGTGAAATTTTGCCTGTTGGTCACAAAAGGTGAGGAAGGTTGCTTCTCCAATAGTGGTAAGTTATTTGTCAATCTCTTTACTGTCTTCCAATTCTGTTTCTTCTTATTTTTTCAGGATGTGTTCCATTTCTGCATGATAAGTGCCATCACGAGAAAAATAGTTTAATGTGTTCATTTCATGTTAAGCCAGTTTTTCAGGGATACATATATAAGCACTTTCCTACTTTTGCACCAAATATGCTCTTTGAAGTGTGTGTGAAAGTTGAATGTACAAAAAATGTAAATATAGGTCAATTATACTTAAAAACGGACTCATATGGGGAGGGTGGGAGGGAGGGAGATGCAAGAGGGAAGAGAAATGGGAACATATTGTATATGTATAACTGATTCACTTTGTTATAAAGCAGAAGCTAACACCATTGTAAGGCAATTATACTTCAATAAAGATGTTTAAAAAAAAAAAAAAAAACAAACAAACTCATAGATAAAGAAATCACGTTTGTGGTTACCAGAGGCAGGAATAAGGGAGGGGGAATTGGATGAAGGCAGTCAAAAGGAACAACTTCCAGTTATAAGATAAATAAGTACTAGGAATGTAATGTACAACATGATAAATGTAATTAACACTGCTGTGTGTTATATATGAAAGTTGTTGAGAGCAAATCCTGAGTTCTCATCACAAGGAAAAAAATTTTTTTCTATTTCTTTAATTTTGTGTCTACGTGAGATGATAGATGTTCACTAAACTTACTGTGGTATCACTTCATGATGTATGTAAGTCAAATCATTATGCTGTACACCTTAAACTTTTATAGTGCTGTAGGTCAATTATATCTCAATAAAACTGGAAGAAAAAAATGTAAATGTGTATGTGGGGAGGATGTTTCATGCTCAGATAGCCTTAAAAATTATAAATTCCCTAATTAATATTTTTATTATAAAATCAATACATGCTCATTATAAAAATAAAATTTTAATAATACAGAACAGTATGAAGTAAAAAGCTTAACTCTCCCATTTGTTCACGGATCTTTTATTTTGAAAACAACTATATTTCTTATAGGTCATTCCAGAAAGCTTCATTTGTGGTCACTTAAAATTTTAATAATGTATATATCTGACATTTTAGTTTGAATTTTAGTTTAGTTTGAATTTCAAATAAACAACCTCACAGTTTTTGAATTTAGTAGACTGTTGAATTTAGAAATTGATTTTAATGTTGAACAACTAGCTTGGTGTTGCAAGGGATTGAATAGGAGATGGTATGGTGTTGACTTTGATGTCTAATTTTTCTTGAGCACTAGTTTCCTCTCGATAAAGGAGTCTTAGGCAGACTGTGAACTCATCAACAGCTCTTTGGACCTGTGAAAAATCTCTATACCAGTGCTGTTTAATAGAAATATAATGTGAGTCACACATGTCATTTTAAATTTCCTAATATTCACATCAATTAAAAATAAAAAGAAACAGGTCACATTTATTTTAATAATGTATTCTCTTTAGCACATTATATCCAAAATATTAGTTCAACATGTAATTAATATAAAAATTAATGAGCTATTTTACCCTTTTTTTCATACTAACAAGTTTTCAAAAATCCAGTGTGTGTTTTATACTTAGAGCACTTCTCAGTTTGCATCAGCCCCATTTCTAGTGCTCGCTAGCCACGTGTGGTAGTGGCTGTTATACTGGGCAGTGCGGCCCCGTACAGGATAGAGGTTGTCTCAGAGGGAGGAGGAAAGGGGGTGGGATGTATTCTTAATTTTGTTCTCTCTTTCACAGTTATTGACCAATATTTGAAGTTAGAAGTTTGCTGCTTTTGGTATTCTTAATGATGGACAGCTCTGGCTCAGTTGTATTCTCACTAGCATCAGCACTTTTTTTAAAAAATTCATTTTCATTCCTATAAAATACAACAAAGATTAATAACACAAATACTTCTGTACAAAGATGAAAATCCTGCTGAAATCGAACTCTTGGCTGGGAGGCAATGCCACCCTGTGGTAGCTCACGAGTTTATTCATCAATATATGAAAGATCAGATTCTAAGTAGAGAATGTGGCTTAGGAGTATTAGTGTATAATACATTAAACCTGAGCACTTTTTATTCTGAATTTCAGGGTAAATAGATGTCCTAGTATGTAGTAAAATTAGTATTAGGAAAACAGGGGTAAGAAATCCTGAGACGTTGGTAAGAATATCCTTTGAATGTAAATTTCTTTTTTAGGGGTCGCAGATGGTGTAGGAGGATGGAGAGACTATGGAGTTGATCCGTCTCAGTTCTCAGGGACTTTAATGCGGACATGTGAACGGTTAGTAAAAGAAGGACGGTTCGTCCCCAGTAATCCCATTGGAATCCTCACCACAAGCTACTGTGAGTTGCTGCAAAATAAAGTACCTTTGCTTGGTAAGTAGATATCCTATGCATTTTCCTCTCTAAAGAAGCCCAGGAGATGGTTAACAACAAAACCAAGAAAATCACTTACCAGCCCAGCTCTTTTTCTGAGGCTCTTCCTATTAAGCAATTTGATGGAGAAGCTGTGGGCAACACCAGAATACATAATACTGCTTGAAATAGATACAACCACTTTGGAAAACAATTTAGAATTACAGAATAAAGTTAAACATGAACAGATAGTATGCCCCAGTAGTTCCACTTCTGGGTCTTTACCCTAGACTAGAGAAACTCATGCACATCTGTGTATCAAAAGATAGGTACAAGAATGTTCATAGTAACATTATTTATAATAGCAGAAAACTGGGAACAACCTAAAAGCCCATTTATAGTAGAAAAACGCATTTTGAAAAGGAACGAGTTAAGGTTGCATGCAGTACTCAGGAACATGTTGTTGAGGAAAAAGAGGACATTGCAGAATATCACCTAACAGTCTGATTCCATATATTTCAAATTCAGAAACATAAACAAGTAAAACTGTATTGTTTAGGGATTCTAAAATACGATAAAAGAAGAAAGAAAAGCAAGTGGTTGTATAATTGGGGTAGTGATTCTCTCCCAGGGAGGAAAAAAGGGGATAGGTCCAGCATGTAAAACTCAGTTGATTACCTGTGAGGAGTTCAGGTTGCAAAATGGCTCCGCAGCTGCTAGCAGTTAACATTTAGTCTGTGTAGATCCCTGTTAATCTTGTATTAGAAAATTTACAAATACCCAGTGTTTGTTTATCTGGTATGCTAATGGAGCATCCTTTGGCTAAGCTTCTACATTTGTTTGTTAAATGATTTCTTGGGAACTTACCTAAGCCTTCTAAGCAGGCTCTCAGAAAGGGTGTTATTAAGTTTCTGCTAACTGCCAGCATCTTTCTGGTTACTAGAAGGCCTCCCTCCCAATCACCATGCACATTTAAAATCAGCCCTCACTGTTCAATGTTAACGGAGATCTCCGTGTTGTAGAATTTTGCCTTCATTTTAAAACCTTTGTAAGAAGGGGTACTTTTCATCATGCTACTATCTTCTGTCTTCTCTGTGCTGTGATTAACTAGCTTGTTCTCCTTCTAACTGAAGAGAAATCTTGTCTAGAAGTTTCAATATACTGGTTTGTCTTAATCTGCTGTTTTGGGCATGCAGTCTTGAGCTTGCCTGATACCGTGAAACATCCTAGATTCTATTTCATCTCTGTAAACTTGCCATATGACTTTGGGCAAACCACTTAACCTCTGACCCCTTATTTCATATGTTAACTGGATAAATCTTTTTATGAAAAGCAATGACTTAAAGCTTCTTGCAATATTCAGAAACATGTTGAGGGAAAAGAGAACATTGCAGGGTGCCATCTAACAAAAGGACCTGTAGACAGGGATACCAGGGGCCTCAGTCTTCTGCCAACACCACCCCACCCTGCACCCCATAGTGCATTTACTAAATTACTGTGACTTGGAATAACCTGTTAAAACCTGTAACAACTGTCCTGATTTTGTACTTTGAAAGCTTTGTTTTTTGCTGTATTTCTTCCTTGTTCCTACTTTTTTTCCCCTATTCACCTTCATGTAACTGGGAGAGCTTAATAAAATAAACTTAAGGACATATAAGAGTTTTTCTTACACTGAATATTACAACTACCTCTTTCTCCTAAAAGACACGTTGAAATAATCCTTCGTTACCATGTTTGACACATATACACTTCTCTCTTACCTTATCTACACATCTCTAAGCTATTTGTAACTAAAACTCAAGCATATTTTGGCAAAGACAGGCTGCTGAGTTTTACTGAACCTCAGCTATAATTGCAAGTAATAATTTTATAAGATTAGGTGATCCTTTTTTAAAAATTTTGCCATTGCTAAAAAGCCTATAACATAATTCCGATATAAAGGGCAAGCTGATAGCTGTGACCACTTATTTCTTGAGAATTTCTAGCTGCTTTTAGATCTGGGTTGGCATCACAGGCTAATTGTTGACATATTATTTCCTCAGAAACCCTTAAGTGGATTTAGGTCTTATGAAGCCAACATATCTTAAGAATTTGAGGGGTTAATCCCAGTAAGGTTATCCCTTTCTTTCTTTGCTGCACAAAAGGCTTAGTGGTAGTTTACAGAATAAGGGCCAGGTGATAAAAATACTTCCATGTTAGCGTGAGGGATTTGCTCAGGGACCTGTCTGGATTGCTCAGTCGTCTGAACATTCAACACTGTTGTTCTTAGCACTCTTTTCTTCTTTGCCAGTTTGTTCCTCTCCAAACACGTAAGAATGGTGAGCTCTTCTCCCGGTATTAGGCTACCAGGGCCTGAGCCGCTGTACGCATCAGTAATTTGAAGAGGCAGAGGAGTTTACACACTAGAGCCCAGATGATTCTGTAAGGCTGAGCTTCCCTTCGTTGGTGCTGCTTTGCATATTAAAGCTCTGTCTATCACTCACGAGGACCATTTTGATTCTAACGCAGCGGTTTACTGCCACAAGGGTAGCAAAATGATAGCCTGGATTTGTCAGTGAGTAATAATGAGTCAATGTGAGTCCTTCCTGCAGCACAATTTTCAAGGCTGTGCTACTCATCTGTCATTTTTTGTTCTCAGTTAAATTAATCCCATCAGCTTTCAGAAGATCTTTTGTGTGGTGATTCTATTAATGACGTAAGTGATTGGAGTTTTTGTGCACTGAGTTAGGAAGGAAGGGTAATTGGTGATTTTAGCTCTAATATAAGCTATGGAGTAGGTTCTCTGACAGCATGGCCAGTTAGTTACAATACCCATGTTTTTCTTTTCTTTGACAATTAATGGGTAGGGACTAGATAGCTTAGCATTAAAGTGTCAAGTTTGTACCCATGCATATACTGTAGATAACAAGGAAACAGAATTTCTGAACATTACAGTGACACAAATGCTTATATTTAAGTGTTTTTAAATTAAGTTACACATTTTCACTAAGGGAAAATTAATAACAAAAATTAAATTACCTATAATCCACTAAGAAAACTGTTAATTTTTTAGTGATTATACTCCCTGACTTTTTTTCTTTGCCCATAGAATAATAACAACAGGAATTGAATCTACTCTGTGCTCACAATAGCGCCAGTGAGGTAGATTTGTAGGTATTTTTATTCCTCATTTTGTTAGGAAGAAACTGAGGCCTAGAGAGAATAAGTGGTTTGCCCACGGTCATGTCACGTGGCTAGAAAATGATAGAGCACTGGGATTTAACACAGCTGGTTCCACAGCCTGTTTATTTTGTTTCTTTTTGCCTTTTAATTATCATTTTATCAGGTTAGCCTTTGCCTACATATTGTGCTTTTAAAAAAAAATTACAGTAAATTTCACTATTTTTTTTTAAATAAATTTATTTATTTTATTTATTTATTTTTGGCTGAGTTGGGTCTTCGTTGCTGCGCGCAGGCTTTCTCTAGTTGCGGCGAGCAGGGGCTACTCTTCATTGCGGTGCGCGGGCTTCTCATTGCGGTGGCTTCTTTTGTTGCGGAGCACAGGCTCTAGGCGTGCAGGCTTCAGTAGTTACAGCACGTGGGCTCAGTAGTTGTGGCTCACGGGCTCTAGAGCACAGGCTCAGTAGTTGTGGTGCATGGCCTTAGTTGCCCCGCGGCATGTGGGATCTTCCCGTATCAGGGATCGAACCCATGTCCCCTGCATTGGCAGGCGGATTCTCGACCACTGCGCCACCAGGGAAGCCCAAAATTTCATTATTTTTGATGTACAGTTCTTTATATTTGATATCACTTTCTTTTAAGGAAACTTTAATACTAGCTTATAATCACTTGTTCCACTTAAATTATCTTTCATTTTCAGATATAGTTCTCTCACACAATTTTAGTGGCTATCAAATAGCTAACACTTATTATGTGTTGTAAGTCTTTGACATGATTTAACTAATTTTTTTCCTTACAAACAACTCTGTGAGATAGTTACTGTTATCCCTATTTTTATAGATGAGCAAACTGAAGCACAGACAGGTTACATAATTTGCCCCAGGTCACACAGCTAGTAAGTGGCAGAGCTAGCATTCAGATTCAGGCAGGCTGACGACAGAGTCTGTACTCCTAAGTATTATGTGATAGTGCATAGCTTTCCATTGTATGGATGAACTGTAAAATATATAACTAATCCCTTAATTTTATTTTTTTAAATTTATTTATTTAATTAATTTATTTTTGGCTGCGTTGGGTCTTCATTGCTGCGCGTGGGCTTTCTCTAGTTGCAGCAAGCGGGGGCTACTCTTCATTGCGGTGCGCGGGCTTCTCTTGTGGAGCATGGGCTCTAGGCACGCGGGTTTCAGTAGTTATGGCGTGCAGGCTCAGTAATTGTGGCTTGTGGGCTCTAGAGCGCAGGCTCAGTAGTTGTGGCGCACGGGCTTAGTTGCTCCGCGGCATGTGGGATCTTCCCGGACCAGGGCTTGAACCCATGTCCCCTGCATTGGCAGGCAGATTCTTAACCACTGTGCCACCAGGGAAGTCCCCAGTCCCTTAATTTTAGATGTTGAGGTTGTTACCAGTTCTTTGTGATCTTATGCAGTGTTTTTGTACTTAAGTCTTGTTTGCATCTCTAATTATTTTCTTACGATAAATCCTCACAAGTAGAATTGCTAGATCAAAGGATATGCACATATTTCAGGGCAATATTGTCCTTTAGAAAGGTTATTTAGTTCTACTCTCTTACCACTGTGAAATGAGAGTGAATTGAGAGTGAAATGAGACCATGTTTCCTACACTAGTGCAGTGATCATTTTTTAGAAATATATTTACAGACCATTTACATTTATTTCTTGGTGAACTGCTCATTTTTCTATTTTGCCATTTTTCTGTAGGTATAGGTTGAAATTTTAGCACTAGAAAGCACTTTCACTAATTGTACTATCAGCCTCAGTCTGGGGAAGGTCATGTGAGCTGTGTGCTGCAGAGGTACACAGAAGCTTCTGCTTGGAATGTGGTCTCTTCTCTCTGAACAGGTAGTCTCTGTAAAGTGAACAGGTTGATTCCACAAGCTACCTGGGAAAATTGGTCTTGTTACTTCATAGTGAGTCAGTCTGCAGTAAAAGTTCTTCATGACCTCAGCAGATGGAAATTCTGTTTAAAATTGTAGTTATGTGCCTTGTCTTAAATGTTAGTGAATTTCACAGAGCAGGCTTTCTGCCTATGACTAATGAGAAATGTTATGGAAACGTAACATGCTCCTTCTGGCATTTTAAGTATTAAAACTTAATATCTCAACAACATCCTTCTGAGCATTTGGCATAGATTATAGCACTATTGAAATAATGTGGTTAAATGCCAGCCATTTTTATTGTTTCCTATCTCTGCAAGTGGAAGAATCCAAATCATCAGTGGCCCACTTAACATTGCATAGTATAAATCCTGTTTTCTTTCCCCGTCATGTTGATCCTGATCAGGTTACTACGGACATTGATACGGAGCCATAACTAAGAATGGTCCTGTTTAGGCAAAGGAGATTCAAATTATGGCATGTTGCTCTTTGGGGCAATATGATAAAAATGTGTATGCAGAGACAGCCTAGAAAGAGAAAATAAATGGAGATCATTTTTGTTTCTAGGTAGCAGTACTGCCTGCATCGTGGTGCTGGACAGAACTAGCCACCGCTTACACACAGCAAACCTGGGCGACTCAGGCTTTCTGGTTGTCAGGGGTGGTGAAGTTGTGCACCGATCAGATGAGCAGCAGCATTACTTCAACACTCCGTTCCAGCTCTCAATCGCACCCCCCGAAGCTGAGGGAGTCGTCTTGAGTGACAGGTAATCTCCCCTTTCTCACCAATAGGTTCCCTCCCATTCCCCTTAACTACAGTGTTGGAGATAGGCATTTTCCATTCTCATGTGAGAAAAGAAGGCACACTGAGGACCTTTTAGTCTGACATCGAAAGATACTTTGCTTGAACTTGATATTTCAGCCAAGTTGAATTCTGATAAACACCTGATAATTTGACAAGGCTGTGAAAATACTATTTCAGGCTTACAGAATATCAGTTTTTCATACCAAGACCACATGGTACATACAGTTGTATTTGTTAAATTGTGCTGGAGAAATGAGTCATTGTTTGTCTGTGCCATTGCCTATACAAGATTTTGCATACGTTATTAGGGAAGAATGCAAACAGACATCTGCTTTATTTATCAGAATAACTTCCTGATTCTCGGGACCTCCTATAATATGCATCAAATAGAACTTGCAGTCCCTGCAAAACTTGTCAGGCAAAGTTAACTTTCGGGAAATGGACTCAGAGGTGGTCTGATGGTGCTCATGACGTGCTCTGTTCTTTTTTTCTTCTGACACCTTCTCTCAGTTCATTTTTAAATTGTCAAGAACTTTTCAGGAAAATCAGTACTTTTTTGAATCAACTTTTACAGTTTATCTTTTCTAAGATCAGAGTACAGAGTAACACTAAAACAGTCTCAGATTTCACTGCCTTTAACAACCTTATAGGGCTTGACACAAACATTGTTGGCAATTCATAAATGTGGTTAAATGGGTAATGAACCTTTTGTAAAAGTAGAAGCATTCTAGCAAGTGCCTATTGTCTCTACTTAATAGTTCTTATTGGGCCAAATCTTAAGTCCAAACTAAGATAAAATGATGATTACTGCCATCTTTTAAACTGGAATGAGCATACTATATAATTAAGTACTCAGTATTGCCCATCTATTGCTGACTCCTAGAGAGAGGGAAGCAGTTTTTTACTTTCAGATTAAGGCAGATTACCATAATTGGAAGAAAATTTGATTATAGGCCCTTCTTCAGTTGGCTGTAATGCACATCAATATTAGCCCTATTGGAGTGGGGAGAACTCAGAACCCCAAGGCCTTCGTAGATGTCAAGTTCAGCTAACAGTTTTTGGAGAACAGTGTTTTAATTTTCCTTTACTTGATCCTTGTTATTTTGGCTTCTGAGTGCTAGAGCGGCCCTGCTGTACCTCACACGCTATCTTTGGGACAGTCTGGTCAGGACAGCACTTGGCCTGGCCTGCCAGTGAGGTGGAGGTTGCTTCCCCTGGAGCCCAGAGGCAGCGTGCTAGCATGTGATTTCAGCTCGTGTTTCAGTGCAGTCAAAAGTTTCCAGCAGCACAGTATGTTCAATCAAAATGGGCAAAACTGCAGCTGGCGGAACACCAAGCTCATGGGTGGGAGTGTTGGGAGAAGAGGACGATCTGTCCAATGGCAGTGAGTCTCTCACAGACAGAATAGCAAAGGACACTCCTAGGGAAAGAAAAACCTCAGCATAAAATAGAACTTCTGTGCCAACCTGGTCATTAATCTAAACTTCTAGAATCTGATTAGTTTCCAAAGACTGAGCAAATGTGAAATGTCTTGTATTGTTTCTCTTTATTCCACGGAAGAAATCAACCTGGTTTCTACCAGTTTTACAGTCTTTTTAAAATTTTCTTATTTTTTGGTCTTTTTTGTTTCCCAGCTGCATGTTATCTCCTTAGTTATTAGTCCCTCTTATCTATAAAATATTATATTAAGCTTAACTTACAGATTTCCTTTAGTAGCTGTTCTTAGAAAATGTTTACTGTATAACTGTGTAAGCGAAAGCTAATTTGTTCCTTGCCAAAAGCCCGTCACAGAACTTTTAGATGTGCTGCTGCTTTCCTCAGTCAAGAGAAGATGAACTAGCAATTTCCTCAATTCGCTTTGCATAAATCCCCAGCAGGCATGGGTGGGCTGTTTGTTTTTATGTTTTCTCTTTGCAAATTTTATAACATGTCACTTACACAAGTTTTTCTTTGTTTTTTTTTTTGTTTTTAATCAAGCTTAGGGTGCTTTGGTTCTGGCCCCTCCATTCTGGGTCAGTGTATGAATTTTTTCCTGGCTCTTGTTCCCTAATTACAAGTGAAGGTAGATTATCAGATATCTCACCTTTCCCTCACCTTGGAGGCTTGGAAGCAGTGGAGCTGGCCTTTGGAAATGGCTGAGAACCAGCCTCTGAGGGGACCATTAACTCTTTGAATATATTTTCTCTTCTCCCCACCTGTGGTTCCCCCCACCCCCCGTTCTTATATCTGTTTTCTTATATCTTTTTAAAAGTTTTACACAAAAAGATGTAGTGAAAAATCAAACTTCTGTCCCTACCCCATCCACCCATCCACACATTCTGTCCTCAGAGGCAGCCACTGCCAGATTTATTCTCTGCATATAGAAGCGTCTATATATATGTATCTCTCTCTCTCTCACACACACACACACACACACACACACACACACACACAGAGTACCTTCTTCTCTTCATTAACAATATAGTAATGAGTTTTTCCCCAATTTGGAGGGTCAGTTACTTTGTTTCTTCCATTCATTAGATATTACTTGAAGACCTACTGTGTGCCAGGCACACTAATAAATAAGTAACTTGTACATGATGAGCACTTTGTAAGCCTTGGGAGACACACAGTCCTTACTCTACCAGAGTAAGTATGACTTAGTAATACTAATTTGGTATTACTAGTAATATACTAGTAATTACTAGTATTATAGTAAGAAATACCATTGCAGGTATTTCATATGAATTAATTCTTATAGGATTTGCATGCTCTCCTCCATAGTGCTCAGTTATTCCACTATAACACAGCCTCCTGATAGCCAAATTCAAGCCTGCAGGGAAACTGATGAGTGGAAAGTGAATAAGAGAGGATGGAATTTGGCTCTAAAGAATTAGGAAACAAAGACTCATTTCCACTAGGATTTTAGAGGCATTTTAGTGTCTGACTCAGAGAAGAACCCTTCCGCCTTTTAAACTACATGTGACTAATCATCAAACTCAGTTTTACTTGATAGTTTTAGTTAAGCTTTTGAAATATTTATATCAGAGTTTTCAGTTAATTTTTTTCAAGGTTAGAAATTTCAGAATGGTGGTTTTTATTATTGACTGCTACTATATATTAGTTTTCCTTAAAGCCTCATTACATTGTAGCATCATTCCCATTGGAAACTTTTAACAGTTATCTCTAAAGGGCTCTGTTAACTTTGTCCCTACGCTGTCCTTGTCACAGCCCGGATGCCGCTGATAGCACATCTTTTGATGTCCAGTTAGGAGACATTATCCTGACGGCAACAGATGGACTCTTTGACAACATGCCTGATTATATGATCCTTCAGGAGCTAAAAAAGTTAAAGGTAATTAACTCAAAGGTTGGCCTTTGGAAACAGTGACCCTCTCTGGGCAGCTGAGTTTTATTAATTCAATTGCATTATCTCTTTTTGTAGTTTTGGAAAGGACTATTTTGTGAATGTAGGAAAATAAAAATGGTTCTAATCTTTCAAACAATTGTAGATGGAAATATTCACAGTTGGAGAACTTGAGGGGAAAAGAGGCTTCTCATCCAAGCCTTTATTTAGTAGGGTGGTAAAGGTAGGAAAAGTCCAGATGGGTGATTTTTTTGTTTGTGTTTTCAATGGTATTTTAATGGTATTTAATGGTGTTAGTTGCTGGTTGTCTTTTTCACTCTTTATTCTCCTAGCAAACTCAGCAGGTGTTCAGGCTGGGAAAGATAGGAAATCATCATACCAGAGCCAGCCAAGGCAGCAGCCAAGGGCAGCAGGCAGCTAGGGGCCTTGATGTGATCTGAGCTGTCATCAGTAATGAAACTGTTCAGATTTGGCCCATACAGAGAGTGGAAGGAAGTGAAAACCAGTCTGCGTATTCTCCTGGCTTTGTAAAGTACCGACTCTGGGGAAAATTAGTCTTTTCTCATGTTTTTACCACTAACCAGTATGACTTTGAGTAAGTTTCTAAACTTTTTAAGCAATATTTTCCTCACCTGCAAAATGGTGGAGTGGTACAAAAGGCCTGTTTTGTAGGGTTTTGGTAAGGATAAACCAAGACCATGCATTAGAAACCCTTAGCACCACGCCTTGTCTGTGGGGCCTAGTAAAGGTCAGGCGCTTACACGTGCTGGCACTGTGCTCTGTGTGGTAACAGAGTGACAAGCAGAAAGGACACATTCCCTGCCATTATGGAGCTTACATTCTAGTGGAGGAAGACAGATAATACAGAGAAAGAAAGAATGGCTATAATGGTGGTGGTAAATAAGAAGAAGAAAAATAAAGCAAGGTGAAGGAATAGAGAATAGAGAGGGATTTTCAGTAGGGCAGCTGGCAGCCCTTACTTGGAGAGCACACTGTGCTTGGCCAGGGGTGCATTCCCAAGCAAGGAAACTTTTGAGGTCATCCCGAAGTGCTATCAAAATCCGCCCTTTCAACCCCATCCCATTTTAGCAAGAATGCCTTAAGAATTTCAAGTGGGAAAAAAAAAACAAATATGAAAATTCAAGGGACTTCCGTCGTGGTCCAGTGGTTAAGACTCCACACTTCCACTGCACGGGGTGTGGGTTTGATCCCTGGTCAGGGAACCAAGATCCCACATGCCGCATGGTGTGAGCAAAAAAAAAAAAAAAGGAAAATTCAAACTTCAGGACCCGAGTCCATGCAAAGGACTTTCAAATTGACATGCAGGCAGCACTGGTGATCTCATTCATTTTAGTCGAGGTATAATGTTTCATTGTCTTCTCTAACTGGAATAAAACTTAAATGGTGGAAACTATGATTAGATAAATGTTACTGTCTTAAAAAGTGATGCTTGCAAGTGATGTTTACTGTGTGCAGAAATCATGTGAGGCATTATGGTAAAAATAACTCCTTCATGTTTTCATATTAGAATTCAAATTATGAGAGTATACAACAGACGGCAAGAAGCATTGCTGAGCAAGCTCATGAGCTGGCCTATGACCCAAATTATATGTCACCTTTTGCACAGTTTGCATGTGACAATGGATTGAATGTGAGAGGTAAGCATTCTTTAGGAAAGTCATAGGGACTAACTGGGGACATAGAGGATGGGAGCATTCTGGGCTGTGGGTGAGGCAAACTACAGCACTGGGGTGACACTGCTGAGGTGCCCTCTCCCAGCTGTGAGACTGTGGGAGCAAGGTCAGCAGGCTGTAACGCTGAAGGACAGAGCAAGTGCATGTCATCATGTGTTCCCCACAGAGGTGCCCTTCAGAACTGAATTTAATTGGCTGCAGAGGCAGGTGGAACCTGAAGCCCTTTATTGCTGCCACTGCACTGCTTGGACCTGAGCCCCAAAAGCCTCCGAGCTCTTCCTGGAGGGCCTGGACATTCCTAACAGTTTAAACATTCTGCCCTTCACGAGTCTGACATTTCACATCTCCCTTCCTCTGGCTTTGTGGGACTCATTGACAGTATTTGCCTGCCAAATTGCCATGGCAGGTTTTGAAGATGGAAGTAATGTTAGACTGTCCTTGCCTAAAGAGTCTTCCTATCTACTGAGCGATATGTAACTTTGGGAGCAGGCCAAGTAGCTCAGTCTTGGAGCTCAGATGACATGTTGGTGCTAGCATATCAGAACTAGTAGAGTTGGTCAGTTTCTTGCTGGTATAATCTTATGACATGTAAAGCATTTCTTAGCTGTCCAGGAAATATTAAAATAGAAAAAAGCACATGCCATAGCTGTTTGCCAGATTAGAATACAAGACTATTACTAGTTTCAAAACATTGGATATGTTTGTCCAAATTAGGATTGTGGGTATAACATGTAACTTTCTTGTCAGGCAGAATTAATCTTAGCCACATTTTGTCTTTATTGTGATTGCTATAAACAGAGGATGTGGTGGTGGCCATTTTAACAGAGCTGTTGTAAAGGAGCAGGGAAGGTTTTTTTTTTTAAAGCTTCAATTAAATTACATGTAATTTCTTGGTGCGTTTTAACTATTTATCAAATGGTTTTTTTCCTTTTTTCTGCCAGAGTATATTGACAAACCAAACCTGCCTGAAATGCCAGTATTTGTTTCCTAGTACTTATTTATTTAGGCTTACATTTTTTATTGACTTTTCCTTTTAAAATATATAAATACGTTTTCATTTTCATTTTAGGTGGAAAGCCAGATGACATCACTGTCCTTCTTTCAATAGTGGCTGAGTATACAGACTGACTCACCTAGGTGTCAACTCCTGCCTCTCCTTTCATCATCCCAAATTCTCCCCTACCGTGTGTGCTAATCCTGCTGGCAGGACCATGTTTCTTTGCTACTGATCTCAATGGCCAGTGATGTAAGCCTTTTGCCTGTCTTTTTGAGACCCCATTGAGATCTTTGTTGAGAACCACTACTGTCATTCACTAGCTCATATCTGCCAGCAACATTTGAAGAGAATCAAGATTTGAAGATTGGCCTTGACTTCACATTGTCCTTTCCATGATGGGATGGAGGTTTTCAAAGCCAAAATGTCTATTACTTTTCAAAAACGGTTGAAGTATTGAAAATGAGTAATATTGGTAAAGTGAATTCAAAATTAGAATGTGTTAAAGGGATTTTAAAAGTCTAACACAAATTGTATGTTATGGTACATCTACTAGAAACATACGTTATTCATCAAAACATATGTTACACGTGTACTATACAGTCTGTGTTATGATTGGGTGTGGCTTTATGTTTTCATTATAAACTCCTATTTTTCAGGGGCTTATAATCTTGCTCTAAAACATTGCTCTGGATTACAAAATCTTGATCCGGGGAGCTTTTTTTTTGGTTACAAGTTGGAGGAAAAATTCAGTTTAGTTCTATGTATGCAAATGTTTCATGGTTTTTAAAAGATGCTTAATTGTGTTCCTCTGATGAAAGTTTCAGCAGTTTATTGATTACTGCATATCACTGGCTGGTGGCCTGATCTGCAGGGGGGGTTGGGGAGACTCCTTACCAAAAATTTTTAATGGAAACATTATTCAAGGTTATAAAATTCCTCAAAGCCTACAAATTTAATGTTACAGCTGAAATTCCTCCCAGCTATCTGATATGATGCCCCTGTGTGGGAGCTTAAGGCCCATAGGCCTGATGGGTTGAGAATGGAACAGCTCTAACTTTGAATTTTGTTGGCCTCTGATGGTCACGCTATACCCCTTGTCTCACTCTCAGACCTGTTGTTAGTAGCCTTGCTTTCTGTAGAGCATGTACCAAATTCAGGGAGTCCCTGTGGAAAGAGCACTGTGGGCAGTGGCACAAGAGTCCACGAGGAAAACTCCTAGTGATGATCTGACATTTGCATTTGCCCTACACAGAAATTTAGGGGTTTCTGAATCAAGCTTAATGTTTACAGTTTCCGAATAGCCATCTTGCAGTGTATAGTTTCCTTATAAAATTACCCCACATTCAGTTTTTCCATTATCTGCAAGCTCAAACTTATTTTTAAGGTTTGTGTACAAGTCGACTGCTGTAAAGATATATATTTTTGGGTCAGTTTTTTTCCTTCATTAACTTCATGGTAGAAAAATATATATACTTAGAAATCCTTAAATTAAAGCCATGTTTTATATATGTCAGGTAACATTGGTGTATAGATGAGAATGCAATTAAACCTAATGAGAATCTACTTGAGAATATAGAAAGTCTCTTTCTCTAAAGGAGATACTTACTCCCTGGTTTATTGCATTAAAACTTACGTTTGAGGTTACCTCAACTTGTTTTAAAAGATTTTGTTTTGTGAATTTGTACTGTATATTTGAGTAACTGTCAAGCTTTTGTTTTATTTAAAATTGTTTAACATGTACCATGTACATGTCATTACTATATTTCAATGCATCATGCTTGTAACAGGCATTTCATTTATAATAAGAATGAGTTATTCATTTGTAAGCCGTTCAGTAATTTATCTACTATTCCTAAATTGGCATAATGTTAGATATCTATTTTGAATCACCTTTAATTACATGTCAGAATGCCTTAACTACCCTAACTTGACAAAACAGAATTCTTTGGTAGAGGAGATGGGGGTGGGGTGGGGGGTGGAGAGAGACTCTGTTTAAATAATGAGAATCCATTGTGCTGTGATAAAACACAGAAGCGTGAGTGGCAAGTGGCGGGGTATTTATTTTGCACAAACTATTTGCAGTCTCTGTGTATTTAAAAAGTAAAGAAAGTTGCATCCAGAAGGGTTTTGTTGGAAGGAATACATTTACACTTGGGCTGACAACTTCAGTTCTTTTGTTGGGTTTTTAATTATTTCTGGTCAGAGGTATGGAGCCTTATGATCTGGATATATTTTGTATTAATTTTCCAATGCATACATTTAATTCCTGGTAAGAGCAGTGCTGGTCATGTCACTGGCTTTCTCTGCACTCATCTAAACCCATCAAACACAATCTTCATAAAGGTAGATTGATGGTGTTTTACACAACTCACTTAATCAACTTAGTCTTTTTTGAGAAATGAGCGTTAGAAATTGACAATGTGTTTGTTCCAGGGATGTTGAAAATAGTGGGACAAGAATTGAGTTTCACAGGGGAACTGACTTTGGACCTGGCCTGTAGATTTGGGACACAAAATATTTTCTCTTTTTTTCCCCTGCCCTTTTTGTGTTATGCACTTAATTTTATGACTGCGGGGGTCTGTTGGAGTGCTGCTTAACAAGTAACTCTCCTTCCACTGTCAGTGGTCAGAGGCTGTGTAGTACCCATACTGGAATTTTCCACATCACAGGACCCAAGTCTTTGTGGGGTGTGCCTGAGATATACCACTTGGTGGGTCTAATTCTGAACTTGACGTGTTAATTGTATTTTAAATCAAGCAGTATAAACACACATATTGATACATTTGCCTCACGTAGTGGACTTTTATAACGAAAGAGAATTTGGATTTCTAATTTACAAATGGCAAATTATTTATCCCTCTCTGGATGCACCAAAGACCAGTAAAGTTTATAGCTTTTCCATCTATATTTATAAAGCAATACTGTATTATAAAAATCAATATTTTTATCACATGCTTGAAATTTTTATTTTGTTCTGTTTTAAAGTGTGCACTCTAAACATATCAGAACCTTATTTCTTCCTGTGAACTTAAGCTGCCTGCGCACAAAAAAGAATTCACCGAATGGATACGCATTAGAGTCCATAGGCTCCTAAAAACTGAAAGAAGAAATGAGGTGGGGAAAACAAGTTACTTGTCCTGAATTACTGTACTGGCTTGACATGGTTGATGGGTACTAAATCACAAAAGAATCCATTCCAGGTGTGTATGTCTGGGAGTTGGGCTGTAACTAGATTAGAAACTAGATTTCGAGCTTTGTATGATGGGCGAGTGTCTTATCCCATCGGTTGCATTCGTTCTGGATAGAATAGTAGCCTTCAGTACCGCCTTCAGTACCACCAACATACCACATCATGTAACAAGGCAGTAATTGTGGGAATTCACTGAGTCAGTTTTGAGCGTTTTGGATATTGTAAACAAGATTGGCTAGAACTGTAAATGTTTGTACTTCTGATTAAGTTCATGGTTCCTTGTCACCTTATACCAGCTATCTTTGGTAGAAGCTACAGCATCCAATTTTCCTGGAAACTATCACATTTTTGCATTTAACAAATTTTGCAATGTCAAAAAACCAAAATCTGCTTATAAAACAAAATGTGAAAGAGAAAACATTTGGATTCTACTGTTTAAAAAAATTAAATTCTTTGCAAAATTGAACTTCCTCAACTAAAAATCGACAGTGTCCATGTCAAAATTTTAACTGTAAGCAGGTAGTTTGTGGCAAAGATGGCTAAATAATGAAGCAAGTCTGAATTTGTGTATACTAATGAGCTGCTTTTTTCTGTTGAGACTATCATTATTTGTCTTACCCAAGAGGCAATGACCTGAATTGGACGTCTGAAGTATAACTTATGCAGGAATAGTTCTGTAAATACATTTAAATAAACTGTAAAGATATTTAATAAATATAGTATTTATACTAATCTGTGTACTCCTTTTAATTTGAGTAGTAACAAAATAAGACACTGGCCCTTGACACTGATTTTGTTGGTCCCTATCAGGTCCTCATTTCCAAGCCCCTTAGTCAGTCTAGCAGTGACTCCATACTTTGTAGCTATCATTTCTGTCTTTTACTAGTTTATTCACTAAGGCTCTTTTTCACCAGCTCATTTACTACATCAGTTTAGCTTCCTCAAAAATTCATCAAACTGGATTAATAATTGAATGTAACATATAGATGGTTTCCCAGCTGAGAAGGCTTTTGCATCTTCTAAATGGTATGTGAAGTCAAACAAAAATCTGGTGTCATTTAAATTTAGCATTCTGTATCCAAATTCTAAAATCCAAACTATATACAATTTGACAGTGTAACTATCTTTTACAGACCAGTGCTGCATCTAGGTGATTGCTGATGATGATGATGATGCCTTCACAGCCTAGACTGCCCTGGCCCATTTCAGTGAGCGAACCAGAAACTTCATCCTCAGCAAGGAGACCTACAGTTACTCTCGGGTATAGATGTTCTCCGTGTAGTCATCTGCATTTATTAGGAATATGTGAAATTCAGTGTTAGTCATCAGTGTAAGCAAAAAATACATAAATCTTTAGCCTACAATGTGAAATTATGTGGGCATTGCCAGTTTCCAAAAAAAGCTTGATGAAAGCCCAGTTTCATTCACTGAGGAACGTTTTGGGATGAACTTGAGTTTTTATTAGGTTATTGTGGGTAGCTATGACTCATTACCAAGCTACAAGAGCCAAACTCATTCTGGTTTTAGTTTGAACTTTGTTCACAGTTCTAAAGTTTACTAATCCACTCAGCCACCTTTGTCTTATTAATTCCTTACAAAATCTAAAGCACAATTGCTTGCCAGTTAACATTTCCTTGTGATTTGATGGTTTCACAGGCTTAACAATTAAGGTGTTACAGAAGTCTAGTTTGTCAGGTTATAATTGACTCTAAACAGGTTTGGGAGAGGGAGAGGCACACATCCTAAGATGTTATATAACAGTATTTCTGTGCCAGATTTTTTATTCTGTGCAGGTAAGAAGCTAATGCTTAAAGAGGCAAAGAACAGAGACATTCATCTTCCACCTCATTCCCCTCCAAACCCAGGCTTTCTTGGCAGCGGAGGCTGCTGTTCTGTATCAGATAATACAGAATTAATTTTTTGGCATCACTTCTTTTCTGCATCACACTGCAAAATTTTAAAATCATATTTTTTTACTTAAAATCTTAACAAAATATAACAAGCAATAGACCAAAAAAGTTATGGCATTACATGCATAACTTTTTACTATGTCTGAAAGCACCAAAACTCAAATGTTTGCAATCAAACACAGAAGATACCTGAACTCCACAAGCCATACTGATGCACTCAAAATGGCTGCTAAAGAAAGTTTAAATGCCTTTATAAAACTGGTAAAGAAAATGCTAAAACCTCCAGTGTGAATGTGCACTGAATTGAAGAATTCTTTTTTATTTTTTTTTTAATTTTATTTATTTATTTGGCTGCGTTGGGTCTTCATTGCTCCACGTGTGCTTTCTCTAGTTGCGGTGAGCAGGAGCTACTCTTCATTGCAGTGCACGGGCTTCTCATTGCAGTGGCTTCTCTTGTTGCAGAGCACGGGCTCTAGGCACGCGGGCTTCAGTAGTTGTGGCTCACGGGCTCTAGAGTGCAGGCTCAGTAGTTGAGGCGCACGGGCTTAGTTGCTCCGCAGCATGTGGGATCTTCCCAGACCAGGGCTTGAACCCGTGTCCCCTGCATTGGCAGGCGGACTCTCAACCACTGCACCACCAGGGAAGTCCCTGAATTGAAGAATTCTAATGAGCTTTTTCCCTGCACAGAAAACTCTTCTCCCTCCCAAGAAGCATAATGGATTTAAAGCAAATTACATTTACTTGACAAGCAGCTATTTCTAGATATGGTTGTTGTATAAGAAGATGTTTAGAAAACCAGCAGCCCATTATCCATTTCAAGGAAGTCCAAGACAATATCTTCATAGGCTTAAATGTGAAAATGTGTTTGAGGTGCAAGTGAGCCAGTAAATGGGTCGGGGGCCAGCTCAGCCATCATTAAGTGTTAGAATGTGGAAAAGCTGCCATTATTCACGTCCTCTTCACTGTCACTTGCTGTTGCCAGACTGTGGAAAGGGTGGTTGAAGTGTTCTCGTTGGTCAGAAGAAACTGCTCCAAAGAACATGCAAGAAAACTGGAGGGGAAAAAAGTAACTGTACTGTTTATTCAGAGCAATTTAGTGCTCATCAAATACCCCTTTTCAGAAACTCAGCCAAGGTGGTCTCCCTAACTTTAATAGTGATGGTTCATGAAATACCCAGAACCTTCTTGAGTGGCCCAAAACATCCTAAAATAAAACCCTTCCCTGGACTCCAAAGGCACACAGTGTGGGATCAGTGGTCTGCTTCTGACTACCCTGCCCGAGCCACTGAAACTAACACCAGCGACTTCCCTGGTGGTCCAGTGGCTAGGACTCCGCGCTCCCAGTGTAGGAGGCCCAGGTTCAATCCCTGGTCGGGGAACTGGGTCCCACATGCAGCAAATGCAACTAAAGATCCCACATGCCGCAACAAAGTTCCCGTGTCCCGCAACTAAGACCCAGCGCAGCCACATTAGTTAATTAATTAATTTTAAAAAGAAAGAAAGAAAAAAAAAAAGAAAGAAAGAAAGAAACTAACACCAAGGCTGTGGGAGACAGAGATAAAGGCAGACTCTGCAGGCCATCCTGCTCGACTCCATCCATCTTCTCCCCTTTCCCTCCTGCTGCTACAGAAGCAGCTACTCCTGACTAGAGCCAGTCCTCCTCTCCCTGTCTCTGACTCCCAGCCCCTCCCATGCCTCTCCTCTACTGGATAAGAATGTCAGCATTTTAAAATAATCAAATGTCTCTCATTAAAATATATAAATAGCCTCATTCCCTTCCTCCCTCCATCCTTACCTCTGCTGTAGAGTTGTCTACACTTGCTTTCTCCATTTTCTCATTCTCCTATTCTTCTGTCCTATCTAAAAAAGCTCCTTACCCTCACACAGAAGCTCTTCTCAAGATGGTCACCAAAAATTGCCAGATCCTTAAGCCAATGACCATTTTCAGTCTCCATCCCACTTGATAGTCACTCTGACACTTTCTTCTCAAACCTTCCTCATGCTGCATTCTCCTGGTTGCTCTTAGCCTTTTCAGCCGGCTTGCGCTCTTCTACCCAGCCTTTGAATCAGGGTTTCTCAGCCTTAGCACTACTGACATTTGAGGCCTGATGCTTCTTTGTGGTGGGGGCTGTCCTGCTCATGGGAGGATGTTGAGCCGCATCCCTCGCTTCTGCCCACTAGATGCCAGTAGCACCCTCCTTCCTGAATTGTGACATCCAGAATTGTCTCCAGACATTGCCCAACGTCCCCTGGCCCTGGTTAAGAACCACTGCTTTAAATGATGGCAGTACTCTCCCCTGCACCCTCTCCCTAGGAACTTTCATTCACACTGCTGGCAGAAATTACTATGTATGTATATGCCAGGGAGCCTCACAGAATTTGAACTTCATATATCCTACTACCTACTTGATTTCTGCCACTTAACATGTCCAAAATAGAATTCATGATCTTAGTGAGCATTGAACCTGTTGCTCCAAACCTTGATACCTCCTTTTCCCTTAAGCCCCATAACCAATCCATCACAGAGTCCTGCTACTTCTACCTCCTCAATTAGCTGTCTACTTTGGCCACTTCTCTCCATTGCTACTGAATCACCATCTCTCAGATGCCACAACTGAACTTCCATTCTTGCCTCACTGCACCCCATTCTGCACATAGTAGCTGCAACTAAAGTTATCTTTCAAAAATTCAACTCTGGCAGCCCTCCCTGTTAAAATCCTTCAAATACTTTAAATGCCACAGTACTTTATATGGCCGTTTACATGGCTGTTTACATCTGGCATGAATCGGCACTCACCAGTTACTCTAGTTTCATTCACCCTGTGCCATTGTTTCCCCCTGGCTATCTGCCTGCTAACCACACTGGTCATCCTCCAGTTCCTTAAAACCACCACGCTCCCTCCATCACAGGGGCTTTTGCACATGCCACATATCCACTCAACTCCCCCCTACTACCTTATCCTTTCCAGTTCAGCTCAAACACCAGTTTCAGAGAAGACTTTCTGACCTCCTAGATTAGGTCAGTTCATACCTTAAATCCTCTCAAAGCACCTTAAACTTTTCCTTTATTGAACTTACCACAGGTTTTTTAAAATTATCATATATTTAGTCATGTGACTATTTGTTTAATGTCTATCTCCCTCCTAGTCTATAATCAAGTTTAGGAACCTTTCTTGTTTATTTTGCACACCATTGTATACCCCACATCTACAACAGAAGGCCCTCAACAAATACCTGTGGGAGTTGCATGGTAGGTAGCAAGAATGAATAAATGAATGATCCCTGTTCTTGGCTCATCCTCACACATCAGAAGGTGAAGATGCCCTCTGGATGGGGCAGTTCTGACAGTAGCTGTTGAACCCTTGCTCCAGATGAAACACCCCAAATTAGCTGTGATATAGCCTGCGGTAGGCAGAATGATGGCCTGCCCTCGCCCCCAAAGATGTCCACGTCTTAATCCCAGGAGCCTGTGAATATGTTATATCACATGGCAAAAGGGAATTAAGGGGGCTTCCCTGGTGGCACAGTGGTTGAGAGTCTGCCTGCCAATGCAGGGGACACGGGTTTGAGCCCTGGTCTGGGAGGATCCCACATGCCGCGGAGCAACTGGGCCCGTGAGCCACAACTACTGAGCCTGCGCGTCTGGAGCCTGTGCTCTGCAACAAGAGAGGCCGCGATAGTGAGAGGCCCGCACACCGCGATGAAGAGTGGCCCCCCTTGCCACAACAGGAGAAAGCCCTCGCACAGAAACGAAGACCCAACACAGCCATAAATAAATAAATAAATAAATAAAAATTTAAAAAAAAAAAAAAGGGAATTAAGGTAGCAAATGGAATAAAGTTGCTAATCAGTGACCTGGACTATCCAGGTGGGCCCAGTGGACTCACAAGGATCCTTAAATGTGAAAAGCAGAGACGAATCAGCATCAGAGTGAAGCAATGTGAAAAGGACTTGACCGGCCGTTGCTGGTTTTAAAGCTGGAAGGAAACCACAATCAAAGAATGCAGGTGATCTCAAGAAGATAGGAAAGGCAAGAAAGCAGATTCTTCCCTAGAGTCTCCGCAAAGGAACACAGCCTTGCCAACACCTTGATTTTAGCTCTGTGAGAAGATTTTGGACTTCTGAACTGTAAGCTAATTCGTGCTGTCTTAAGCCACTGAATTTGTGGTAATTTGTTATAGCAGCAATAGGAAACTAATACACTGGCTTTGATTTTAATTGGAGGCATAGTCTCAGTTGCCTCTGAAGAGTCTAGTGTTAACCAAGGTCAAGATCCAAAGGCTGGAATTGACCTAATGATAGCATCTGTGTCTGTTCAATGTATAATATCATGTGCAAATAGCTCTTCATAATGCTTATTGTGCTATATTAAACTAAAAACCTACTAGTTTACTTTGGACTTTGAGAGCTGCCCTGAATTTGCCATTGACTTAAGGTAAATGTCATTTGCTACCCCCTCTTTACCCTACCTACTCTTTGGCTTTTAAATCTTTCATGGCTGGATGATCAAGCCCTTCCCTGGTATATAACAGTCTTCTTTTTTTTTTTTTTTTTTTTTTTATTTATGGCTGTGTTGGGTCTTCGTTTCTGTGCGAGGGCTTTCTCCATTTGCGGCAAGTGGGGGCCACTCTTCATCGCAGTGCGCGGGCCTCTTACTATCGCGGCCTCTCTTGTTGCGGAGCACAGGCTCCAGACGCGCAGACTTAGCAGTTGTGGCCCACGGGCCCAGTCACTCCACGGCACGTGGGATCTTCCCAGACCAGGGTTCGAACCCGTGTCCCCTGCATTAACAGGCAGAGTCTCAACCACTGCGCCACCGGGGAAGCCCTATAACAGTCTTCTAATGGAGAAAGTTTATGAATGGCCATACAACTTGGAATTAGTCCAAGTCCTATACAAATTGGGTAAGAAGATAAATTATTATAAAAATTTAAAAATAATATTCATATTCTCTTAAAAATAGAACTACCATACAATCCAGCAATTCCACTCCTGGGTATTTTTCAGAAAAAAAAAAACAAAAACGCTAACTCAAAAAGATATCTGCACCCCTGTGTTCATTGCAGCATAATTTATAATAGCCAAGATATAGAAGCAACCTAAGTGTCCACCGATAGAGGAATGGATAAAGAAGATGTGGTGTGTGTACACAGTGGAATATCACTCAGCCACAAAAAAGAATAAAATCTTTGCCATTTGCAACAACATCAATGGACCTAGAAGGTATTATGTTCAGTGAAATAAGTCAGAGAAAGACAAATACAGTATGATTTCACTTATATACGGAATCTAAAAAGCAAAACAAATGAACAAACGTAACAAAACAGAAACAGACTCATAGATACAAAGAACAAACAGGTGGTTGCCAGAGGGGAGGCGTGTGGGGGAATGAGTGAAATAGGTGAGGGAGATTAAGAGGTACAAACTTCCAGTTATAAAATAAATGAGTCATGGGGATGAAATGTACAGCATGGGGAATACAGTCAACAATATTATAATAACTTTGTATGGTGACTTTGGTCTTTGAAAACTGCACTAAATTTGCTATTGACTTATTATGATCATTTTGTAATGTATAGAAATATCAAATCATTATGTTCTGTACCTAGAACTAACATAGTGTTGTAGGTCAATAATACTTCAATAAAAAATATGATAATAATATAGATATTTCCCCCATTTTGGTGCCCCTGAGAGCTGTGTATAACTTACTGAAAATCCACAATGGAAAAAAATATTGGTCATTTGAATATTAGAATATAGTAATACTCCTCTACAATAGTTTAATTTTGAAAATCCCCTTTCCCAAAGTAGAATACTACCATATTATTTATTTGTTTAAATAAGGTGAATTAAAATTGATTTCATTTTGGAATTTTGTGATACTACTTGAGGGATTTAAAAAACTTTCTTAGGCTGTCCCAAACCGGGGCTGAAGGTTTGCCAACCACTGGCTATGCACTAGGAATGCAGAGATGAGTAAGACTCAGGCCTGCCCTTGATGAGCTCACAATCTACCTAGTGGAGTAACAAGCATATTTATTAAATTATTACGTGACATTAATAATGAATAAAACAAACAAAATGATTTGATTAGAATGAGAAGACTTCAAAAAGAGACGTATCACTTGAGCTGGGCTTTGAAGGGTGGGTAGGGGTTTGAACAGTGAAAAAAGGAATACTATCACCCCAGACTGTAGGAGCAATAGTATGAACAAAAGTAGAACACAAAAGCATTTGCTGAATGTTTCCACTAAGATCAGGAACTAAGCAAGCATGCCCACTCTCTCCACTGTTAATGTTGTACTAGAGATTATGTGCTAATACAACTGAACAAAAGAGTCAGTTGGAGAGATTAAAGAAGAAATGAAACTATCTCTATATAAAAATGACATATAGCGTGTCTGGAAACCCTGAGAGAATCAATGATAAAACTAATGGAAACAATAAAATAATTCAGAAGGGTAATAGGATATAAAATTAACACCAAAAAAACAGTAGCCTTCATATACTCAAACAATAGGCAGTCAGAAAACATAATGGTAGAGGAAACTATTCACACTAGCAATATAAAAGGTTAATTACTTAGGAATAAACTTAAATGTGTAAATGTATATGAGAAACATTTTAAGACACTCCTGAGAAACACAAAAATAGACCTGAACAAGTGGAAATATATTGCCTGTGTTTGGATAGAATGACTCAACATCATAAAGGTGTCACTTAACATCCCCAAGTTAACAGAAATTTAAGGAAATCCCAATTAAAAAAATACCAATAGACTTTTTCTGGAGCTAGATAAGTTGATATTAAAGTTCAAGTAAAAAATACACATTCAGGAATAGCCAGGAAAAACTGACCAAATCTACAAAGGGATACTAACTCTACCAGACATTAAAACATACTCTGAAGGGCTAGAACTGGACCTCAGGGGAGGAAATGAGAAGATTTTATTAAATACCCTGGGGAAAGTCCCTGAATGCCATTCCAAGGAGTTTAGGTGAAATCCTATGGGAGAAGCAGAATGATCCAAGAGACAATAAAAGCAGGAGAGTGATGTATAACAATAACTAACATTTAATGAGCACTGACCATGTGCCAGCTCCATGTATTAGCCCAATTAATTTTCACAACAATTCAATTGGGTAGCATTATTATTATTCCCATTTTACTAACAGAAAGAAAACTGAAGCAAAGATAAGTAACTTATCCAAGTTACACAGCTAATAAGTGGCAAGACAGAGATTCCAACCCAGAAACTCTAGAGCCAGTGCTCTGGAGTCCTATACCTCACTGTAAATATAAGGTCTCAAAAGAATCTTCTGGTACACTGTGGAGGAAACGAGAGTGGAGGAGAATGGAGGCATGGAGGTCAATCGGAAGGCTCACCGTAGTTCAGATAGACGATGATAATGGTCTAAATTATTTACCCATAATGTAATTTCATTTTTGCAGGAGTTAAGGCAAATAATTCCCTTTAAAAATAGAACTTTCTTTTTAGAATTTAGAATTTAAGTGACATGATAGGAAATTTGAAGAAAAGAGTGCTGTAATGGTACTCATGGAGCTTACAGCTCTAAATGTCACCTTGCCTAGTGAGGAAATTGGCAATCTTAGTGAATTTCAGGGAAGTGAAGCAGCAGGAAAATGTGTTCCTGTTGCTGCCTGCAAAAAAGTAAGCACAATATGTGTGACCAAAAAACAGGACGAGGAAAATGTTTCTGTATAATGAAAAGACAGATTTCAGTTTTCACTTTATGGCCAAGCTAGTAATTCACGAGAAGAGAAAATTGCCATAAGTGCCAGGCATATAACAGGTATTCAATAAACACTGTGGCATCAAACTGAATAATAAGTGGAGTTTACTATCCAATTTTACTACCCTAAAAGTCTTCATACAGTGGAAGTAGTGACTTTTAGTAATATTATTTCTCCTTAGAGTTATTTCTAACTCTAAGAAACTCGTATTTCCAAACCAAAAATAATAACAGCAAAACTAGCTTGAATAAAACATTAATATAAACATGTAAAACAGGGACTATCATTATTTGATACTTCTAATAAATTATGTTTATCTTCAGTTCAGTGGATTTCTTAAGGTTTAACACTATAGCATTTTGTGAAGTTTATCATCCATCTAGTAAAATGTTGGTGACATAATAATGTTCTTAACTGGGACACCACTATGAAGGAATTTGTGATGTTTGTTGTGATGAAATTTACATTTCTACTACCATGAATAAAGGATTTCCCAACCAAACTTGAAAAATAAAATTAGAAGGACATGTATTTTAGAAAACAAAGTATATGACTTTAGCATATTATTTGTATTCAAAGATAAGTATGCTATAAGAAATCATAATTTATTCTTTAAAACAAGTGACTCAAATTTCTATTTGAATATATACTTTGTTAGAATTACTCAATGAGCAATTTAACTATTTTGTATTGACATTCTGTAAATCAGCCTTTTCTCCATGTCAGACTGGTTTCACCTCTCCCCTATCAAAAAATAATAAAATTAATTTCCCGGATATTGGGGGTGGGCTGAGGCAGGGAGATTGCAAAGGGAGACGGATGATGAGAATTCTTGACTGAGATGCAGTTGTGTCTCAGTGCTTTTCTTTTACCTTCCTAAGGTATGAAGATCCTGGCACTTCCTCCGTGTCACTGACACTGCTTTCTGGTACTTCACTAATGTCTCCGTTTGCTCTTTCCTTTAAAGGGCTGCCACAGTCTTCCAATGAAGAGATGTTCGTGCGAGTCTCAGAATAAAGCCTTTTGGGTACTGCTTTTCTCGAGATATACTCTGCATCCTTGCTGGTTACATTTTTACCAGCCTCTGAATTTGAATCTATCAGCTCTGACCTGAGGTATTAATAGAGATTAAATGAATAAACTGTTTACTTTGAAAGATATATTTTTATATAACTAATGGATCAATATGGGATGACAATAACACTGGTTTAGGGAATATATTGAAATAACATTGAACTAATTGTTGAAAGTTAAGATTTACATACACGATTATTTAGAAATTCTCTTGACAGATTCAAATTTTTCAGTAAAGCAACCCAATGTGTATGAGACAATCTTGTGACACTGTAATAGGGCAAAGTTAGCACAAAGTCAAATAAATTACAATATATCTGTATGATAAAATTGTATAGAGTCATTAAAAATCATGTTTCCAAGTTATTATCAGCAATACTGGAAAATGTTCACAATATAATATTTTGTGGGAAAAAACAGAATACAAAACTACATATGCTATATGACCCAATCTTGTTTTAAAATGCAACTGTATGCAAAATTAAAAGTCTGAAAGAAAACACAGTGTGCCAAACATTAACAGTGGCTATCACTAGATGGTAAAATTGTTGGTGTTTTTTAATTTATTCTTTGTACTTTCCTGCATTTTCCAAATTTCCCATAGTAAGTTTATGTTACTTTTACAGTGAAGCACCTTCCACCAAAAAAAAAGTTATTAAGAGACAAAAGGGGGAGCTCCCTGGTGGTCCAGCGGTTAGGATCCGGTGCTTTCACTGCCGTGGCCCAGGTTCAATCCCTGGTCGGGGAACTGAGATCCCTCAAGCCGCGCAGCGCAGCCAAAATTAAAAAAAAAAAAAAAGAGAGAGACAAAAGGGGAAAAAAGAAAGAAAAGCAATGGCTGTTTCTCTCTCTAAGAAAGAGAGTTCTGGGTAGTGAATACAAACTTTCCTGTGAACCTTAACACTATATCACTCCTAAAAAACAACTACCGAAAATGGAAATGAGTTTTAGGTAACGACAAAGATAAACCAGGCAGTCCTGTTAAGTTGTGATCATAAGAGAAAAAGCAAATATCTAGTGAAAGATGGGTGATAATTCTCTGTTACAGTTAGGTCTTCCTGGAGCTTTCCTGATTCAGTTAAAATTTCTGATCTTCTAATGTTTTCATCCTCAATTGTTTCCTAAATGAATGCCATTGAATTATTTCAGAATAAGACTGCAATGGCTTTATCCCAACCAATAAAGACGTTAAAACATGGCCTTACCTTTTTCGTTTTTGTGAAAGATACAGTGATTGTGGAGAAGACGCTCTACTTGGCTCATCAGCTAATGTAGCCAAAATAAAGTTGGCTTCCAATAACATATCGTCAATACTTAAAGCCATGGGTCTAAAAAAGGCAAAGTCAGAGCAAAATCACACTCATCACACTCACACTCATTTTCTGATGGACATTGGGAAAACATTAAAAAATGATACTTAATTTTGGAGTAAAAAGAAACAGTAAAAGTCTTGTCTTTTCACAAATTGAGACAGTCCTAAGAACTAAAAGGGTCCTTAGAAATCATCACATCCAATTTCATAAAACATATTCATCCTAGCCCAATCTCTCTGAAATTTTAGTTCTGAAATATCATATAAAGTACCATAGTTTCATAGAGATTTAACTTGTTTAAGCCATGTATAAGTTTCTAATTCGGCAATTTATTCAGTATGTCAAGTTTATAAATGTTTTTACTCTTCAGAATAATATATCTTTCTAAATCAAGTTACCAATAAAAAGAACTCTAGGTTATGACATCTTTCAAAATTTTAGTTTGATAAGTGTTGCTAGTAAAGTTAAGGAATTCCTGAGGTGTGAATTAATTTCAAAGTGAACCAAAGGGTTTTATTATTAATGTATGACAAAAGAAAAAGAAACAAACTCAGAAATTTCCCAAGGACCTACTTCCCAGGAAAATCAAAATGAATGGCTATAGGAGCATGTGTAGCTTCTGAAAATGTCAGCATTCCCTGAAAGGAAATAAAGGGGAAAAATGTGAAATCTTTATTAAAAATTGCCATTGATAATTCTATTTGGACACAAATTTTGGCTTACCTTCAGTTCTTTGAAGCAAAATGTTATTTCAGTGTCGACTCCAATTTGAAAGAAGTCAAACTCATCTGGCCCAACAAACATCTCACTGTATACAGAATTGGTCAAATCTGCTCAATGTTATAGGAAAGTAAAGAATAAAATTAGTTCCAGAGGTATTTGTTAAATTTTGATAAGAAAATATAAGCATAAGTGATAAGTTAAAAATAGCCACAAGGGCTTCCCTCGTGGCGCAGTGGTTGAGAATCTGCCTGCCAATGCAGGGGACACGGGTTCGAGCCCTGGTCTGGGAAGATCCCACATGCCGCGGAGCAACTAGGCCCGTGAGCCACAACTACTGAGCCTGCGCGTCTGGAGCCTGTGCTCCGCAACAAGAGAGGCCGCGACAGTGAGAGGCCCGCACACCGCGATGAAGAGTGGCCCCCCGCTCGCCACAACTAGATAAAGCCCTCGCACAGAAACGAAGACCCAACACAGCCAAAAATAAATAAATAAATAAATAAATAAATAAATAAATAAGTTAAAAAAAAAAAATAGCCACAAATTATCTGACATTCCTTCATTGAGAGGTGGGGTCTATGTCTATGTCCCCTCCCCTTGAATCTGGGGTGAGTGGGCTCTTCATCTGCTCTCACCAATAGGATATGGTGGAGTGACCTGGTGCTACTTTCTGGTCTGGGCCCAGGCCTTAAGAGACTTGCAGCCTCTACTTCCTCAATCCCACAAGCCACACAGGGCAGCCAAAAAAAAAAAGTAAAAATCAACTTAGAATGGGAGAAAATGTTTGAAATCATATATATGAAAAGGGGTGAAAAATAAAAAGACAAATAACTCAAGTGAAAAATAAGGGATGTGAACAGACATTTCTCCAAAGAAGATATACAGATAAGCAATAAGAACACAAAAAAAGATACTGAACATCATTAGTTGCTAGAGAAATGAAAATCAAAACCACAATAAGACAACACTTCACACCCACTAGGATGGCTATCGTCCAAAAGACAGACAATAACAGAGGTGTTGAATTTTTTTTTCCCCCAGAGGTGTTGAATTTTGTTCCCTAATATTTAATTAAACTTTTATGTGCATTTTTTAAAATGAAAATATGATCATACTATGCATACCATTTTATAATCTATTCAATAATATATCCTGACTATTTTTCCATGTCAATAAGTACATTTTCCTAATTATTTATGTGTGTTGGTGTTTTGTGTTTTCCACTACAAAATTAACTTCAATAAACATCTTTGACATACACACCCAGAGAGAAAGAAATGTATATATACACACACACAAGATTTTTTTTTTTTTTTTTGGCCACGCCACATGGCTTGCGGGATCTCAGTTTCCTGACCAGGGCTTGGACCCAGGCCACAGCAGCGAAAGCGCCGCACCCTAACCATTAGGCCACCTGGGAACTCCCAAGACTACTTCTAATAGCTTCATAGTATTTCACTAAACCAATCTCCTGTTGTCAGATCTAAGGTATATAGAAAGAGATGAACCAAACTATTGAGTACTTGTCTCTAGACAGTGGGATTTCAGGTGACTTTATTAGTGCTTTTTATGTGTTTTTAATTTTCTGCAATGAACATGAATTATGTAAGTGTAAGAACAAAGGAGAAATGGTATACATATTTTAAAAGGACCAAACAATACCTTACAAATACCTTCATCTCAATCAAGAAGGCTCATGTCATGACTTGTGGTTGCCGGGGGCGGCGGGGTGGGGGGGTGTCGCTGGATTGGGAGATTGGGACTAGAAGATGCAAACTATTATACAGAGAATGGATAAACAACAAGGTCCTACTGTATAGCACAGGGAACTATGTTCAGTATCCTGTAATAAACCATAATGGAAAAGAATATGAAACAGAATATTTAAAAAATTAATTTTAAAACAAGAAGGCTCATGTCACTCCCAGTGTGCTGGCGTAGAGTAAGTTCAATAATAAAGTTAAACACTTGGGTCCCCAGTTAACCATAACTATAACTACTCATTAGAAAGCTGCTCACAAGGGACAGTGTCTGAATAAATGGCCATTTATTCAGAGATGGCATTATGAATATAAAACAGACCCTTTCACTAGCCAAGCATATATTTTCCAGATCATGCACCCCTGAGTGCCAAAACAGAATGCTAGATGGGACTTTGAGAGAAGAAATAAGAGCACAGTGGTAATGAGACTAAGTCCTGGAGCCTGACAGTCTATATTCAGATCATAATCCACCACTTATTAACTGTGTGACAGCAGGCAAGTCACTTAGTTTCTCTGTGCTTCATATTCTTCATATAGAAAATAGGGATACTAATAGTACCTACATCACAGACTTGTTACGAAGATCAAATGGATTCAGAAATGTAAACCATTTAGAACAGAACCTGGCACAAACTAGACCCTGCAAAGTGATCTGACCCAACTTAAGCCCTGGTTATACTGGTTTTTCACTTCAAAATAATGTTTCTTCCTTTGTATTCTTTCTTTACTGCTATCACCAAAAAAAAAAAAAAAAAAAAAATCCAAGGTCAAAGAGTCTCAGACAAGTTGTGCCCAAAATACCCTAGTAAATTTCCTTAATAGCAAAACTTCTGACTTAATCATGCTTTAGTTTCTCCATTCCATCTGTATAACTCTTAGAAGAGCTGACTTAATATTCACGTTGGGGCTTCCCTGGTGGCGCAGTGGTTAAGAATCCGCCTGCCAATGCAGAGGACACGGGTTTGAGCCCTGGTCCAGGAAGGTCCCACATGCCGCAGAGCAACTAAGCCCATGCACCACAACTACTGAGCCTGTGCTCTAGAGCCCGCCAGCTACAACTACTGAGCCCACGTGCCGCAACTACTGAAGCCGCGCACCTAGAGCCCGTGCTCCGCAACAAGAGAAGCCACTGCAATGAGAAGCCCGCTCATTGCGAGGAAGAGTAGCCCCCGCTCGCCGCAACTAGAGAAAGCCCGCGCGCAGCAATGAAGACCCAATGCAGCCAAAAATAAAATAAATAAATTTATAAAAAATAATATTTCAGGGCTTCCTTGGTGGCGCAGCGGTTGAGAATCTGCCTGCCAATGCAGGGGACACGGGTTTGAGCCCTGGTCTGGGAAGATCCCACATGCCACGGAGCAACCGGGCCCGTGAGCCACAATTACTGAGCCTGCGTGTCTGGAGCCTGTGCTCCACAGCAAGAGAGGCCACGATAGTGAGAGGCCTGCGCACCGCGATGAGGAGAGGCCCCCGCTTGCCACAACTAGAGAAAGCCCTCGCACAGAAACGAAGACCCAACACAGCAAAAATAAATAAATAAATAAAATTAAGAAAGTGTTGTAAGAAAGGTTTAATTAAAAAAAGAAAAAAAAATTCCGACTCCTAGGCAACATTCTAGACCAATTAAAAATAATAATCATAATAATATTTCATTCATTAAGAAATATTCACATTTTCTGCCCTATATATTTGCCATCTGGAATATCTTACATTTCTAACTTAAAGTTACTTTTCCTTTTTATGTGGTCAAAGATCATCTCAACTGGATTGCTGGCCTCTTAATTTTTCTTTATGCTAAATACAAAGGATGAGAAATAGACCTTAAAATTTTAACTGAAAAAATATTTTTCTCAGTAACCATTCTAATTTTATTTTATTTTATTTTTTTAATAAATTTATTTATTTGTTTATTTATTTATTTTTGGCTGCGTTGGGTCTTCATTGCTGTGTGTGGGTTTCCTCTAGTTGCGGCGAGCAGGGGCTGCTCTTCCTCACGGTGCACAGGTTTCTCATTGCGGTGGCTTCTCTTTGTTGCAGAGCACAGGCTCTAGGCACGCGGGCTTCAGTAGTTGTGGCACTCGGGCTCAGTAGTTGTGGCTCGTGGCTTAGTTACTCTGCGGCACGTGGGATCTTCCCGGACCAGGGCTCGAACCCATGTCCCCTGCATTGGCAGGTGGGTTCTTAACCACTGTGCAACCAGGGAAGTCCCATTCTCCTAATTTTAAAACAATCTGAATTTCAAAGCCAAGTATTTTAATTACTGATTGTGACAAATTTCTCTGGTCTCTTAAAAATTTTAATGATCTTTCTACATTTTACTGCCTTTTAGACAAGAAAAAGTATTATGTCATTAATATTTGCTGTATAACCGTACAGTAATCAGGAAAGCCAGGAAGTAATATTCCATCAAACACAGTGACAGATATAATCCTTACCCATTGATTCCTCATTAGAACTCTTAATGCAAACGTTCAGTGGAGTAACAGCAAGAGTAACTTCCTCTTGACTCGATGTAAAAAGAACAATTGCCTCAGCAAGCACTCTATAAAATGTAAGGAACAGTAGTACATTATTTGAAGAACAAACAGAAAGAAATTATCATATTAAATGGGACTCATCTTTAACCTGGAAATAAATAGGTTAATTGTCCTGGATTTAGAAAAATCTACCCAAAAGACCTATCTTCATTCTTCTATATGAGCTGCTATATTTTTAGTATATCTTAAAATTACAATATTAGGAAACCCTGGCAGTCCAGTGGTTAGGACCCGGCGCTTTCACTGCTGGGGGCTGGGATCAATCCTTGGTCGGGGAACTAAGATCCTGAAAGCCGCTCGGCTGCGGCCAAAAAAAAAGAAAGAATTACAACATCATTTGAAGGCCAAGAGAATAGCAAAATATATTCTAAGTAAAACATGTGAAAACTGCAGAATAAACCAAACACTAGAATAAAATATCTTTAATTCTATGCTTTCACATACCCAATACATTTTTTAACAAAAATGACCTGGGATCATACTCCTAAGGGAGATACTAGAAAATGGAGATGTTCAAACAGAACTGGGGTGAACTATGCTGGAGACGCAGTCGAGGGGTAGAGGTTTACAAGCAGTCTGCTGCCTGTATTCTCCTTCCCTTTGTCACTTGTCCTAGATTATTAACTATTTCTTTCAAGGTTGTCCTGACATCCCAAATGCCCTTTCATCCTGGGCTCCCTTTTTTAAAACACCTTTATTGAGATATAATTCACGTTCTACACAATTCACAGATTTAAAATTGTTTGATTTGCATTTCCCTAACAACACATGGTGTTGATCATCTTTTCATGTGCTTGTTGTCCATTTGCATACCTTCTTTGGAAAAATGTCCATTCAAATCCTTTGCCCATTTTTTAGTTAGGTTATTTATTATCTTTTTATTATTGCATTAAAAGTTCTGGCCTATTTTTTGTTTGTTTTGTTTTGTTCTTCATTGCTGCGTACAGGCTTTCTCTAGTTGCGGCGAGCCGGGGCTACTCTTTGTTGTGGTGCGCGGGCTTCTCATTGTGGTGGCTTCTCTTGTTGCGAAGCACGGGCTCTAGGCACGTGGGCTTCAGTAGCTGTGGCATGTGAGCTCAGTAGTTGTGGCTCACGGGCTCTAGAACGCAGGCTCAGTAGCTGTGGCACAGGGGCTTAGCTGCCCCACAGCATGTGGGATCTTCCCGGACCAGGGCTTAAACCCGTGTCCCCTGCATTGGCAGGCGGATTCTTAACCACTGCGCCACCAGGGAAGCCCTGGCCTATTTTTTAAATTGAGGTGAGATCAGATAAAAATGAGATTCTTAGAATTTCTGTAATGTTAGTGTTAACCTGCCACTAGACATTAGATTAGCAGAGTTTCTCGATGCCAAAATGTCAGGAACACCTACCAAATTAATCTGGAAACTTTTCCAGTGTTAAGGGAGAGGTGTTGTACAAGATACTAAACAACCTGATACCAAAAATGACAACATGAATGTGCAATTCAAAAAGGAAGAAAAATACAAATTGCTAATAAATATATGAAAAGATGCTCAAACTCCCTAGTAATAAAATAAACACCAAAAAAATGACTTTTTTTTTTTATATATATATAAAAAAAAGACTGTCTTCCATAATAGGAGTTTCCTTCTCTCTTTCCCTCTCTCTCTCTCCCTCTGGTTACCAGGTGCCATGTTGTGAGGACAATCGGCCAGCCTGCATGGTGAGGAACTGAGGCCTACCAGCAACCACATGGGTGAGCTTAGAAGCTGACTTTCTGAGGCCTCCCACAGCCATGTCAGTGAGCTTGGGAGTGAATTTCTCCAAGTTCAGCCTTCAGATGAGACCACAGCCCTGGCTGACGGCTTGACTTCAACCTCATGAGAAACCTTGAGCCAAAAGCACCCAGCTAAGCCACACTTATTATTTTGAAGTAATAAACAACTGGGTTTTTTTAAAGCTTTAAGTTATGGGGAAATTTGCTTCACAGAAATAGGTAACTAATACACTATCTTATGCACTACTAGCAGCAGTGTTTGTGATGGCAAAAAGTCGGAAACAACCAACTTTTTCACTAATAGGGTAATGGGTAACTAAATTATGGTTCACTCATACAATTAAAAATTATGCAATCATTAAAAAGAATAAAATTGATTTAACTAAACTGACATAGACACTAAAAAAGGAAGTTGCCAAACAATAAGGATAGTAGGACATTTTCTTTTAAAAAACTATGTATGTGTCTAGTAGGTGATATAAATTTGAGAGAGAAGGAGAAAAAGAGAGAAAGAAAGATATCCATAGCTATAGGGAAAAAGAAAGTTATAGAAAGACTGGCTATAAATAGAAGATGATATAGAAGGATATACACCACATTGTTAATAGATGTTAAACCCCTGCCAAGTGGGATATATGCGTCAAGTAGAGGAGAAAGACTTCCGTTTTTCATCTCTGCACTCTTCTATAAATTTTAGATGTATTGCAAGGAGCATGTATTTCTTTTGTAATTTAAAAAACAATAAGGATAAAATATCTTTTGGCTTACAAAGTAATTAATGTTTAAGTTACAGCTTAACTGAAAAATTGAGTACCTTTCACTGACAAATATGTCCTACTCATTCTCTAGAAAAAACAAACAAACAAACAAACACTTAGGGATAAAATCAGTTCATGTAAAAAGTGTTAAAATTTCCTCATGCTGTGTGTGTTAAGACTCAGATAGAAGGCACCATATAAATGCAAAGTATTATTAGATAATATATTTTTCTCTTAATACCACTTGATGTAGAAAGCCACTGATGGGATACTTCTAGAACATTTTGGCCACTAAATTATTATTTCTACCATTAGGCAGTTATTATCTACTTTTATCTTTCTCAAGGTTTCCTCTTGATCCTGTAAGGTGATTTCTACAAGTCCAGTGTTAGCTTAAAAAAATGTTAACTGATTTAAAAGCTCTAGGCTATTAATTCTTCACTCTGTGACCATAATCTATTCAGAAAAATAAAAATAAACAACAGAGAACTCATTACCTTGGTTGAATCACTAGTGTATTAGAACACATATTCTTTTCAAAAATAACTTGCAAAGGCTGACTTTCTTGAAAACACACATTATGAATCCTTTTAATACCTTAAAAAAATAAAGCAACCAGTTAAAAATTTTAAGTGCAAAATTAACAGATTTTTAAAAGTCTTTAAGTTTCAGAGCCAGATTAAAATAATAAAATTAAAGTAATATTTAATATCTGACAGGTGCACAAAGCTCACAAGAAGCACTATCCCTTAATGAATGTGTTTATCGCTCCCTAGTGGACACCATGTAACATGTCACACCCTCCAACCAATTAGGCAGTAGAGTTCCCACACTCTTTTGAAATACAGGTAATTTCTTAAATTGTGTGTAAAATAGTAATTGCCCAAAACAGATCATACATCTATGATTCTTTTTCAGTATTTTTCATCCAAACTGATATTTTTGGATGGGAACTTTAAAAGTAAAACCTGAGCATCCAGTCTGTGAATTCTTTCCCTCTGAGAGGAGAAGAGGACTGTGGAGCAATTATGGCTACGGCCCAATGTACCAGCAACTGCAGGATATGTTGTACATACATTACCTCTGATCCTCACACTATGCCTATGGGATAGGTACTTGATCTCGGAAGAGTAAACTATAGCTCTAGCTCTGTTAAATGACTTCAAGGCTATGCTGTTTTAACAAGTATAGCTAGAATTTGAATCTAAGTTTGTTTTATCTCTTTTTTTTTTCTGAATCTGAGTTTGAATATGGAGCCCGTGTAATAAAATCCAGGTGGGCTATAACTTTCTACAGCATAATAATGTTACAATGAGAATCAAAAGGATTCACCATAAACAACATTTCTCCACTTATTTTTTAACTGAATTAATAACAACAGCAATATTTATTATTTTCATAAATATTTACTGAGCACTTACTGTGTACAAGGCTGATCAGTTGTTCTTTTTTTTGTTTTGTTGTGGTTTTTTTTTTTTTTGACCACGCAGTGAGGCATGTGTGACCTTCCTGACCAGGGATCGAACCTGTGCCCCCTGCATTCGGAGCACGGAGTCTTAACCACTGGACCGCCAAGGAAGTCCCTGACCACTTAGTTTTTTGGTTTTTGTTTCTTTTAATTAATTAATTAATTTTTTGGCTGTGTTGGGTCTTTGTTGCTGCGTGTGGTCTTTCTCTAGTTGCGGCGAGTAGGGGCTACTTTTCGTTGTGGTGCGCGGGCTTCTCGTTGCAGTGGCTTCTCTTGCTGAATTGGAGCATGGGCTCTAGGCGTGCAGGCTTCAGTAGTTGTGGCACGCGGGCTCAGTAGTTGTGGCTCACGGGCTTAGTTGCTCCGCGGCATGTGGGATCTTCCCGGACCAGGGCTCTAACCTGTGTCCCCTGCATTGGCAGGCGGATTCTTAACCACTGCGCCACCAAGGAATTCCTGATCAGTTAGTTTTTAATGGATTAAAAACCACAAATTTTAATCAGAAATTTAGTGGCCCAAAATAACAAACGTTTGTTATTTCTAACAATTCAGCTGAGTGGCTCCTCTGGTTTGGGTTGGCTTAGCTGTGGCTGGATCATTTTGAATGGCCTCACATTCATATCTGGGGCCTCACAGTTGGGACAACAGGGACAGCCGGGATGGCTGGGGCCTCTCACCACATGGTCTCCAATCTTCCAGGAGTCTGTGCTGGGCTGTACTTATTCTCATGCTAATGGAAATGTTCTTAGTTTAACAGTGGAAGCTGACAGGCTTCTTGAGGCCTAGGCTTGGAACTCACACAACATCACTTCTAGTGCATTCTATTGATATCAAAGCAACTCCAAGGCCAGCTGAGATTCAAAGTAGGGAAACACACAGGGACGAATTTTGGAGCCGTGGACTAGCAAAGAACAACTCAGACAAAAATTTCTGACCTCACAGAGCTTACATTCTAGCGAAGGGAGGCAAACAATAAGAAAATCAAAAGTAGTACTTCCCTGGTGGTCCAGTTGTTAAGACTCCGCGCTTCCACTGCAGAGGGCACAGGTTTGCTCCCTGGTCGGGGAACTAAGATCCTGCATGCCGTGCGGTGTGGCCAAAAAAAGAAAAAGTAAAATAATTGGTCTGTCACATAGTGATAAGTAGCACAAGAAAAAAGGAAAGCTGAAAGGGGGCTGGGGAGTGCCGGTGGTGGTGGGCAGCAATTTCAAATAAGGAGGTCAAGGAAGACCTCATGGAAAAGATGCCATTTGAGCAAGACTGAAGGAGGGTTTTGAAAGAGCAAGCCATGTGCTATCTGGAGAAGGAGCTTGCTAGGCAGAGAGAACAGGGGCCCAGCCTGGGACTCCCGGATCATGTGGGGCCTTACTGGCCATTGTAAGATCTTCGGCTTTTACCTTGGGTAAAATGGTGAGCTTTTTGAGAATTTTAAGCACTGGAGTGACATAATCTGACCTATTTTAAAGGGATTACTGTGGCTGCTATTTTGGGAAGACACAAAGCTCAAAAGTTGGCATATCTTACCTATTTTAAAAAATATTTTCAAGTTACTTTTAGATGGATAGGTAATAGAAGGTAATAGATGTACATGGTATAAAATTCAAAAGATACCAAAGAATAGACAGTGAAAATAAGTCACCCTCCACCTCTGACTCCTGCCACCCCAGTACCCTCCTCAGAGGTAACTACGGTTACCAGTTTCTTAGGTATTCTTTAGAAATAGCCCATGCATATACAAGCACAATCATATCTCTATAACAAATACCTGACTTGGGTGAAAGTTCTATTGGCATTGCCGAGGATGTCCAAGCTGAGAAATGCCTTATTTCTTTGTTATCCCTGGTGCTTTCATTCCTGCTACTTGCCTCCTTCCCTTTTTCCTTAACACACTAAACACTTTCAGTCTATACCTTTGACCACACTGCTCCCTCATCATAGAATGCCTTCCCATTTCTGACTATTAGAAATTTAGCCCAGGACCAGATGGCTTCACAGGCAAATTCTATCAAACATTTAGAGAAGAGCTAACACCTATCCTTCTCAAACTCTTCCAAAATATAGCAGAGGGAGGAACACTCCCAAACTCATTCACGAGGCCACCATCACCCTGATACCAAAACCAGACAAAGGTATCACAAGGAAAGGAAACTACAGGCCAATATCACTGATGAACATAGACGCAAAAATCCTCAACAAAATACTAGCAAACAGAATCCAACAGCACATTAAAAGGATCATACACCATGATCAAGTGGGGTTTATCCCAGGAATGCAAGGATTCTTCAATATATGCAAATAAATCAATGTGATACACCATATTAACAAATTGAAGGAGAAAAACCATATGATCATCTCAATAGATGCAGAAAAAGCTTTCGACAAAATTCAACACTCATTTATGATAAAAACCCTCCAGAAAGTAGGCATAGAAGGAACTTACCTCAACATAATAAAGACCATATATGACAAACCCACAGCCAACATCGTTCTCAGTGGTGAAAAACGGAAACCATTTCCACTAAGATCAGGAACAAGACAAGGTTGCCCACTCTCACCACTATTATTCAACATAGTTTTGGAAGTTTTAGCCACAGCAATCAGAGAACAAAAAGAAATAAAAGGAATCCAAATCAGAAAAGAAGAAGTAAAGCTGTCACTGTTTGCAGATGACATGATACTATATAGAGAGAATCCTAAAGATGCTACCAGAAAACTACTAGAGCTAATCAATGAATTTGGTAAAGAAGCAGGATACAAAATTAATGCACAGAAATCTCTTGCATTCCTATACACTAATGATGAAAAACCTGAAAGAGAAATTAAGGAAACACTCCCATTTACCATTGCAACAAAAAGAATAAAATACCTAGGAATAAACCTACCTAAGGAGACAAAAGACCTGTATGCAGAAAACTATAAGACACTGATGAGGGGGCTTCCCTGGTGGCGCAGTGGTTGAGAATCTGCCTGCCAATGCAGGGGACATGGGTTTGAGCCCTGGTCTGCGAAGATCCCACATGCCGCGGAGCGACTAGGCCCGTGAGCCACAACTACTGAGCCTGCGTGTCTGGAGCTTGTGCTCCGCAACAAGAGAGGCTGCAACAGTGAGAGGCCCACGCACCATGATGAAGAGTGGCCCCCGCTCGCCGCAACTAGAGAAAGCCCTCACACAGAAACGAAGACCCAACACAGCCATAAATAAATAAATAAAGAAAGAAAGAAAAAAAAAAAGACACTGATGAAAGAAATTACAGATGATACAAACAGATGGAGAGATATACCATGTTCTTGGATTGGAAGAATCAACATTGTGGAGATGACTATATTACCCAAAGCAATCTACAGATTCAATGCAATCCCTATCAAACTACCAATGGCATTTTTCACAGAACTAGAACAAAAAATTTCACAATTTGTATGGAAACACAAAAGACCCAGAATAGCCAAGCAATCTTAAGAAATAAAAACAGAGCTAGAGGAATCAGGCTCCTTGACTTCAGACTATACTACAAAGCTATAGTAATCAAGACAGTATGGTACTGGCACAAAAACAGAAATATAGATCAATGGAACAGGATAGAAAGCCCAGAGATAAACCCATGCACATATGGTCACCTTATTTTTGATTTGGAGGCAAACATATACAATAGAGAAAAGACAGCCTCTTCAATAAGTGGTGCTAGGAAAACTGGACAGCTACACGTAAAAGAATGAAATTAGAACGCTCCCTAACACCATATACAAAAATAAACTCAAAATGGATTAAAGACCTAAATGTAAGGCCAGACACTATAAAACTCTTAGAGGAAAACATAGGCAGAACACTCTATGACATAAATCACAGCAAGATCTTTTTTGACCCACCTCCTAGAGAAATGGAAATAAAAACAAAAATAAACAAATGGGACCTAATGAAACTTAAAAGCTTTTGCACAGCAAAGGAAACCATAAACAAGACGAAAAGACAACCCTCAGAATGGGAGAAAATATTTGCAAATGAAGCAACTGACAAAGGATTAATCTCCAAAATTTACAAGCAGCTCATGCAGCTCAATATCAAAAAAACAAACAACCCAATCCAAAAATGGGCAGAAGACCTAAATAGACATTTCTCCAAAGAAGATATACAGATAGCCAACAAACATGTGAAAGAATGTTCAACATCACTAATCATTAGAGAAATGCAAATCAAAACTACAATGAGGTATCACCTCACACCGGTCAGAATGGCCATCATCAAAAAATCTACAAACAATAAATGCTGAAGAGGGTGTGGAGTAAAGGGAACCCTCTTGCACTGTTGGTGGGAATGTAAATAGATACAGCCACTATGGAGAACAGTATGGAGGTTCCTTAAAAAACTAAAACTAGAACAACCATATGACCCAGCAATCCCACTACTGGGCATATACCCTGAGAAAACCATAATTCAAAAAGAATTATGTACCACAGTGTTCATTGCAGCACTATTTACAATAGCCAGGACATGGGACCAACCTAAATGTCCATCTACAGATGAATGGATAAAGAAGATGTGGCACATATATACAATGGCATATTACTCAGTCATAAAAAGAAACAAAATTGAGTTATTTGTAGTGAGGTGGATGGACCTACAGTCTGTCATACAGAGTGAAGTAAGTTAGAGAAAAACAAATACCATATGCTAACACATATATATGGAATCTAAAAAAAATGGTTATGAAGAACCTAGGGGCAGGGCAGGAATAAAGACGCAGATGTAGATAATGGACTTGAGGACACAGGGAGGGGGACGAGTAAGCTGGGATGAAGTGAGAGAATGGCATGGACTTATATATACTACCAATTATAAAATAGATAGCTACTGGGAAGCAGCCGCATAGCACAGAGAGATCATCTCGGTGCTTTGTGACCACCTAGAGGGGTGGGATAGGGAGGGGGGAGGGAGACGCAAGAGGGAGGAGATATGGGGATATATGTATACGTACAGCTGATCCACTTTGTTATAAAGCAGAAACTAACACACAATTGTAAAGCGGTTATACTCCAATAAAGATGTTTAAAAAAAAAAAAAAGAAATTTACCAACATGTGATGCTACCACCCAGATAGCCCTTCCTCTTCACCTTTCTCTCCTTTGAATCTCTTGCCCCAAGTACATCCCTTGTGCTCTTTTTAAAGCAACTTGGCTTGGTGTACCTCTTCATTGTGGTTTTTCTAGTCTTCCAGTTTAATAATAATTTTCCTTGATAGAATGCAAACAGGATAAAAATTTAGAAGTCCTGTTTCCTCTGTGTCATTTATTGATTTTATCTAGTGCTGCACAAAGTACTGGACTATAAGAGACAAGGAATTTTCACCAGAATTTCTTCCTTCATTGAGAAAGTCTCACTACTGAAACAAAAACAAAACAGCGGAACTAAAGAGAATGCCTAGTAATGTGGTTGACTTAAATTCTGACACAAGCTCCTTATCTTCTCACAGACCAGTAACAGACAATTTGAGGTCCAGCAGCCAGTCCATGGACCGCTTGAGGAGCACTGCCTTATACCATCAGCTGCCAGCCATGGCATATATGATGCTATGATAGAATTCTGCTTGCTGTTTCATAGCTCAATTTACAACTTCCCTCAGTGGCTCCAGAGAACTCTTTCAAACTTAAAGAGGTACAGCTAAGGAACAAGCATTATTTTGGAGATGTTCCATTTGTGGGGTTTGGAATTTCAGAGGTTAATGATACTTATAAGTTGGCAAATGTTTCCCAATCCCTTTAAGTTCACTGTTATGCAAGTTTAAAGTCATTAGCGTATCTGTAGAATGCCCTTTTACAAAACCTTAAAACCGTGAAGTGGAAATTCTGCCCTCTTGACACCATGTCATTAATATACATGTATGAATCAGGGTTTTATTTTCACTCAATAGCCAGTGCACCCCTTGTATGGAAGCCCCTCTCTGTCGGAGATCTGTCTTCTTGAGCAGGACAGAACTTATTAGCAGGTGCTTTGGATCAGAGCATGTTCTTCAGGGACAATTCACTGACTCATTTTTAGCCACTCTGGGGCCAGTGCCAATGAAAATACAGAGAATTGATAGAATTATTATTAGGCAGGTAAATATTTCATATGAACCTTGGTTCTTTTTTTTTTTTTGAAACATTTATATTAACATATTTCCATACATATTTCCATACAAATACAAATATAAGATTTTTAGAAATTTCATGTAATGTCTGAAACATTTATATTAACATATTTCCATACATATTTCCATACAAATATAAGATTTTTAGAAATTTCATGTAATGTCTGAAACATTTATATTAACATATTTCCATACAAATAACCCAATGAAACTTTAGTATTAGTTGTTTTGTTTGTTTTTTTATACTGCAGGTTCTTATTAGGCATCAATTTTATACACATCAGTGTATACATGTCAATCCCAATCGCCCAATTCAGCACACCACCATCCCCACCTCACCGCAGTTTTCCCCCCTTGGTGTCCATATGTCCATTCTCTACATCTGTGTCTCAACTTCTGCCCTGCAAACTGGCTCATCTGTACCATTTTTCTAGGTTCCACATACATGCATTAATATACGATATTTGTTTTTCTCTTTCTGACTTACTTCACTCTGTATGACAGTCTCTAGATCCATCCACGTCTCAACAAATGACTCAATTTCCTTCCTTTTTATGGCTGAGTAATATTCCATTGTATATATGTACCACTTCTTCTTTATCCATTCGTCTGTTGATGGGCATTTAGGTTGCTTCCATGACCTGGCTATTGTAAATAGTGCTGCAATGAACATTCGGGTGCATGTGTCTTTTTGAATTACGGTTTTCTCTGGGTATATGCCCAGTAGTGGGATTGCTGGGTCATATGGTAATTCTATTTTTAGTTTTTTAAGGAACCTCCATATTGTTCTCCATAGTGGCTGTATCAATTTACATTCCCACCAACAGTGCAAGAGGGTTCCCTTTTCTCCACACCCTCTCCAGTATTTGTTGTTTGTAGATTTTCTGATGATGCCCATTCTAACAGGAGTGAGGTGATACCTCATTGTAGTTTTGATTTGCATTTCTCTAATAATTAGTGATGTTGAGCATCTTTTCATGTGCTTCGTGGCCGTCTGTATGTCTTCTTTGGAGAAATGTCTATTTAGGTCTTCTGCCCATTTTTGGATTGGGGTGTTTGTTTCTTTGATATTGAGCTGAATGAGCTGTTTATATATTTTGGAGATTAATCCTTTGTCCGTTGATTCATTTGCAAATATTTTCTCTTTGCTGTGCAAAAGCTTTGAAGTTTCATTAGGTCCCATTTGTTTATTTTTGTTTTTATTTCCATTACTCTAGGAGGTGGATCAAAAAAGATCTTGCTGTGATTTATGTCAAAGAGTGTTCTTCCTATGTTTTCCTCTAAGAGTTTTATAGTGTCCAGTCTTATATTTAGGTCTCTAATCCATTTTGAGTTTATTTTTGTGTATGGTGTTAGGGAGTATTCTAATTTCATTCTTTTACATGTAGCTGTCCAGTTTTCCCAGCACCACTTATTGAAGAGACTGTCTTTTCTCCATTGTATATCTTTGCCTCCTTTGTCATAGATTAGTTGACCATAGGTGCGTGGGTTAATCTCTGGGCTTTCTATCTTGTTCCATTGATCTATGTTTCTGTTTTTGTGCCAGTACCATATTGTCTTGATTACTGTAGCTTTGTAGTATAGTCTGAAATCAGGGAGTCTGATTCCTCCAGCTCCATTTTTTTCCCTCAAGACTGCTTTGGCTATTCGGGGTCTTTTGTGTCTCCATACAAATTTTAAGATGATTTGTTCTAGCTCTGTAAAAAATGCCATTGGTAATTTGATAGGGATTGCATTGAATCTGTAGATTGCTTTGGGTAGTATACTCATTTTCACAATGTTGATTCTTCCAATCCAAGAACATGGTATATCTCTCCATCTGTTGGTATCATCTTTCATTTCTTTCATCAGTGTCTTATAGTTTTCTGCATACAGGTCTTCTGTCTCCCTAGGTAGGTTTATTCCTAGGTATTTTATTCTTTTTGTTGCAATGGTAAATGGGAGTGTTTCCATAATTTCTCTTTCAGATTTTTCATCATTAGTGTATAGGAATGCAAGAGATTTCTGTGCATTAATTTTGTATCCTGCAACTTTACCATATTCATTAATTAGCTCTAGGAGTTTTCTGGTGGCAGTTTTAGGATTCTCTATGTATAGTATCGTGTCATCCGTAAACAGTGACAGTTTTACTTCTTCTTTTCCAATTTGTATTCCTTTTATTTCTTTTTCTTCTCTGATTGCCGTGGCTAGGACTTCCAGAACTATGTTGAATAATAGTGGTGAGAGTGGACATCCTTGTCTCGTTCCTGATCTTAGAGGAAATGCTTTCAGTTTTTCACCATTGAGAATGATGTTTGCTGTGGGTTTGTCATATATGGCCTTTATTATGTTGAGGTAGGTTCCCTCTATGCCCACTTTCTGGAGAGTTTTTATCATGAATGGGTGTTGAATTTTGTCAAAAGCTTTTTCTGCATCTATTGAGATGATCATATGGTTTTTATTCTTCAATTTGTTAATATGGTGTATCACATTGATTGATTTGCGTATATTGAAGAATCCTTGCATCCCTGGGATAAATCCCACTTGATCGTGGTGTATGATCCTTTTAACGTGTTGTTGGATTCTGTTTGCTAGTATTTTGTTGAGGATTTTTGCATCTATATTCATCAGTGATATTGGTCTGTAATTTTCTTTTTTTGCAGTGTCTTTGTCTGGTTTTGGTATCAGGGTGATGGTGGCCTCACAGAATGAGTTTGGGAGTGTTCCTTCCTCTGCAATTCTTTGGAAGAGTTTGAGAAGGATGGGTGTTAGCTCTTCTCTAAATGTTTGATAGAATTCACCTGTGAAGCCATCTGGTCCTGGACTTTTGTTTGTTGGAAGATTTTTAATCACAGTTTCAATTTCATTACTTGTGATTGGTCTGTTCATATTTTCTATTTCTTCCTGGTTCAGTCTTGGAAGGTTATACCTTTCTAAGAATTTGTCCATTTCTTCCAGTTGTCCATTTTATTGGCATAAAGTTGCTTGTAGTAGTCTCTTAGGATGCTTTGTATTTCTGTGGTGTCTGTTGTAACTTCTCCTTTTTCATTTCTAATTTTATTGATTTGAGTCCTCTCCCTCTTTTTCTTGATGAGTCTGGCTAATGGCTTATCAATTTTGTTTATCTTCTCAAAGAACCAACTTTTAGTTTTATTGATCTTTGCTATTGTTTTCTTTGTTTCTATTTCATTTATTTCTGCTCTGATCTTTATGATTTCTTTCCTTCTGCTAACTTTGGGTTTTGTTTGTTCTTCTTTCTCTAGTTTCTTTAGGTGTAAGGTTAGATTGTTTACTTGAGATTTTTCTTGTTTCTTTAGGTAGGCTTGTATAGCTATAAACTTCCCTCTTAGAACCGCTTTTGCTGCATCCCATAGGTTTTGGGTCGTCGTGTTTTCATTGTCATTTGTCTCTAGGTATTTTTTTATTTCCTCTTTGATTTCTTCAGTGATCTCTTGGTTATTTAGTAACGTATTGTTTAGCCTCCATGTGTTTGTCTTTTTTATGTTTTTTTCCCTGTAATTCATTTCTAATCTCATAGCATTGTGGTCAGAAAAGATGCTTGATATGATTTCAATTTTCTTAAATTTACTGAGGCTTGATTTGTGACCCAAGATGTGATCTATCCTGGAGAATGTTCCGTGCGCACTTGAGAAGAACGTGTAATCTGCTGTTTTTGGATGGAATGACCTATATGTATCAATTAAATCTATCTGGTCTATTGTGTCATTTAAAGCTTCTGTTTCCTTATTTATTTTCATTTTGGATGATCTGTCCATTGGTGTAAGTGAGGTGTTAAAGTCCCCCACTATTATTGTGTTACTGTCGATTTCCTCTTTTATGGCTGTTAGCAGTTGCCTTATGTATTGAGGTGCTCCTATGTTGGGTGCATATATATTTATAATTGTTATATCTTCTTCTTGAATTGATCCCTGGATCATTATGTAGTGTCCTTCCTTGTCTCTTGTAACATTCTTTATTTTAAAGTCTATTTTATCTGATATGAGTATAGCTACGCCAGCTTTCTTTTGATTTCCATTTGCATAGAATATCTTTTTCCATCCCCTCACTTTCAGTCTGTATGTGTCCCTAGGTCTAAAGTGGGTCTCTTGTAGACAGCATATATATGGGTCTTGTTTTTGTATCCATTCAGCCAGTCTATGTCTTTTGGTTGGGGCATTTAATCCATTCACGTTTAAGGTAATTATCGATATGTATGTTCCTATGACCATTTTCTTAATTGTTTTGGGTTTGTTTTTGTAGGTCCTTTTCTTCTCTTGTGTTTCCCACTTAGAGAAGTTCCTTTAGCATTTGTTGTAGAGCTGGTTTGGTGGTGCTGAATTCTCTTAGCTTTTGCTTGTCTGTAAAGCTTTTGATTTCTCCATCAAATCTAAATGAGATCCTTGCCGGGTAGAGTAATCTTGGTTGTAGGTTCTTCCCTTTCATCACTTTAAGTATATCATGCCACTCCCTTCTGGCTTGCAGAGTTTCTGCTGAGAAATCAGCTGTTAACCTTATGGGAGTTCCCTTGTATGTTATTCGTCGATTTTCCCTTGCTGCTTTCAATAATTTTTCTTTGTCTTTAATTTTTGCCACTTTGATTACTATGTGTCTCGGCGTGTTTCTCCTTGGGTTTATCCTGTATGGGACTCTCTGCGCTTCCTGGACTTGGGTGGCTATTTCCTTTCCCATGTTAGGGAAGTTTTCGACTATAATCTCTTCAAATATTTTCTCTGGTCCTTTCTCTCTCTCTTCTCCTTCTGGGACCCCTATAATGCGAATGTTGTTGCGTTTAATGTTGTCCCAGAGTTCTCTTAGGCTGTCTTCATTTCTTTTCATTCTTTTTTCTTTAGTCTGTTCCGCAGCAGTGAATTCCACCATTCTGTCTTCCAGGTCACTTATCCGTTCTTCTGCCTCAGTTATTCTGCTATTGATTCCTTCTAGTGTAGTTTTCATTTCAGTTATTGTATTGGTCATCTCTGTTTGTTCTTTAATTCTTCTAGGTCTTTGTTAATCATTTCTTGCATCTTCTCAATCTTTGCCTCCATTCTTATTCCGAGGTCCTGGATCATCTTCACTATCATTATTCTGAATTCTTTTTCTGGAAGGTTGCCTATCTCCACTTCATTTAGTTGTTTTTCTGGGGTTTTTTCTTGTTCCTTCATCTGGTACATAGCCCTCTGCCTTTTCATCTTCTCTATCTTTCTCTAACTGTGGTTTTTGGTCCACAGGCTGCAGGATTGTAGTTTTTTCTTGCTTCTGCTGTCTGCCCTCTGGTGGTTGAGGCTATCTAAGAGGCTTGATGGGAGGCTCTGGTGGTGGGTAGAGCTGACTGTTGCTGTGGCGGTCAGAGCTCAGTAAAACCTTAATCCACTTGACTGTTGATGGGTGGGGCTGGGTTCCCTCCCTGTTGCTGTGGCGGTCAGAGCTCAGTAAAACCTTAATCCACTTGACTGTTGATGGGTGAGGCTGGGTTCCCTCCCTGTTGGTTGTTTTGCCTGAGGCAACCCAACACTGGAGCCTACCCGTGCTCTTTGGTGGGGTTAATGGCAGACTCTGGGAGGGCTCACGCCAAGAAGAACTTCCCAGAACCTCTGCTGCCAGTGTCCTTATCCCCACGGTGAAACAGAGCCACCATTCGCCTCTGCAGGAGACCCCCCAACACCAGCAGGTAGGTCTGGTTCAGTCTCCCCCAGGGTCACTGCTCCTTCCCCTGGGTCCCGATGCACACATTACTTTGTGTGTGCCCACCAAGAGTGGAGTCTCTGTTTCCCCCAGTCCTGTCAAAGTCCTGCAATCAATTCCCACTAGGCTTCAAAGTCTGATTCTCTAGGAATTCCTCCTCCCGTTGCCGGACCCCCAGGTTGGGAAGCCTGATGTGGGGCTCAGAACCTTCACTCCAGTGGGTGGACTTCTGTGGTATAAGTGTTCACCAGTCTGTGAGTCACCCACCCAGCAGTTATGGGATTTGATTTTACTCTGATTGCGCCCCTCGTACCGTCTCACTGTGGCTTCTCCTCTGTCCTTGGACGTGGGGTATCCTCCTTGGTGAAGTCCAGGGTCTTCCTGTCAATGATTGTCCAGAAGCCAGTTGTGATTCTGGTGCTCTCGCAAGAGGGAGTGAGAGCACGTCCTTCTACTCCGCCATCTTTGAACCTTGGTTCTTGATGACATAAATCATCTTTTTTTTTTTCTATTAGCAGATGCTAAATAACCTAAGAAATCACCGTTCTGGAAACCATTTATGGTTCGATTGAGAGAAGTTAGTCTTTTTTAGCAGCTCATGCTTTTGCAATTGTTTTCTATCAATGAAGAGAGCCAAATTTACTTCACTGTCTTTAATTTCTTCCCCAGTTCCAAATATGTATTTCTGGCAGTTTATTGGATATCTCTGCCCAGGTGATTTTTCTCAACTAAATTTGAACAATGTTTCTCCACCAGATTATAAAAATAAAATTGCAAACATAATTTCCTGGGCTGGGTACATACAGTTTTGGAAAGTATAACTATTTACCCCATTTACTGGGTATCAGCATCTATCCCCTACTTCCCCCTTCCTTCCTGAGCCATCCTTCCCTGATACGTAGCAGCCATGAGGTTTGGGTGGGACTGACTTCACTTCCAGTATCACTTGTGGGCCCTCACTGGTATAAATCAATTGATGTAATCTTATCCCCCTTGCAATTGAATTTGGTCCAGATATGGCAATAAGCCAAGGCAATTAGAGAATGGAATTCCCCTGGCTCCCCAGGATTAATTTAGGTTGGTCCAATCAGAGCAAAGTCAAGCACTTTTGTTCAGTGCATGTATGAAGTATGGCTCTCACTCCCCCAGATGTGAAAGAGCAAGCATGTAGCCCCAGCTGCTGCTGCTGCTAGAAGTCATCTCATTATTAAAAGTTTATAAGAGGAGGGAGACACCAAGAGGGAGAAGATATGGGGATATATGTACATGCATGGCTGATTCACTTTGTCATACAGCAAAACTAACACACCACTGTAAAGCAATTATACTCCAATAAAGATATTAAAAAAAAAAAGTTTATAAGAGAAGCTCGCCTTAGTATAACTCACATGGAGGCAAGCAGACCTGAGAGAATTTTAAAAAGAAGAAGGAGAAGCAGCTGCTGCAGCCTGGATCGAAACACGCCTATGACCTAATTTTGAACTTTTAGTTTACATGAGCCAATATTCCTCCTTATTGTTTAAGTCAGTTTGAGTTGGATTTTCTGGGTGGCTTTTTTTTCCCCTGTTATTTGTAACTTAGAGCAGGGGTCCCCATCCCCCACCCCCACCACCCGGGCCGCACAGCAGGAGGTGAGTGGCAGCTGAGCCCCATTGCTACCCATCGCTGGCATTACCACCTGAACCATCCCAATCCCCCCACCCCCGTCCGTGGAAAAATTGTCTTCCACGAAACCGGCCCCTGGTGCCAAAAAGGTTGGGGACCGCTGACTTATAGCATTCTAACTCATACAACTTCCCTACAAAAGCTATTAAAAATCAACCAATCACAAATATGTATTGGACATTAATCAAGCCACTTGAGACATACTTAAGAAGCTGAAAAGTTGGTTTTTTTAAATCTAGCTGGGGACTTCCCTGGTGGTCCAGTAGTTAGGACTCCATGCTTTCACTGCCGAGGACCCAGGTTCAATCCCTGGTCGGGGAACTAAGATCCTGAAAGCCGCGCGGTGCAGCCAAAAAAAATTTTTTTAATAAAAAATTAAAAAATAAAATCTAGCTGGAAATAAGGGATGAGGATAATTGTAATAACATCAGTCACTGACTATTCAGTACTGCCTCTGTGTCAGGTACCACACTAAGTGCTTTACACATGTGATCTCACTTCATCCTCACAACAACCCCAGAATCTGAGGGTAGGTAAGATTATCCCCATTCTAGAGAAAAGAAAATGAAGGTTCAAAGAGCTTATGTACTGTCACAAAGCTAATAAGAATTATAGAAGAATCCACATCCAAATCTGTGTGATGTCAGAGCTTGCGGTGCTTTTTGTGTGTGTGTGTGTGCTTTTTTTTTTTAATTTTTACTGAAATACAGTTGATTTACAATGTGTTAGTTTCAGGTGTACAGCAAAGTGATTCAGTTATACATATATATATATATATATATTATTCTTTTTTAGATTCTTTTCTGTTATAGCTTATTACAAGATATTGAGTATAGTTCCCTGTGCTACACAGTAGGTCCTTGTTGGTTATCTATTTTATATACAGTAGTGTGTATATTTTAATCCCAAACTCCTAATTTATCCCTCCCCCCACCCTTCCTGGGCTTTTAATCATGCTCTTTACATGATTCTGCTATGACATGAACTGAAGCTCAAAGAAGGAAAAAATAATGTTAAAAATTGATATTTTGCAGAGGAAAAATTAAGGAATATAATATGAGTAAGAGCTGAAATAAAAATATTAAGATAAATGTAAGACAAAATTAAGAAATATAAGATAAATTGTAACACTAATATAACCTTCCAGAAGACCATTCCACTATAAAAAGATTTGGACCAATACCACAAGTACAAGATTTTTTAAAACATACACTCCTAACTGGTAACTTCAAATAAGATAGCAGCAATCATTATAAATATTACTAGCGCTAACTCTTAGAAAATATGCCAGGTATTTCTTTAAACACTTTAGAACTATAACTTCCTATAACTCATTGAAGCTTCACAAAAACCCTAGGAGGCTGGTACTACCATTGTCCCCATTTTACATATAGGGAAACTGAGGCACAAAGATGTAAAATAATTCGTCCAATGTCTCAGCAAGGAAGAAGCAGAGCAGGATTCCACCCCAGACCTTGTTGACCTCCAGAGTGCATGCACTTTATCACCATGCTATACATATTTAACCATGTAAAATCCTATATGACTACAACATTTGAATATCTACCATGCAAGGCTAGGAGGCAGGAAATCTCTTGGTGTAGCAGAGAGAATGAATGAAGGTTTTGGCTCCTACTATTGTGGGGCTGGACTCAAATCCAGGCTCTGTGACTTACTAGTTCTGTGCCCTTAGGCCAGTTACCATGCTTCTTTCAGCCCCAGATAAAATACTATTTACCTCTTGGAGCATTTTTAATACAGGTAGGCATTATTCTTTTCTGTTCGTTCCAAGGAACACTGTTACCAAGGCAGTCTTACAGAATATCATCAAGCAGCTAGTTAATTTTAGAATAATCAATTGTTAGAATTCAGATGGACATTTAAAAAATTGGTCTGTGTGCAGGCAAAGCTTGTGCCACTGACAAGCCAAAAAAGGAAATAATTAATACCAATCAACTCACAGTACTTCTACAGAGACAAGATAATATTTATAACCGCCCTACCACAAAACTATACAAATTCTAAGCAGTAGTGCAATGGGAAGTCTTGATATGCGGTTTGAATATTCTAAACATGAAAAATATTAACAAAACACACACATACTTTAAACTGGATTTAATTATACCTACCATGTCTGCAGAAGAATTGAATAACTACTTTGCACTTATCAGATCTGGTAAATATTTTGCATTTCTCTACATTTCTTTCGAGGGAATTCAGACATCTAAAGATAGGCAGAATTGACTGTAACACAAACACATTATAGAAGAGCACATACTTAATATGGTTGCTTGATTAGTTTAAAAAAAACCTAACAAAAGAAGAGTAAGTATATTCGTAAATGAACAGACTGTCCTGCATGCCATTTAAACCAAGTATTAAGTACAGAATAGGTGTTATGCCCTATATAATGAATATTTCTACAATACAAGAGAAAACCATGCCCACTTACTCTTACCTTCATTCCCAATTTGCAATTTAAATTCGATATTGTGTCACTATCATTCGTTTTCACCGAGGTTGACCATTGATAATGTTGAAAAAACACAGGCGAGAAGAGGACACATCCATATGCTGACCGACAAGAATTCACAGATCTTAAAGCAAGCTAGAAAAATAAAATAATAGCTATACAGGAAAAAATCAACTTTAATGATTAATTTAAAAAATTCTATTATGTTTAACATCGCACTGAAATGTGTCCGGGTAAGGCTATGGGATGTGAACTGCATGATATGGACTACATTATACACATAAGTTATAGTACTGATGTAATATGGACTGCATTATACAGTGTGCATTTAATTTGCATACGTACACACATCTAAATGGAATATATTATATATAGGTATTAAGTCTAAAATCCTGCATGCTGAAATTGTATTTTTCTCTTGTTTGTTTGTTTTTGGTAACAAGAACATATTTATAATTGTAAAAATGTAAATGCCCACAGGGGCCTTAACTTTAAAGCACAAAGTGGCAGAAGGCAATATAAAAGGGAGTAAAAAGATTGCAGCAAAATTTTCCCTCGCCTAAGGGGAGAAACTGTTAGTCAGCCAACTACTGCCACTTGGTAATGCAGGCCCCAAACTATCAGATCTTCTGAGTTTTCAACAGAATCAGGAAATTCAGATTTTTATGTGGACTCTCCCAATTACTAAGTGTTAGAAAATTATTTCATTTTTTAAAAAAAACATAGTGCAGGCCCCACAAAACATTTCTGCAAGCCATATCTAGCCTCTTGACCACCAGTTTGTTTCTTCTGGCTTAAATCAACTGTGTACGATTTTTAAGTTTACCACGCTCTAGATGTATTTAGATATGTAAAATAAAGATGAACAGTGAAAGGGCTGATTAGAATTTCTGGATTTCCTAGTTAACATTCAATCTGGACTGGGATTTATAAACATCTTCTTTTGTCCTTAATCTATTAGTTAAATTTCTTACTTACACCTTTTTCAGAAGGGTCTAGCCACAGCTCATCACTAATTCGTGAGAGTGCTTGGATCGCTTTCCCAAATACTATGGAGAAAAAGAAAGGTGCCTTTTACATTCTTTTTCTCAAACAATAAAATCACAGGACTACTTCAGCATTCACAGGACTCAAGATAAATTCATAAAGAACAGTGTTTTATAGACTAATGCTACAAATTGTTTTAAGAAATACAGTATAATACCCTTGGCAAAATGCCAGACACGCAGTAAGTACTCAATAAATTAACAGAATGAGGGATTTCCCTGGTAGTCTAGTGGTTAAGACTCTGCCCTCCCACTGCAAGGGGCCTGGGTTCAATCCCCAGTCAGGGAACTAGATCTCGGGAACTAGATCTAGATCCTGCGTGCTGCAACTAAGACCCAGCGCAGTCAAATATATAAATAAATATTAAAAATAAATAAATTCACAGAGTGAGTGTGTGAAATAATAAAATGCAACAAAATTCTTCCTTTCTATGTGTTCACAGTGTTGCATGGAACTATTGTGGCAAGCCAGTTTCCATATTAATGCATTTTTAAACTTGGTTTAAATAAATGTATACCCCCCCACCCCCCAAAAGTGTGAAAACAGAGCATATAGGAGATGGTTTGAAGGGTTTTAATAACTTCACAGGCGGCAAAGTCAAAACAAGTCATGAGAGAGAAATTAGAGGAATTCAAGATGTATCTCTGATGTTTGAGCACAGAACATGCCAGATCTTCCCAGAAAACACAGTTAGATGCCCTGTCAGAAAGAGAGGCCAGGGCTGGATGAAATATTGGTCTTATCTGGTAAGACACCATTAGTGTTCTTATAAATTATGAATAAGTAAAAAATATGGCAAACAGATATGGGCTACTATGCAATAAAAATGGATGGCCATGTCAATCCATGAAAAAGTAGAAAAAAGGAAAAATAATTTCAGAGCATAAAATCAGATTATTATGCTTAAGAATCAGAGTTAGCTGGCTTCCCTGGTGGCGCAGTGATTAAGAATCCGCCTGCCAATGCAGGAGACACGGGTTCGAGCCCTGATCCGGGGAGATTCCCACATGCCGCAGAGCAACTAAGCCCGTGAGCCACAACTACTAAGCCTGCGCTCTACAGCCCGTGAGCCACAACTACTGAGCCCACGTGCCACAACTACTGAAGCCCACGCGCCTAGAGCCCATGCTCCACAACAAGAGAAGCCACCGCAATGAGAAGCCCGTGCACCACAATGAATAGCCCCCACTCGCCGCAACTACAGAAAGCGTGCGCGCAGCAACGAAGACCCAACGCAGCCAAAAATAAATAAAAAAAAAAAAAAAAAAAAAAGAATCAGAGTTCGGGGAATTCCCTGGTGGTCTGGTGGTTAGGACGCCGCAATTCCACTGCCACGGGCCCGGGTTCAATCCCTGGTGGGGTAACTAAGATCCTGAAAGCTGCACGGCACGGCCGGAAGTGGGGGTGCAGGCCTCAAACTGAGAAAGAGAGGATGACTAGGAGGAAAAAAAGAGGCGTTTGTCCCTTTTTACCACTTCACATTCACCACTTCTTCCTGGAGCTAGCTAATGAAGACCTTTCATTCATTCAATGAGTATTTATTGAGCACCTAGTATGTTCCAAGGACGGTACAAGCCAAGGCAATGGGGGTATAGCAATGAACAAGACGGGTTTACAGCTCCTCCCCTCACAGGGCTTAGAGTTATGGAGGAAAAACAAATTTAAACAATCATACAAATAATCACTTATTGAGAACTAAGGTACACACTGCAAGAGAGAACTTTCTAGAACTCTGAGAACAGCAACACTGGGGGGGCTTGTGCTTTCCTTTCCTGTTAATACTGTTGCATAGAGGTCGTCAACACAGGGGAAGCCGGCTGCAACACAAGATGCCTTTCAATAATCACTTTCAGGTTATGATCTGTACGACCATTAGTTTTCTAAATAGAGACTTTCTGGAGTAACTTACATGTTTAAAGTACCATTTACAATAAACAATAGTTCTTGTACATTCCCATTCATTACTGAGCTCTTTACCTGCATTTTATTCCTACAACAAACCCTATAATGAAGATGCTGTTACTATTCTCATTTTACAGATGAGAAAACTGAGCCCTGAAGTGATTCCGTGGCTTGTCCCAGGTCATACATTAAAAATGCTAGAATTTGGAAAAAAATACAGGTTTATGCTTTTTTCTCATGGCACTAAAGTACTTTTACTGTCCAAGCATTGTTTTTCCCAACTTCCCACACAGTCCTTATCGTCCCGAGTTTCAAGCTGCCCTTCCAATATCTGTCCGGATAGTGCAACTTCATTTTATGGACACCTATGAATATAAATATTATGCATAAATAAAAGCAGATGGGCCGTCATTCGCCCCTCAGAAACTAACAGGACCCTGGGTGGGTGGGTGCTGGCTGTGGCCAGGCCTTGTGTCCTCAGCCCCTAGGCAGAAAGGCAAAAGTCAAGAAACTAGACGATGGTGTAAACTTCCCCATGAACCCTAGTGTTTCCCTTTTCTACACAGAAAGGCAAAAAAGGCCTCTGCACCTTTCACCTGACTGCCGCTCATCCCGCACTTCAACATGGCTGCGATCCCTAAAAAAGTCAGTCACTCTGCGCGCCTCAGCTCGAGGGCCCCAGGTGCCCGGATGTTGCCCGCGCTTTCGGAAACTTCGCGATCTTGGCCACCGCCCCACCACAATTTCCCAAAGAACAACTTCGCTTTACGGCGGGGAAGAGCCTACGCGGGCCTCCGTAGAGCTGTCTCTCGCCGACTTCTCTTTTCATTGGTTGTGAGCGAGGTGGGCGGGTCGTCGAGGCGTCTGAGGAAGAGAGGGCGGCGGCGGTTGCGGTGACGGAGCGGAGCCCAGTGACAGGATGGTGAGGGCGGCAGCTGCGGCGACCGAGGCCTGCCTCTCGGTTCGGGTGCTGCGTCGTTGGGAGCCGCTGGGAGTCTCTGGGCGAGGGCTTAAGCGATCCCGGAGGCCGTGGCGGGCGCGGCCGGGGCCCGGGCCTGGGGAAAGACAAGGGAGGAAAGAGAGCGGCCACCTCTGGGTGCGGCCAGCCCTGGCCTCGCAGCCCAGCCCCAGGAGCCAGAGGACGTCCGAGGGGGGAAAGGGTCCCTTTCAGCTGCTGCTTCTGTCACGAGCCCCTCACGCCCGAGCCGGGGAAGGCCTTTGGGTCTGTGCCTCGAGCGTCCCAGAGAAAGGAGCACGGGAACTCCGCCGTTTCCAGACGTTTCCTTGCTCCTTTCGCGCAAAAAGCACCTCCCGCTAGTAGGTAACCCACCGGTTACCACCCCCATGTGGCGAAAGCTGGCTTCTCGGAGGCAAAACGGGAAGAAGCAAGCACAATTCGCTACGCATTTTAGTTTGCTCTCTAGATAAAGGGGATAAGAACTATCCCCTTCGCCCCTGAAATAACGTGCAGCTGCCATTGAAATGTGGCAGTGGGCCCTGAAAAGGACTGGATTTAGCTTTTAGGGTTGCTGGAACTACTTCCTCAGGCTGCTGCGACCCTTTAGAGCAGGATTCCTTAATGGTTTTCGAACTCCTTGAAATGGTTTGGAAATTTTACGTTTTGGAACGTTTTTCTGGTGAAAGGGCCATTGTTGGCAGCAAGGAGTAGTTTGGGAAGCTTTACGTCATTCGTCCATCAGATTGCCCCAGATCATCCCCTCACCCCCAGTAGGTCGGTACCCCAAGACCTGCCTACGTGTAAACTCGGGAATTGCTGCCAGAGAGGGCTAATAGCGGTAATCAGATTTTCAAAGTGCCCTTGACCCCCTACAAAGTGAAGAACGGTTTTAAAAGGATTTCTGATGATCTTGGTATATGTGTTGCTGAAAAGAGACTTCTCTCTCTGATGAACATCCATTGCATTTTTAAGATGATCGTGATTCTGTGACCAGCAGCCTTTAAGGTGCCTTATAGATGTGACAGCCAAAGATTCATGGTCTCTGGTTCTTTAGCTTCTTTATGTATGTTAGAGACTTTAATCCCACTTTTGATTTTTGCTTCTAAACAGACTCCAGATTAGAGTAGTCCAGTTTACAGTAATTTTGAGACAGTTATCCCTGGGAGAAGATGAAATTACCTGACATGATTTCTATATTAATGTTTCTGAAGTTTTTTTGAGAGGTGAACACTTTTTCAGGGTAGTTGTACTGAAGTATCACTTTTCGTGTGAAATAGAACTGGGCAAAATTTAGAGTTAGTCGATTCTTTTACAATTAAAAGCATTTTATTTGGCAAAAGAGACCAGAAATGTTCAATATACAGTAGTATCCAGAGTCTATGGGCAGCAAATTCAAGTGTGGGGAAAGTCCAGATTTAGCTGGAGGAAGGTGTCTGTTTTTATCATCCAGTACATCCAATACTTGATAATGTATTCATAGTGCTGTGTTAGATCTTCTGTACAAAATGACCTAGCTGCAGCATAATTTTCCAACTACTAGAATTTTAAACATAGGAGGATTAAAATCAATATACTTGAAGAATAATTAGTCCTAAAGGATCCAGAAAATGTTAGCTTTCATTTAAGCTATTGCTGATGAATTTTCCAAATTGTTTTATAAAATTCTAAACAGAACAGGGAACAAAACGGATGGGAGTCAAAGTGGCAAATGAGATTAGGAAAAGTAGAAAAAATGTTAAGTGTGCGTGTGTGAGAGAGAGAGATATTTAATAGTACAGCAAATGGTTCTTTTGGTATTGTTTTGAGCAAAGCTGATTTTTAACATTTTCTTTCATAACACTCAGAAATCATTAACAGTTGTTTGCATATTCATTCGATGAGTTTTTTGTTCTTTTTTTGGTTTGTTTCTTTTCGTTGCTTTCTTTTAACATTGGTCATGTTTCACCCTTTTTTTTTCATTCCCCTGTCTGCAATCAACTTCTTCATTCCACTAAGGCTGGGCACAGAGTAAGTTTCTTCTCTTAGCTCCTACTAACAATGGTGGTTGGGTGCTGTTACTGGGATTTCACCCTTTTATGTCTATCAAATAGGAAGTAGCCAAATTCCTGTGCTTTGATTAGGTTGGTTCTTTATTTGAATTTAACAAGACTGCCATTTCCAGGATCTTTTGCTGTCTTAAAAGACTCTGTAATCTGTGTCTAATCTGAACTGTCCAAAGTGTGGAATTTGGGCAAAGACACTGCTCAAAGTATGGTATTTGTTATGTGACACTATTCCCCCTATAACTTAAAAAGCTGCAGGAAATCAAAGTCCTAGTAAGGATCCTTACTAATTTGAAATAGTTTCTGTGTGGCCATTCATAGTTATATCTTTAGACTGCTAATAGTCTAGGTACACTTGGGCATAATCCACAGTACATTATAGAATTTAGGTCATAGATCATTATAAAGTATCATGTCTTACTAATGTTCGTTCTACCACATTCAGATTGAACAGCTCATTCATTATTAGGCCCAAACATTTTCAACCTGTATTAGACATATACCCTTAATTTATGAGTTTGAGGTTCTTTTTTTTTTAATATAGAAATCTATTTTTTTACCTTTTTCTCAAATGCCAGCTTCCCACATTAACTATGTACTTCAATCCATATCTGAAGGGATCCCCCTCTAAAGATGAAGATTGTTCTATCTCCAGGTACTTTTGTATTGATTATCACTGAGGGTGGAAACTATGTGGTGGTTTTTAGTTTTATGGATGTTTTGTCCACTAAGATCTGGATTGAAACAATTAATATGTCATTGAGCAAATACCAGCTGAAACTACTCTTTGTAAAGAAGCTTATTTAATAATTTCTTTTAAAGTGAGCTAGTTTTGTAACCTTGTGTTACCTCAGTTACTTTATGTCCCGATAACATTTTCTTTCCTTTGTAATCATTTTGATATTTGTTGCAAGATGAATCAAGCTTATTGTGGTAATAATTTTAATTTTACACGTTTTGGTTTTGATTAATTTCAACTTACAAAGTCTGTAGTGGCCAAACTTTGCTGTTTATCCTGTTTTAGATATTTAGATATTTTCTTTGGTAATATTAAAGAATAGTCATGCGTTCTTTGGAACCAGTTAAAGGGCATGTACATTTATGGATGGGATGTCTGTGTGGGAAAGCATCCTGTCATAGAATGAAGGTGCTTATGCTGTCTACAGCCATACCACCCTGAACGCGCCAGATCTCGTCTGAAGGTGCTTATACCAATCGACATGGTGAAATTGACTCTCTTGTCCTTTGGAGAGCGAATACTATTTTTAAATGATCTTTTTGACATTATTGTGTTAAATGGTGTATATATGTCAAATCTTGAAATTTTAAAATTAAAAATCTGCAGGATTGAGATTTTTTAATTCTTTTATATTTATATGCAGAATTTGTTTTTGTCATCTGAGATTGTTCCAACTCTAAACCACCACCTGCTGAATTCATCACTTATTTAGCTGATCTCTCTCTTTTTTTTAATGCTCTAATGCACATGAAAGATTGATTTGTTATTTTAAGTTTGGGAACTAAACTGAGGATACATAAGCAATTTAATCTAGACAAAAATATGACAGTTAGGATTTCTAATGATGAAGGAAAGAGAAGATAACAAAATTATAGTTCAAAAGCACATGTTTGCCCTATTGAAACTCTTTGCAACATAGGCTGTTTTTATTCCTCTGCAATGTATAGTTAATATTTTAAGTAACAAATATTGTAAATTTTGGTTACTGTTCCTCCAAATAGTTGTCAGTCTAGTAAATTACAGAATTAACTTTTTTTTCCTCTATCATTATAATTTTAACCATTCTTTTTATTAACATCCCTGGAATCAGTATATGATGTTTTACATTAAAACTGCAGAAATATGAATTACCATATCAAATTCCGTAGGGCCCGGTAGTATATTTTTCATTTTTCAATTTTTTTGAGTGTAATTTATAGGTCTCTAAATGAATCGCTTTAGAAAGCTTGATTTTATTCTTGATAAATAGAATGATTACCTGTATTGTGTGCACACCTATTTATGACCAAAATAAACTAAGATTGATTTAGAATCATATGTGTGTTTGTTTAAACACATGATAGGAACTGTGTGAATAACTTATGCTCTTTTGGGTTCTGGAATCTCTGATTAGTTTAATTTAAAAGAGGACTTATGGGAGGAGAATATCTTGTTTTGAAATCATGTTTAACATTACACCTTTTCTCACCTTGACACTTTAAAGTTGGTGTTGGTATTAGGAGACCTGCACATCCCACACCGGTGCAACAGTTTGCCAGCTAAATTCAAAAAACTGCTGGTGCCAGGAAAGATTCAGCACATTCTCTGCACTGGAAACCTTTGTACCAAAGAGAGTTATGACTATCTCAAGACTCTGGCTGGTGATGTTCATATTGTGAGAGGAGACTTCGATGAGGTGATGTACTTCCCTTTCCCTTCCCAAATATTTCCTTTCCTTTTTTTTTTCCTGTTGTGTTGATTATATATTAATTAAATATTTCCTTTTCTTGATTTTTATATATATAAGGTTTATTTTTGAGACCAGAGTTTCTCAACTGTTCAGGTTTGTTTTGCTTTTTTTTTTTTTAGTTTTCCAATGTAAAATTATTACACATACCCCTCCCTTACAGTTTGAAAATCACTGATTTTAGACTGCTTAATAAACATATTACATACTTGTTCTAATTAAATTGGTATGGTTTTCTCACTATTTTTTGTAGTACTCTCATTTAGTTTACAAAGTTTTTGTCAGGAACTTAACCCGCCACCACCTCTGCTACGCTGTTCCAAGCTACTTACCACTTTACTGTGTTCCAGCTTCCTGACTCTATCCTTGCTCCCTCTACAGTTTATTCTCCACGTAGCAACCAGAGTGATCCTTTTTAGGTGAAGTAAGATTACATCACTTCTCTGCTGAAAACCCTGCCATGGCTCCCTATCTCAAAGGTTAACTATAAACAGGCATGAGGGAGTTTTGAGGAGGGGATAGACTTTTCTATATCTTACTGTGGCAGTGCTTACACAACTGTATGCATTTGTCAAAACTCCTTGAGTTGTACACCAAAAAGGGTAATTTTCCTGTACGTAAATTTTACCTCAATAAACCTAACTTTAAAAAAAAAATAAGGAGTTCTGAGTTCCAACTTTGCCCATTAATTAATAATGAGATTTTAGGCAAATTACATCCTCTTTCTTAGTTCCCTACTATGTAAATATGATTGGAATAGATGATTTTTAAGACCCCTGACAGTGCTAACATTGTATGACCTAGCTTAATAAACCTGATTCTAGTATGAAAATTTTACTTTTTATTCCTGGGAATATAAGCTTTTTCATAAATTATTTAAATTCATTGGTGCTTTTTTTTTTTTGGTGTTAAGTTTGAATAAACTAGAGGTGGCATGAAAGTGAAAAGTGGGGTGGGGGGATGAGAAGGGAAAGGGCAAACATCTTGTCAATAATTCGAGTATAGGTTTGCCATTTGTTAAAAATATATTAGGGGTTCTGTTTATGATATGCTAAAGATAGTTTCAGTAGCAAGAATTAAATTTTTTGCTTGACCCTGGAGCCATACTACCAGGGTTTGGATCTTGGCTCAACCACTTAATAACATGTGCTCCTAGGCAAGTTATTTTAACCTCTCTGTGCCTCAGTTTCCTCATCCATAAAATGGGGGTCATAATAGAACCTACCTCTTAGGATTGTTTGTAATTATTACATAGGTTGATATTTATAAACTTCTTAGAATAGTGCCTGGTTCATACTAAGTGCTACATAAGTTTAACTATCATTATTATTTTAAGCCATCTGTGTAACTGTTAAAGCCTGGGATATAATTTGAACATATCCTAGCTTACAGGTCATATTCCTTGGATTCTTAGATAGAGGAAACACAAATTTGGGGGAATTATCCTCTACAGAAAGCCGAAAAGAACTCATATTCTATAAAAATAAACTCAAAAAAAAAATAAATAAAATAAACTCAACAAAGGGATTGCATGATAAGTTCCAGTTTACCTAAAGTAAATTACGTTTTGAGCACCGTTGCAGCCTTAGAGATTGAGAAGAAATCAAATATTTAACAAATATGTTGGTTGTGGAGCACTGTAGTAAAACACCCGTATGAGATTGAATATTTAAGAAGGTTATTTTTTAAACCTCTATGTCTCTAAAATATTTGTTTTTCTTATGTCTATTTCGTATTTTAGAATCTGAACTATCCAGAACAGAAAGTTGTAACTGTTGGGCAATTCAAAATTGGTTTGATCCATGGACATCAAGTTATTCCATGGGGAGATATGGCCAGCTTAGCCCTGTTGCAGAGGCAGTTTGATGTGGATATTCTTATTTCAGGACACACACATAAATTTGAAGCATTTGAGCATGAAAATAAATTCTACATTAATCCAGGTTCTGCCACTGGAGCATATAATGCCTTGGAAACGTGAGTAGTATGCAATTTGGGAATTTGGGGGTTTCATAAAGTTAATAATTGTACAAGTGACATTTCATAAAAGAGAAATGTGATTATTTAAATAATTATAGCCTTTTTGGCAATCTTCTATTGGTGATTATTCTTTTTAATATGTCTAACAACCAGATTTCTCCTTGAATCCAAATTGTCATGCTAAATTGAAATTTATAGTGCTACTGCTTTTTAGTACAAAACACTGACATTATTTATATTTTCTTCCAGAAACATTATTCCTTCATTTGTGTTGATGGATATCCAGGCTTCTACAGTTGTCACTTATGTGTATCAGCTAATTGGAGATGACGTGAAAGTAGAACGAATTGAATACAAAAAATCTTAAAGCGAGGTGTGTCCTGATGATGTTGGGCTTTTTTTTTTTTTTTTCATTCCCCTGTTCAACTCAAGTAATTAAATGTTTAAGAGCCACAAAATTGTATCACTTTTATAATATTTTGCAGTAAAATGTAATCTCGTCTTCTGTTAATACAATGGTCTAAGCTTCTTGTAAACTATAAGATTATATTTAGTTTAAGTATATGATTTCTATGAAAAATCATCCACCACACAGTAAATGGTCCCATGTTAAGAAAAATTTATCCTTGTAAATATCTTCATAGTTGATATTTGGAACTTTACTACCAAAGTAGTGCATGAGGAGAAAGAATCTAGATTTTCTTGTATACATTCTTCTCTTCTCCAGTAATAAACAGTTACCTTTCATTTATACTTTCTTGATAGACTGTGTTTTAATTTTTAAAAATTATGAAAATAAGAGGCCAAATGAAACTGCAGACAAATGTTACAGTGGTAAGGTAGATGAGATGACCTTTCAGAGCTCTTTCTTTTTTTTTTTTTTTTAATTTTTATTTATTTATTTATTTATGGCTGTGTTGGGTCTTCGTTTCTGTGCGAGGGCTTTCTCTAGTTGTGGCAAGCGGGGGCCACTCCTCATCGCGGTGCGCAGGCCTCTCACTGTCGCGGCCTCTCTTGTTGCGGAGCACAGGCTCCAGACGCACAGGCTCAGTAATTGTGGCTCACGGACCTAGTTGCTCCGCGGCATGTGGGATCTTCCCAGAGCAGGGCTCGAACCCGTGTCCCCTGCATTAGCAGGCAGATTCTCAACCACTGCGCCACCAGGGAAGCCCCAGAGCTCTTTCTTACAACGTTCTAGGTCATAATGTTGGACTCAGATTTTATTAACTAAATAGAATACCATATTGACATAGTAAATCATCAATGATTCTTCAGACTGTTGCTTTTAAGTGCCCTATTCTTTACGTTTTAACAACAAAAAAATTTTTTTGAACACTACTGTTTAATTTGAAAAGATTCATGCACTCCAGTGTTCATAGCAACATTATTTACAATTGCCAAGATATGAAAACAACCTAAGGGTCCATCAACAGAAGAGTGGATAAAGAAGATGTGGTGTGTATGTGTGTGTGTGTGTATATACACACATACATACATACGTACATACACAGTGTAATATTACTCAGCCAGAAAAAAGTGAAATTTTGCCATTTGCAACAATATGGATGGACTTGGAGGGTATTATGCTAAGTGAAATAAGTCAGATAGAGCAAGACAAATTACTGTATGATATCACTTATATGTGGAATCTAAAAAATAAACTAAAAAAAATAAAAAAATAAAAAATAAACTAGTGAATATAACGAAAAGGAAACACAGATGTAGAGAACAAACTAGTGGTTACCAGTGGGGAGAGGGAAGTGGGGAGAGGCAAGATGGGGTAGAGGATCAAGAGGTACAAACTATTATGTATAAATAAATAAGCTACAAGGATATATTATACATCACAAAGAATATAGCCAATATTTTACAATAACTATAAATGGAGTATAACCTTTAAAAATTGTGAATCACTATGTTGTACACCTGCAACTTATATAATATTGTACATCAACTATACCTCAAAAAGTTAAAATTTTTAAAAATAAAATTTTAAAACACTAATGTTCTAAAAGATTTAGAAGGCAAGCACACTAGAGCAAAAATGTAATGTGAACAATCCTTTCATTAATACAACTATTCCCAACTTAAATCTAGTTTGAGAGTCCAAGTGTTTGGCAATTTTCATAAAATAGGGCAAATTGATATTTCCATTTTTAAGTTGTGTTCAAGCAGATAATATTTATTGAGCAAGCCAGGATGTTACCTCTATCAAATGCTATTCTATATCAGGATATTCAGAGTTTTCCTCAGCCTGATCTGGAAAATATTTCCAGGATATTCTAATGTTGCTATTTTAGGACTTATTGTAAACAGAAGAAGAATTATACAATGTATTTGTCAGATTTAAAGAAGAATAATTCAGTTTTAGGTGACAAGAAAAATTTTAATTGTACCTAGCTAGGATTACACGCATATATTTCACACAAATTTTATTACACAAATATCATTGGTACATGGAACTACATCAAACCATTTACATGGTAGTAAAAGTTTCTGAACAAACTAAAATTACTTAATGACTTAGTGGTGAATAACAATACTATCCTAAATGTAGAGAGAGGACACAATTCACAATCCCTTCCCCCCACCTTTGGCACATCACCAATACTCAAGACAAGATCGTCAAGTTAGCATCAGATGTTCTCCCTGTTCTTCAATTGACATTGATTGCATACACTTATTTAGCAAATCGTCTTCCTTTTTTTCTTCATTCATGTATGATTCAGAATCATTTGTAGAAACTGAAGGAAAAAATAAGAGTTTATGATGTCTGTTTTGGAAATAAAGTATTTCATCCTGAAAATTGAGATTTGTATACAAGAACAACCTTCAAAATGACCTACTTTATTAATAAGCTTTTGGCAAAAACAAATGGCAATTTTCAAAATTTAATTATCTCCCCCTCCCCCTAAATCTCTTATTTTAAAAAATAAGATGCCCAGTACTGTATTCTAGCCAAGTTATTGTATAGCAAATTCTCTGTTTACTAAGTCCTATTTTCCCATTGTTTTGCAAAATCTTTTGACTGGGGGAAGTTATAGCTTCAGTATTCTCTATTTTCCTTAAGTTCCTTCTCATTTCTTTTCTCTTGGGGGACCATGGGGACTTTTCCTCTATCTGTGGTTTCCTCCAGCTGTTCTTTTTGGAACCAGACTTACCTTCTCCCCTGCCATTTCCCTCATTTCTTGGATAGGCATGGTATGGTATTTATAGCAGAGCTGGGTGGTGCTGTCATACAGCAGTGGGATATGGGTTCAGAAGGCCTAAGTTCCCTGTTTCCTACCCACTTCCCTACTCACTGTGGTAGTAACTAGGAAATTATTTAACTTCCACTTAATCCTTTCCACTTTATCAATTCTGAGGAATATTTCTGAGTAGTCTTTCTCTTGCCTTTTTCATTTTGTGATATTCTGTACTTGTGGTAGAAGGATCCTTTATGCTGATCCTTCCCAAATGTGGATTTGTCTGAGTTGCTCTATAAAATTTTGATAATAATAATTGGCTGGTTTCCACTGGTTTGAATATTAAACAAAATGGTATAGGTGATATAGCCCTTTGTTAACTATTTGATTCTATACAAAATATTGCTGTCTGGGGACTTCCCTGGTGGTCCAGTGGTTAAGACTCTGCGCTTCCACTGCAGGGGGCATGAGTTCGATCCCTGATCGGGGAAATAAGATCCTGCATGCAGGAGTCCCTGAGCAGTGTGTTCTTTTAAATGAAAGCAGAAATCGATTTCATGTTTAGTTTTGTTTGGAGCAATATAAGCAAGTCACATTCTAAATTTTTTTAATGTCTTCTCTAATAGAAATGGAACTATACTGGGTTTAATATTTTTTAGCATGACATCTTTAAAAATGCATATATTAAGAATTCCACATTTACCTGATTGCATGAACAGTCTGCCTGGTTTTCTAAAAATCTTCAGTGACTTACATCTTGTTATAGATGCATATCCAGTTTTTAAACTGTAAGAAAGAGAAGCATCTTAATTGGAACCAGCACAGTGAACAGCTGTCAAATGCATGTGGAAGACCATACAAATTCTTTTTATTAAGCTGCCGGCGTCACCAAAGAGACCCTTTCAGACCCTGAATTCTCTCGTGACGTACTAACCCTGAGATGCAAAGCTAACGATTGTAGTGCAGGTTGAATAATCAGACATCTTAATCTCTTTTTTCCTTTTTCCTTTTTTGTTTATAGTATTCCCCTGCGCATAAGCCACCATATGCTTCTCCTTTTGGAAGTGTATGTATTATTTTAAATTTGAGTGGGAATCATTTAAAAGGGCAGTCTTCCATATCTTTAGCTGATCGAAATTTTTACAATTCCACAAAATTCTAAAAACAGTAGCATATCCCAGTCAGCTCAGTAAAGAGACTATAAGATAGCATTCTTTTGTGCTTTTTGTCCAACCTATTCTGAATTTAACAAAGTGAACATATTAGGGAACACAAGATTTAATGTCATTTAGCTCAAATAAAATTGAGGGGTACATTTTTCTCTTAAAGAGTAGGAAACAAACCCTTCTTTGTTTCTCACTGGTCGCCAAAGGGAATGCTGTATGATCATCTCAGGTGCAGATGCAGCTGCAATGTTAGAAGGCCCCGAGTCCTCTCTCTCCAGCTGGTGTCGCCATGTAGTGCAGGGATAATGCTGCTTCTGTGAGTAACGAGAACTGAGGTGGCTCCTGTGATGAGTGAGGACACCTGTCACACAAATCACCTCTGTTAGAACACCCTCTTGTTTCCTGTGAGAACTAGTGAGAAACTACCTGGAGGTGCACCTGCCTGGCTTTTGTGAGCTGTGCTGGGTCACATGCATGTACTGCCTCTTCATTAATGTCCTCAGATAGTTTGCATTATAGATCTTAGCAATGCTGCACAGGTAACGCTTCTGGCCTAAGGTGAGGTCTGGATGCTAGAAGACAAAACAAGATTTACAGGCTGCATTGTAGAACAGAGGTTGGCAATATTCCATATCTGAAAGGATAGAATGTTCATTTGGCCAAAAAATTAAGAGAGAAAGAAATGGCCATTTAAATAGTACAAGTGACTCTGTTTGCCATTTCCACTCAAGTGATTCAGATGCCCATTGGGTTTGAGAAACACTGCCCTAGAAGAATAAGGAAAGTGTGAATCTGCTCTCTGTCAATGAGTCTTAGTTCCCATGTGCCTCTCAGTGAGTGTAGGCATCTTGCCTTCTGAATATGATGTTTGAGGTGGTACCTCAAAAGTGGTACCTAAAAGCAACACAATTACTCTAGTCTTAGAAACAGTCTTTTCTAGCACCAGAAGAATAATTCTCGGTGTTGGACAGATTGAGGGTAGTGTGTTGGTCTCTCATATAAGTAATTTTTTTTTTTTTTTGGCCATGCCTAGCAGCATGTGGAATCTTAGTTCCCTGACCTGGGATCAAACCCATGCCCCCTGCAGTGGAAGTGTGGTGTCTTAATCACTGGACCACCAGGGAAGTCCCAGTCACATAAGTAATTTTGACTAAGATTTTCACTGTACTTGCTGATTTTAGAAGTTAACGCTCACCTAAAATGCAAGACTCCACTATATATGCGTGTGTATATACATACAAACACAAGATTTACTGAACTGGATAATAAATCCAGAGAAAATTTTAAATGTTGGTCAGAAATAACTTATCAGTTTGCACAGATCTTTTAGTAACCCTAATTTACATTGCTCTAGAGAGGGTACTTCTGCCAGCTATGATCTTTAATGGGTAATACAGGTCAACAGTTATGAAGTGTTTATTGCCATTTTCTTTACTTGCTTGCTTTTAATTTTGTAGTCCTTGAGCAAAATCTTTATGAGGTTGGGTTTCTGTCTCTAGAGTGGAACTTTCCTCAAGCATCTTTGTGCTTGGCACTGAGCTTCCTGAGTAAAGGCACATTAGATCCAAAGTATCATAAAACCCTGAAAGCACTCTTATGATAGGGAATCTATAATGATAAAATCCTTGCATTCACTCATGAGTTTACCCAGCAGATATTTATGGACTCCTAGACAATGTGCTGGGTGTACTTGTCTTCTACAGTGCCTTCCTCTCTAGCTAGCTTATCTTCAATAAAAAGTTCAGCTCTGAACACAAAGACTATTGGTATTTAAATAAAGTATTGGTATTTGGTTAGCATACCTTTAGAAGGGATGTCTCTGTCATTGACTTAGGGACGTGAATTGTTTGAACTTGAGGCGTTTTCCATAACTCTTGCAGCTTGGTTATGTGTGAGTTCATTTTGTGTCCATCTTTGAGTCTATCTGTAGGCAAGGACATTATTATGTGAATTTCATGAGCAAAGATCAGTTTAACAAATTAATTGTTAAGATCCATCTATTTACATGTGTCATTGATTATCCTGGAATACCAGTATGAGTCAGACTGTTAAATCTGAAGAGACATTATGATATGCCATTTGGTTTTAGAGCACACAAAAATCTAAGGTATTTATAAATACTTACTATATATAATGATATATAATCATTACATATGGACAAAATTATTTTGAACTCAGCTGAGATGCAAAATGTTGAGAGTAACTTATTTCTTTAGTTTATTGTATGTCAGACCATACTAAACAGGAATATACATGCAGGATTTGTGCTTTAAAGATTTTCAAAAATATTTTATCATTCATTTGCCTTCAGTATATAGTTTCGAAATTGTATTCTGCATTAGACTCAGGATAGAATAACACACATTTTATCCCTTTAATGAGGCAGTGTTAAAATGAAGAGCTTTAGGGACTTCCCTGGTGGCGCAGTGGTTAAGAATCTGCCTGCCAATGCAGGGGACACAGGTTCAATCCCTGGTCCGGAAAGATTCCACATGCCGCGGAGCAGCTAAGCCCATGCGCCACAACTACTGAGCCTGTGCTCTAGAGCCTGCGAGCCACAACTACTGAGCCTGCGCGCCTAGAGCCCGTGCTCTGCAACAAGAGAAGCCATCGCAGTGAGAAGCCCACGCACAGCAGGAAAGAGTAGCCCCTGCTCACCGCAGAAAGCCCGCGCACAGCAACAAAGAGCCAACACAGCCATGAATAAATAAATAAATTAATAATAATTTTTAAAAAAAGAGAAACTGCCATCAAGGTGGTTTCATCTTCTAAAAATAATAATAATAATAATAATAATAATAATAGTTAAACGCAACAAACAACCCAATTGAAAATCGGCAAAGGATTTGAATAGACTTTGGATGTCTCCAAAGAAGATATACAAATGGCTAATAAACACACGAAAAGATGCTCACTACCACTAATGATTAGGGAAATGCAAATCAAAATCACAATGAGATATTACTTCATATCCATAAGGATGACTATCATCAAAAAAACAGAAAACAAGTGTTAGCTGGGATGTGGAGAAATTGGACCCCTGCGCACTGCTGGTGGGAATATATTGAATAAAATGATGCAGCTGCTGTGGAAATAGTATGGCGGTTCCTCAAAAAAAGCAAAGAGAATTGCCATATGATTCAGCAATTCCATTTTAAAACAACCACATGTATATAAAATAAATAGTGATATATATGTATATACACGCAGATATGTGTGTGTTTTTCCTAGGTAACTGTAAGGACTATAAATTTTCCAAGGAAAAGCAAAGTGAATTCAGGTTTATATATCATTGAATTGAAATTGCTCCCCTCAAAAAATTAGTGAGGTCTTGGGGGCCTGTCTTAACCTCTTACCTCCAGCAGCTCTATCCCTTATTTCAAGTGAGAGGAAAATAGCAGCACTGAGAAATATTTTATGTTCTTTGAAGTTGAACAATTCAGAATTTTTTCCTTCAACCTGTATATAAACCCCAGGTTGTGTTCTGTCCTTTTCAACCAACATCAGTTATAAACACAGTTCTTTTCAGGTTCACTGCGATTTTGAAGTACTCTTTTGATGTGAGGTATCTTAACAGGAGACAAAGAACCTGCTGGATTGTTGTTTGAAAATCTTAAAGAGTGGGTTTACCAAGGATACTAATGAAGACTTTTAAAAATTCCATTGTGTGAGTAGTTATAGCAAAACTGGCTTCTCTGAGCCATATTATTGATACATATTATCTGCTTTATATGCTCTACTCACCAATACCTTTGGAATTCTGGTAATAAGAATATCCAGCTGATCTGTTTAAAAAAAAAGGGATGTAAATAATATGTAATAATTGACAGCTTTATAAGCATTAAAGAAAGTATTTTAAATGAAAAAAGGACAGTATTGCAGATGCTTTTTACTTTTCATGTTTCCATCAGATAATAATGTCTTGCATATCTTCTCCTGTAATTCTGGTTATATCCTAATGACTCCAGGCTTCTTCAAAGTGGGTTATCTGAGATTTTTACCATTCTGTAAAGGATTTACTTTAAGCCATATTTGGCTTTACTTTTATAGCCACCTAATCTAATTCCTACACCGAGCTCAATAAAGTTGTTTGGGCTTCTGTGCTATCCATGATATTTTCTTCCTTTATTTTTAATAAACTAATTTATTGTATGTAATTTAAGGTGAACTGGAACTGATAAGTTGGTCTGGAATGTTTCTAATTTTGTACAAGTTCATTTTTTCTTTTCTCAAATTGACAAACACTCCCCCTTTCCTCTTCCTGCAGTTTATTCAATGACCAAGAATTCATTGATCCCCTGAGATACTAGGATCCAGAACTTTACCAAGCACTGTGATGAACAGAAAAGAAACACACAACCCCATCCCATCTTTAGAAGTCCTCAATCCACAAATACATTTATTTTTTTAAAAAAGATGGCCATGGGTGCAGCAGGAGCCATGACGGTGGGCTTGAGAGGAACACCGGGCAATTCTCACTTTTAGGGAATAACTCATGGGATGAGGAGGTACTGCCCCCAGCAGTAACTTCAGCAACTAATTGTCTTCAGCATCCAGGAAATAATAGTAAAAACCTGCTCAAAATGAAATGGATTTACGAAAAAGGAACTACTGAGTGAAGAAAATGTTAAAATCAAGGTGTCTCTAAGATTCAGAGTCATCTGTCTCATTACAGATTATGAATCCCAATTTGACATAAAGGTGGCTAATGTCACACACAGGGAAATGATTTATTGACTTGGAAGCGCTTCTTTGAACCTCTGTTCCCTTGGTGCCCCCCAACCCCACCCCGCCAACCCCTTTTTTGTAGAAGTACGTTGACCAGACCGCAAAATTTCCAGCAGATTTCGTAGCGCCCCCTGGGGCAGAAGAGGCACCCAGGCGACTGTCGCAGTCACCGCGTTTAGTCAGTCATTGCACCAACCCTTCTCCTAAGCTTCCCTCAGAAGCCCTTCCACTAAACTGAGTCGGCTTCCATATTTCCCATCGCGGCCACAACAAAGGTTCTCTCTTCCTCTCACTTCAGTACATTGGGGACCAGTCTACTGGAGCAGCCTGCTCCTACCCCCTCCTCTACCCGGGGATCACGACCCGGGGCTGATCGCCATCTTCCCAAACCCCTCAGGGCCCCGCAGCCTCACCCGCCGCCGCCACCCTCGGCCCTGGCCACTGTGGGCGGCTCTGTGGAAGAACTGCACTCCGTCCACTCGGACACTGGACCCTGGCCGGGCATCTCCTCCCGGGTGCCCTGACCGCGAGCTATGTGCGGGAGAAGCTTTCCCCTTACCCCTCCCTTGTCAGCACGCGTGCGTCAGGCCGGGCGATACTGGGGGTGAAGAGGCAGACGCCGGATTCTAGCCCCCTCCGATGAAGTCCGGACACTGCCCGAACAGCTTCGGGAGAGCGGGGAGGGCAGATCCACGATCCTGGAGTTAAGTTGGGGGAGGGGCGGGAGTCCTTTAGTTGATTGAGCGTTTGTACGTTTGCATCTTTTTGCGGAAGGTATGCGTCACGGAAAGGAAGTATACCTTCCCTCTAAAACGAAAGGTGCCTTCCACCTCAGTATCCAGATCCTCTGCAAATTTGTAAATCTCGAGGGTCACCATATAGGTCAAACATCAGTACGCAAATAAAGGACCAAAGCACGCGGCTGAGGGATGCAGAGTGTTACGGTTGTCCGTTATCACCAAGGCAACCAGACCTCGCCAGAATACCAACCGTCTTTTTCAGCCAACTACTTCTGCGCACGCGCAAACCCTCCCCGGGCTTTTCGCAAAACGCGTTTCACATGGGATTTGGCCTTCGGGACACTCCGTAGTCAGAGGCGTGGCAGAACGGAAGACGCAAAAGGAATTTGGACTGCAATTGGTTTGTAGTCGTGTTCCGGGAACTCAGTGGGCGTCGCGCGAAGGCTGAAGGGAGCGTCGTGGTCGCCCTCTGGGTCTCGGCGGCGGGAGGTGTCAGGAACCGGGGGAGCAACCATGCCTCGGTATGCGCAGCTGGTCATGGGCCCCGCAGGCAGCGGGAAGGTGAGGCTTTGGCGGGAGAAGGAGAGAAATGTCGAAGTTTGTGGGAGGCCGGGAGGTTCAGGTCCTGAGGGAGGGGCTGGCGGTTGTGTTTATTGGGGACCTTGAGACCCTGGGCAGCTCGCTTCTGCAGCCTGGGCTTCAGTGTCCCTTTTGTTGTTGTTTTGAAAGGAGATTGATGATAGTTGCTAATATTTATTGCGTACTTAAGCCCCAGATACTGCCCCAGGTATTGCGTACTTAAGCCCCAGATCCTTTCCTGTTAAGGAAAAAGAACTTATTTCCTTAACCCTGTGAGTTGTCCTGTTACTCCTATTTTGCCGGTAAGGAAAATGAGACACAGAAAGGTTAAGTTTTTGCTCAAGGTCACACAGCTAGTAAGTGATGGCTGGAATTTGAATCCAGTTTTGTCTAACTCCAGAATTTGTCCCCTGTCTTTAACCCAGGAGGTTAAGGTGGGGTCTCGTTAATCACTGCTTCTCAGAGATTGAGACGTGAACTTCTGGAATTTGAGGAGACTTTAGGAGGTACATGGGCCTGACATTAATGAACATTGAATCGTGTATTGAGAAAGTTGCTCCCTTTTCAGTCTTTTTTCAGTTTGCATTGAGGTGAAATCATCAGTTTGGTGCTAGCGTATTTTCAACACTTCTTTAATTCTCAAGTCTTTTTGGAGAGCATATCTTAGACTCAGAGGTTTTGACAGGCAATTATATTTAGCTAGAACTGAAAGAATTTTGTTAAAGTTGTATATAATTTTATGGTTACCTTCACGTTATGGCAAGTATAACTGGTTTTCTGGTTAGAGATACAGTTTTTTCTTGTAAACAACTAGTAAGGGAATCCTATTAGGGACACTCAAATATGGTAGAAATTGTGACGATATTGATCAAATAACTGGAGACTGTGGAGGTGTTGTGTGGCTTCAGTTTTTAAATTGACAAACACGTTGCTCTGATGTTTGGCCTATTCTGGGTGCAGGAGATACACATGCGACTATGATATGGCCCTTGCTTACCCGAAGCCAGTAGTCTATTTGGGAATACTTATAGGTGACTAGTTACTTAAAATACAGTGTGATGCATAGAGAGGACCTCCTAGGCAGAGAGAACAGTGTGTGTAAAGTCACTGAGGAGAAAGATAAAAGCATGATAGAGGTTATTTCTATGTTCTAGATTAATTTTCAGACTGATTGTGTTAGATAAGTATCTTTCTATAAACTTTTGATGCCTGCTACCAGAAATACTCACTGGGCATGTTCTTTGTGCCAAGCATTGTTCTGGACCCTGGGGATTGTGTAGTGACTGAGACACACACACAAAAAATCCTGTGTACTTGTGGAGTTTATTCAAACATATGAGTCAATTAGAAATAATTATCAAGCATTTATTATGTACCAGGTACTGTTCTAGTCCCTGGGCGTATACAACTGAATAAGACACATCCTTGCTTTTATTTATTTACTTACTTACTTTATGGCCTTGCTGTGTGATTTGCTGGATCTTAGTTCCCTGACCAGGGATCAAACCTGGGCCCTGGCAGTGAAGGCGCCAAATCCTAACCACTGGACCGCCAGGGAAGTTCCCACATCCCTGCCTTTAAATAGAGGGTGGGAGAGACAGACAAGTAGCCTAGAGATTTTAACGTAGTACATGAGGAATAAAAAATTCTCTAAACCAAAAGTTGTAAACTGATAGTGCACTTCCAGACTATTTACTGGCCTGATATTCTCTCATCCTGGAATGTTACTCCCCTGGCTTGGCAAGCACACTGCTGTCTCTCAGCTCAGATATTCCCTTCTCAGAGACATCGTCCTTGACCACCCCACCTAAAGCTTTGTTTGGACTGTACCAATCCTAGTGGAGACACCTTGTGTCAGGTGCTGCACTGTGTAATCAGAAATCTTCCCTTTAAATTCCACTTGTTGCATGTTAGAGCAGTAAGGAGCCTTGGTGATCATGGAGGCCATTCCAGTTAGAGACAAGAAAACTGCGGGACAGAATGGAAAAGCACCCTCCCCAGAGTTACCCATGAGTCCGAGCCAGGTCTGGATCTGCAGCCCAGTCAGGTGTCCTGACTCCCAGCCCAGTGCCTTTTCCCTCTTTTCAGTCAGCTTCTTGGTCAATGAAGGAATAGTTTTGGCCTTAGTAGACACTGCCCAAGGGGTGTGGAGAGTCCTTCTGGAGTTGTAGAGGGTAAGCACTGCACTGCTTGTTGCTCTAACCCCTCATGCCTTGTGACATTACAGAGCACCTATTGTGCCACCATCGTCCAGCACTGCGAAGCCCTCAATCGGTCTGTCCAAGTTGTGAACCTAGATCCTGCAGCAGAACATTTCAACTACTCTGTGATGGCTGGTAAGTCCTGAGCAGAGCCTTCCCCCACCTTCAGGAAAAATAAGGGAGTAGGGAGGCAGTGAGCACTGGCTGCTCAACACAGAAGCTGAAAATTAATATAGTCTGGTCCCCTGGTTTCGTGGTGAACAACATGAGGCTGAATGTCATTTGGTGACATTCTTAGTCTCTGATGTAAGAATTGAAAGTGAGTAGACTCTTCCCTCACCACCCTTCCCTTTTGTTTCTTTCATGTTTGATCATGTTTGGTAAATCTGTTTTACTGCTGATCATACTATAAGTGAACAACCTAAATGTTTTGTTTTGTCTTTTAAGTCTTTTAATTTATTCATTCAATTGTCTGTTGAACACCTACTTTATGCCAGGCACCAGGGTTATAGCACAGGACAAGACAGATACTATCCCTACCTTTGTGGACCTTTTAGCAAGGGAAATAAGCAGAATGATAAACATGTTACAGATTGTGATAAGGACTGCTTTAGGCTGATGAGAAGGAATAACTGGGGGAGGTTGCTTTAGGGACGATGTCTCTTGAGAAGGAGCTATTTGGGCCTAGACCTGAAGATGGTAATGTGCTCACCAAGTTGGCGAAAGGCTTTCCAAGATGGAAGAACATCAAGGTCAGTATATAAGGGAGAGATGGGAAAGGGCTTGGTGTGTTCCAGAAAAAGCAAAGATGCTGATGAGCTGGGGCATAAGGAGTGAAGGAAGAGATGGGTAGGAGCTAGTAGGACATGAGAAGTATGGGTTTTTTTCCTGTTTTTTACCCTGTTTAGTCTGTTTGGGCCGCTGTAACAAAATACCAGACTGGGTGGCTTATAAACAACAGAAATGGATTTCTCACAGTTCTGGAGGCTGGAAGTCCAAGATTAGGGTGCTGCCAGCATGGTCAGATTCTGGCGAAGGCCCTCTTACCAGTTGTAGACTGCTGACTTCTCACTGTGTCCTCACATGATGGAAGGGGGAGAGGGAGCTTTATGGGACCTTTTTTATAAAAGCACTAATCCCATTCACCTCCCCAAAGCCCCACCTACTAATATCATCATCCTGGGCATTAGGTTTTCAACATATGAGTTTTAGAGGGAAACAAATACTCAATTTATAAGGGACTTCGCTGGCAGTCCAGTGGTTAGGACTCCGCACTTCCATTGCAGGGGGCATGGGTTCGATCCCTGGTCGGGGAACTAAGATCCCACAAGCTGTGTGCGGCACAGCAGGCCCCCCCCCAAAAAAAAAAAATCCTCAATTTATAGCATCTTTCAACAGTGGAATGCCATTAGAGGGTTTCCAGCAGGAGGAGAGGATTGACATCTGATTTACGGTTTTCTTTTTGTTTCGTTTTGTTTTTTTGGTGGAGGGGTTGTTTGTTTTTTTAATATTTATTTATCTATTTGGTTGTGTCAAGTCTTAGTTGCGGCAGGCGGGCTCCTTAGTTATGACAAGAGGGCTCCTTAGTTGCGGCTGTGAGCTCCTTAGTTGTGGCTTGCTGGCTCCTTAGTTGTGGCGTGCGAACTCTCACTTGCAGCATGCATGTGGGATCTAGTTCCCGGGCCAGGGATCAAACCTGGGCCCCCTGCATTGGGAGCGTGAAGTCTTAACCACTGTGCCACCAGAGTAGTCCCTGATTTATGTTTTTAAAAATAACTGGCTCTTTGATGAAAAATGGACTCTAGAGGGTCAAGAGTCGAAGCAGGGACCAGCAGTGAGGCTATTACAGTTGTCTAGGTGGCTTGGACTAGGGTGATCATGGTGGAGATACAAAGGAGCAGACAGATATGGTATATATTTTGCAAGTAAAATTAGCAGCATTTTTTGGGAGATTGAACTAGAAGGGTGTAGGATAGGGAGAGATCAAGGGTCACTCTTAGGTTTGTGACTTGAGCTGTTGAGTGCATTATATTGTTTACTGAGGAGGAAGACAAATCGGTTTAAGTTTGAGGCAGTTCTTTTTGCACTTGCTAAGTTTGAGATGTCTGATAACTGTCTAAGAGGTAATATCAAGAAGGCATTCGGGGACTTCCCTGGTGGTGCAGTGGTTGGGAATCCGCCTGCCAATGCAGGGGACACAGGTTCGAGCCCTGGTCCAGGAAGATCCCACATACCGCGGAACAAATAAGCCCCTGCGCCACAACTACTGAGCCTGCGCTCTAGAGCCCGTGAGCCACAACTACTGAGCCCGCATGCCACAACTACTGAAGCCCACAAGCCTAGAGCCCGTGCTCCGCAACAAAGAGAAGCCTCCGCAATGAGAAGCCCACGCACCGCAATGAAGAGTAGCCCCTGCTCTCCACAACTAGAGAAAGCCTGTGGGCAGCAACGAAGACTCAACGCAGCCAAACATAAATAATTAATTAATTTTTAAAAAAAGGCATTCGGATGTAATATTCTGGGATTCAGGACGAGGTCTGGCCTGGAGGTGTAAATTTGAGGGTCAACAGCGTATAGTTAGAACATAAAGCCACAGAACTGGATGCGATCACATTGGTAGGGAATATGATTAGAGAAAAGGAGCCAAGACCAAGCCTTGAAGGTGTCTCATCTTCAGGGGTCTGGTAGAGGAGGTGGGGTCAGTGAGGTAGGAGAAAAGTCAGGAAAATGTAGCATCAAAGAAGCCAGGAGGGGACTTCCCTGGTGGCGCAGTGGTTAAGAATCCGCCTGCCAGTACAGGGGACACGGGTTCGAACCCTGGTCCAGGAAGATCCCACATGCTGCGGAGCAACTGAGCTCGTGTGCCACAACTACTGAGCCTGCGCTCTAGAGCCCGTGCTCCGCAACCAGAGAAGCCACCGCAATGAGAAGCCTGCGCACCGCAATGAAGAGTAGCCCCCGCTCACCACAACTAGAGAAAGCCCGCACGCAGCAACGAAGACCCAACACAGCCAAAAATAAATAAGTAAATAAATAAATCTATTTTAAAAAAGCCAGGAGAAGAGACTGTTTCACGAAAGAGCTGGTGCCTGGTTATGTCAGATGCAGCTGGGAAGTTGTACGAGAAGAGGACAGAGGAGTGGCTGTGAGATTTGGGAATGTGGAAGTGTTGGCGACTTTGGTGATTTCAGTGGGATGGTAGGGATGGAGGCCAGGTTGGAGTGGTTTGAAGAGTGAACTGAGGTGATGCCGTGTAGATGCTGAGCAGAGATGACTTGCTGAGGAAGTTTTGCTGTGAAAGAAGCAGAGAAGTGGGACTGTAACTGGAGGGGTATGTGAGGGTCAAGGGAGGTTTTAAGGTTGAAGATGGTAACTGGAACAGAATTGTATGCTGAAGAGAATGATCCAATAGAAAGAAAGAAACTGAAGATACCAGAGAGGGCAATGACTGCAAGGTTGACTGCGAGAGTGAGAAAGGGGAGGGGCTCCCAAACAGGTGGAGGGTTTTGCCTTTGCCAAGAGTTGGGGGGTTCTTCCATTGTAGCCGGAAGGAAGCCAAGGTGGAAGGTACCATGTAATATTGGTGGTGGGAATGTGGGAAATTCTCCTTTGTTGACTTCTGGTTTCTGTGAATGTCATGTGTGGTCATCAGCTGAGGGTGGCTAGAAGTGGGTGTGGGTAGGGTGAAGGAGGCAGGTTGAAAAGAGAGGAAGAGGTATGAAACAGTCATCTTCCTTGAGAAAAAGCATTGCATTGCTTTGGGATCATTTGGTTGCTTCCAACAGAGAGCACTCAAGCTAGCTTATGTAAAAGGAGGATTTTTTAGAAGGAATTGGGGGACTTCTCACAAAACCCAAGAGCAAGCAAGGCTTTATGAGAGACTAGAACCCAAAACATAAAAACTAACAGGAATCTAGGCTGGCTTTCTGTCTCTTTTTGTCTGTCTTACAGACCAGCCTTCTCTGCTTCGGGATGCACATGGCAGCCAACAAAAATACCCCCACCCCAAGTTCACATCACTTTCTGGTCCAAGTGCCTTACTGACTAGTGTCCTTGAGTCATCCTTTTAGAAGGCCCTAACTTTGAGCAGATGTTTATCCCTGGGAAACTGCATAGGAAGATATTATCCATATAAATGTGGCTGTGAGTGAACCGAGATTGTAGGTTTGAACACAAGAGTACTGATTTCCAAAAATTTGTAATAGAAGAGAAGCATGAGTATACCAGAATGTTTAAGCTCCTGCTATAGGTGATTTAGCTACATTATCTCATATAGTCCTCATCCTTCTACCCCAGGATATATGACTTGTCCCCACTCTTATACATAAGGAAAGTGAGGCACAGGGAGGTTAAGTAGCTTCCCTAGGGCGATAATATTAAGAAACGGTAATTGGTTTACTTGGTATGGTTTTGTTTTACTTGCTTAAGAAAAGGTGGTGTATATTCACATTGTTCAAATTGCAAAAGGTACAGAAGAGTTAAGTATGCAGGAGACCGTCTTCCTCCCAGCTCCATGTCCTGGCAGGTGGCTACCCTCCCTTGAGGCAGCCAGTGTTGCTAGTTTCTGGGGTATCTTTCCATAGTCTATGCATGTAAAATAAAATATGTATATTTGTGTATATAGTAAATTTTTGTCTTTTTGTCTTTGTTTTTTTTAAACACAAATGATGGCATTCTAACACAGAGTTCTGCATCTTGCATTTTTCAGTTAACAGTATACCTGGAAGATTATATCACCTCAGTTCTTAAAGAGCTTCTCCTTTTTTTTTTTTTTAAAGTTTTCTTTTTTTTAAATTAATTAATTAATTAATTTTTGGCTGTGTTGGGTCTTCGTTTCTGTGTGAGGGCGTTCTCTAGTTGCGGCAGGCGGGGGCCACTCTTCATCGCGGTGCGCGGGCCTCTCACTATCGTGGCCTCTCTTGTTGCGGAGCACAGGCTCCAGACGCGCAGGCTCAGTAGTTGTGGCTCACGGGCCTAGTTGCTCCGTGGCATGTGGGATCTTCCCAGACCAGGGCTCGAACCCGTGTCCCCTGCATTAGCAGGCGGACTCTCAACCACTGCGCCACCAGGGAGGCCCAAAGAGCTTCTCCTTTTTATGGTTGGATAGGATTTCATTGTCTGGCTATACAAAAATGTATTTAATTTGTTACCATGGACGCTGCTACAGTGAATAACCATGTACAGAAGTAATTTCATGCATGTGAGTTTTTATATAATTGTTAATTATCACCAATGAGGATAATGCTCTTGTATTCTGGGCCCTCTCTGTGGTTTCAGACATCCGGGAATTGATTGAAGTGGATGACGTGATGGAGGACAATACTCTGCAGTTCGGTCCCAATGGAGGATTGGTATTTTGCATGGAATACTTTGCCAATAATTTCGATTGGCTAGAGGACTGTCTCGGCCATGTAGAGGATGACTACATCCTTTTTGACTGTCCAGGTAAGTCAGCTATTTGAATGTGTCATTTTGCTTGAAGTCGTCCTCGTTCTGTCCTCAGTGGAGAAAGTGGAGTGAGCATTCGTAGCTCTAAACCCTGCTGCGGTAAGGTACAACTCGCTTACTCGTTGGCTTATATTAATTCATTGAGTTTACTGAGTGCTTATTTTGTACACTGGAAATACCTAGAAAGCAAGGTAGCCATGGTCTCTGCCCTCATGGAGCCCACAGGCAAGTGGGAGTGCTAAGCAGTATAAACAAAAATCACCCAAATGGACTTCCCTGGTGGCGCAGTGCTTAAGAATCCGCCTGCCAATGCAGGGGACACGGGTTCAATCCCTGGTCCAGGAAGATCCCTCCCACATGCTGTGGAGCAACTAAGCCCATGTGCCACAACTACTGAGCCTGCGCTCTAGAACCCGCGAGCCACAACTTCTGAGCCCACGTGCCACAACTACTGAGCCTGCGTGCCTATAGCCCGTGCTCTGCAACAAGAGAAGCCACTGCAATGAGAAGTCCACACACCACAACAAAGAGTAGCCCCCGCTCGCCGCAACTAGAGAAAGCCCACGCACAGCAACGGAAGACCCAATGCAGCCATAAATAAATAAATAAACAAATAAAATAGTCACCCAAATGATTATTTAATATATTTCTGACAGGCACTCCACAGGAGTAGCACAGACCGTCACACAGCAGGGAGGTTGGGGAGGTTGGGGAGGCTTTTCATCAAGTAGCATGTAAGCCAGACCATAGGGTGAGGTGAGGGAGACTGTGCTGCAGGCAGAGGGCACGGCCTGCTGAAGGCCTTGAGGCAGGAAGGAATGAGCTGGGTTTGAGGCACCAAAAAGGCCCTTGTGGCTGGAGCACAGTAAACAAAGGGAAGTGTCCCGAGGTGAGACTGGTAGGGGACAGATGATCACACGACTGCTCAAGCCGAACTGTGAATTTAAGACTTAAGCCTAACCTAGTTTTGATCGTTTGTGGCTCTCACTTTTTAAAAAAAATAAATGTATTTATTTATTTATTTATTTTTGGCTGCGTTGGGTCTTCGTTGCTGTGCGCGGGCTTTCTCTAGTTGCGGCAAGCAGTGGCTACCCTTTGTTGCGGTGCACGGGCTTCTCATTGTGGAGCATGGGCTCTAGGCGCGTGGGCTTCAGTAGTTGTGGCACGTGGGCTCAGTAGTTGTGGCTGGCAGGCTCTAGAGCGCAGGCTCAGTAGTTATGGTGCACAGGCTTAGTTGCTCCGCGGCATGTGGGATCTTCCCGGACCAGGGATTGAACCCGTGTCCCCTGCATTGGCAGGCAGATTCTTAACCACTGTGCCACCAGGGAAGTCCCTACCCTTTGTTTTTAACTGAACATACACACACCCACAGAAAAGTGCAGAGGTCATAAGTGTACAGCTTGATGAAGATTCCCAAACCTAACACACCTTTGTAGCATTCACTTTTGATCAGCCAAAACGGAAGTGTGAAGAACCTCACTTTCTACATAAAAACTGCATAGTTTCCTTGGGATTCTTGTGGTATTGTGGTTGCTTCAAGACCCTGTAAGACCCCTTAAAAATTGAATATATTACCACCAGAGGTTGACTTCCTTTTTTTTTTTTTCCTCGGCTGTCTTATAGGAAATTGTTTTCCTGTAATTTGGTAATTTAACATATATCCTGATTGTAATAGTCTCATAATGTTCTTCATGTAGGTCAGATTGAATTGTACACTCACCTGCCCGTGATGAAACAGCTGGTCCAGCAACTAGAACAGTGGGAGTTTCGAGTCTGTGGAGTTTTTCTTGTTGATTCTCAATTCATGGTGGAGTCGTTCAAGGTTCGAGGACAAATCTGTTGTCGATTTTTCAGTCATGGGTACAAGCAGATGGCAATCTCCTTTAATTGTTGCGTGATTTCTGGATGTTTCACAGACTATACTCCAGAATTATTTAATATCCCTTAATATAAGTTCTTATAATAATGTATTTTTAACTCAAATGATAAATTGTGATACTGTATTTGGGGGAACTACTTACCAAGAAAAATTAGGCAGATGTGTATCTTCATATAAGTTTATTTTTCTGATGATGTTTTGTCTAGTTTATGAACTATCTGAAACAAACATTATTTCCCATTAGTAGCCCCTAAGGAATATTTGATGGAAAAGATTAAAGATATCACCTAAATTGAGATTTGTGATCACCATGGATTAAATCTACATTTCCCTCCTTATCCTCACCCTTGGAAACCAGGGGTCAACAATCTGATTAGTGGACTGTCTTTTCTTTTACTTTACTTTAGCCTTTCTTTTACTTAGGGCAGTTTTGTTCAGAGAGGAGCAGGAGCCTCTCTTTTATGTGGAGACCAGGGAACTTTGTTGGCACCAGTTGATTCATCTTCCCTTTTCTGTTTCCTCCTTCAGTTTATTTCTGGCATCTTGTCAGCCCTGAGCGCTATGATCTCTCTAGAAATTCCTCAAGTTAACGTCATGACGAAAATGGATCTGCTGAGTAAGAAAGCTAAAAAGGAAATTGAGAAGTGAGTTTGCTTCTTCCATATCATCATATGTCAGCTGCAGAGATGAACCTTCTAAGCTTTATTTCGATGTGAGGTTCCGTCAGTCTATAAATCTAGTTTCCTGATTTATTCTTCCTTTTATTCATCAGTCTTCTTTCTCACTTTTAAAGGTTTCTAGATCCAGACATGTATTCTTTATTAGATGACCCTACAAGCGACTTAAGAAGCAAAAAATTCAAAAAATTGACTAATGCTATATGTGGACTGGTAAGCTTTCGAAATTGTTGGATTTTATTTTTAATGACCTGGTCAGGTGTGTATTGGCATCCATTCAGTGGCCACCATTTTGGAAAACACGGTCCAACCCTATTGCCTTGCCAAGGGAGGAGGGTGGGAGTCTGTGGGCTGGCTGGTCAGCAGTTTAATTTAGAAGCAATTATTGGCAGTAGCCAGTAAGTTAACTGACGTGTCTATTATTCCAAGCTGTTTTGGTAGCTCAGACTGTCCTTGCCTTTTGGAATTACCAGTGGTGGTTGAGTTCAGGTAAATGCCTGTGAAACAGTGTCTGGTTCAGTAACAAGTTAGCAAGTATTCTAGTTGGTCAGAGGCCAGAAAAATCAGTATTGATTTGCTGTTGTTCTGTCTCTGTCTGTCCCTCCTCCCCACAACACACACACATACACACACACATACACACACACACAGACACAAATGGTTTTAACCAGAAGTGTAAATGGTTATAAAACTCAAATATAATTTGAAAATTAAGTATTCTGTACTTCAGAATGACCCTTTCTGAAATCCTCAACTTGTAGATTGATGACTACAGCATGGTTCGATTTTTGCCTTACGATCAGTCAGATGAAGAAAGCATGAACATCGTATTACAGCATATTGATTTTGCCATTCAGTATGGAGAAGACTTGGAATTTAAAGAACCGAAGGTAATTTCTGGTTTGGGGTGTTTATTGCCTTTTGGTAAAAACGTTTACCAGCACTCACTGGCCTCCTGCATAATCCCGTGGAGTTAAGCTCTTTGTATTCAGAGCTTGGGCATACATGGAAAGAGGAGGTGAAATGCAACTGGGCTCGGGCTGCCCTCACATATGTCAGTGGGGCCCTGTCACAGCACATTAGCTGAGAATCGGCGTGAGTGTAAACTCGAGGAAGAGTTTACTTCTAAATGAGACATAAGCCCTTTAATTTACCACATGTCTGGAAACATTCTGTCAGTCATTCCTTTTGTTATTATTAACGATTACTGTGAGCAACACCTGGAGCTGATGCTGGGCGTTAGCTCCTTATAGAGCATTACCTGAAAAACATGTAAGCACATACTAGGTCTAACTGAGGGGAAGTGGATGTATTTTTATCTTGTGTTTCCTTTGTGTCAGGAACATGAAGATGAGTCATCTTCCGTGTTTGACGAATATTTTCAAGAACACCAGGATGAATGAAGAGTTTGTTAAAAAGTAACCGAATGTGTGAGGAGCTTGTGGCTGAACTGGCAGAACCTTCTTCTCTTCGAAAGATGGAATACTAGAAGCTACTTATTTTAATGAAAAAAAATAATACTTGACTCTTTATCAGCCATCAAGAACATGCCTGAATCAAGTTCTTAGTTATTCTGGAACTGCTGCTGTTTAAAGTGGCATCTTTTAGTATTATTGAAACAGCATAATTTAGATTTTAAAAGTCAAAATTGAAATGAATGTACATAGATTTGTGTTTATAATATAAATTAGCACCTGTGATACAGTTAAGACCAGTCTACTTTTAGTTTTACTGTTTGATTTTTGTTATTTTTGAAGTTTTTTTGGAGGGACAGGAATTATTGTAACAAAATATACATGTATGTGTCCAAAGAAAAAAAAAATCTGGAGGGATAGAGCTAAGACCATTGCTTACCTGTATCTTCCACTTTTCCTACATTGAAAATGTATTATTTGTGTAATTTAAAAATGAAAAGTAACTGTGTTTTAAGATATATATGTATATAAATAAAAGAAACAGGAAAATAGTACTAACTTTTCATTACACTTTTGTTTTCCAGTCAGAATTTGAAATATTCAGCCAGGGCAATTTGTTTTTTGTTTTTTTTTTCAAAGTTTTGAATGTGTAAATTTCCCCAAGTGTCCAAATGTAGGCAGTGACTTTTTTTTTAAAGTGTGATTTGTAGTCTCTGAGCACTTAAAAATGTTTACTTTACTTGAATAACAAATGCACACAAAAATGCAAAAGATAATTTTTTCTTTTTAACTTCTTGACACATTGAATTGTTTATTTTCAGTACTTCTAAGTTCATTTGTGATAGGCCCTGGGGAATGGCTAGTCAGTCAACAGATATTTCTCTAGCACCCACTAAAGGAAAGCAGAATCTCTTTTATTGAGTTTTGCCAGGCATTGTGCTAAAAAGAAGCATTTTGCATAATCTCTTTCATTTAATCCTCACAGCAGGTCCGGTCTCCATTGGTGCTGGATCTTCCTGCTGTTGCAGATTAAGTCCTTGTAGAAAACCTGTAACTTGGGTTAAATTTTTAATCATACTTGGGCCTAGATAGCAGAAGTACCCCTGCAGTGTCAAATTTGATCCATTTTCATTAAAGATGCAAAGTGTGAGGGGCCATAGCTATCAGTGGTAACTTGTGCCTGGCGGCCCAGGCTGGGGGCAGGAGTTGGGTATTTGCACCATGGTCCGCTGGTGTGAGCTATTCTCACAGGGCACTCAGGAGAACATGATGAGTGGACAACATGAGGACATGCTGGGCTGCTCGGGGACTTTTTCTGTGGCCCTCGAGTATGCAAAGGGCAAAAACACCCTGATCTCCCAGTGTTGCTAAATTTTAGAAATGTTATTGTCATGTGACAGGGGAAGAAAGAAAGCTTTTCATTCGCCCTCTTCATTACTCCTTGAGCTATACCTCCCTACTTTAGCTTCTGGAGAGTCTGGTGTGTGCCCGTGGGGAAGAGGTGAAGGGTCAGATTCCATTTCCTTCCCCTTTCGACACTGGAGTTTAAAAGATGAATATGACAGTTCCAGTCCTGAAGGATTTCACTGTCTTGTAGGAGAGCCTGACGTGATTCTTCAGACAAATTTACTAGTGGGTGCCAGGCACTGGGGCTAAGATGGGACCGCCTAGGGCAAACACGACCTTACTCTCATCGACCTTACTCTCATCGCACTGATATGCTGGGCCCTTAACCATAAACAAGGAAACCTCTGATAAGGAATGTGAAGAAAAGAAAACAGTAATGAAATGGAGAGTGACTGTGGGGCTACTTTGCATGCCCGTCAAATAAGTCTCCCCCTAAAAGGTGCAATTTGGCCAGAGATGTAAATAAGAAATCAGTTGTGGGAACATGCGACAAAGTAATCTAGTTTGAGGCACTGGCAGAAGAAATGGCCAGAAGCAGCAATGACCTTGGCTTTTAACTGGAGGCGTAATGGGTTAAGAATTCCTGAGCTTTTAGTATGTTCCGGCCGTGTAATTTCCAAGCTATTTACATGCAAGTTGTTTCATCCTCAGAAAACTGAGGTAAGTACTGTTATCTCCATTTTCAGACAAAGAACTGAGGCACAGAGAGGTTAACTTACCCGGAGTTACACAGCCAATAAATCTTGGAGCTGGATTCAAACCCAGAGTCCATTTTCTCAACCATTACACAAAGAATTGGCAGCACATAATCACACAAGAGTAATACACAAATCCCTTCTCACTGTGATCCTTTCTCCGTTTTTAAAATCAGTGGACTGAGTTCATTCTTTCACTCAACAAGTATTATTATTATTATTATTTTTTAAATATTTATTTATTTATTTATTTATTTATTTATTTTGGCTGCACCAGGTCTTAGTTGTGGCACGTGGGATCTTTTTTTTTTTTTTTTTTTTTTTTTTTAAGTTTCAGCATGTGGGATCTAGTTCCCCAACCAGGGATCGAACCCGGGTCCCCTGCATTGGGAGCGTGGAGTCTTACCCACTGGACCACCAGGAAAATCCCTCAACAAGTATTATTGATGCTTACCATGTACCATCACTGTTATCGGCATAGGGATATAGCAGTGAACAAAACACAATCTTTGTCGACGTTCACACGGAGAGAGGGAGACAAAACACAGAAGTAAACTAAAAAGAATCAGAACTAAGGAAAAAAAGAAAGGGGAGTGAAGTGGGACTGAATTTAAAATAGTGTGCCCCAAGGAATGCTTCACTGAAAAGGTGATCTTTAAGGAAAAACAAAGGAGGTGATTTATCCCTGGGATTCAGTAACCCCGAGATCCATCTCCATTTTTGCCCACACCTCACGCATGCGCGACACTCAGAGCCCATTCCTAAGGCTCGGGCGCCCCCTGGTGCCCCTTCGAATCCGCGCAGCCGCAACAGCTAGCCGCGGACAGCAAGGCCGGAAGCGCGGCGTCCTGCCCTCGCCCTCCCCTTCCGGCTCACTTCCGCTTACCCCGCCCGGGCTGCCAGACAAGAAGCGCCGCGCTCTAACCCGATCCTCCTCATCGGGGTTGAAACCCGGGCGCCTCCAAGATGCCGGTAAAGGGGCCGAGCTGGGCGTGTTGGGAGAAGGCGGGGATTTGGGATAGTGGCGAGAAGTCGTGGGTGCGCTGAGAAAAGCGGGCCGATGGGGGCAGAGAGAAAGCAGGGGCCTGAGAAGGGGAGAGGCGAGAGGAGCGGGCCGGCCCCTGTAGGATTCGGGCGGCCCGGGGCTGTAGACCGGGCTTGGAGGACCGGGGCGCGGCAGAGTGGGCCAGAGATCCCGGGCGTGCTGAGGAGACTGCCTCAGTTCTTCTGCCCTCTCCTCTTCAATCCCGACCCCTTTTCTCGCCCTTTCTGCCTCCCCCCGACTCCAGCAGGGTTCCCAAAGCCTCACTAGAGCCGCGAAGGCCAGGGCTGCCCTTTTAATTTTTCATATCTCAAGTCTAGAGTCCGGCTTCTCCTTTTTTTCCTGCAGGCCCACTTCCTCCTCCGCCTCTGGGGGCGGGTCTCTTCCGCTGCTTGTCATCTGTGAGACCCCACTTCCCGGACTCCTCCCCTGTCACCCGGGTAGTGGCGGCCACCCCTGCGCCGCTGGGTTTAGGGCTCTCAGAGCAGACGCAAGGTCCGCGCCCGGTTTCCAGATGTTTCTGTTTTCGCGTGCATCAGAGTGGGAGTAAAAATTGATGGTGGTTTGGTTGCTCTTAAGTTCTGACAGCCAGTCTCTGGGGTAGATTTATCACCATCATGGTCTCCATCTTGCAGATGAGGAAAAAAGAGGTTCAATAACATGTGATTATTCATAGGACAAACATTACTGAGCACCTGCTGCATGCCAAGCACTGTGACAGCAGTGAATAAGGCCAACAAATCCCTATTCTTAAGGAGTTTACATTCTAATGGGGAGACCGACAATAAACATGTAAATACAAATAAAATAAAGGAGATTGTTTCAGATAATGACAAATGCCATGAAGGAAATAGATGGGTAACAAGACAGTATAGCTGGTGAAGGGGAGGGTAGAGCCTTGTTAAGATGAAGCATATCTGTAATAAAAAGGAGCAAACCATAGTTATCGATACGTATCTTTATGGATCTCATAGCCACCATTTGACTCCTGATGTATGCCAGGCAGGCCCTGAGCTACACACTTTATATAAATTATCCCATTTAATCCTCACAGTGACTCTATCAAGTAGATATGTTATTGTTTTCTCATTTTGCTGAGGAGGAAACTGAGGCTCAGAGAAGTTAAGTAACTTGCCCAAGGCTGCACACTAGTAAATCTTGATAAAGCCAGATTTTACCAGAACACTAAAGCCTTGTGCTCATCATTCCAGTTGCGCATAGAGCTCCTGGACTTCCCCTGTCCGGGTGCTCTTAAGAAGACAGACTTAATGTCTGTCTGCTCCATTCACCTGTACATTCTTCAAGGACAGAGCCCATACTGGCCTTGCATGCCATTGTATCTGCATGCCTTGCACACAGAAGGTGCTTAGTAATCTTTTGATGAATGAATGAATGAATAAATGAATGGGACCCATGTTGTCTTACAAAAAGCCAGACATCTTGTAAAAAGCAGAACTAGAAATCAGCCTATAAATTGCTCTCATAAATGTGTTTTTTTCCCCTCTCCTCCTTTAACTCCCATCCACCCACTGAAAGCAAGTATGTATCTCTTCATTTTACAAATTTGGAAATAGGCGAAGAGAAGAAAAGTGATGTCTTGGTCAAAAGGCATAAAGGCAGGAAGTGGCAGAGCTGAAGAGCCAGTGCTTGGGTTGTGGTTTAACAACAGCTGGGGGCTGGGTACCCCTGATTTATATAGTGTTTGCCTATTTCTATAGTGTAAATACTCCACCAGTTACCAATGTGATGTCACTGAATGTGGAACTGGAAGAGATGCACATTAGCACCTCATTATATAGTATTTCCACCATAAAGATACAAAAGACATAAATAAGCTTAAGATCATATTAAAAATAAATTTTTAAATAGGAAGTAATAAATTTCAAGTATTTATTATGTTTGTTTTTATTATAATTTATGTAATTGTAAATTTATATAATTTCATTTTTAATAATGGCTGTGTTCAACAACCAGCTTGCCTCAAATTTTCTCAAAATTTAATAGTCAGTTTTCATGAGCCAGTTAATCTTGGATGAGTTAGTCTTTTTTTTCCTTTAGGGAAATGTACTTGTTTGCCCTACTGACATTTGCTCTCTTTCTGCTTTTGTGTTCTTACCTGGCTTGCCGCTACAGGCTTACCACTCTTCCCTCATGGACCCTGACACGAAACTCATTGGAAACATGGCACTGTTGCCTATCAGAAGTCAGTTCAAAGGACCTGCCCCTAGAGAGAGTAAGTCGAAACTCCATTATTTTCAGATTTTGGTATGAAACCCTCTGACATTATCAAATCAAGGAAATTCTGTCTCAGGTTGCTCTTGTATTTTCTATTTGCTTGGGGGATATTGTGCTCTAGACCTTTTCAGATCATGGGTCTATATTGCATTTAACAAGAAACTGTATTATTGCTGCCAATTTCTCCAGGATATTTTGTTGAGAGGGAAGAGGAAATGTGCTTAATTCTCGACACTCTTCCTATCATCACTATCATTTCTTAAGAACTCATCTAATGCTGCTACTTCTGTAGAACACCATGTCTCCCTCCTTTCTCTGTTATCAAGCTGGAAAAAACAAAATGTATTTTAACCTCTTCCTTATTTAAATCTACTTTCTTTGTCCATTCTTCAGGATCTCAGTTTTCAGCAATACCTCAATCTTAAGTGTCCTGTATAACATTACTAATTTCTTCTCTTGCTTATTGAACGTTATATCTTTACTTTCTTTCTTGGTACTCATTTTTTTTTTTTTTTTTTTGTGGGGGTGAGCCATTTTCTTTACTGTTCAGAAAGCTTCATTCATTTCAGATGCTATCTGAGACTCTTCTGACACATTCTGAGATTGTTCTGCCAACAGTGTAATTTGTTATTATATTAGACACGGTTTCCCTGCACCCAGGAAGGGCCTGCACTGAGTTCCATTCATGGTTTCCAAGACCATAGTTTGGATTACCAATTTTGTACTGACCCTGTCTCCATTCTTCTGCCAGATTATTTGACTTGACTTCCTCTTAATTTTGTTTTCAACACCGTTTGAGAGCTCAGTAAACTTAATAAATTTGGTGAGTCACCACACTGTTTACTTGTTCTGAGATGAAAAAAAAGGAACAGTGGGAAAAAGCAGACCAAAAAGAGAAAAAATAGTGTAAAAGAATTACAGTGCAAGGGAAGAATACGAATCAGTGCTGGCCCAGAGCTCTTCTCAGATCGTTACAAAATACCATATTATATATCAGAAGATGCAGTTGACCAAGGATGGAGTAAATCTAATTACCACCTTTGCAATTCTTGGGCCCTTGAGGGAGAATGGGACCCCAAGAAACCAGAACTCCATGATTTCTGTAGATAAGGAGTGACCTCTTAACGCTTCCCGGGGGGCTGGATTAGGACTGAATTGGAATTATGGAGAAGTATAAGCCTGTGCTGTAGACTAAGTAACTGTTAACATTAATCTAATTACTTACATCCAACAAATATCTTTTGGACACCTTTTATATGCCAAACACTCTTCTAGGTTCTGAATCCTATAGTCTAGCCTCCTCCCCCTCCCTGCAATGTGACATTTAGAACTAGCTGGCTCTTGTAAGCGCTGTTTGGATCATCTGAGGAAGTTTCCTTTTTGCAGAAAGAAAATAGATTGCAGGGAACACAAGTCCAGAGTTAGAATTCTGTTGCGGACTTCCCTGGTGTTGCAGTGGTTAAGATTCCACGCTTCCACTGCAGGAGGAATGGGTTTGATCCCTGGTTGGGGAACTAAGATCCAACAGGCTGTGCAGTGAAGCCAAAAAATTTTTTTAAAAAAGGAAAGAAAAAAAAAGAATTCTGTTGAAATTCTTCAGAGTACCAAAACTTCAGAATTGCTTTGCATTTCTGCTGTGTGAGAGGGATAGAAGTCAGGGACGAGAAATATAAATAACCATTTCTGCATTGCTGAAACCAGCTGTCGGACATCAAGACCCTGGGATTTTGACCTTTTTAAAATTAAAAAAAAAAAGGAAAACCCAGAAAAAAAGCCAAAGAAATTTTGTAATGAGATCTGTCTTTGTTACAACAGTACTTCTGGCTTTTCTCAGTCTCTAGCCATCTGAACAGCTTGTACAAATATATTTGAAGTCAGTTTTCGTAAAAAGAAAGATGTATGTGTGAATCCCAGTGTGTTCCTAAATGGCAGTTAAGAGTTTTTTACCTAAAGCTATAGTATGTAAGGTCAAATAAAATTATATTGAGTACTTTGTATTTTTTAAAAAGCATTTTATTAAAGTTAGTCTATGTTTCAGTCTTTTTTTTTTTTTTTTTTGATATTTTTATTTATTTATTTATTTGGCTGCTCCAGGCCTTAGTTGCGGCACACAGGATCTTTAGTTGCGGCATGCGTGTGGGATCTAGTTCCCTAACCAGGGATCAAATCCAGGCCCCCTACATTGGGAGCATGGAGTCTTAGCCACTGGACCACCAGGGAAGTCCCTGTCTCAATCTTTTTTTTTTTAAATTAATTAATTAATTAATTTATACAGCAGATTCTTATTACTTATCTATTTTATACATATTAGTGTATATATGTCAATCCCAATGGCCTGTCTCAGTCTATTTTTATAAATGTTTTGAGAAATGTCTGGAGTGATGTTCACCAAATGTTGATAGTAGTTATTTCTGGGTAGTGAGATTAGGGTGACAGTTAAGTTTTTTTTCTGTATTGATTAATTAGTTTCTCTAATGGGCATGTATAATTTTTGTAAAACAATAAAGCTATAAGAATAAATCATGGGGCTTCGCTATAAGAATAAATCATGGGGCTTCGCTATAAGAATAAATCATGGGGCTTCGCTATAAGAATAAATCATGGGGCTTCCCCGGTGGCGCAGTGGTTGAGAATCCGCCTACCAATGCAGGGGACACGGGTTCGAGCCCTGGTCTGGGAAGGTCCCACATGCCACGGAGCAACTAAGCTCGTGTGCCACAACCAACACAGCCAAAAAAATAAATTAAAAAAAAAAAAAAAAAAGAATAAATCATGTGCTTATTTTTCTAGAAATTGTTTCTAAAGACTTTATATTTCAGTAGTCTCATCTTATTTTATTCAACTCCAAAACCCCGGACCGTTGAGCTTGGATATTTTTTTTCTTGATAGCTTTTTAATTTTTATTTATTTATTTATACATTTATTTTATTTATTTATTTATTGGCTGTGTTGGGTCTTTGTTGCTGTGCGCAGGCTTTCTCTAGTTGCGGCAAGCAGGAGCTCCTCTTCGTTGCGGTGCAAGGGCTTCGCATTGTGATGGCTTCTCGTTGCAGAGCACAGGCTCTAGGTGCACAGGCTTCAGTAGTTGTGACACGTGGGCTTCAGTAGTTGTGGCACACGGACTTAGTAGCTCCGCAGGATGTGGGATCTTCCTGGACCAGGGCTCGAACCCATGTCCCCTGTGTTGGCAGGTGGATTCTTAACCACTGTGCCACCAGGGAAGCCCCTCTTTATAGCTTTTTTAGATGTTATGTTTTACATTTGGCTAATGTTTTCTGCCTTCCTCCCCTTGTGTCCTGCTTAGCAAAAGATACAGATATTGTGGATGAAGCTATCTATTACTTCAAGGCCAATGTCTTCTTCAAAAACTATGAAATTAAGGTAAAGTACAGAGCTTTTACTCTTTTTTTTTTTTTTTTAAATTTTTCTTGGAGTATAGGTGATTTACAGTGTTGTATAGAGCTTTTACTCTTTAATTTAGTTTTCTGATGGGAGTAGTATCTACCTGGCAGTCAGGGTTGATGTAAGGAATAAATTAAATGAAATGAGATTGTGTGATTTTAAAAATCCAGAACAGTGCCTAATTCTGTATCAATGTTAGTTCCTCATTTTTCCTCCAAGGTCTACACCATGGGTTGGCAAACTACAGCCTGAGGGCCAAATCTGGCCCACCACTTCTTTTTGTAAATAAACTTTTATTGGAACATAGCCACGTGCATTTGTTTATATATCATCTGTGGCTGCTTACATGCCACAATAGCTGAGTTGAGTGGTTGTGACAGAGACTATGGCCCACAAAGCTTACAATACTTGGTATCTGGTCCTGTACAGAGGAAATTTACCAGCCCATGGTCTAGACACTTATTTATATTTATTCAACAATATTAAGCGCCTACTGTATGACAGTCCAAAACCAAAAAATTCTGCATGCTATGTTACTTTTTTAAGATACTTCTATGTCCTGGACCTAAGATGGAGAAATAAAGAAAATTCAATGACCTGGACCCTTCCCTCAACCTTGATTTCTTCCCTTCTGCTCTTAGTTCTTGTGAGCTCAGGAGGAAGGCAGAAGTGGGGTGGGGGCAGAAAAGGAGGGGGGGGAATGGAAAAGGAAGTTCTCTGAGATGCTGCTATGAGCAAGTTACAAGGAATGTCAATAAATCTTCTTGATAATGTTCTAGAATATGGAACTTCAACTCCTTGCCAAACTTTAATCTCTTGGAAACAAGCAGGGTGTGAAATCTTTATTTGTAGACTCTTGGTCTATAAACTGTGGTTTAAACATTCTATGATGTTATAGATGTTTCTATATCTAATGCATGGTCTTAAGTGTGGTGTTTGTAATTAAAATTCTGCCACATTTCATTCTCTCTCGAATATCATATAATCTTAAAAATAGGGAAAACTTAGTTTGTTCCTTTAAAATTATAAATCTGTATAAAATTTGACATGAAGTATATGCCACGTTTGATTAGCATCAATTTGTCTTCTTCACATTTTCCTTTGGGTTAGGTCAAGAGTTGGGCTAATGGAGCTCTTCAAGAACAAGTCACTTGTGAAATAATTGCTTCCTCCTTTAGAGTCATAAATGTTTCTGTTCTTGGCAGAGATCCTGAAGTGAAAGAGTTTTTAAAGATTAGCCAGCCATATGGTTCATCTCAGGTTTTCCAGGAGACTTTGTTAACTCTCCTTCCTACACAGAATGAGGGGCTATTGGCACAACTCTTCAGGAACCCAAGGGCGAGTGGAGCTGAGGAAAACAGGGGCAGCCACACAAGCTCAGGGTGGAAGCTGGTGGCTCCCTCCCCAGGGGCAGACAGAAAGGGGGCTTGAGAAGATTGCATGTGGAGAATGGGAATTTTTGATGCTGTAGTAACTATGCTTTTACAATTTTCAGTTGATAAATCAAAAGACAAAGATTGAATTCATTTATTGCACATAATTATTAGGTTTTGATCAGAACTGTTTTTAAGTTTTGTTTTCTTCCCATAGAATGAAGCTGATAGGACCTTGATATATATAACTCTCTACATTTCTGAGTGTCTAAAGAAACTCCAAAAGGTAATTAAACTTGGATGATCATTTGTCAGGAACACAAATTAATAGGTATTTAGACTTGTTGAGACTTCAAGGACAAGTAGAAAATAGAAAATATTTCCTCTGACTTAGAGCATGGACTTGAGAGGAAAATCTGGAAAATCTGAATGTAGATCTCTAAACTTATAGTGTAGTTGACTAATGAGAAGATAAGGGCAGTGGTGTTTTAAGGCTTTGCATATATTTTCCCAAGACAGAAATCTTGACCAGAAAATTCCCTTTTAAGCCCTTGGCTGAAGGGTTCTTAACCTGGGGTCCAAGGATAAAATTCAAGGTTCCATGAACTTGAGTGGAGAAAAGATTACATCTTTCTTTTCACTAATCTCTAACTGAAATTTAGCATTTACTTTAATGATTAATGTAGGCAGCATCCACAGTAGTATTAGCAATACCTGTGACTTTCTGTAGCATTTTCTTTTTAAATAAATAAATTTATTTATTTATTTATTTTTGACTGCGTTGGGTCTTCCTTGCTGCGTGCGGGCTTTCTCTAGTTGCAGCGAGCGAGGGCTACTCTTCGTTGTGGTGCATGGGCTTCTCACTGCAGTGGCTTCTCTTGTTGCAAAGCACGGGCTCTAGGCGTGTGAGCTCAGTAGTTGTGGCTCGCAGACTGGAGCGCAGGCTCAGTAGTTGTGGCACACGGGCTTAGTTGCTCCACGGCATGTGGGATCTTCCCAGATCAGGGATTGAACCCATGTCCCCTGCATTGGCAGGCAGATTCTTAACCACTGTGCCATCAGGGAAGTCCCCAGCGTTTTCATATTACATTTAGAGTTGAAGATATTTTGAAATTTTGTTTACATTCATTACTACTTAAAAATTTAGTTGTTAGGCCCACTGCTGGGTCTTGTTATTTAGCGCATTAATAAAGAAGCACATGTATGACTGTGTCATAAATTTGATGTTTTAATATTGTAATTATTGTATTTCACTATAATTGGTTTCTTTTGTAGTTCTGTTTTATCTTATTCATTTAAAACATTAGTCTGAGAAGGGGCCTACAGGCTTCACCAGATTGCAAAAGGGTACCAAAAACATAACCCCAGACATGGCTACTTAGATAAAAAACTGAAAATTGGATATTACTATCCTTTTTCCCTATGTTTGTGTATATAATTTTTTTTTTTTTTTTAAGTGCAATTCTAAAAGCCAAGGCGAGAAAGAAATGTATACACTGGGAATTACTAATTTTCCCATTCCCGGAGAGCCTGGTTTTCCACTTAATGCAATTTACGCCAAACCTGCAAACAAACAGGAAGATGGTAAGAACAACATCTCTACCTTCCTATATGGCACAAGATTTTCTCCACTGGACTTTTTAACCCCCCTCCTTTTCTTGCCTTGACTGGTGTACAGATTGAGAGTGGAATCTTTAGCCCGTACGTTATCTTACTACTCACTGTCACAAAGGATCCTTGGCAACAAGCATGACATGTAGAGAATCTTTTGGACCAAAATGAGTATAGTTATAAAATCATTTGAACTGTTGTTTCTATTTCTTATCTTGTTCGAAGGTATTGAAATGTATTGCCAAGGTCAATGTCCAGATCAGTAGCCAGCCCATTTGGGATGCTTTCTCAAATACAGTTTTTTATTGTTCTACCTGCTCTTGATTTTAGAATTGATGAGGGCCTACTTACAACAGCTGAGGCAAGAGACTGGACTGAGACTTTGTGAGAAAGTTTTTGACCCTCAGAATGATAAACCCAGCAAGGTAAAACTCTTTTCTTTGCTTATTTAGTTGATAAATCACCTTTTACCCTGTAGCCACTGTTAAACACACTGAGGTCTTTAGTTTTTGCATTGCAGTGTTGCTTAACTTTGGTGCCTTATACATAGTAGGAGTTCACTGAATCACACTGAATAATGAATTGCATGTAATAAAAAATTTTGGTTGTATATTCTTATGTTGGGGCATTGTAAACCCATAGAACAGCTTTTTTGTGTGAGATAGCTTTAATGTATTACATTTATTTTGTTGTTGTAGTTTTGAGTAACCTGTGAGTCACTCCAAAAGAAAGGGAGGGAGGGAGGGAGGGAGGGAGGAAAGTTTTTTATGTGCCTTCAAAGAGTTTATATAACATAAGGGCTGCCAGACCAATATTAAGTTTTGTTATTTAGTAAATTCATATTCTGACCTTACCTTGAACTTGCATTGTGATTTGACCACCACTGTTCATTCTGTTTTGTCCCCTCTTGTTAGTGGTGGACTTGCTTTGTGAAGAGACAATTCATGAACAAGAGTCTTTCAGGACCTGGACAGTAAAGGGAGCCTTGGGCAGACACTGTCTCCACAGCTGTGGGCAGCATTTACAGCAAGATGTACACAGTTCTTTGCCTTTATTTCGTAAAGTTTTATACAGAGGAGAGAAGAGAGCGTGTCTTTACTTGAAGAGCTCTTTATCAAGAATTTGGGGCTGTGGGGTGGGGAAGAATGAGTTGTTGACGGGTGATTTGAAATTTCTGCAGTATTAAGCTGGTGCTTAATGAGTAATAATAAAGAAATTTTCTAACATTTCATGTCAGGAAAACTTCATTGCTTATCTTTGACATTCACTTAAAAATTTTTTGAGATAATATTCACCCTTTTAAAGTGTATAATTCAGGGGACTTCCCTGGTGGCGCAGTGGTTAAGAATCCACCTGCCAATGCAGGGGACACGGGTTTGAGCCCTGGTCCAGGAAGATGCCACATGCCGCGGAGCAACTAAGCCCATGTGCCACAACTACTGAGCCTGCGCTCGAGCTCGTGAGCCACAACCACTGACCCCGCGTGCCTAGAACCCACATTCCGCGACAAGAGAAGCCACCGCAATGAGAAGCCTGCGCACTGCAATGCAGAGTAGCCCCCACTTACCGCAACTAGAGAAAGCCCGCGCGCAGCAAGGAAGACCCAATGCAGCCAAAAATAAATAAATAAATAATAAATAAATAAATGTTTTTTAAAAAAAAATAAAGTGTACAATTCAGTGGTGGTTAATATGGACACAAAGTTTTGCAGTCATCACCACTAATTCCAGAATATTTTGCCACCCAAAAAGATGTACCTGTACTCTTCAGCAGTCACTGCCCCACAATTCCTATCCAACCCTTTCCTCCCACTGATCTACTTTCTGTCTCTATGGATTTGCCTATTCTGGACATTTCGCATAAATGGGATCATAAAACAAGGGGTCTTTCCTGTCTTGTTTCTTTCACTCAGCGTAATGTTTTCAAGGTTCATCCGTGTTAGGGACTTCCCTGGTGGTCCAGTGGCTAAGACTCCACTCTCCCAATACAGGGGGGGCCTGGGTTCCATCCCTGGTCAGGGAACATCCCACATGCCGCAACTAAGAGTTTGCATGCCACAACTAAGGAACCTGCCTGCCACAACTAAGAACTGGCGCAGCCAAATAAATGTTTTTTTTAAAAAAAGGTTCATCCATGTTATATCAGTACCTCATTCCTTTTTTTTATTGTGGTAAAATACATATAACATTTACTATGTTTTAACCACTTTTAAGTATATAATTCACTGGTATTAATTACATACACAGTGTTGCACCACCATCACCACTATCTACTTCCAAAACTTTTTTGTTACCCCAAGCAGAAACACTAACCGTTAAACCCCTGGTACCTGTAACCCCCAATTCCTGGTGACCTCTAATCTGCTTTCAGTGTCTGAATTTACCTTTTCCCAGCACCTCATATAACTGCAATCGAACAATATTTGTCTTATTGTGTCTGGCTTCTTTTACTCAGCATAATCTTTAAGGTTCATCTATACTGTACCCTGCATCAGTACCTCATTCCCTTTTATGGCTCAGCAATATTCCATTGTGTGAATAGACCCCGTTTTGTTTATCCATCAGTGTATGGTCCTCAGAGTTGCTTCCATTTTTTTGGCTGTTATGAACCGTGCTGCCAAGAACATTCATGTACAAGTTTTTGTGTGGACCTGCGTTTCCATTGCTCTTGGTTATATACCTAGAAATGGGATTGCTGAGTCACATGATAGCTATACTGAACTTTCTAAAGAACCGCCAGACTCTTTTTTTCCACAGAGGCTGCGCCCGCTGCGCCATTTAACGTTCCCACCAGCAGTGTATGAAGCTTCTGATTTCCCCACATCCTCACCAACACTTGTTATTGGTTTGTAGCCATCCTAGTGGGTGTGAAGTATCTCATTGTGGTTTTCATTGGTATTTCTCCAATGCTAATGATGTTCAACATCTTTTCATGTGGATATTGACCGTTTGTATAACTTTTTTAAAGAAATGTTTATTCAAATCCTATGCTCATTTTTTATTTGATTTGTCTTTTTGTTGTTGTGTTTGTAGGTTTTTTATATATATTCTGAATACTAGACCCATAACAGATATATGAGTTGCAGAAATTTTCTCCCATTCCATAGGTTTTTTTTTTTTTTGCCATGAATGAAACGTTTATTTCCCATGAAGATCTTTTTTTTTTAATTGAAGTGTAGTTAATTTACAATGTTTTGTTAGTTTCACATGTACAGGAAAGTACACTTTTTCAGATTCTTTTCCATTATAGGTTATTACAAGACATTGAGTATAGTTCCCTGTGCTATACAGTAGGTCCCTGTTTTTTTTTTAACTTTCTTGATTGTGTCTTTTGAAGCACAGAGATATATTTAATTTTAGTTAAGTGTCGTTTGTCTATTCTTTCTTTGGTCGCTTATGCTTTTGGTGTCATATCTAAAAGACCATTACCTATACCAAACTGTCAGTTTACACCTAAGTTTCCTAAGCATTATATACTTTTAACTCTTGCATTTAGGTCTTTTTTTTTTTTTCACGTAACAAGAAATTTAATGTAACAAGAAATTTTAGGTCTTTGATCTATTTTTTTTTAACATCTTTATTGGAGTATAATTGCTTTACAATGGTGTGTTAGTTTCTGCTGTATAACAAAGTGAATCAGCTATACATATACATATATCCCCATATCCCCTCCCCCTTGCGTCTGCCTCCCACCCTCCCTATCCCACACCTCTAGGTGGACAAAAAGCACCGAGCTGAGCTCCCTGTGCTATGCGGCTGCTTCCCACTAGCTATCTATTTTACATTTGGTAGTGTATATCTGTCCATGCCACTCTCTCACTTCATCCCAGCTTACCCTTCTCCCTCCCCATGTCCTCAGGTCCATTCTATATGATCCCTGAAAGTATAGTCTTCTTTGATCCATTTTGAATTAACTTTTGTATGTGAAGTGAGATAGGGGTCTAGCTTTTTTTCTTTTGCATGTGACTATCCATTGGTACCAATACCATCTGTTGAAAAGACTATTCTTTACTCTTTGAATTGTATTGGCTCCCTTGTCAAAAATCAGCTGATCATAAATGTATAGGTTTATTTTTATTTATTTACTTATTTATTTTTTAAACTAAACTTTTTTTTTTAATTTATTTTTTTTTAATTTATTTATTTTTGGCTGCATTGGTCTTCGTTGCTGCGTGTGGGCTTTCTCTAGTTGTGGTGACTGGGGGCTACTCTTCGTTGCGGTGCGCGGGCTTCTCATTGCGGTGGCTTCTCTTGTTGCGGAGCACGGGCTCTAGGTGCATGGGCTCAGTAGTTGTGGCTCGCGAGCTCTAGAACACAGGCTCAGTAGTTGTGGAGCATGGGCTTAGTTGCTCCGAGGCATGTGGGATCTTCCCGGACCAGGGCTCGAACCTGTGTCCCCTGCAATGGCAGGCGGATTCTTAACCACTGTGCCACCAGGGAAGCCCTGGGTTTATTTTTAGATGCTACTTTCTATCCTTATGTGGCATTCATTTTTATGTTTGGCCAGTTTTTAGCATTTAAGAGGTTTTTATTGTTAGACTGACAGAAAGTGTGAGTTCTTCCAAAAACTTATGGGACCATGTATTTCCAGGTATGTTAAGGTTATAGATTAGATATTTCAGGAGGTGCCTCGAGACCTTTGGACGTAGTTATTGCACTGCTACCTTTATCATACCTTTACGTGGTTGACTTTTACTTTAAGAAGCAGTTGTTTTGGGGCTTCCCTGGTGGCGCACTGGTTAAGAATCCATCTGCCAATGCAGGGGACACAGATTCGAGCCCTGGTCGGGGAAGATCCCACATGCCGTGGAGCAACTAAGCCCATGCGCCACAACCACTGAGCCTGTGCTCTAGAGCCTGCGAGCCTAGAACCCGTGCTCTGCCACAAGAGAAGCCACTGCAATGAGAAGCTCGCGCACCGCAATGAAGAGTAGCCCCCACTCACCGCAACTAGAGAAAGCCCACGCACAGCAACGAAGACCCAACACAGCCAAAAAGAAAGAAAGAAAGATTCAGTTGTTTTGGTATCTATGCTGGGATTGTATTTGGCCACAAGTACAGAAAACCCAATTTACGGTGTCTTGGGGGTTTTGTTTGCTTGTTTTTAATTAATTAATTAATTAATTAATTAATGTCTTTATGTCTGTGTTGGGTCTTCGTTGCTGTGCGCGGGCTTTCTCTAGTTGCAGCGAGTGGGGGCTACTCTTTGTTGCGACGCGTGGGCTTCTCATTGCAGTGGCTTCTCTTGTTGCGGAACATAAGCTCTAGGTGCGTGGGCTTCAGTAGTTGTGGCACGTGGGCTCAGGAGTTGTGGCACGTGGGCTCAGGAGTTGTGGCTCACAGGCTCTAGAGCGCAGGCTCAGTAGTTGTGGCGCACGGGCTTAGTTGCTCTGCGGCATGTGGAATCTTCTCAGACCAGGGCTCGAACCCGTGTCCCCTGAGTTGGCAGGAGGATTCTTAACCACTGTGCCACCAGGGAAGTCCTTGTTTGTTTGTTTTTAATCTGGAAGTAGTCCCACATGGGGCAGCCATTTAAGGATGTCATGGGGGGCCCAGTCTCCTCCTGTCTTCCTGCTCCACTCTCCTTTGCATGTGGTTCTCATCCTCATAGTCTCTAGGTGCTCCTGCATCTCTGGGCTTGGCAGAAGGAAGAGGGGAGAGCATGAGGGCCAAAGGAGCATACCAACTGAGTGCCACCTTACCTACCCTTCCCAGAAATCCTGCCCAGACTTACACTTGTGTCTTCTTGACCTCTAGCTACAAGGGAGCCTGGAAAGAGGAAAGTTTTGAGTGTGTTGTTAGATTGTTTGTAATGTGCTACTAAGGACAAAGGGAATGCTATATAGGAACAGAACTAAGTTTCAAATTGTATTAAAACTGGAGCTTTGCAGTGATACTTGATTGACTAGAGAATTTCCATTTTGGCTTTATGGGTTAATATGTAATTTAAATGTATGAGTTAAATACTGTTGAGCATCTGTTCACTGAAGATCTGAATTATGGACTAAGTAAGTACCACATTTCACATACCCAAGAATGTGGGTATGTAAAAACATACTCCATAGATAGGTAAAATGATAGTCTTGAAGCCAAAAGAGTGCTATTGTTGAGTTGTTTGTGTTTTTGTTTTATAATTAAAATTCTTATCTAAAATCAGATTCTGGGTGTTTGGGTTGGAACTTCTGTTATAGACTCAGAGACATGTCAAAAAGAAAGAAAGCCACAGTGATTCATATCAAAATTAAAGGTTTGTTTCTAACAGATGTGTTCTGTTTTTTTTAATTGTGGAACTTTTGTGATAAAAACCAACTCCTGGGGTGCCTATTCCATTAGTACCAGCAGGGAGAGCACAGACAATAAGCGCTAAAAACCTGGCTTCTAAATCATTTCCCATTAGTGCTATATGATGATAAGTGTTTTGTTTTTTAATGTACCAGAGAGAACAGTTTCCAAAGGATTTAGAATAAATTATACATGAAGTATAGCATAATGGGTTCAAAAATACATCTTTAAGCAAAATGTAATGTCGACATTAAAAGAATATTATTACAAGGAACAACTTTTTAGGGAAGGCAGTTTAATAATAATTATCAGATTTTGTTTGTTTGTCTTTTTAAAATTGTATCAGATTTTTGAATGTTCATTCTTTTTGGTTCAGCAACTCATCTTGAAGTATTGTTGAATGCTGAAACACACACACACACACACACACACACACACACACATATACACGCACACCTGGAAATAATTCAGACATCTTTTTTTTTTTTAAACACTTTTTTTTTTTAATTAATTAATTAATTAATTAATTTTTGGCTGTGTTGGGTCTTCGTTTCTATGCGAGGGCTTTCTCTAGTTGCGGCAAACGGGGGCCACTCTTCATCGCGGTGCGCGGGCCTCTCACTATCGCGGCCTCTCTTGCTGCAGAGCACAGGCTCCAGACGCGCAGGCTCAGCAGTTGTGGCTCACGGGCCTAGTTGCTCCGCGGCATGTGGGATCTTCCCAGACCAGGGCTCGAACCCGTGTCCCCTGCATTAGCAGGCAGATTCCCAACCACTGCGCCACCAGGGAAGCCCCAGACATCTTTTAATAGAGAATTGGATAAGTTAATAATCATGGTGCATCCATAAAATGAAATATGCAGCCCTTAAAAAGAGTAAGGGGCTCTATCTGTTCTCTCATGGAAAGATGCCTTAGGGTATAGATCACTGAGTTAAAAAAAAAAAAAGGTTGAGGGTAGCATTATAGTATGATTCCATTCTTGTTTATTTAATTGTATGTACTCCAAAAAAAAAGTATGGGAATACATATACCAAACTGTTAAGAGTGATTATTTTGCGCCAGGGGCAATTACAAAGACTTGTACTTTCTAAGTCATATATACTACAATTCAGTAAGAGATGTGTTTCCTTAATAACCAGGAGGGAAAATCTAGTTTTTAAAAAGAACATTGCTAGAAAATCAAATATTAGAAAAAAATATATTAGCCAAATACCAGGCTGAGGACAACAGTCACCTGGTTCTTTTCTTAAGCATCCTGTTTACATTTATTAATTTTTTAATATGCCACCAATTATTGTCATATGCACAGAAAAATTACAGTACATGGAAATGCTTGAACAAGATTTATGAGAATTGTTTTATTCTACATTTTCCTTTCCTCCAAAATTATTAGTACTGAAGACCTTAATAAAAAGTTTGGAGCTGTGTCCAGAAAGGGATGTAATACTATTATACCAAAAGCCATTTGGTTTGTTTTTCCCTTCATTTTGTTTATAGAAGTTTGGAAGACCATTCCATTAGGAGAGTGTAATTTTAGGGCCACATCTGTTCTGTGTTGATTTTGAGATAAATCACCAATCACAATTTTCCACTTTCCTTTAACACTGCAGCTCCAGTTTACAGGTGATCTGGCAGCTTGCTAAACGCTTTGCCTTTTTAAATCCTGTTTAACCCTTTCAAGAATCTTTGTGGCAGATACAGGTACTATCCCCCTTTTCAGATGAAGACGCTGACGCCTACAGGAATTAAATAACTTGCCCAAACTCAAGCACCTGGAAGTGGCAGAGATGGCAATGAAACCTAAGTCTTTCCAAACCCAGGGCTGGCCCTCTCAGCCATTATAAGATGGTCACTTGGCTACATTGCAACTTTTAGTAGAACATTCAGGCAACAAAAGCAGGAGATTGAGGATATACAAGAAATGTAAAGGGCAACTATGCTCTTCAGGACCTTAGCCATCTGATGAGAAATGTGTATATCAAGATAGGAGAGACGAAACACTGAAAGATTGACATGACTGCTCAGTGCTGCCCAGAGAAAGAGCAGGCTGTTATTGCTGAGGTCGCTTGGGGAAAACTTAATGAAGATGGCACTCAAATTAACCGAGCTCAGAACAGGTGAACCAAATTGGGTAGGCTAAATGAGAAAGAAGTATATTGGGCAGCTTTGTGACATGATCAGGCCTGGCATGAAGGAAACGTTAGGACAAAGAATGTGATGGGGACAAAGCTGCCCTAGCAGGTAATAATGAAGGACCCACGTTTTTGAGAGCCAGGGTCAGGGTTAGAACTTTTTTTTTTTTGGCTGCGTTGGGTCTTGGTTGCTGTGCGCAGGCTTTCTCTAGTTGCAGCAAGTGGGGGCTACTCTTCGTTGTGGCGCGCAGGCATCTCATCATGGTGGCTTCTCTTGTTGCGGAGCACAGGCTCTAGGCACACGGGCTTCAGTAGTTGTGGCACGTGAGCTCAGTAGTTGTGGCTCACAGGCTCTAGAGCGCAGACTCAGTAGTTGTGGCGCGTGAGCTTAGTTGTTCCGTGGCATGTGGGATCTTCCCGGACCAGGGCTCGAACCCGTGTCCCCTGCATTGGCAGGCGGATTCTTAACCACTGTGCCACCAGGGAAGCCCCCAGGGTTAGAACTTTAAACTGTATTCTATTAGTGGGACAAAGGACATGACAGATTCTCCATACAAGGGCACCATTCTGCTTTTACCTACCATGATGAGAACGATTTGCCTGAGCATCACTCTTCCTGCCCCATTTTTCCCCAAGCCATTCCAGAGTTTCTGTGCTTAACTCTCAAGAACTTTTTTTTTAAACGGTCTTCTTGAGATGTAATTCATGTATCATATAATTCACCCATTTATAGTATACAATTCAATGGTTTGTAGCATATTACATTATCATTTTTCCATTTTAACCATTTTAAGTGTACAATTCAGTGGCATTAAATTCATAATGTTATGCAACCACCACCACTATTTCCAAACCTTTTTTATTATCCCAAATAGAAACTCTGTACCCATTACACAGTAACTCCTCATTCCTCTTCCCCCAGCCCCTGGTAACCTCTAATCTACTCTCTGTCTCTGGATTTGCTTATTTATGTGTCCCATATAAGGGGAAATCATACAATATTTGTCCTTTTGTGACTGGCATCTTTTACTTAGCATCATGTTTTGGGGGTTCATCCATGTTGTAACCTTCCTTTCTGTGGCTGAATAATATTCCGTTGTATAGATATACTCTATTTTGTTTATCCGTTCATCTGCTGATGGGTTGTTTCTACGTTTTGGCCCTTGTGAATAATGCTGTAATGAACATCAGTGTACAAGTACCTGTTCGAGTTCTTGTTTCTTACAGTGCTTTAAAAAAAAATCACTCATCTGCCATTTCATCACAAGTCCTCTGAAGACTTCCCCCTGAACCAGTCATTATCTTGTCTGTTCTTATATTACTATTTAACTTTTTCTTAACACGGTCATGAGCCATGCCTATCATTATTGTAGCCCCAATGCCTGAAACGAGGTGAGGAGGCATTCAAATATATACTGAATGAAGATTACATTTACATTTTCAAGCGGATGGTGAAAGGATAAAGTCAGGACTTTTATGAAATTTAGTTAATTACAGTGCACCAGATGGATTGGAGGGTAGAGAGATGGGAGGGAGAGACACCAGGGAGTAAGAAGCTTTATTAGTGGTTCCCATGTAAGGGCTTAGTGAGTGTTACTGGGAATGTAAAAATAAGGGGAGATTTGAGGGAGATTCTACTGCATTCGAATTAGCAGCTGAAGGTTAGGTTGAGGTGTTTTTTTTGTTGTTGTTTTGTTTTTATTAAATTCACCTGTTTCTTTTACCGCCAGGGAATTCCCCTAGGTTGAGGGTTTTTTTTTTTTTTTTTTAAACAATCTTTTTTTTTTTTTTTTTTTTTTTATTTATTTATATTTATTTATGGCTGTGTTCGGTCTTCGTTTCTGTGCGAGGGCTTTCTCCAGTTGTGGCAAGTGGGGGCCACTCTTCATCGCGGTGCGCGGGCCTCTCACTATCGCGGCCTCTCTTGTTGCGGAGCACATGCTCCAGACGCGCAGGCTCAGTAATTGTGGCTCACGGGCCCAGCCGCTCCGTGGCATGTGGGATCTTCCGGGACCAGGGCTCGAACCCATGTCCCCTGCATTGGCAGGCGGATTCCTAACCACTGCGCCACCAGGGAAGCCCGAGGGGTTTTTTTTGTTTGTTTGTTTTGTTTTGGTTTTGAGTCTAGTTGACTTGGACAATAGCAGTTCCTTTGATGAAAATAGGTTGGGTGATGACATAATTTGTCATCCAAACTCTTGAGCATAAAAGAGTGTGCTATAATTAATTCTGGAACAGCAGACATAAACTGGAATTGTCCCGAGCAAACATCTAGAAATCAATAATTGGAAGTCCTTTGGAAGGGGCGTGGGAGATGAGTTTAATTCTGAGCACTTTGAGTGTGAGGGGGCAGCTGATGGCCTGGGTGATATCCAGCAGCAAACAAAAATATATGTGAAAGGAATAAAAATAAAGACTTGAGAGACAGGAGGTCTTTAGCGGAATTAGGAGATAGAATTTGATCCCTGAGACAAGTCAGCAGTTAGGAATCAGGAAGAAGGAAGGACTCAGCAACGAATCAGTCTAAGAGGTTAATCGGAATAAAGGGTGGATCAATAAAACATGCGAGTCCTAGAGAGGAATTTCTTGGAGGGGGTTGTTAATAGTATTAAAATCTCCAGAAAACTTTATTTTATGGCAGTTGAACTCTAACTCAGCAAGCCTTGTTGGTTTTGCATTTGTGTGTGAATGAGTTAGTTGCTCTATCCTTACTTGTCTGACCATCTCATAAACAAAGTGCCAATCTGGACACCTTAGAACCCTAGAATATATTGCTTTGCCAGCCACTTTTACTGAAAAGAGGGAAAATCATTTGGAAAGATGGCTATATTTATTCCCTCCAGTTGTCCAGGCAAATTCTTTGTCCTGAAGTTACTTTTCCACTGAAAGGAAGGCTATCACTGCCAGGAGACACTTAAGGGATATTAAGTAATGTCTCCCTTAGAGCAATTTACAATTGTTATGTTTTTCCCCTTGCACAAAAGACAGATCTAAGAAAAATGTCTAAGGCAGCTGGGAAAGATTTTCATTCTTAGGAGGCTGTTGGAGATTTAGAAATGAACTTAAGTGGAGCAAAACATTTACATTTATAAATTGTTCCTCTAAATGTATCTGATTCAACACTTCATGGAATTCACATCATTCTGCATCTAAGTGGCTTATCTAAATGTTCATGGCCAGCTGTGTGTCTGAAAAGACCCCTCCAGTTACAAAATTATCATTTTAGAAGATGATGATTCCATGAGAAAGAGGAGGCTTTGTCCCCTTGGATTTATCTCTTGTGTGTCCCATGTTAGTTTAATATTACATGTGTCCTTTGTATAATATGAAAATCAGTATGATCTGACTTACATGAAGTTAATGGAACTTAACCATGGAATCCATCCTATTTTGGAGTAATTTATTTTAAAGAGGATTATAAAAAAATTTCCAGAGGAGGTGGTCTCTCCTTTGCTTCTTTTTCTCTATCAATATTCTGCTTCATGCATTCTTTGTGTGGTTTATCAACTCCACAGATGTCTTTTAGCACTATTTCTTTATAGAAATTATCAACGTTTCTCCTGCCGTTTAGCTAGTGATATATTCTCCTTCATTCCCATCAGGATATAAACATGTTATTTCTTCCATCTTAAAAAAAAAATCCTCTCTTCCTTCTGTTTCTCCCACCTGCTGTCACTCATTTCCTCCTTCCCTTTATAACAGGCCTTCTCAACCTTGGCACTTGGACATTTTGGACTTGTTTGCCTCCTCCAATCTACTCTTAATGCATCAGACAGAACAATCCTCTTAAAAAGCAAGTCAGATCATGTTACTTTTCTGCTCAAGACTCTCCATTGGCATCCATGAACTTGTTTCCTACTCCTCTCCCAGCTTGCTCAGCTCCAGCCCACCCACCTCCTTACTCTTCCTGTAACATGCCAAGCTCACTCCTGCTTCAGACCTCTAAGCTTGCTCTTTCCTTTGCTTGGGATCCTTTCCCTGTAGATATCTACATGGCTTCCACTTCCCCTCCCTCAGGTCTTTACTCGTATGTCACCTAATCAGTGCAGCCTTCTCTGATTTTGATTAAAAATGGCAGCCCCTGCCCCGACACTCCCTTTCTTTCTTCTTTACCTTTTAAGCACCTTTAAAAAACACTTATGGAAAATTTAAATATACATACAAGTTGAAAGAATAGCATAATGAACTCCCATGTACCTGCCACTTAATTTCAGTTGATATCAACATTTTGCTAATTTTGTTTCATCTATCTCCCTCCACTCCCAGGAATATTTTAAAGTAAACCCTATACATTTTTTCTTCCATGAATACTTTCGTATGTTTTATTACCTTCTCATAATACTATTTGTATTACTTAGTTATTGTTTATCTTCCCTCATTATAATGTCAGCTCCATAAGAACATGGGCTTTTTTTTTTTTTTTTAATAAATTTATTTACTTATTATTTGGCTGCATTGGGTGCGCGGGCCTCTCCTTGGGGTGGCCCCTCTTGCTGCGGAGCACAGGCTCCAGGCGCGTGGGCTTCAGTAGTTGTGGCTAATGGGCTCCAGAGGGCAGGCCCAACAGCTGTGGCGCCCGGGCTTAGTTGCTCCACGGCATGTGGGATCTTCCCAGACCAGGGCTCGAACCCGTGTCCCAGCGGACTCCCAACCACTGCGACACCAGGGAAGTCCCAGAACATGGGCTTTTGTTTTTGTTCCCACCCTCACCACCAAGCAATCACAAATCTTTCTGTTGCTTTCAGTTTATCTTTTCTGGATATTTCATATAAATGGAGTCAGGGATTATGTGATTTTTTTTTTCTTCTGGTCTGATTTCTTTCACCTAGCATGACTTTATATTTAGCATAATATTTTTGAGATTCATTCATGTTGTTGTCACTAGTTTGTTCTTTTCGTTTTTAATTTTTTGCTGAATAGGATTACATTGTATGAATATACCATATTTGGTTATATAGTCATCAGTTGGTGAACATTTCACTTGTTTCCACTTTTTGCTATTATTAGATGTGGTTTTAATTATGAAATATTTCAAATGTAGAAAAAAGTATAATAGCAAGCATTATATAATGTTTACTGTGTGTCAGCCATTGTTGCAAGTGTGTTAGATACAGTGGTGTATCTAGTGTGTTTGACACCCAGAGAAGGTCAATTTTTACACACACCTCCCCCTTTCTTTCTTCTTTTTTATTAAGTTTACTTTTTTCAAGCAGTTTTAGGTTCAGAGCACAACTGAGGGCAACTAACAGAGAGTTCCCATATACCCCTGCCCTCACACATGCACAGCCTGCCCCACTATCAGCATCTCACATTCAGGGTGCATTTGTTACAACTGATGAACCTACCATTGTCACCCACAGTCCATAGTTTACCTTAGATTTCTCTCGGTGATGTACATTTTATGAGTTTTGACAAATGTATGACATGTATCTACCATCATAGTGTCACATAGAATAGTTTCACTGCCCTAAAAATGCCCTTTGCGCCACCTCTTCTTCCCTCCCCTCTATCCCTGTCAACCACTGATGTTTCTACTGTCCCCAGTTTTATCTTTTCCAGAATGTCATATAGTTGGAATCATACAGAATGTAACCTTTTCAGATTGGCTTCTTTCACTTAGTAATATGCATTTAAGTTTCCTCCCTGTCTTTTCACGGCTGTGCTCCAATGATTGACAAATCTATTTACACTGTGTATGGAACATGAATACGCAAAGATGATCAGCTTGGCAGTCATTGACAAGTTTTCAGAATTTAAAGATCAAAACCAGAAACTGTATATTATTCATTTCTTTGCTAATCCAACATGTAGGGTAACAGTTTTTAAAAATACATTAATATAATTAAAAAGTATTAATCCGTTAACTTTTTGTCCTGTAATATTGGTTTTATTTTTTCATTAAAAATTTTACTGACATCATTATTTAGCTGAAGTTTAATAAAATAATATTTTCACTGTCTGTTTCTTTTCGGGCCATTATTATTAGTCATTTCATTTCAGGACTCTTACTGAAAGTAAAAGCGAGGGAGTGTTCAAGAGAATGAGACAAGCCACAGACTTGGAGCAAATATTTGCAAAATATTTTCTGATAAAATCTGATAAAGGACTGCTATCCGAAATACACAAAGAGCCCTTAAAATTGAACAATAAGAACACGAACACCCTGGGAATTCCCTGGCCATCCAATGGTTAGGACTCCGCGCTCTCATTGAGGAGTGCCCAGGTTCGATCCCCGGTCGGGGAACTAAAATCCCACAAGCCGCGCCCTGCGGCCAAAAAGAAAGAAAGAAAAAAAAAAGAACACAAACACCCGGACTAAAAAATGGACAAAAGAACTGCACAGATACCTCACCAAAGAAGATACCCAGATGGCAAATAGGCGTATGAGAAGATGCTCAATTTCATACGTCATTAGGGAATGGCAAATAAAAATCACAAGATAACACTACACTCATGTTAGGACGGCTAAAACTCAACCTAGTCTTTATTCACTCTGAGCTGGTGAGTAATTTCCCATGGTAAAAATATGTCCTTTTGCACCCGAAGAGTGAAGCCTGACTCCCAAAGCTACACGCAACACCTGAGGGGAGGGGGCGTGGCGCTTTCAGCCTTAGCGCTCGTGCGAGACTAAAAGCAGTTAGGACTGCCCCTGGCGCCTGATTAAAATATCTAATTCCAGCTGTCGGGGATTTTTTTCCCCTGCATCCTACTAGTATATTCTTTTATTTATGATAAATGTCAATACATTTTTATTAATTTCTGAGAGTCCTCTCAGACTCATTTCAATTGGGCATGCATTCGTCCTGAGTTGCCTTTTGTCCCCAGCCCATTGTAAGCCCTCCATAAAGTTTGCAGCTTAGAATGATGATGTAACTTTTGCTAAAAACAACCTCCCCACACCCCAAACCAAATCGTACCACCTCACAGGGGGCTTGGCGGGGAAGGAACTGAGGGGGTTGTTTTTGTTTTCGTTTTTCTCAGGCATTTCGGTAGCTGCCTATTATCCTGGGGGCGGTGCCGCGTGTAGACCCGATGGACCCTGGCGAGGCGGCCATTTTGGAGTCTTCCCGAAGGAGCTGGAACCGGCTTTTCGCGCTGGTGTTGCGGCGGCCTTGCTGGGCAGAATGAATGTGATAGACCACTTGCGAGACATGGCGGCAGCGGGGCTGCACTCCAACGTGCGGCTCCTCAGCAGCTTGTTACTTACAATGAGTAATAACAACCCGTGAGTTGAGGCGGGGAGCGGCCTGGGGCTGAGGAGAAAGCGGCGCCGGTTTGGGAGCAGGGGCTGAGGGGACCTGGGGATTGGCGGGAAGGAGCGGCTGCGGGCCCCAGCTGAGGTTCCGAGGTCAGCGAGGGCCTCGTCGGGCGGAGCCGACTTAGGAACGAAGTTGAGTTCACTGGGTCCCCGCGTTGTGCCGGGCGCTGGAATGCGCTCCCTGCGGGGGATGCGGCGAGCGGCTGCTTCGAGAAACGGAAGGCGGGGGCTGTGAGGACCACCCTGGCGAGGGTTTCCCGAAAGTTGGGAGCAGAGGTTTTCCTGAGGAACTTGTCGCCGGGCATAGCGACTGTCACATCGCTGGGCTGACTCATCCCTTCCCAGCTCCTTCCCGAAGAACGTTTTCTCGCTCGCCGAGGCTCAAAGAAGCCCAATCCCCTGGTTTTAGATCCTTGTCCTGCATTTGAGATTGATTTTTTTTCCTGGGTGTGTCAGTAGGGTTTACTTCCTCGTCCCTGCAAACACCTGAAAACGGGAGACTTCCTTGATGGGTGAGAGTGGCGCCTTTTTAAGGACTCGCAGTGCCCTTTTCATGTTTCCAGAGCTGCCGCTTATGGAGTCTTATTGCGGATGAAGCACAGGGCTATTTCCAGCCTTGAGTGCATGTCGCCCCTGTGCTTAAATTTCTCCCTTGTGGTTAAATTAAAGTTCCTTCCCACGGCCTACGAGGCCAAACATCTCTCTCTCTCTCTCTGTGCTCCAGCTTCCCTGGCTATTCTTTCTGTTACTTGAACACACCAAGCTCGTTCTCAACTCGGGGCTTTTGCGTTTGCGGTTCTGCTTGGAGTCCTCGCCTCAGAGCTGCCTCCTCATTTAGGTTTCAGCTCAGATATCCCTCCTAGAGAACTCTTTTTTTTTTTTTAATTTAATTTTATTTATTTTTTTATACAGCAGATTCTTATTAGTTATGTGTTTTATACATATTAGTGTATATATGTCAATCCCAATCTCCCAATTCATCCCACACCCCGCCACTTTCCCCCCTTGGCGTCCATGCGTTTGTTCTCTACATATGTGTCTCACTTTCTGCCCTGCAAACCTGTCCATCTGTACCATTTTTCTAGGTTCCACATATATGCGTTAATATACGATATTTTTCTCTTTCTGACTTACTTCACTCTGTATGACAGTGTCCCTCCTAGAAAACTCCTGTCTGGCCACCAGAATTGTCCCTTACCCTCACCATTTTGTCTCTTTGCCCTGTTTTATATTCTACATCACTTTTTTTTTTTTTTTTTAACCAAGATATAATTGACATACTAGTGTCAGGTGTACAACATAATGATTCGATATTTGTCTGTATTGTGAAATGATCATCATAGTAAGTCTGGCTAACATCTGTCACCTCACATAGTTACAGAAAAATGTTTTTCCTGTGATGGGAACTTTTAAGATCTATATTCTTCATCACTTAACACCTAATGAAATCAGCACAGTGCCTGTGTGCAGTAAGCACTCAGACGTTTATTGAAGGTGCTAAGGAAATACGTGCAACCTCAGGAAGGTGAAATATCGTGTTCAAGTTCACACCTAGTAAGTGGAAGAGCCACAATGTCTGGATTTTGGTCCTTCTGACTCTAAAGTCTCCATTCTGACCCACCACAGTCTACTGCGTCTAAATGACATTGTAATCTTCTACTCAGGGTGGACCCATTTGCATTTGGCCTGCTCTGGAAGCTGTCTGGGCCACTTAAGGGCGTTGCAGCTGTTGCTACCTATTTCATTTCCATTAGTGCTTTTGGACCTCACTACGGGAGACCCATCATTTTACCACCGTCCACTTAGTGTTGACAGTGAGGAGCCCTGGTCTCTGTCGGCCTTCTTTGTTTATTCTGGAGCCTTTTACCTGGTTCTGAGTGATTTGTCAAAGCATACAGTGTCTACCGTTGGGAATTTATGCACCAGTTAGTCATTATTCTTGGTTCTTGAAGATGTTACAGGATAGTTAGAAGGAGTTTGGTCCTTTGATTAGACTTGGCCTGTTCTTCTTTATATTAGGCTAAACTGGCAGTTTCCTTCCTCGCTTCAGGAGGTGTTTAAATTCTGACCTTTATCATTTATATTTTAATATTTCTTAATTGCCAATACACACCACAAAAAAAATCAAACAGTACTGAAGGGGTATGCAGATAGGTGTCTGCCCCTGAGTCTTGAACCTCACCCCACTATTTCCCTTCTCCAGAGGCAACAACTTAACAGTTTTTCATGTATCATTTCAGAGGTAACTTATGCATGCATAAGTAGGCATGTATGTTACAAAATATAAACATCTGAATCCTTTCTCTGAGTGTAGTATTTCTATCACATCAACTATTTTCTTTCACATCTTATTTCTCACTAAATATATAGAATCTCAGAGTTGGAAGAGATCTCAACTATCTGGACTGTATCTTTCAGTCATTGACTTTCTTTTGTAACTTTATATCCAGTGTTTAGCCTACCTATCCTTTTTTTTAAATTATTTTTTTTACTAAGATAAAACTTACATACCATCAGATTCACCCTTTTAAAGAATACATTTATTTGGTTTTAAGTACATCCACAGAGTTGTACAACTGTCACCACTGTCTATTCCAAAGCATTTGCATTACCTCCAAAAGAAACCCCAAATGTATTAGTAGTCACTCACCAATTCCACTTGCCCCAGCCCCTGGCAACTACTAATCTGTGGTACCTGTTCTTGAGTATCCTTCATTTGCTGAGCAGTTAACCATCTACAGAGTTCTTTGACTCTGACTGTTCTTTCATTTTAAGTGGCTGTAGCTTTTCCCTGTCAGTGAAAAAATGTAAACTCTAACTGGGGGAAGGATGGGATTGGAGATTAAAAATACGAGTTTCCCATTAAGATTGGTGGCCAGTCCTAGGCACTTATAACACTTGTGAGCAATATTCAAGGTTAAAGAAAAGGTTCTGAAATGTATTGGTTCCGTTACGCTGTCCTTAAATCCCTGAGACTCAGGAAGTAAAAATTCTTTTGTTAGTGAAGTTTACTTCTGTATGTAAAAAAAAAAAAAAAACCTTTCATCAAATAAGGCTAATCCTCACTCATTCTGTTCCACTCTGTCCCACTGGCTTATCCTAGTCTATTCCCATACTTCAGTATTTTAGTATTCCCATTTTTTTCAGTATTTGAAGAGTTTTAAGTACCCTCCAAACCTCTTTTTGTTCAGCACTTAGCTAAAAAGGATTCAGAGTGGTGAGTTTCTCTTTTCCAGGTTCTTTAACCCTTCTTTGGTAATATTTAGTAATAATTAGTTAAGTCATGATTGCTCTCTTTTGTCTGTATTACCCTAAAAATTGATGTTAATATGAGAGTTATGGATATATATCAGACTCTTCAATTAAGAGGGCTTGGGTTAAAGAAGGGGAGGAAAAGATACACAGTTGACCCTTGAACAACTTTCAGAGGAGGGGAGGGGTGCCAGCCCTCCCCACAGTCAAAAATCCACGTATAAATTATAGTTGGCCCTTTATATATGCATTTCCTTCATATCTGCAGTTCTGCATACACGGATTCAACCAAGGGTGGTGTAGTACTGTAGTGTGTGCTATTGAAAAAAAATCTGTACATATAGGTGGACCCTTGTAATTCAAACCTGGTTTGTTCAAGGGTCAACTGTATTACATTTCTCTTGTATATCTCTGTATTACTGAATTTGATTTAGATGTATCATTGTTTTTATAGTAAAGAACAATTTAAGGCAGTTTCCTACATGTGTTGACCATATTGACATGAAGTATGACTCTTGCCTCTTTTTTGGGGGACTAGCACTTGAGATAAATTTACTTTTTTGTAAACTGTCAACACAAGGCTTTGTATTAGGCTTATATAGACACTAAGGAGAGCGTTCTTTCTAACATTTCAAAACAACCCATGTAGGGGGTATACTTTCTTTGTTTTCTAGTGAGTTATTCTCCCCATCTCAGAAGTACCAGCTTTTGGTGTATCATGCAGATTCTCTCTTTCACGATAAGGAATATCGGAATGCTGTGAGTAAGTATACTATGGCTTTACAGCAGAAGAAAGCCTTAAGTAAAACTTCAAAAGTGAGACCTTCAACTGGAAATTCTGCATCCACTCCACAAAGTCAGGTAATTGGAGATAGATGTGTGATGTGTTTTTGGTTGGTTGGGTTGTTTTGAGAGCAAGAGACACTGAAGAAATTTGAAAGACTGCTGATTAGATGTAGAAGAAGTAAAATAAAAAGTAATTTTAAAGGGGAGCTGACTGGAGAAACAGATGAAAAACCACTTAGATGCAAGAATGCATCCAACCGAGCACTAAGGGGTAGAAGCAAAGTTCACTCTATGGTGAATCTAAAAATAGAATTAAATTTTAAATTAATTAGTTTAAAAATTAAATAGAATTATCTAGGCTCTAACCAAAGCCATTCATTGTTCCTTCCTTTTATTTTATTATTTATTTATTTATTGGCCGCACCACATGGCACGTGGGATCTTAGTTTCCCAACCAGGGATTGAACCTGCGCCCCCTGCGTTAGAAGCGCGGAGTCTTAACCACTGGACCACCAGGGAAGTCCCTGTTCCTCCCTTTTATACAAACAGAACTCAAAATCTAAAGTGTTTTTAATAATTTTAATGAAAGTACAGTCTTAAAATGTAACTCAGTTTTTAGGATAGTGAGTACCTGGGGAAATTTATACAAAATAATCTTATGAATTCCTACTAGTTTTGTTTGATAATTAGTTAAATAAATGAAGGGTAAAAAATTATAATTTCACCATTTGACAGTCATCCCATTCCTAGAAATTAATCCTAATAGTAGATTCACAAAAGGTTTGCAAGGGTATATAATTAAGGCTGCTTATTGTAGTATTGTTTATAATGGTAAGAAACTGGAAGCAAAAGTGTTTATCAGTAGGGTCTAGTTAAATTATAATATAGCCCTAGGATAGACTATGATGGAAATATTGAAGAAATGAAATATAGAGGTATATGTGCTGATGTGGAAAACACTGTGTATATTAATAAAGAAAATAAGGTTTGAAGCAGTGTGTTCACTACTCTTTGTTTAAAGGGGATGGTTTGTTTATTTTATTTTTATTTTTTGGCCACACCGCACGGCTTGCGGGACCAGGGATTGAACCCGGGCCTTCCCTGGCCCTGGGCAGTGAAAGCACGGAGTTCTAACCACTGAACTGCCAGGGAATTCCCTAAAGGGGATAGTTTATAGTTATATAAGTATATCCTGGCATATGCCTAAAATATATATGGTTAATATACATGAAAAATTTTCTGTGTGCATGAAGGAAATACATTTAATGGGAGGCTTTAGGGAGAGGGGCACTTTGACTTTTCAGTTTGAATCTGTCTTTACATTTAAATTATACATGCACCTTATATTTAAAAGGAATGTCAGTAGAATGAACTGTGAAGTGAAATTATGAGTTGTGTTCTGTATTTTTCCACATTAAAAAAAGATACAAAGTAATATTGTTGCTTTCTTTTAAAGCCTGTACATCTTCCTCTTGTTTTCTTTCTTTTTATGTAGAACCTTTATTTGTGTTTTTTTTTTAAATGAAGCTTTTTTTTTTAAATTTATTTAATTTTTATTTATTTTTGGCAGCGTTAGGTCTTCGTTGCTGCGCGCGGGCTTCCTCTAGTTGCAGTGAGCAGGGGCTACTCTTCGTTGCGGTGCGCGGGCTTCTCCTCGGGCTCCAGGTGCACGGGCTTCAGCAGTTGTGGCTCGCGGGCTCCAGAGCGAAGGCTCAGTAGTTGTGGCGCATGGGCTTAGTTGCTCCACGGCATGTGGGGTCTTCCCGAATCAGGGTTCGAACCCGTGTCCCCTGCATTGGCAGGCGGATTCTTATCCACTGTGGCACCAGGGAAGCCGAGAAGCTTTGTTTTTGTTATTAAAGAGCTGATTGCCAGGACTTCTGTTTTCTGACACTGAATGGAAGTCATGTGTATTATCCACACAGGATCATTCATGGAAGTAGTTAACTTTTTTTTAATAAATTTATTTATTTTGTTTATTTATTTTTGGCTTTGTTGGGTCTTCGTTGCTGTGCGCGGGCTTTCTCTAGTTGCGGCGAGTGGGGGCTACTCTTTGTTGCGGTGAGCACGCTTCTCATTGCGGTGGCTTCTCTTGTTGCAGAGCACGGGCTCTAGGCATGCGGGCTTCAGTAGTTGTGGCTCGCAGCCTTAATAGTTGTGGCTCACGGGCTCTAGAGCGCAGGCTCAGTAGTTGTGGCACACGGGCTTAGTTGCTTTGCGGCATGTGGGATCTTCCCGGACCAGGGCTCGAACCCGTGTCCCCTGCATTGGCAGGCAGATTCTTAACCACCGTGCCACCAGGGAAGGCCAGTAGTTAACTGTTTTTGAGCACTCTGTATGCTTAACGCCATGCTGAACCTTCCATGTGAATTAAATACATTTAATCTTTAAAGAGTCTTTTAAAAAGTTGACATACAATTCACAACATAAAATTCATAATTCAGTGGGTTTTAGTGTATTCACAGAATTGTACAACCATCAGTACTGTCTTAATTCCAGAATATTTTCATCACCCTAGAAAAACCTTGTGCCCTTTATCTCCCCAGCCCCTGGGAATCACTAACCTTTCTGCCTCTGTGGATTTACCTATTCTGGACAATTTATATGAATGGAATTGTGCAATATGTGGCCTTTTGTGGCTGGCTTCTTTTACTTAGCATAATGGTTTCAAGGGTGATCCATGTTACAGCATGGAATAAAGAATCAGTTCTTTATTCCTTTTTATTGCAGAATAATATTCCATTGTATGGATATGCCATATTTTAACTATTCATTAGTTGTTGGGCATTTGGGTTGTTTACACTTTTTTAAAAAATTAGTTAATTTTTATTTGGCTGCGTTGGGTCTTCGTTGCCGCACGTGGCTTTCTCTAGTTGCGGTGAGCGGGGGCTACTCTTCGTTGCGGTGCGTGAGCTTCTTGTTGCGGTGACTTCTCTTGTTGCAGAGCCTGGGCTCTAGGCACATGGGCTCAGTAGTTGTGGCTCGTGGACTCTAGAGCGCAGGCTCAGTAGTTGTGGCTCACGGGCTTAGTTGCTCTGCAGCATGTGGAATCTTCCTGGACCTGGGCTCGAACCCATGTCCCCAGCATTGACAGGTGGATTCTTAACCACTGCGCCACCAGGGAAGCCCTGTTTCCACTTTTTATCTATTATTAATGCTGCTATGAACATTTGTGTGCAGGTTTTTGTGTGGACATGTTTTCAGTTCTCTTGGCTGTATACATAAAAGCAGAATTGCTGGGTCATATGGTAATTATGTTTAACGTTTTGAAGAACTGCTATACTGTTGAAGTAATATTTTGAAGAGATGTTTTCATTTCCTCTTAAGTGTCTTCCATCTGAAATTGAAGTAAAATACAAAATGGCTGAATGTTATACAATGCTAAAACAAGATAAAGATGCCATTGCTATTCTTGATGGGATCCCTTCGAGACAAAGAACTCCCAAAGTAAGTTGAATTAACAACTTGTTACATATTTTTCTCTTCCCCAGTCCTTCTAACCCTCTTCTGCCGTGTTTTCAGGGACTCCATCTGAACATTTTATCCTTGTCTCTAATTCCCACTTTGTTCCCCTGTTCTCCCTGTTTAGAGAGATGGAGGAGTGACTTTCTTATGAGACCCTGAAAATTCAGCTAATGAAAGTGGTAGCTGCAGAATAATATTACATGTGTTTATTTTTTGGTGTTTCTTATTGTAGGAAATATGATTTGCCATATACTTCCAGGTAGCAACAATACTTTTTAGAACCTCATTTTTTGTATTCTATAGGTATATCCATTTGATAATGTGTATTCCTTTCATTTTCAGAATTAAGACTACAAGATCCTTTTGTACTTATTTGTGTGTAGGATAGTATTTGTGTTTGATTTGTCAACATATTATAGTGTATAGAACACCTTCAACTGAAATCAAAAGTTCTGGTGTCTTGTCTGAGTTTAGGGCATTCAAGCTGTGTGCAGTGTGAACTTGGCACAAGTTAAAAATCTGGCTTTACTTTTTTTTTTCTTACTGAGGATAATGATACTTTCTCTGGTATAAATTAAGTTCATGTATGTGAGAATTCTTTTTAAAAGTAATATTCTATAAGGAGTATTATATTGGGCATCTCTGATTACAGGTTTTTTTGAAGTCCAGTTTAGAAAAACAATGAAAATCTTAGCTCTTAGGAGTAAATTCACATCAGTATTTAATATTCTTCATACTCTCATGTCACCTACCGTCCTCACTTCATTGAAAAACTGTTCTGTGCAGTGTGTGCTTAACAATAAGGAATTTTATAGGTATGATGTCTATGTACATCTCCTGCCCTTAAAAGAAAAGGAATCATAACCAGTAGGAACCTGGTGTATTTAGTTAGTGTTTTTTCACCCAGGTGTTACTGAGTTTTAAAAGTAAATGATCAAACTTTATGAGAACATGTTGAAGCATCTCCTCATGTTGAGGATTTATTTAATATTTTCTGAATTTTAAAAAGTAAGCTATTTCCTCAGTATATTTTATGGTGATAGCTGTTATTAAAAACATTTGTAAGAGTATTATAGATTAACTTGTCTTATAATAAGCTGGGTGCTATATACTAAATTATGTTCTGGTATGCTATGAAAGTCTTACTCCAAGAATAATTTTTTTGTATATATGAAGAGTGTCTTCTTTTGGAAAATGCTGTTTTGATTATAAACTTTGCATGGTACCTATTCCTTATCTTATTGGAAATGTACCATAATTTCTTTCTTGATGACTTGAGGGAGTTCAGGGACATTTTTTAAAATGAGTAATGGCAAAGAAGCTGAGCTTTGTATCTAGCACTTTGGTGTTTACAGCCATCATTTCAGGAGAGACCAGAGGAGTCCACATATGTTAGGAGTACATATCTTTCATTCTTTATTCTGTAGAGCTGTTGTTCTGTAGAGCCAGGAGCAAGCAAAGATGTGTGCCTCACACATAAACCTAGAATATTTACAGTTTTTCTTTCTTGTCCGTTAGGGAGTTAACTGGCTTCTCAGTCTGTGTAAAGGACCAGGAAGTGAGTCAAAATGAACGTCTGTTAATGTGTGGTAAACACGGCCACACATTCTTTCACAATTTTAAAGGAAAATTCAGTGTGAAATTATTATATCTTGGAAAATCTTCAACTTTTCAGAGAAACGTACCAACAAACAATTTCTCACTCAGTTTTTAGAACACGATGACTGCTTGTGTTTATAACTGGTAGAATGTGGCTTTAATGATGCCCCCAAGTGAGGATCTGTTTTAAAAAGAATTGACTTTCCTACTAGGTAGTACTCAAAACTCACTCTTTCAAAGTGTCAGGTAGTTTAAAGGGAATTTGAATATTTGTTGAGACAGATGATCCATCCGTCATAGTTTGCTAATAACAAGCAGTCGAGAAAGGATATTAAATTTAATTCTTTTATTTTTTTCAAGTATTGACACCAGTACTGGAGTTTTCCTTTAAGTACCTTTTTTTTGCATTTCAACATAGCCTAAAATGGAAAATCTGAGGCCAAATAAAAAATAGTTTTGAGTCACTTCGCGCGTTAGGAGCTCAAGTCGTTGTGCTGTGCCGTCTTCCCGCCTGCATCAGGGACCTGCCCGACTCAGTGGCCGCCATGGCATCACATGAAGGCAAACTTTTCGTCGGAGGGCTGAGTTTTGACACCAACGAGCAGTCACTGGAGCAGGTCTTCTCAAAATATGGGCAGATCTCGGAAGTGATGGTCGTGAAAGACGGAGACCCAGCGATTGAGGGGCTTTGGGTTTGTCACCTTTGAGAACATCGACGATGCCAAGGACGCCATGATGGCCACGAACGGGAAGTCTGTGGATGGGCGGCAGATCCGGGTCGACCAGGCTGGCAAGTCGTCTGATAACCGATCCCACGGGTACCGAGGTGGCTCTGCCGGGGGCCAGGGCTTCTTCCGCGAGGGGCGAGGGCCGAGGCCGGGGCCGTGGGTTCTCCAGAGGAAGAGGGGACCGTGGCTACAGGGGGAGCCAGTTCGAGTCCAGGAGTGGGGGCTATGGAGGCTCCAGAGTCTACTACAGCAGCCGGAGTCAGGGTGGCAGCTGCGGTGACTGGAGCTCGGGCAGGTCCTACAGAGACAGCTACGACAGTTACGCTACGCACAACGAGTAAAAATCCTTCCTGCTCGAGATCGTCCTTCCAGTGGCCGTATATTTAAAGATTTTGGGAGCTCCGCTGAATCATTTATGTGTAGTGATTACATCTCCTTGTACCCACTTTTGTAGTCTTACTGGTTCTGATCTTGTCAAACACAGCCTGACTGCTTCTGGCCCCCAGATGGCCTTGTTACTACACTTTGCTTTTTAAGGAAGCACTGTCTGTTTTTAAGAGTCTTAAAAACGTTTTGAAGAGCACTTCCAGTTTTACTTTTACCTTTTTACCGTGAGCCAAGAGTTTTTTTTTTTTTTTTAATCACCAGGGGTTGTGAGAGTTTTGTTTTTTGTTTTCGGTTGTGTTGCTTTTTTCTTTTTCTTTTCATTGGGGTCGGCCCTGTGAAGTTGGGTGCCCCGAGTCACTTCTGTTTGAGATTGAACAGACTCTGAATCTGCTCTTTGTCCGAAGCTGAGCAAGTTGTAGCTTTTTTCCAACTCGGTGTCACGTTTCTGAGTGTAGCGTGGTAGAACCGTGCGGGTGGCAGCAGAGCACCCGGGCTGCCCTGGCCCGGGCGTCCACCTGTCCTGTGGGACCCACAGTAGACTTGCAGACATCCCTGAGAGGTTCTTGAAAATGTGTATTTATATTGTCCTTTTTTACCGGAAGACGTACACATATCCCATCAATGTTGTATCTGAAGGGGTGAAGGAATTCTTATACGCAGTTTTCTTTGGCTTCGCGAAGCCGATTAAAAGACCATCTGAATGAAAAAAAAAAAAAAGTTTATTTCTAGTATTTCATTATTTCATTGTTTGAATCAGTATGGATTAATGGCATACTAGATTTTTATATACTATGAGTTCATAATTGGAACAGATGTTGATGTTCTTCATCTTCAGAGTAATTTTTAGTAAGTGTCTGGCATACCAAGCTTCAGATAATTGAGGAGATTGGGGATTGGCTTTTTTTTTTTCTTTTGTGCCCTCATGTTGACTGCTTCCTTAGGTTAATGATCTGGCAAACAATGTGTTCTATTTAATATCTATTAATTTTAAATGGGAAAATTGTGTTTTTCTCTTTGTACTATTGAGAATATTTATCCCTTCCCTGTAACTTCTATATTCTTTGGAACTTTTAGGTATTCTCAAATTTTCCCTGTTGCATTTTTAGGAAGGGTTTTTCTTTATCTTTTTTTTTTTTTAACTAGAGGTTTTCTGAGTTACGTATTTGAATTGTGCTAAAAATGCATTCACTAGATTTAAATAGTGTAGCTAATCTCAGGATCATCATCACCTCTAGAGGTCAGTTAGAGTTTGATTTTTGTAGCATTACTTTGATCAGTCAGACAGTACCTCTGGGTCAAAGCTTTAAGCATTAGAAAGGCTAGAGTCTAGCTGCTAGACCAATTGTCAGAGAGAAGCCAAGTGTTTTACTTCTGTATCTGTCGTTTCCTTTTTGAGGAAAATTCATCTGATCTTTTTTAATTAGCTGTGTTAAGAATTCCTCACTTTCTCATGCTGTGATATTAATTGCATTTAGAATTTGTAAACTTAAAAAATAAAATATGTAAACAAGCATTTTTAGGGTAGTTCATCTTCTGTCTTAAAAATCAAGGTAATTAGAATTCTGTAACATTTCTCAAATGAATGTTACTTCCATTTCCAGAGGCAGCATCTTTGGTCCAGATATTTTTGGACCTTTTGGCTGGGTAAGTGAGAGGAATTTGGGGGGAAATGGGAGGACATAGGAAAAACAAAGTAGTAATTTCCTCTTTGGTTTGAAGAATGGGGTTGGGCTTTATTTCCACACGGCTTTGGGTAGATTTTCCAGTAAAAAGTAGAATAGCTGATAATAAAGATCAGGACTTATTGATGGTGAGATTTTGTTTTTAAATATATACTTACCTTATTGTCCTTTCTTTTCATTACAGATAAACATGATGCTGGCAAACCTGTACAAGAAGGCCGGTCAGGAGCGACCTTCAGTCACCAGCTATAAGGAAGTGCTGAGGCAGTGCCCATTAGCCCTTGATGCCATTCTAGGTACAGGTCATTCTCTCCCTATTTTCATGGAGTGTTTACTCTCTAAGATAATCTTGGCTGTACATTAGAATAACTTTATTTTTTTTTAAGTTGCCCATGCCTCACCTCCAGAGAGTGAGTCAATAGGTTACTATTGCCGTGTATTCTTTCACTGATCAAGAAATACTGTACTTGTTCTGTCATATCCATCTTGCTTAGAATAGGGAAAGGGTTGCCTTATAACCTAGGGAAAGGGTAGCCTATTGCTTTTTGCATTGTAGAAGAAGGATGCTATGCCTCACCTTCTTTCTCCTACTTTCTGTTGGATTAGGTTTGCTGTCCCTTTCTGTAAAAGGTGCAGAGGTGGCATCAATGACGATGAACGTGATCCAGACCTTGCCTAACTTAGATTGGCTCTCTGTGTGGATCAAAGCGTATGCTTTTGTGCACATTGGTGACAACTCGAGAGCAATCAATACCATCTGGTGAGAGCCACGAAGTTAATTCAGTATTCTTGGGGCCCTTGTATGGGGGTTTTATGTATATAAATTAACAAAACAGAAAAATGGATGCTTATCTGTTGGTATTACAGCCAGTTGTCCCTAGGCTTTGTTAGTCTGTTAATGTACTGAATGGTCCCAGATGTAATAGTCTCTGTTAAATGTAAACCTGGACCGAGTTTAGCTCTGTACTTGCAAAAGTAGTAACCTTTGCAAAACAGACGGCCCTTAGTGTGTCATACTTGAACCTGGAAGAACATCTTTTTGGATGCCCCAGAAGCATAGTTTATTGCAGCATCTGACCTGGGTTGCCTCAGGACTGGGATTTTTCTTTCTAGTCAGGTAAAGTCCAAGGACAACAGAGTGGGGTTTGTGTTAGACAGAGTCATTTGGTTGAATAATAAGTAGCTGTCGCTTTGAATGACATTACATTTAACACCATATAGTGTATGTTATCCTCTGAAAAACTGCAACCAGAAAGTTTCTAGGTAATGAGAGATTTCTGCTTTATTCTGTGTATTTACTATCCAATCTTGTATAACTTTAAGTTAAAAGCTCAGAATAAGAAAATCTAGTTACACTTTTTTTTTAGTCTTTCCTTGTGAAAAATCTTGTCCATACACAGAAGAAAATAGTGCCCATATACCCATCATCCAGATTCAACAACTAAGAGGATTTACAATAGATTTTAAGGTTCAATGTTTAATATCTTAAAGTTCACTAGAGAAAAAGTCCTTATTGAGAGATAACGTGGACCTACTGGGAAGCTTAGCAGATCTGTACTTCAGAGCTGGAGACAACAAAAACTCTGTCCTCAAGTTTGAACAGGCACAGATGTTGGATCCTTATCTGATAAAAGGTAAGTAATTCTTGGGGCAGGATGGAGGTGGCTGTAGAGGGGCAAATCAGAAGATAGGGAGAAGATGTAACATGATCTTCTGATACAATTTTTTGTAAAAAATATTTTATAAAATTTATGAGAGTAGCCTTTTACCTTTTTTTTTTTTTTAGGTCTTCACAATGTCTCTGACACTTGGGTAATTCCATTTTGAGCAGTTGTTTTTGCGTGAATTCAAGTGTCATCTCCCCACAGATCATTATTTGGCTTTTTTTCTTTGGGGAGGGATCATAGCCCTTCCTTATGATTTACAGATTTATGATGTGCCTGACTGAGAATTTGGATGGCGTCCCCAGAACCGTATATCCTTTTAGGGAATTTAGCTTTACTGTGTCCTTAAATATAGTTAAAAAGGAGTAAGTGAACAGATACTAAGAAAGTGATCAGGTGGTTAAAGGAAGTAATTAGAAATGAACAACAAAAAAATCATTGATTTAAAAGAAGATTGCTGCTGAAGGAGGTAAGCCACAGGGACTTCCAAAGGATGGCTGTTGGGTGAGTGGCAGTGAGTGAAGGGTAATGTGTGCAGGAATAGTAGGAAATAAGGTTGGGTAGATAGGCTGAAGTCTGCTTGTAAAGGCCCAAAAAAGGTCATCAGAAAAACATGGCCTTGTGACAATAAACAGTTTTGTAGACTCTTTTTTTTTCTTTTAATAAATAAATTTATTTATTTATTTATTTTTGGTTGTGTTGGGTCTTCGTTGCTGTGCACAGGCTTTCTCTAGTTGTGGTGAGCGGGGGCTACTCTTCGTTGTGGTGCACGGGCTTCTCATTGCGGTGGCTTCTCTTGTGGAGCACGGGCTCTAGGCGCACAGGCTTCAGTAGTTGTGGCATGCAGGCTCAGTAGTTGCGGCGCATGGGCTTAGTTGCTCCGCAGCATGTGGGATCTTCCCGTTCCAGGGCTCGAACCTGTGTCCCCTGCATTGGCAGGCGGATTCTTAACCACTGTGCCACCAGGGAAGTCCCAGTTTTGTAGAGTTGACAGAGTGGTGGGGTGGAACTTCACAAGCATATAGATGGGGAAACAGATCCAGAAAGATGAATTTGTTTGCCCAAGGTCCCCTCCTGCCCAGTGTTATTCCTCTTCTTCAAACTGCCTGTGCCTGTGATGAAAATGATGTTTTAGAAGTACTAGCCTGGCAGTAGTCAGCATCTTGGAGTTAGAAGCTCAGACCCGAGTCCAGGGGCCAGCAGGGAGAGTTGCAGTAATCTTGGTTTGAGAGGCATTTTCTTGGGAATCTGAAGGAATGTTAAGGAATGGAGGGGAATGGTGGTAAGAGATGGGTGACAGCGAGCTTGGGGCCTTTTTTTAATAGAACATGAGCGAGAATAGGGGGTTGGGGGGTGGGGGGTAGGGCTGGGGGATGATCTTAAATGAACTAGACTCCAGAAGGAACTAGATGCTTTTTCTAGAATAGGCTAACTTTTTCTGAGACCGTCATATTAAGTGTGTACTCCTGACTGTGTCTAGACCTGTTGGAAGAGAGAACTTAATTTGATGCCTTTTTTGGGCCTTTTCTGGTTATGTGTTAGGATAGCTGTATTATCACGCCACAGGATATAGGGACAAATAATTCCTGAAAATAACAGGCTTTCAAATTGTGAGGTAGGTCCTTCTACTCCTTTGTCTTTTTTTTTTTTTTTGAACTTTTGGATGTGTTTTGTCTTTTTAATAGTCATTCTGTAGGAAACTGGGAATGCTGGTGGGAGGAGCTCATGATGGTGGAGAGGGCTCAGACCCTGCAGGAGCTGGGGCCTCAGTGTGGACTCTGATGAAGGTTACAGCTCCTTCAGAAAAGACCCCTGCTGCTTTGTTTAATGAGCCTCTTCCTCTGTAGGAATGGATGTATATGGCTACCTCCTGGCACGAGAAGGGCGGCTGGAGGATGTGGAGAACCTTGGCTGCCGCCTTTTCAATATTTCTGATCAACATGCAGAACCCTGGGTGGTCTCTGGGTATGTTTATGCATTCCCTTTTCTCCCCAGTTTTAGTAGATTCTTTAGGAAATTGTGGTTCCTCCTCAATAGAATATAGATTTGAAAGCTCTGGTTTAAGGGATAATCAGACTTGGATTCAAATCATGGTCTGCCTGTGACTTTGGATACATCATTTACTTCTCTGAGTCTGTTTTCTCATTTGGAAAATGCGGGTAATACCCCTGCTTTGTGGGGTAGGTGTGTACTGAGATAGTGAGTGCATCATGCTCAGCACTGCACCTGCACACGGGCAGCCATCAGTGAGCAGGCCAGGAACTGTGCTGCTGTTATTAACCTGGCTTTACAAATTCTCTGAATGTCTCTGACCTGATAACATACCCAGATCGTCAGGTTCTTTTTTTTTTTTTAATTTTATTATTATTTGGCTGTGTCAGGTCTTAGTTGCAGCTCATGGGCTCTTCATTGCAGCGTGTGGGCTTCTCTAGTTGCGGCCTGTGGGCTCAGTGGTTGCAGTGCGCGGGCTCTAGAGCGTGCGGGCTTAGTTGTCCCGCGGCATGTGGGATCTTAGTTCCCCAACCAGGGATCGAACCCACGTCCCCTGCATTGGAAGGCTGATTCTTAACCACTGGACCCCCAGGGAAGTCCCCATCAGGTTCTTTTTTGTAATTTTTTCCTACCGTATCAAGATTTCTCCCTTAAAAATAAATATTCAGTAGATTCTTGTTCTGTTTTTTCACTAATATCTTAGGCTAAAGTTGTAAGGGGTTTGTAGTAAGGATCACGTAGAGGGCCTTTTCTTTGATTTTCCTTTTCGAAGAAGTTTCTTTATGGTCTTAGATAACTTTTGGTTGTTTTTTCTTCCAGGTGTCATAGCTTCTATAGCAAACGCTACTCCCGAGCCCTCTATTTAGGAGCCAAGGCCATTCAGCTGAACAGTAATAGTGTTCAAGCTTTGCTACTTAAGGGAGCAGCACTTAGAAACATGGGCAGAGTCCAAGAAGCAATAATCCACTTTCGGGAGGCTATACGTCTTGCACCTTGTCGCTTAGATTGTTATGAAGGTAAGATAAAAAATATAGATGAATGGTGTGGATCTGTAGATGTGGCGACAGCACTCAGATGGAAGGTTTTGTTGGGCCAGCAGTTTCCAAAGTTTGTTGTACATTGGAGTCCTCTGGGGGAACTTTGAAAAATCCTGATGCTAGGTCACTCCAGTACTGTTTAAGTCAGAATATTTGCTGTTGGGATATAGGCATCAGTACTTTTTTAAGATCACAGGTAATGCCATTGTGCAGACATATTTGGGAACCACTGCATTAGGCATTATAAATTCATTTAGGGCCGGACTTTTCACTCCATACTTTCAATCCATTTTTCTCATTTTTTGTTTCTGATTTTTGGTTAGGGTATAGTTGGGTTGGGTTTTTTTCCTGTTTTGTTTCTCAAACGTGGGCCACTCATTAATGTGAGTTTCTCTGTGCTGGCACTGTGCTGAATTGCTTGGTACGTCTTTATTCTTTTTTTTTTCCTTTTTTTTAATATTTATTTATGTATTTGGCTGTGCCAGGTCTTAGTTGTCGCGTGCGGGATCTTTAGTTGCAGCATATGCGGGATCTAGTTCTCTGACCAAGGATCGAACCCGGGCCCCCTGCATTGGGAGCGCAGAGTCTTAACCACTGGACCACCAGGGAAGTCCCTGTCTTTATTCTTTTTTACAGTTGTCTTACCTTGGGCCAGGAATATTACTCATAGGGTAACTCAATATCCATATGACAGTGTTGGTTGTGGGAACTGGTCAGTTCATTGTGACCTCTAGAGTAGGCATGATCAGGGTCAAATTTTGTTTTATTATGTACTATTTTAAGTTCGTGTGAACTGCCCCTAGGAGTTCAAAGCTGTGCCAGCTTCAGCAGCATTTGGTGACTCAGTCAGAGACATTAAAATAGATCTTACAAGATGCAGTTCCTCCAAAGCATATTTTTATAAGAATTTAAAAATAAACCCAGGAGTCTAGGAGTAATTTGCTCTTAACAGGAAGATGAGTTCAAATTTGAGAAATAAAATTTGGAAGTTGGAGTAAAGAACAAATCTGCTTAGATAGCCAGAGAACTATGCCTGTTGTGGATTTGTTCTTAAGAAACTGCAGCAAACCAAGCTTTTGGTTTCAGATTAAATTCTTGATCCTGAAACTGTAACTTCCCTAGCCTCCCAGCTGCTTTTATCACGCTAACTCCTGTCTGCTGTGTGCCTGTTTCACAAGAGCCCAGGAATGCAGCTAACTGCATTACCACAGTGAGTGGTCGGGCACAGGATAGTTAAGAGTTGTTCCCCAGTTGGCCAGTGAGGCTTTATGGGATGCCTTCACTCAAGCTACAATTTGGAAATTTGGGTCAGGGTGACTTGGTTATGCCTTCTGGTGCTTCTTGCAGCCGCCAACCAAGCTTTCTTTACTGGTGGGGGCCCTGGATCAGTGAAGTGCATTCTTCACATTTCCCTCTGAATTTCCAGTGGGGCTTTAGCAGGAAAGTAAAACTATTCAGTAGGTAGTTACAACCAACCACCATATTCTGAATCCACCATGTGGCCCTTAAGAGTTAGGTAATTTCTGGTTAAGTAACCATAGTGTGTGGTGGAATGTGCACATATGTTATAAATGCCACTAGGGTGGAGGAGTATACAGAGAAAATCTGCCAAGGAGTGTGTGGGTTTGGGGTTTAAGCTGTTTTTCGGTTTTGATGAGTGCTTTGGACTAAAAAGTACCTCCTCTGTTCTCTTTGATTCCTTGGCATGAACAGTTGAGAGTTGACTGTACTTGAAATGTCCCCGTGGAGCATCTTGCCGTGGGTATGGAAAGAGGCAGGAGCTGCCGATCTCAGTGTATTTGATCCATCTGATTAAGCCCTTTCCATCCAGTTTAGGGAAACCCTCAGCAAATGCTTCTTGAGATAACGTTTATGTTTCAAATGAAAAGGTCTTCCTTTCTCCTGAGGTTACTCCCTAGGTCCTTTAGTTTTTAGAGCTGGACATTCGCTGTGGACTGTAGGAGCCCTCCCCTTTAAATGTAGGACTAAAGGTGACTGAGCACAGCTGGAAATTAACAGTTTGTTAAGAGGCAGCAAAACCTTGGGTTTTGTTGGAAACCTCATCTTTCACAGTATCAATTAATGAGTAGTGTCACATTTGTTCCTCTGACATGCAGCTGGGCTGCCTACATGCTTTGGTTTACTGGTGCATGTTCGTTTCCTTCACTAACTGAAGGTGCCTTTGCACTACAGGCTTTTTCCACGTCCGTCAGGTGCTCTGGGGAAGAGCACCTCTTAGCTGTTCCATCAACATACCCTTCCGTCTGATCTCACCATCAGAGTTTTCCCTTGGCCTGCCCTTTGTTTGAAACTTTGAAGGTTTGTAATTTGGAAGGCTGTCAGAATGGAAGCATGGCTTGGAATGGTAATGTGGTTGAACTTTGTGTTATATTTTTTCAGGTCTCATCGAATGTTACTTAGCCTCCAACAGTATTCGTGAAGCCATGGTAATGGCTAACAATGTTTACAAAACTCTAGGAGCAAATGCACAGACCCTTACCCTTTTAGCCACCGTTTGTCTTGAAGACCCAGTGACACAGGAGAAAGCCAAAACTTTATTAGATAAAGCCCTGACTCAAAGGCCGGACTACATTAAGGCTGTGGTGAAAAAAGCGGAACTGCTTAGTAAGTGTATCTTGTTTACTTCCCTGTTCGTAGTTAATTGTGTAAAACCTCATCTCAGTTGGATTCCCTAGTCCCAGTTGGTTACAGATGACCAAACAGGTGTGTGCTTTTGCAGTGGGTCTGAGCCCATGTGAATTGATTTATATTTAGCACAACCAAACGTAATTGGCTTAGACCTGCTTGGATTGGCAGTGAATGACTTTTGTAGAGTGGCTCAAACCAGGTGTACTTGGTTAGTACCTATTCAGCTCACTTTGTCCTGAACTAATCTGGGCCAAATATAACTGGTTTTAACCAATTTGAATTTTGACCCATCTTGATTCTCTTATGACTTCCTTTTTAGCCTTGGTTTTTTAAGTCCTGATTTATGATGGACTGAGTTTAGGGTAGTTTGGCAAATAAAATCCATTTTGGCTTTTTATATGAACTTTGGTCGTGAGTAAGTTTTTAAAAATCAGAACTCAAACTGCAGAGTTCCTAATGGAATAAGAATTCAAACGAGCTTGTTCTCACTTCCTGCCACACCACTGTTCTCTTGACATCTATAAATAGATGTTGGATTGTGATCATTGTTTTGGTTTTGTGTATATGACTTGCGATGGGAATATATTTCAAAATGTTGTGTAAGTAGGAAAATGAGGGTCTTTTTCTTTCCAGGCAGAGAACAGAAATATGAAGATGGAATTGCTTTGCTGCGGAACGCACTAGCTAATCAGAGTGACTGTGTCCTGCATCGGATCCTAGGAGATTTCCTTGTAGCTGTCAATGAGTATCAGGAAGCAATGGACCAGTATAGTATAGCACTAAGGTAGGCACTTAGCCTCCCATGGGGGGGAAGGTCATTGAGGGGTAGAGGAAGCAGGGAACAATGTAACAGGAGTTCTGGAAACACACACACTTTGTGCCCACAGTTGAAAACAGTAATAATAGTAATGGTAGAGTTGTTTGTAAATTTATGACTTCTAAAGTCTTTTCCTTAAGTGATATTAACAACATTAAAGAACTGTTTCACTCATAACCAGCCACACCACTATAACATCTGTTTTCATTTGTGTAGATCATCTTCCTGGCCTTGCCAACACATATACGTATTTTTTATAGGGTTATACGTAGTATATATTTTATATTCTGCTTTTTCAATCAACGTATTGTAAGTACTTTCCCATGTTTCTACCTACTGTAGTAGTTAAGAACTTAAGCTCTGAAGAATACTACCTTTACCACCTGTTATCTTGGGCAAGTTACTAACAGATTTCCTTGTCTATATCTACCTTATTAGGTATTAAATGATTAAATGAGGATTAAATGATTATTCCATGTAAAGCTCTTAGCACTGTGCCTGGTATATAGTAAATACTAAATAAATAGTGGTATTCTTACTTCTTAATACAGAAGTGATTTCTTTGAGGGTTGTCTGTGTGTCTATAAAGTTATGGTGGAGGCCTGTCTTTAATTGAGTCTGATCACATCCATTTACTTGTTCAGCAGTTAAGCACCACTCACGTGCCTGGCATCTCAGTAACCACTGGGGATGCTGTGATTCCGGGAGCTGTCAGTCTCAGACGTGCAGACTGATAGATACCATGTGCTAAGTGCTTTCAAAGCAGTCTCTAGAAGGCAAGGTGGGAGTGCAGAGGGTGGGGAGCGCTGGGTGTGGGTGAGAGCTGTATGGAAGGTTTCAGAGAATAGGAGTTGTTACAATCAATCTACAGTTATATAAGTAGGAACAGGATTCCAACATGGGTTTCATTTGCTTTTTGGAAACCCAGAAGCAAATGTGAAAATAAAATATAGAGACGGGATTTGCTAGATTGGACACCGGCTGGCCTCAGTGATGGTCACAAAGGCAAGAGGAGAGATTGCTTAGGAACCAAGTAAATAAATGTTCTGGACCCTCTGAACTTTGAGGGTTTTGGCATGCACAATACTCTTAGCTGCTACAGTCAAATGCCCAGGTGGGGTAGCTTTGGGTCCCGGGGTCTAACCTAGGAGTTGACAGATCTGTTCCATGGTAAGCATGATGATTTTGGTTGACTACTGAAATGCTGATATGTTTAATTATATCATAAGAACCTGGAACAGTTTTACTCACAGAAAAATAAGTATTTTTTGTAAACTTGTAACTTAAAAACCCAATACTGTTAAATTATATTTGAATTTTTCTGTTAGTGCTTGTTTGCTACTTTTTCATTTGTGTTATCTAGTATCTTCCTCTGGCAGAATGCTAGGGGTATTAAGTGTGAAAAGGTTTAAGAAATAAATGGAGAAAACTCAAATTGAGAATTCTAAAACTTAGGACAAGATGCCTTTTTTCGCTTCTAGTGGTGGACTCCCTCGATCCTCCCTATGGAACTGGAGTTGTTTGGAGAGGCCAGGCATTAGCAGTTTCTCTGTGACTGGGTGGTCATTTCACTGCTGTGCCAGGGAGAGATGACGCATCAGCCAGCAAGAAGCAAGGCAGAGATTCAGGCCTCTCCTTTGTTTTGTTGTCCCCTAGTTTGGACCCCAATGACCAGAAGTCTCTAGAGGGGATGCAGAAGATGGAGAAGGAGGAGAGTCCCACGGATGCCACTCAGGAGGAGGATGTGGACGACATGGAAGGGAGTGGGGAAGAAGGGGACCTGGAGGGCAGCGACAGTGAGGCGGCCCAGTGGGCTGACCAGGAGCAGTGGTTCGGCATGCAGTGAGGCAGGCACAGCTCCGTGGCCACACTGGCCTGCCCTGCTCTGAGCACTTCCATGGACTGAAGGAACCTGTAGGAGCCCGCTCTCTGGGAGGACAATGATTCAGCATGTGATTGCAGCAAGGGTCTCTGCCCCTTGCTCCATATTTCTAGTAGTGACTTCATTTTTAAAAACTGAGCCTGACCAACCTTCCATATATCTCCATCCTCCTCTGCTCCAGTCAGGGAGGACCAAGTGAGCGCTCAGAGGCCCGTGGACATGTCGGGGCTTCTGGGACAGAGTGCTTTTTATAGAACTAACTTCTAAATCTGAAAGCTCGAGGAATAGACAGTGTTTTGTCTGTGATGTTGTGGATGGGTTTAAAGGAGCGACCTGTTCCCCAGAGCAAGAGTGTCATCTCCCAGCAGCAGCATGGACTGGCCCTTTCAGAGAGGGTTTCCTGTCCCAGAAATCATTATCCTGGGTTGTCCAAACTTCCCTAGTAACCTTGCTTCCTTCTGCAATGTTAGTAATGCCTTAAGCTGACAGTTGCTGTTTTGCAGAACAGTTTTCCTATTTGCTAATCTGGTAACTTGCCTTTGAGCCTGGGCTGAATCTGAGAAACAAGTGTGACCTAGAGCATGAACAGAGGCGCAGTTGGGGTAATTAATAAAACTGTTTTTTGTACAGTAATGGTGTTGGGTTGGTCAGAATGGAAGCCCTTTATAGATTCTTTTTTTGGTCTCATTTACAGTGCATTGATTCAGCTCTAGAAGTATTTGCCATAAATAGACTCCCTTTTTCTCAGAGTGCTGGGAGCTGGGAGGATTGGGAACCTCAGGTAACACTGAGCTGGTTCATCCATTTGCATTTTTGATTGGTAAATTCCTGGGGGAGAGTCTTTGGCCAGATTTTAGACTGATTCTGCCTGTCTCTGTCAGAGGCGCTGAGGTCGGTGTCTGGTTTCAGCTTTCTGTTGTGGGGTCAGCAGGGGGCTCATTCCCTGGGCTCGGGTGCTGGGAGACTACCCACCCTTTCCCCCTTGTTTAATATGTGATGCTTTTGGAGGTGAATGTAGTGGGGGGTGTTGCAGCTAACCCCAGATTCTCATTAAAATTAGTCAGAGGTGGTACAAAATGGGAATTTGACATAAATGTAAAGTTCTGTCTTAATGTGTAAAAACATAGAAGTGTACAATAGTTCAGGAGCTTAGAACATCTGGTAACTGCAGTTTAAAGTGGGCAAAAAGTTACTGTTAAAGTATCTTTCAGTATGAGAACCAAAGCTTGGGCAGCATCATTTGATGGAGCGGTTTTTAAAGAGCCCAGCAGGCAGTTGGAGTCAAGCCAGGTGAATGTGTGGCCCAGAGAAGACACTGCTCTTTGGTGCTCGCCGCAGGATGCAGGCTCATGTCCTTCCTCAGCTGGCCTCTGAGCATCCACGATCAGTTAGTGCTTTGGGAGAAAAAGTGAAATCTCTCCTCTGGGGAGGAAGCCCAGCCCCACCCTCCTGATCTTGTTTCTGCACGTCAGGCTCATCACCATGAGCCCTGAGATTCTCTCAGGATCAGTCTGTGCCTTGGAACCCGCACCTGTGCCCCGCCTTCCATCAGCTGCCTCACATTTTTCCCCTTTCATCTCTGCTGGGAGCCCCTGGATCAGTCTGGCCTGTCCATCCCAGGCCCCTCCCTCCCAGCAACACCCTGCACTGGATTCCTCAGGCCCCTCACACCTGCAGCTCCAGTATTTCCATCTCGGCAGTGCTGGGGTGACAACTGGGTTGAAGTGGCAACTGAAACTATTTTTTTAGAGCACCTGACATAGGATTGAAAACACTCTCAGTTTACTTCAAAGAATCAGAGGAGTTTGAGTTGGAGGGTGCTGAAGCTCTTCCCTGCCAGTCACTTGCTCTCATAAACAGAAAACCTCATGAGAGTGAGGAGCCCCAGGAAGCAGGGGCACAATCAGGCTGACCAGCCCTGTCGCTGTCCCACTGATCCACTTGCAGGAGACCCAGCAACCTTATAAGGGATGCCCTTCCACATGCCTGCAGTCACCACAGGTACCTTCTGCTGTCTGGATTTTCGCACGGCCAATATGGGGATGTTTTAACTGATGCTTGTCATTCCTCCTGGCTCCTTCCAGATTGTTTGAAGCACAGGTTTGGAATCAGACTGGGTTGGGTTCTAAAAGTCTGAGCTCACCTGTTAGTGCTGTGGGTCAGGGGCCAGGTGGTTAGCCTCCATGCTCTGGGCTCTCTCATCCTCTGGGCTGAGGACTGAATAATCCTGTGAGGAGTTCATCATGGTCCCCATTGGGAACATCATCGCCATCACGAGGGTAATGGAGATGCTAGAATGCCAGTTCTTTCCTGGGGAACTGGGGACTGGTGGTATCACTCTGAAGCCTTCTTGCTCTTCTCTCCTGGAGGTCCCTCTGCTGAGCAGGGAGGCAGGGTCCTAAGGAAGGGTGTTCCATGCCCTCCCCTTGGCCCTTCACTCTTCGTTTCTGAACCCATGCTGTGTGCCAGGGACCTGGCAGATGTGACCCCTACAGAGCTTCTGTCAGGAGTGCTCCTTGCCAGCCTTAGTTTGGAGGCCACACTCCTGCCTCTGAATTCTTTCCCAGAGAATGAGGCCAGCTTTTGCCTGAATCTGTAATTCTGAAACTTGATTATGCTTCTCAGTGATACAGATTTCTAGGCTGGACACCAAACTTTAATCTAAGTCTGGGCCCTGGGCCCAAGAGTCTGCATCTTTAATCCCATCCCAATTTACTATTCTGATGCAGGTGTTCCCTGGTCCAAATATTGAGAAACCTGGGAGAAGGGTTTGAGGGCCCCAGAAGCTGCAGGCCTGACTTTAGAGGGCCCCTGGGGGCCTCACTCTGTAGTTGCCTGTGGGTGGGGCAACTCTCATGACCAGGCCTCTTGAGCCCATGCCCAGGCCTGCTTGCTGACCCCGAAGCCATGGGCACTGCCTGCTGCATTCTCTCTGCTGACAACAGGCAGTGAGGCCTGACTCAACAAGAACCTCACTTCAGCGTCCAGGGACAGCAGCCATAACCAGGCCTGCCAGGAATTCCTGGCACTGGGAGGGCCTGTTGAGGTAAGTGCTTTACTAAGGTTTTCCACTTGCCCCAGGAGCTTCCCTGCCCTGGGGCAGTGGAAGGGGTACCACTCACGGGCCACAGAGGGCAGGCTTTTATTGTCTAGACGCTCTGACCTGCCCTGGCTACACCTGGGCCTCCACCATTTGGGGCCAGGGTGTGTGCAAGATGTCAGTTGTTGCCATCACAGAACATGTTACTTATTTCACAAACTACATGGTACCAGCAACACCAAGAAAATCCAGAAGATCACGTAAGTCTCCTTAGCAGCCATTAGAAGAAAACAGTTTAAAAATAACCAAGTACCCTCATACATTGCTGGCGGGAAGATAAAATAATATAGCTGCTGTGGAAAACAGTCTGGCAGTTCTTCAAAAATTTAAACATTTACCATATGAACCAGCAATTCCACTTCTGGGTATATACCCAAAAGAATTGAAGCAGGGTCTCAGATGCTTGCACACCTGTGTTCATAGCAACACTGTTCACAATGGAAATAACCCAAATGTCCATTGTTGGATGAATGGACAAACAAAATATAGTATAGCCATACAAAGGAATATTATTCAACCTTAAAAAGAAAGTAAATCCTGCCAAATGTTAACAATATGGATAAACCTTAAGGACATTATGCTAAGTGAAATAAGCCGGTCACTAAAGGACAGTAGAATGATTCTGCTTATATGAGACCCCTAGAGGAGTCAGATTCATAGAGACAAAGTAGAATGGTGGTTACCAGGGCCTGGAGGGAGGGGGAATGGGGAGTTTAATGAGTACAAGTTTGGAATGTTGAAAAAACTCTGGAGATGGATGGTGGTGATGGTTGTATAACAAACTACTTAAAAATGGTTAAGATGGTTAAAAATGGTTAAGATGGTTAAAAAAAAATACATATATCCAAAAAAAAGAAATGGCCTGTAATTCTACCATTCAGATAACCCTGTCAACCCATGTGTTTGTAATATATAGACGTTATATAAACGTACACATGGTTAAAATTAAGAGAGAAAGGTATAAAATTAAAAATATATCTACTTCCCAACCTACTGAATCCCAGTGTCTCCACAAAATAAATTTTCTGGACTACATTTAGAAAAATAGTCTTGAGCTTTTATCTAATGATAATGTATATGAAAGTTACACTAAATTGGTCATGCTGTACACACGGAAGTTCCTGCCAGCGGTATCACTGTGCTCTTCCTTGCCTTAACAGTTCCACAGAATCCCGTTCTGTGGATGGAACCATTTCTGTTGTAACCCTTCTGCTGTTGGTAGACCCCTGTTTCCAGCTTTGTATATAATTATTACAGTCTGCACTACCATGAACATGTTTTGGCATAGTATTCCAAAGACAGAGTTCAAGTTCCTTGTAGTAAAATTTCTGATCTCAGAGTATGTGCATTTAAAGGCTCTGATGGATGCTGTCAGATTGCTCTCCAACAATAGATGGGAGTGCTTGTTTCCTGAACCCTCAGTAAATACTGGTGTCATCAAGCGTTTTTGTTTTTTACCGGTCTTCGGTGTGGTAAAAGCTCGTATCATTTTGATTTGCTATTTCTTGAGCACTCGTCCGGCCTGAGCTATAAGGTAAGCCCTGTGCCTGTGTTATCACATTTTAGCCTCACACTCCTGAGGCATCACTGAAATTAGCCGCATTTCATAGATGAGCAAACAGTCTTCATCTGTCCAAGATTTCTCATCTTAGAGTTTTTGTGTGTTCTTAACTGTGATCTCTGCACAATTTTCTAGTCTGTTAAGGAAAAAATGGGCTCTAAGCACCCCTTGCTGTCCATCTTAATCCTCAGTCTTGCTGGATTTAAGGGCTGCCAAACCATTTGGCAAGGGCAACACCATCACTATGCAGCTCTTGCTGGCCACTTCAATCTTCCAGTGTCTGTCTCTATATAAACAACCCTGTGGTGACCTCCGTTGTGCTCACAGCTTTTTCCTTCTTTGGGTAAATTCCCAGGAGGGGAATTTCAGAGTGAAAGGATATAGTGATCTTTTTTGGAATTTTCAAGGGGGCTGACTAGCTGGTCCTGTTTCTGTGAAGCGAATCTGTAAGCTCAGGCCAGCCCTGTGGCCTCCCTGTCTCTGGTCAGTGTGCCCCAGCTGCCCCAGTCTACCTAGGGAGTCCATCCATTGGCTTCAGGTTAGGGGTGAACCAGGAGATTCCCAGTCTCTGGAACTCCCATCTCACTTTCTCTTGCTGGAGTAGGAGCTTATGGTGGACTGGTGAGGTCTGCTGAGGCCTCTACCTTTGCTTTCTCAGGCCTTTGGGATTTGGGGACCCCTTCCCCCATGGGACAGCCCTTGCTGGCTCTGGGTTGGAGAGTGTTTCCTGGACTGAGGTTACATCTCTATTTTAGGGCTGAGGGAGACCGTGCTTGATGAGGCTTATCGTGTGTGTGTGTGTGTGTGTGTGTGTGCATGTGTTTGTGTGTGTGTGTGTGTGTGGCAGTGGTGATTGCGGGCTACTCGTGTCCTCTCTGAGCCTCCATCCTTCTTTCAGTGCCTCCTTGGAGGAATTCCACCCTCCCCATTAGGAGGGCTGAGCCTCTCAAAGGAAGGGCCTGTCCCTACCACCAGGTAGAAGGCTCAGGTCAATGGCCTGTCACTGGCTACATGGCCCTTAACCTCTCTGTGCCTCCATCTTCTTTTGGAAGAGAACTCAGGGAGTCGGGACCCCTCTCTGGGTCGTCCAGTGTGTGGGGCTTTGTGGCAGGGCTGTCAGCATTGGAGCCTTTGGGTGGGTCGTGTGGGAGGGGAGTGGCCTCCCAAGGCTAAACCTTGGTCCTTTTGGGGTCAGCATCCTTGTGGACATGAGCCTTGCCCTCTGGCCCCCTTTGGTGCTGGATGAACAGGTTTGCCCTGAGCCCCTCTCAGTGCCAGGTTTAGTCCTACATGGGTCTGTGGCCCAGAGAAATTATTTTTAATTTTTGGATCATTTTCCACTTATGACTTCAGTCCACTCTACCCACCAGCCCATCTCCCTTGTCAGGCCCCTGGGGCAGTGGGGGTTTTGTCCAAGAATTGAGAGGGAATGGTAGCAAGCAGGGATCTTTTCTGAGAGAGGCCTCTGCCCTCCAGCCTGGATGGTGCCAAGACTGAAGCCCCGTCCTTGATGGGCTGAAAGAAGCTGATCTCCAAAGCCCCCCAGGCCCCTACTGCTCCCCAGTCCCATGCTGCTGCTTTGCTGAGCTTGATGGTGTTTGATGGGAAGGGACAGAGATGACCCCATGCACAGTCCCCATCTGGAGCTACTCTAACCAGCCGTATTGACCAGAAAGACAGCTTCTGTCAGCTTAGGGGAGGCCAGAGGGAGCCACCTCAGAGGACAAGGCCATGTGAAGACCCCTAACCAAATCTAGGAGAACCGCCTCCCATGAAGAATAATTGTGCCAGGGCACTAGGGCCAGAGCCTGCCTAGGGGACAGATAAGTTTTCCCTTTCTTTTTAAATAAAAATGTAAAATTTGTAAAATATAGCATACATATAGAAGTATATGAAAATATGTAGAAACACACATGTACACTTTATCCAGGACAAGAAATAGAACATTTTCACAATCCCAGAAGATCCCTTGTGCTCAAAACTGATAACATCCCATTCCCTCCCTCCTTCTGCCCACCTTTCTCCACTACCCCTGCCAGAGGTAACCACTATTCTGAATCTTGTTTTTATATACTTCCTTTACTTTCTGACCCTGGAAGTTCAAGTGAACCTTGAACAGATAGCTCATTTTTCTCACCTGTAATATTGTTTTTCCATTTTATTTTCAGTTTTACCATGTTTTTATCCTAAACACATTTATTTGCTGTTCTTGAATTTAATGTAAATAGTCATGTTGTCTATATTTTTCCATGATACCCTTACTTAACATTTTAAATATTGATTCATATTAATATTCCTATAGCTTCATTTTTAATTGATAGACATTATTTTTAGAACAGTTTTAGATTTATAGAAAAATTGAGTAGATATTACAGAGAATACCCATATACCCTGCACACAGTTTTCCCTGCTAACATCTTACATTAGTATGGCATGTTTATTACAATTAATGAAGACTGTTACATTATTATTAACAAAAGTCCATAGTTTATTCAAGTTTCCTTTAGTTTTTACCTTATATCCTTTTTTGGTTCCAGGGTTCCATCCAGGGTAGCACACTACATTTAGACATCATCATGTCTCCTTAGGTTCCTCTTGGCTGTGAAAGTTTCTCAGACTATCCTTTTTTTTTTTTTGATGACTTTCCTTGAAAATTTGGTGAGGAGTGGTCAGGCATTCGTAGGATACTACGTTCATTTTTCATTGCTATATAATATTCCACGGGGTGTATCCAACACCCCCATCTTATTAATTCTGCCAATGATGGACGTTTTAGTTGTTTCTAGTTTTTTTCAAACATTGCTGCTATGTATGTTTTCATATGTGACTTCTGTACATAAGCACAGACTTGTGTAGGGTTATACTCAGAGGTGGAACTGATGGGTGTAAGGTATGCGCATGTTCAGTTTTACCAGATATTGTCAAACTGTTTTCCAAAGAAGTTGTACAAATTTACATGCACACCTGCAGTCCTTTGTCCCAGTTCCTCACTGGCATTTGGTATTGTCAAACCTTAATTTTCTCCTGGATGTGGGATGACATAGTGATTTTAATTTACAAGTTTCTGTTTTTGTAACAAGATTGAACATCATTTCATATATCTAGGAATTACTTGTGCTTCCTCTTCTGTGAAAAAATTTTTTGCCCATTTTTCTATTGCATTCATTTTTCTTATTAATTCACAGAAGTTCTTTATATATTCTGGATGTAATTCAGAATATGAGTTGCAGATACCTTCTTCCAGTTTGTGACTTGCCTTTTCATTCTCTTTTTTAACATTCACCTTTTTGTTTTTTCATCTTTGGAAGTCAGAGCTATGCTATCTCCAGCCTTCTTTCTTTCTTTATTTTTTGGAAATATTTATTTATTTATTTTTGGCTGCGTCGGGTCTTAGTTGAGGCACACGGGATCTTTTGTTGTGGCATGCGGGCTTCTGTCTAGTTGCAGCGTGCATGCTCTCTAGTTGTGGTGCGTGGGCTCTGTAGTTGCGGTACGTGGGCTTAGTTGCCTCGCAGCATGCGGGATCTTAGTTCCCCGACCAGGATTCAAACCTGCGTCCCCTGCATTGGAAGGCGGATTCTTAACCACTGGACCACCAGGGAAGTCTCCTTCACTCTCTTTAATAGTATTTTTTTTTTTTTTTTTTTTTTTATTTTTTGGCTGCGTTGGGTCTTCGTTGCTGTGCACGGGCTTTCTCTAGTTGTGGCGAGCGGGGGCTACTCTTCGTTGCAGTGCGAGGCCTTCTCATTGTGGTGGCTTCTCTTGTTGCAGATCACAGGCTTTAGGCGCGCAGGCTTCAGTAGTTGTGGCACGCAGGCTTCAGTATTTGTGGCACACAGGCTTCAGTAGTTGTGGTTTGCAGGCTCTAGAGCACAGGCTCAGTAGTTGTGGCGCATGGGCTTAGTTGCTCCGCAGCATGTGGGATCTTCTTGGACCAGGGCTCAAACCTGTGTCCCCTGAATTGGCAGGCAGATTCTTAACCACTGCGCCACCAGGGAAGCCCCAATAGTATCTTTGATTAACAGAGGGTCTTAATTTTAATGTACTTGAATTTACCAGTCTTTTTCTTTATGGTTGTATTTCCTTCCTTCCTTCCCTCCTCCCTCCCTCCTTCCTTCCTTTCTTCCTTTCCTGTTGTTTTTTGGCCACACCGTGTGACTTGTGGGATCTCAGTTCCCCAACCAGGGATTGAACTTGGGCCACGGCAGTGAAAGCCCAGAATCCTAACCACTAGGCCACCAGGGAATTCCCTATGGTTGTATTTTCTAATTCTTATGATATCTTTCCTTATCTCAGAGTCAAAAATTTATTCTCCTGTATGTACGGTGTGAGGTAGGGATCCAATTTTATTGATTTTTAAAAATTTAGGTTTAAACATGCATAACCATCAGGTATTAAAAAATTACCTGCTTTTTCCACTGATCTTTAATGCCAGCTGGGTTACAAATCAGGTGTTCGAAATGAGCAACTCTGTTTCTAAGCTCTCTTTTCCATACCATCGGTCAGTTTTTCTATCCCAGCACCTATACCTCACTGTCTTAATTTTACTGTAGCTTTATAAAATTTATTGATATTTGGAAGGGCAAGACTCCTTGATCTTATTCTTAGAAGTGTTCTGGCTATTCTTAGCTCTTTGCACTTCCATTATATTGTTAGTATCAGATGGTCTAATATATTTTCTTAAGTTAGATTCACAATTTTCAAAAGGGCATAAGGTGAAACTTCCCCGTCTTCTTTCTTCTCCTAATTCCCTCCTCAGAAGCAATCATAATTACTAGTTTCTTGTGTATTTTTTCAGAAATAATTTGAAATTGCATGTTTGTATATATACTATACCACCCCCCGTTTTGTACCTGTACTGTTCATCGGCAGAGTTTATTTAAAAAGTAAACTTTCCATATTCAGTGAAATCTTTCTTAATAATAGGTCATGATGTATAAATATCAAAGACATAAAAATGTTAAACTTTGTACACTTTTAGTCCTGAATTAAAACCATTTTGATTTTAAGTAAGTTTAACTTACAAAATGTATTTTATAATTTCTACTAATTTTGATGAAAAAGCAGTCAGTTTCAGCTCCTCCAACACTTCCTAGCTGACTGCTGGACATGTTTGTATCTCTTCCTGCTGCTGGAATCATATTAGAAGCATGGATTGCTTTTCAAAATAAAAATATCTGGGTCATGCGGAAATCACTCTCTCAGAAACAGAGCAACAGGAATAACATATTTAGTATGTTCTTATAATGTTACTATTGATTATATTTGGGGTTGGCTCTATCACCTTCTGTTATCCTTTCTATTTTTTATATCCTTTTCATTTTTTTAATATCTTTTTAGATTTCTTTCATTTTTGTCCTTCTGTTGATTTGTTAGTCTTGCCTCTATTTCTGTCATTTAGTGTTTACCCTAGGAAATAGCAACATACTTACCAGTGTATCTAAATCTGGAGCTAGCCAGTGACGTTGCCATGCTCCTGGGTGACAGAGGCCTGCACATCACTTAGATTGCTTACCCCTGCCCCCCATCTAGAGTTTCCCTTAGTGTGAGTCTGCTGGTGAAGAATTCTGTTTTTGTTTGTCTGAAGATATTTGACTTTGATTCTTTAATTACTGTATATTTTCTCCAGGTTTAGTATTCTAGGTTGCCAGTAATTTCAGCACATGAAGCTGTCATCTCACTGTTTTCTGGCCTCCACTAACTGTTGTGAAGTCAGCAGTAGGCTGTCACTCCTTAAAGGTAGTGCCTTTTTTTTTTTTTTTTTTGCCCTCTGTTGCTTTTAAGATTTTCTCTGTCTTTGCTTCTCTGCAGTTCACTATACTATTTCTAGGGCCGGATTTCTTGTTATTTACACTTTTTGCGATTTGGGATTCTTGCATCTGGATTATCACTTCTAGAAAATTCTCAGCCATTTCCTCTTCAAATAATACCTCTCTCATACTCTCGTCTTCTGAAACTATGATAAAATGTATATTTGACTTTGTCACCTTTCTCAGTCTATCTTCCAGGTATTTTTACCTTCCTTCTGTATTTTCTAGCTTTTTTTTCCTTTCTCTGCTGCATTCTGCTGTATTTTCTTTTCATCTGTCTTCCACTTCATTTGTTATTTTGCAGTGTCCACTCTGATACCACGTCCATCTATCCATTAAGTTTTTAGTTTTGGTTATTGTACTTTTCATTTCTAGGGTTCCATTTAACTTCCCTCTCTGCTATGTTCCCTTTTTTTTGGCTGCGCTGCAGCATGTGGGATATTAGTTCCCAGACCAGGGATCAAACCTGTGCCCCCTGCAGTGGAAGCATGGAGTCTTAACCACTGGACTGCCAGGGAAGTCCCTATGTTAACTTTTTTTTTCTTTTAAGATTTTTTTTGATATGGACCATTTTTTAAAGTCTTTATTGACTTTGTTACAATGTTGCTTCTGTTTTATGTTTTGGTTTTTTGGCCGTGAGGCATGTGGGATCTTAGCTCCCCAACCAGGGATCAGATCTGCACCCCCTGCATTGGAAGGTGAAGTCTCAACCACTGGACTGCCAGGGAAGTCCCCCTTTGTTCACTTTTAATAATTCCTGTGTCCTGCAGATTTTCATCTATTTTTCTTTAAGCAAAGTAAGCATGAATGTGTTCTTTTTATTTATTTATTTTTTAAAAAGATTTAATTATTTATTTATTTTTGGCTGTGTCGGGTCTTAGCTGTGGCATGCGGGATCTTTTGTTGCAGTGCACGAGCTTCTCTCTAATTGTGGTGTATGGGTTTTCTCTTCTCTAGTTGTGGCGCACAGGCTCCAGGGCATGTGGGCTCTGTAGTTGTGGCGCTCGGGTTCCAGAGCTCGTGGGCTCTGTAGTTTGCAGCATGCAGGCTCTCTAGTTGAGGCGTGGAAGCTTAGTAGTTGTGGTGTGCAGGCTTAGTTGCCCTGCGGCATGTGGGACCTTAGTTCCCTGACCAGGGATCCAACCCGCGTCCCCTGCATTGGAAGGCGGATTCTTTACCAGTGGACCACCAAGGAAGTCCCAGTATGAATGTTTTACATCTAATACTTCCCATATGTGAAGTCTGTGTGGATCTGTAATGTGTGTTTCTGTAGGCTCTCACTCATGGTACCTTGTTTTCTTATGTACTTGGTTGTCTTCTACTGTGTGCTGCTTTGAAAAATAATTGTGTGGTTCTCCTATGACATAAAATGAAGGTGCCTTCCCCCAGACAGGATTTACATTTATTTCTGCTTGGTGCTTAGGAGTACTGTCAGTGACTTTAAATTCATGCCTTGAGGTTTCATAGGTCACCACTAGGATAGAGTTTGGGCTGCAGATATTTTCCTGGTTCTGCTCAGCACCAAGGCAATGCTGCCTACCATTCTTTGAGTTTTGGGGAAGGTTTGCTTGTACCCTGAGGTGTTAGCCCTTCAGGGGTCACAGCTTAATGTCCTTTGAGACTTCCCACTTTTGGTGGGCCCTGGATTTGACTTTGCCTTTTTTACTCTGTGAGCCCTCAAAACCCCTGCTTGCATTCACAGCTTAGTTTATTTGGATAGGTAGATGCCACTAGGAGAAAAGTTGACCTCTCCTAGTGGGTATTCTGATGATCTCTCTTGCTTTCTCTTAGATTTTTGCCTGGAAATTCTGGACCACCTTATAGTTCTTTGATGCTTCTATGAGGATTTTTAAAAAATTTGGTGAGTGGGCAAGATTGTGGAATAAGAAGACCCTGAGCTCATCTCCTTCCATGGGCACAGCAAAACTACAACTATTTATACACAACAACTATTGACGAGAACGACATGAAGACTAGCAGAAAAGATCTTCTGCAACTAAAGATAAAATGAAGGAACCATGAGACAAGTAGGAAGGGTGGAGACACAGTATAGTCAAGACCTATACCCCCAGGTAGGCGAACCACAAATGGGAGGATAATTACAATTAGAGAGGTTCTCCCTAAGGAGTAAAGGGGTCTGAGCCCCACATTGGGCTCCCTAGCCCAGGGACGTCACACTAGGAAAATGAGTCCCCAGAACATTTGGCTTCAAAGGTCAGTGGGTGCTTTTAAAGGGCACACACAAAATCATGAAAACAGCTTTACAGTGGAAGAATGGATAAAGGAGATGTGGTATGTATCCATCCATGTTGTTGCAAATGGCAAGATTTCATTCTTTTTTGTGGCTGAGTTATATATATATATATATAATATAGAATGCTTTTAGACTTATGGAAAAATTAAGCAGATAGTACAGAGGGTTCTCATATACCCCAGACCCAGATTCCCTTGTTATTAACATTTTTTAACAATATGGTACATTTTTAATGATACTTATACATTATTATTAACTAAAGTCCGTAATTTATTCAGATTTCGTTAGTCTTTTCCTATTTCTATTCCAGGATCCCATTCAGGATACCGTCCTGCATTTAGTCAGCATGTGTTCTTTCTTAGGCTTCTCTTGGCTGTGAAAGTTTCTCAGACTTTCCTTCTTTTTGATGACCTCAACAGTTTTAAGGACCATTGGTCAGGGATTTTGCAGAGTGTCTTTTGGGATTTGTCAGATGTTTTTCCTTTGATTAGACTGAGGTTATGTATTTTGGGAGGAAGACCACAGGTAAAATGTCGTCCTTTTCACTTCATATCAAGGGTACATGCTCTGAGGATGACATCACTTAGCTGAGGTAGGGTCTGTCAGGTTTCTCCACTCTGAGTTACTTTTTCCCCTGTCTACATTATATGTACTCTTTTTTTGGGGGGGTGGGGGGCTGCACTGGGCCTTTGTTGCTGCACATGGGCTTTCTCTAGTTGCAGTGAGTGGGGGGCCTGCTCTCCATTGCGATGTGTGGGGCTTCTCATTGTGGTGGCTTCTCTTGTTGTGGAGCACGGGCTCTAGATGCTTGGGCTTCAGTAGTTGCAACATGTGGGCTCAGTAGTTGTGGCGCACGGGCTTAGTTGCTCTGCGGCATGTGGCATCTTCCTGGACCAGGGATCGAACGCGCATCCCCTGCATTGGCAGGCGGATGTTTAACCACTGCGCCACCAGGGACGTCCCCATATGTACTCTTTGGAAGGAAGTCACTATGTGATTTAAGCTCAGGCTTAAAGAACTTCACCTCTGTAATGGCAGATTGCCTATAGAAATTACTTGGATTTCTTCTACAAGGGAGATTTCTGTTTTCTCCCATTTATTTATATCAATATGAACTCATGGATGTTTATTTTATACTTTGGATTATAATTCAATACTACTTTATTTTATTGCTCTAATTGTTCCAGCTTTGGCCATTCAAAGCTTCTTCACTTGGCTCCTGTGTCCCTTTGACATAACTTCATCTCCTTGATCATTGATTTTGTGTTTGAGCACTTCCTTACTTTCTGGCACTAGTGTTCTCCAGGCATTTGTACATTTTCTGCCTCAGTTCTAGAATCAGCCATTTTCTCCAAGGAGACTTGATTCCTTTAATTGGAGAATGGCATCAGAAACCTAAACTAGGAGCTAAGTGTGCTCATCGCCACTGGAGTGTCCTTGCTTCTTGGCCCACTCAGTTGACAGTGCATTACATATGTGTATACACATAACTAGAAATACTTCTATATGGAATTGTCTGTATTAATATTAAGCTAAACATAATTTATCCTGGTGTTTCCAACTGTAATTCACTACCACATGGATCATTGTAGCTGTCTTCCCTTGCTTATCTGTAGCCTCCTGCTCCAGCAGTGAGAAAACTGGCTACCACCATCTGCCATCTATGTCACAGCATTTTCAGTTATTCTCAGCAACCATCATTACTGAAAACTTCCTCTTGTTTTTTAAAAGAAATGGTAGAATATTATTTAACCTCTACATGTTTGTGTGTTTGCAGGGGTTTTTTTGCTTCTGTTTTTTTCTTATACTTGATTTCTAGTATCATAGCATTGTGGTCAGAAAAGATGTTTGCTATGATTTCAGTTTTCTTAAATTTACCAACCCCAGTTTATGACTCTGTCTTGGAGAATGTTCCATATGTACTTGAAAAGAATGTGTATTCTGCTCCTTTTGGATGGGATGTTTTATATATATATTCCATTTGTTCTAATGTGTCATTCAAGGCCAGTGTTTTCTGTCTGGATGATATGTCCATCGATCTAAGTGGTGTGTTAAAGTCCCCTACTAATATTGTGTTACTGTCAATTTCTCCCTTTATGTCTGTTAATATTTGCTTTATGTATTTAGGTGCTCCTGTGTTGGGTGAATATATATATATAGAGTTGTTATGTCTTCTCTTTGGATTGATCCCTTGATCACTATGTAATGTCCTTTGCCTCCTGTTAAAGTCTTTGTTTCAAAATCTATTTTGTCTGACACAAGTATTGCTACTCCAGCATTCTTTTCATTTCCCTTTGCATAGAATGCCTTTTTCCATCCTCTCACTTTCAGTATGCCTTTTGATCTGCGATGAGTCTCTTGAAGGCAGTATATATATGGGTCTTCTTTTTGTATCCATTCAGTCACTCTATGTCTTGGAGCATTTAGTCCATTTACATTTAAAGTAATTATTGATAGGTATGTACTTACTGCCATTAAAAAAAATAATAAATTTATTTATTTATGCAGCCTGACGCAGCCATTAGGTCTTCATTGCTGTGTGCGGGCTTTCTCTAGTTGTGGCGAGCGGGGGCTACTCTTCATTGTGGTGCGCGGGCTTCTCATTGCGGTGGCTTCTCTTGTTGCGGAGCACAGGCTCTAGGTGCGCGGGCTTCAGTAGTTGTGGCTCGCAGGCTCTAGAGCACAGGCTCAGTAGTTGTGGCGCACGGGCTTAGTTGCTCTGTGGCATGTGGGATCTTCCCTAATCAGGGCTCAAACCTGGGTCCCCTGCATTGGCAGGTGGATTCTTAACCACTGCGCCACCAGGGAAGTCCCACTTATTGCCATTTTGTTAAGTGTTTGGGGGGTTGTTTTTGTAGTTATTTTTTTCTCCCTTTCTTCTTTTGTTCTCTTCCCTTGTGGGGAATATGCTACTAAACAAGCAGTGGATCACTGAAGAAATCACAGAAGAAATTTAAAAAATACTTGAAGACAAATAAAAGCAAAAACAGAATGATTCAAAATCTGTGGGATGCAGCAGAAGCAGTTCTAAGAGGGAAATTTATAGTGATCCAAGCCTAGCTCAGGAAACAAGAAAAATCTCAAACAACTTAACTTTACATCTAAAAGAACTAGAAAAAGAACAAACAAAACCCAAAGTTAGTAGAAAGAAAGAAATCATAAAGATTAGAGCAGAAATAAAGACTAAGAAAACAATAGGAAGGATCAAAAAAACTAAGAGCTGATTCTTTGAAAAAATAAACAAAACTGATACACCTTTAGCCAGACTCATCAAGAAAAAGAGAGAGGGCCCAAATCAATAAAATCAGAAATGAAGGGCTTCCCTGGTGGTGCAAGGGTTAAGAATCCGCCTACTAATGCAGGGGACTCGGGTTCGAGCCCTGGTCTGGGAAGATCCCACATGCCATGGAGCAACTAAGCCTGTGCGCCACAACTGCTGAGCCTGTGATCTAGATCCCACAAGCCACAACTACTGAGCCCTCGTGCCACAACTACTGAAGCCCATGCGCCTAGAGCCCGTGCTCCGCAACAAGAGAAGCCACCACAATGAGAAGCACGTGCACTGCAACAAAGAGTAGCCCCTGCTCACCACAACTAGAGAAAGCCTGCTTGCAGCAACGAAGACCCAATGCAGCCAAAAATAAATTAAAAAAAAAAAAGAAAGAAATGAAAAAGGAGAAGTCACAACCAACAACCCAGAAATACAAAGGATCATAAGAGACTACTACAAATAACTACATGCCAATAAAATGGACAACCTAGAAGAAATGAACAAATTCCTAGAAATGTACGCTCTCCCAAGACTGAACCAGGAGGAAATAGAAAATACATAAACAGACCAGTTACCATTAATGAAGTTCAATCAGCAATAAAACAACTTCCCCAAAACAAAAGTGTAGGACCAGATGGCTTCACAGATGAATTCTGTACATTTAGAGAAGAATTAACACCTATCTTTCTCAACTATTTCAAGAAATTGCAGAGGAAGGAATGTTTCCAAACTCATTCTACAATGCCAGAATCACTCTGATACCAAAACCAGACAGAGATGTCACAGAAAAAGAAAATTAGAGGCTAGTATCACTGCTGAACATAGATGCAAAATCCTCAAGAGAATATTAGCAAACCAAATTCAACAATACATAAAAAGGATCATACACCATGATCAAGTGGGATTTATCTCAGGGATGCAAGGATAGTTCAATATCTGCAAATAAGTGTTATATACCACATTAACAAACTGAAGAATAAAAGCCAGATGATCATATAAATAGATGGAGAAAAAGCTTTTGACAAGATTCAACATCCATTTATGATAAAAACTCTCAACAAAGTACATATAGAGGAACATACTTCAACATAGTACAGGCCATATGCTCGCCGCAACCAGAGAAAGCCCGCGCACAGCAACAAAGACCCAACACAGCCAAAAATAAAAAATAATAATAAATTTATTGTTTACAGGTGACATGATACTATACATAGAAAATCCACAAGATGCCACCAAAAAATTATTAGAGCTCATCAATGAATTTGGTAATGTTGCAGGATACAAAATTAATATACAGAAACCTGTTGAATTTCTATACACTAACAATTAAGTATCAGAAAAAGAAATTAAGAAAAAATCCCATTTATAATCACATCAAAAAGAGTAAAATACCTAGGAATAAATCTAAGGAGGTAAAAAGCCTGTACTCTGAAAACTATAAGACACTCATGAAAGAAGCTGAAGAAGACAGAAACGGAAGAAAGATATACTAATGGATTGGAAGAATATTGTTAAAATGACCATACTATCCCAGGCAATCTACAGATTCAGTGCAATCCCTATCAAAATACCAGTGGCATTTTTCACACATCTAGAGAAAATAACTCTAAAATTTGTATGGAAACAAAAAAGACCCTAAATAGCCAAAACAATCTTGAGAAAGAAGAACGAAGCTGAAGATATGTTCCCTGATTTCAAACTATACTACAAAGCTACAATCATCAAAATAGCATGGTACTAGCACAAAAAAACACATATAGAGCAATGGAAAAGAATAGAGAGCCCAAATGAGCCCACGACTATATGTGCAATTAATTATGACAAAGGAGGCAAGAATACACAATGGGGAAAAGACAGTCTCTTCAGTAAATAGTTTTGGGAAAACTGGACAGCTACATGCAAAAGAATCAAACTGGACTACTCTCACACCATGCACAAAAATAAAGTCAAAATGGATTAAAGACTTAAATGTAAGACCTGAAACCATAAAACTTCTAGGAGAAAACATAAGCAGTATGCTCTTTGACATTGGTCTTAGTAACATTTTTTTGGATCTGTCTCCTCAAGCAAGGGAAACAAAGCAAAAACAAACAAAGTGACTACATCAAACTAAAAAGCTTTTGCACAGCAAAGGAAACTATCAACAAAATGAAAAGGCCACCTACTAAATGGGAGGAGATATTTGCAAATGATACATATGACAAGGGGTTAATATCCAAAATATGCAACTCAGCATCAAAAAACCTGATTAAAAAATGGGCATATGATCTGAATACAGTTTTCCAAAGACATACAGATGGCCAACAGGTACATAAAAAGATGCTCAACATCACAGTCGGGGAAATGCAAACCAGAACCACAGTTAGCTGTATTACCTCACACCTGTCAGAATGACTTATCAAAATGACAACAAATCACAAGTGTTGGGGAGGGTGTGGAGAAAAGGGAGCCCTCGTGCACTGCTGGTGGGAAAGTAAATTGGCATGGCCACTAAACAGTATGGAGGTTCCTCAAAAAAAATAGAGCTACCACGTGATGTAGTAATTCCACTCCTGCGTATTTTAGAAAAGATACATGCACCCCTATGTTCACTGCAGCATTATTTACAATAGCCAAGACATGGAAGCAACCCAAGTGCCCATCAGTAGATGAATGGATAAAGATGTGGAACATAGCAATGGAACATTACTCAGCCATGAAAAATGAAATTTTGCCCTTTATGACAACATGGATGGACCTGCACTTGAATATTTCACTGGGCAGAAAATGTGTATTGGACGTCATTCCTTGCTGGCTCATAGATCTAACCTTGGGTTTTCTGAAGGCTGCATAATACTCCATGGTAAGAATGTTCTTAGTTTATTTAACAGCTAGCTTGTTTATTGATGGACATACAGGCTATTTCCAATCTTTTGCTAACAATAGTGCAGCAGGATTATGTTTGGCTTTGTAAACATGTGGGGGGATTTCACCAAAGTGAAGTGCTTGATCAAAGGGTATGGATGTTTAAAAATGTCATAGATACTGTCAGATTCCCCTCTAGAGATTGGGCCAATTTATATTTTCACCATCAGCATGAGCTGTTTCCTAATGCCAGCTGCAAAGGAGAGATCATTAAACTTTTATCTTTGCTAGTATGTTTAGAGAATTTGCTCTTTGTTATATGCATAGCACATCTATTTTACTAACTCCAGAGAGGTGTATGCTATTCCAAAAATTTTACATTTTTATGTAGTCAAGTTTATCACTCTCCTGGGATTTTGTGTCATGCTCAGAAAGTCTTCTCAGCTTCCATGTTTTCTCCTGGTACTTTTATGACTTTAAAAAAAAAAAAATCTCAGATTTGCGAAAGGCATAATGAACCCCTACATACATGGCACCCAAGCATTACTTACAGAAGTGAAACTCTGCTCTCCCTCCCTCTTGGAACCACTATCCACCTACACACTTCCTATCCCTGTGGCTGGTGTCTGTGAACTTGTTATCTGTTTGCTCCTAATCTACAGAGGTGAGGAGCTTGCACTGTGAACCCACCACATGGCTATTTAGTTTAGCTGACTTTCTGTGAGCTGGACTTTCTCATCAAGGAAGCTAGTGCACATGCCTTAGCACAGACAGGCACTGGCCCTAGGGCCAGGTTAAAGAGTATAATATGGTTATGGAGTTCCCTGGTTGTCCAGTGGTTAAGACTCTGCACTTCCACTGCAGGGGGCACACCACAGGTTGGACCACTGGTCAGGGAACTAGATCCTGCATGCTGTGCAGTGCAGCCAAGAAAAGACAAAACAAAAAAAACCCCACTATGATATGGTCTTATTTTGTGTATTTTAAACTTGATATTACACTGACTGCACTTGGTGGCACTGTGCAGGGAGGTTTATTTGCTGATGCCTGGTTTGTTTATTCATTTTCACTGATGCAGTGATTTCAACATGCCTTAAATATACTTACCCATTTTCCTATTGTTGGTCATTTAGGTTGGTGCTTTTCTTTTGGAAACATCCTGGTATGGCCCTTCCAGCACTTGTGAGGAACTCCCTAAGGTAAGGACCTGCCAGGTTGTATGTTAAGAGCATCTGTAAATGTACCAGATGATGATACCCAATTGCTCTACAATGTAAGGATGGCCCATTGTCCACATCCTTGGTATTAGAAGACCCATTTTTTTTGTCAATTGATGGGCATGAAATGGTATCTCATTGTGAATTTAATTTGCTAGTGAGATTGAACATCTTATATTTACAAGTTTTGTTTATATCATTTGGCCATTTTTCTTTTGGGGGTATAACTTCATTTTTCAAATCTTCTGATCCATTTGCAGTCGACTGGGTGTGAGGGATACAGCCATATTTTTTTTCAGAATAACCAGTGACATAATGGATAACCCAACTTTTACCTACTAAGCTAAAATGCCACCTTTCTCAGATAATACATTTAATGACTATAGGTTTTATACCTGAGGTTTGTACCCTTCCTTACTACTCTTGCATTTTCTTCATTTTTATTATAATCAGTCCGATTAAAACACTTGTTGATATTTTCATATATTATTAATAATGTATGACGTGTGTGTCATTCATACTAAGATGTTAATTCCCCCAAATTATTAAACTTTCCTAAAAATAAGGTGTTCTCATTGATCCAGTATGACCATTGCTCCTTTCTGTTCACTCCTAGGCATTCTCCCTTCTCTTGTCTGACTACAGTGACTCTCCAGAACAGTGCTAAGTTGTGGGCAATAGTGGACGGTGAGTGTAATTCTGGAATTCAATACTTCTGGCTTATTTTTCATTATGTCAAAAAATGGGAATTATGGGTACTCAAAAGTTTTTTTTTTCCTTTACAGAATGGATGTTAAAGTTTATCAAATATTTTTCCCATGTATATAGATTTCAGTTCCCTTTTTTGGGGGGGGGGGCTCCTTTCTCTTTTTTTTAAATTGGAGTATAGTTGGTTTACTCAGCTCTTTTCTGTATCTCTTAACAGTGGGAATGTAAAATTTTACATTTTGCATCTGAGTAGTATTACACGTATCTCTCCATCACTATAGTCTCCAAGCTGCTGACAACTTTTAAATCATGTTAATTATCTCTGAAAACCCCACTCATGACACACTCTTTTTCTCATACTTGAGGGGAGACAGGAACCAGGGCAGGAATATTTTATAGATCTCATGTCACACAACCAGACCTTCTACCACTCTGCTCTCCTATGCAGAAAGTCAACAGGAACTTTCTGTCCCTTTTATCTACCTAAGGGCACAACTGCTCAGGGTGCAGGTCTGGAGGCCCTCAGTGCACATCACCCACCCCTCCTGCAGGAGAACAGTCAACACCACACTGTGAACTTATCGTAGAATAGATTTATTTACCTGAAACCATGTCTGTGCAACGCCTGTTACCAGCACAGAAACAAACTGCTTTCTATTTACAGTCTAAGTCAAACATGCGTTGTGATAAATTGACGTTTAGCATTTTATTGATATAAATGCATCACAATATTCGTATTGCACCAACATCTGTCTACTGCTTCTGATTTCATTAAATAAGTTACATTTAATACAGTGCAAAATAGCTGCACACTCAAAAAATAACTGAAGTTATGAACTGGAAGCCTACATTTTTAACCATTCAACACCTGTAGTGTTTTCAATAAATTTATAAATAAGCAAACTGTACAGGGCCAATTAAAAAGTAGCATGTTTCAATGACACCATAGAGAAATCTGGCTACTTACAACTGAAGGCATGCATTACAACTGAATATTGTACATTTATTTAAGCTATGACATCTTGCACAGAGAAATATGGAGACTTGGCTGATGGCTTCTAAGTTCTTGGATAAGGTTTCAGAACCTCATTCTTCTTGCAGCAAAGAAACCAAATTTCTCTGGAGAGGCTTTCTGATTCATTAAGCTAAACTGTACATTTGTAATTATTTTGATTTAAAAGCTAAAAACCCCACTAGTAATACACATTTCCTCCACATAACACACAATGAGTTGGGGAGTTTTTTCTAATTTTCTTTTTCCCCCCAACATCAATCATGCAGAGGGCTGGTAGATGTGTTTCTAAAAAACGCACATGCACGCAACTGAACACCCTTAAATTTCTGCAAAATGGTTTAGGAAGCGGTTACTCCAGTATTGCTGAAAAGGAAAGAGAGAGGAAATCAGCTTTATGAAATATGGGGAGGAAATGTTAGAATAACTAATTTAAGATTAATAGTGACAGATGAAAAGGAATATTCGGTTTGATCTTTTAAGATTTTAAGACTAGCATTTCTGATCAACTGTCCCTGAGGGGTTGCCCACACAGGGTAGCATCCAGAAGCACTGGCTCAGCAACACAGGCCCCTCATGTCACCTGGCTACAGAGAATCCCACCAGGCAGACACTTAATCGCTTCAGGTATAACAAAAGTTAAGAAGTCCTCGGTTAGCAGTGCAGAGGGTAAGGAAGGCGAAGCAGAGTGAGCAGCGTGGTAATCAGCGCCAAACCCCTCTCCTTCCTTCCCCGGGGGCCAGCCTCTGGGCTGCACCCAGTCCTAGAAGGGGAACTGCTTATCACTGTTCCCTTTCAAGAAAAAAGGCTGCAAATTACCCTCATATGCAGGGTGGTGGTTTTGACACAATTTGGTGCATCCGCACTGCAGACACCAACAGGCTTGGCAGACACTGAGCTAACGCTTGTGGTCTTGGATATTCCTGAGGTCTGCCCACCACACAGACATTCAGGGGCCCGAGGCCCCAGTTTGAAGGTAACGTGGCAGCCACTGCTTGTGAGGGAAGGTGGCAGTTGCCCTGCTTGTCTCTGAGCTCCTGCAGCTCTCCCTACCCGACGTGTCACCTGCACTGTGCAGATGCAGAATGAGCTGCTGGCACAGTACCCCACTTAGGAAACGTGTAAGACTGCCACCTCCTGGGCAAAGGGTAAAGCTCTACTAAAGAGGTCAGTCTGGGCATGGGGTGGCAAAAACCAGAACACTGATGGGATGGGCCTTCAGCCCACTTGCCCGTCGAGAAAGAACCTGGAGCAAGTTTCAGGCAAGAGCTGCCTGAGAGCATGTGACATGACGGGTCTGAGGATGGTGCCGTCCTATCCAGCTACTGATGGCGGCAGAAGCAGAGAGGCCAACAGTGCCTTCCTGCGGGTACTTGGTGAGGATGGGGCTGGGTACCTGCTGCTCCCTATAGGACAGAGGCCAGGGATGTGCCCACAGCAGCACTAACTACTGAGGAGGTGCCAATGCAGACGTTTTTTGGCAGCGAAGCCTGAAACAGAGCAGACAAAAGGACTCTGCACCACTGGGTCTTTCCCACTCCCAGCTGTCTGAGTTGAGGGAAATGGGTGCCTAAACCACCTCTGTGGGCTGAAAAGGCCTGAAGCTGAGAAAGCACAGGGTAACAGCCTTCCATACCATTCAACTTACTTTGTAAGGGCCAATAATGATCAAGGAACTGAGTCAGGAAAAGTTGACCACTGAATGGCACCCCACCCAACAAGCTCAGACATGCTGGTTTGGTTTGCAGCTGAGACACATTCCTTGCATTTGATCTGCTCAACCTGTTTCTACACCCCATAACGCTAAAATTGGCAAAATGTACCCGCTACATTCTCTGCCAAGCAAACCAGCTTACCCCTCCTCTGAGAGGCCTCCATGAGCCAGGCCAGGACTCTAAATTAAGAATCCGCCTCCACGTGCCCTTTCTACCCCCTTACACAGAGACCTCTTAACTTCGCAGCACCTTGTCCTGCTTGATACCTGTTAACCTTTCCCCAGACTCTCAGCATTTACATCATGTCTTCTGGCTGGCCCTGTATCCAGGGCCCAAGTACCTTCAAGTACTCACAAGAACTCTTGGGGCTTCACGTGGAGGGAGCTACCACCCTGAATACCGAGCTGCTGCCTAGGCCCTCCTTCACCCTGGCTAATGATGGGGCAGGTTGTTTGCTAGCTGAGCAGAACTATGGCCAATATCTTTTCTCTCCCGGGTACGTTAAAACACAGTTAAATCTCAGCCGCAAAGAGTATGACCCAGAAGGTGGAAAAAGGTGGCCTATTTAAAATGAACCAGGGAATTCCCTGGCAGCCCAGTGGCTAGGACTCAGTGCGCTCACTGCCGGGGCCCGAGTTCAGTCCCTGGTCAGGGAACTAAGATCCCACAAGCTGCGCAGCGCAGCCATAAAAAGAAAAAAGTCATGCAAAAAATGATGCATGAGTTTATTGGTTCAGTTACTTGCTTTCACTCGCTTTTTGCTTTTTAATGAACCAGGTAGCAAGATTCTGGGACGAGTCCTTGCAGCTAACAAAGATCAAAGGAACCATGACAAGTTTTTTGTGAATCCTCATCTTGGCATTTGTGAAGGCACCTGTCAGTCTGACCAAAGCAGAACTACCTTCTCTTCCCCCAGGCCCTCCCCCACTAACATGTGGCTGTGCTGTTGTCCTAGGCAGTGGGTGGCGTCGAGAACAGCTACCCCAGCCCACAGGTGCGTAGGTGCCACATAAAATCGTATGCCCGCTGCTCTCAGGGTGCCTGACATAAGGGGCTTACTCATTAGTGTCATATAGCCAGCTCATTTAGTGGCAGTCACCTTTAGGCTAAAGCATCCAAATTTCAGGGAATACTCACGTTAGTTGATGGATGTTGGAAGGCATTGGAGGAAAACACCACAGTTAGGACTGTTAATGACTTTCACACTGTTGGTTAAGACTGATCTCGAACATGCGCAAACATTTATCATAGTAACGATGGTGGTGGTTAGTGCCACATTCAAATAAAAATAGTTCTATACAATATGTTCATTTGGTCATGTGCTATTTACAGATTTTACAAAACACATACACACACATACACACACACACACACACTTGCCCTTATGTCCTCTACACCAGGCTAAAACAGGCCAGCAGAAACTTGCATAAAAATGTATCACAGATAACAATTAGTGCCTATACACTAAAAATAAAATTCCTACAACTACCTATGCAGCAGAACAGGATCCTTCTTCCCCTCAAGCACAGTAAAACTAAAAGTAAAACTAAGAACTTAAGAGAAAGTTGGACATGTTAGTTCAAACTAAGCCACTTAAGAGTTAAAAACAAGACGGTTATTTTTCTCTGTCCATTTAAAATGTTTTATTTTTCTTTTTAAACTAGATTGTGAAGTGCCACTGAAATAGGCAATGTTGGCAAAACAATGTCTGTTACAATAAAATACATTAGACATTTAAATAAATAACCTTAAAAACTATGTGAGGGGACGTGAACCCAGTCGATTGAATCTGGAACAATGTTTTCTGCACAAGCGAGAACAAGCATACCTCTTGTTAAGACTGATGTAAACAGAACCATCAAAACCCTACAGGAGAAGCAGCCGAGCGGGGTCAGGGTGGAGGTGGGGTGGAGGTGAACAAGGGCCAAGGGGTGAAGGGGTGGGGGGCAAACCAAAAAAAAAATACTGACTGAGGTAGCAGTACTCTGCTCAGTGCAGAAAAATTGGCTTATGAATAAAAATTAGACTGTGATCTCAGATTAAATCCAGATGATCATGCAAAAGACACAATACATGCTATTTAGTTTTAGAAAAAAACCACACACATTCATTTCCTAAAATCTGCTGCCAATTAATTTGCTGACAATGTCTGCTGGCTCAACTATTTTTTTTTATACAAGGATGAGTATTAAACAGAACACTGTACATGCTTTTTCATCTACAAAAAAATATTTGCATAAAATAGTGTTAGTTCTCTGTACATGTCAATGGACACTTTAATTATGTGTATAAAAAAGGAAAATCTTGCCCCACTGGAGTCAGAAAAAGCAAAACAAAATCTAGAGTATGAAACCTCCTTCACCAGCCAGTATGTTCATGTGAAAATTCAGCAGAAATAGACAGTTGCTTTAAACAATAAAAAAATTAATTGATTAAGTTAAACATCATCTTTATGCAAAACTGTCAGTCAAGACCAGAACATATCACTAAAGTTAGTGTCTGTGCTATAGACCCAGATCACCAGAGGCATTATGAGCAGCACAAAGGGCCAGGAGATCCCATCGGTGCATGCTGAGAACGAGCAGGATTTGGTGGCAGGCTGCACACACTCTTTACCAGGTTCTAGGTAGTTGCGGGCCACAAACTTGAGGGTCTCATCCATTAGAATCACAGGCAAGGAGATTTTCAGCACCATCAGCCACTGGGTCAAATTCAGTGGTGTGATCTGGAAGATAATCTGAAACACAAAGAAACCTCATCAAGCTCCCCAACTTGCTGGACAGGCAGCCAGGCCCCAGCCCAGGTTCCCCCCACCGCTTACTGGCAAGGGTTCCACGTAGAGGATTAAGAAATGGAGTGACATGGACAGGCAGATGGAGCCCACGAGCCAAATGTTCTCCCAAGGGGGCATCCTCAGCAGGGACTGGTTTTCAGACAAGCTGCAGAACAAGGAGAGGTAGGTGGGTGAAATGTGCCTGCTGAAAGGGCAAAGGCATATGCCATCACTGACAGAGACTGTTCAGAACCACACTTCAATAAAGCGACGGCTAACTTGGCATTGCCTATTGCCTACTGACCTAATTCTATTAAGTTTCTACAGTGGCAAAGTTAAGGAAGAATGCTGATGTAGGACAGACTTCCAATTTAAATCTAGGCTTCAGCATAGCAATCCCATTTCAGTGTGTTTCAAAGCTGCTCTCAATTGCCCTTGACACTTAGGCTATTTTGAAATTTCCATTTTTGTCACTGGCTTAATTAGATGATACTGTTTGTCTCAATGCTAAAGGGCAAGAGCTCCTTCCCTGTGGGCACTGGCACACAGGGGTGCAGAAGTCCCTATTTTTGGCCACTGCTGTCTCTTGAAGAACATGTGGCTAAGCACTCCCACTACTTCCTGGAGGTGATGATGACTTAAGCTCTTAAAACCGGTGCTGCTTGTTCTTCCTTTTGGGGAGGGCGGAGCTTTCCTGTGATTCTCAATCAACCATGACACACACACAATCCCCCAGCGCCCTGGCTATCAGGCTCTTGCCCCAGCATGCTGAGAAGACTCACTGACCTGTTGAGGGCGTTGCACATCTCTATGGTTACTAGAACAGAGAGCGCCATTGTCATTGGGTATGGGGATTCAAAGACTGTACAATCCACTCCTTCAAAGTCCGGGTTGTCCTCTTTACACTGTAGGAAATGGCTCTGCAACAAAAGCCCAATCAAGTTCCTGATCAGCCAAGGACATTTCCAAAGTCCACACCAAGCCCAGAACACAGACCCACACAAAATCTCACCGCATTTCCCAGAGAAGCCCTGGTCCTTCAGAATAACCTTAGATGCAACTGCTTATTGTTAAAGTATTAAGATTATTTGACTGACATCCAAACCATAGAAAGCTCAAGGACAACTTTGTTTGTGAAGACTTACAACACTTTGCATCTAAGGTACAGAAAGAAAGGTGGCTACGTACCAGCTGGTAGAAGGACACTCTCGGACCACCCTCGGCAGCAATGAACCACCACGCAGCAGCACCCACAGTAGCAGCGCCAACGTAACCTGGGAACAAACATCATGACACTAACACACATGGGGTTTACGGCCTGCAGCGTTACTGCAGGTGCTGCCTCGTGGGCCAACCCCTAGGACAGAGATCAAAGACATGGTATGTCAATGAGCCTGTGCTGCCACTAGCACCTGCTCGCTCGCATCAGATAAAGCAGCTAAGCTGACGGTTTCCGCAATGAGAAGGGTGTCTGTGGTACAGAAGAACCAGGCAACTTTTCCTCCAGAATTTGTGAGGAAAAGCACCTACTAGAATTGGTAGGACCTTTACACTAGCCATGCCCTCTGTAACCAGCAGCCAGTATGTTAAGGCTGCAGGCACGTGTTCTCCATGTAAGGAAGGCCATGCTGTGCTGGAGCACCAGATGACACCCGTCATGACTTTCTGGCAAACTCGTGCTACCAGTTATACACTAATCTATTTGCTCCATCAAAGGCCTGGCAGAACCTTTATATGGAAAGGCCATTAGAGCAGTTAGTGCAGAACGCTGGCACATGGCAGTGCTTGAAGCCAATTCTGGGACCATCCCCTCCCCCACCCCAACAATTTTGAATTCAGCAAGTTTATTATAAAGAAGCAACAAAGGGTAGTGGAGAACACAGGCACTTGAGAATAAGAGACTGTCCCAATGCAGTAGTATCCAGTAGTATCCACTGAAAGGTCCAAGTGCACCCCCTCTAACCCAGCAATTCCAACAGAGCAGTAGGCAGGTGGTGCCCAGCGATGAGGCAGCTATACTAGTACTGATGTAAAACTACCCAAAAAACAGAAATACAAAAAGACAAGGTTCAGCATACAGATGTGTACAGCATGCCATCGCTTGCGAAAATAAACACCTAAGATGGATCTATTTGCTAGAGTATCCCAAGAAGGCATGCCGGAGGGGAACCAACTGGTTGAGAGCCTTCCTGCTTTATGCCACTGTGTGCTTTTTGAGTGTTAAATCATGTGAACATATTAAAACAAAACAGTTTCCTATGGGACCCTAAGGAAGTCATTTAACCTCTCTCTGGGCCTCACTTTCCTAACCTATGAAACGAGGAAGAGAGAAGCAGCATCCTGGGTCAGGACGAGGTCTACAAAGACAACACATGTGGAAGAACCAACCACTGCTGATGAATGCACAGATCGCTTCTCTCACTTAGGGAAAGGGGGACTTCGTTTTACATCTTGGTCATTTAAGGCCTCAGTCGTCCCTGTATTTCCTTTGCCCATAGATTAAATCTGAGAACCTCATTCACAAAGGCCCATGGAAGAACGAGGATGCTCAAGTAAGGGACTAACTTTACTGTAAACTGGGTATACACATACACAGCTCATTAAACTGCAAGAGGGCAGTCTCCATATTTTGCTACCCTAATATGGGGATAGAAAAAAATGTGCTTTTAAGGGATGCATTTACAAAATTTGGACTCAAACATTCGTTTAAAAATCAATAATATAAAAAACTGTACTCACAGCCAATAGCCAGGTAACGGAAAAAGAGCCACCCACTGATCAGTGGTTCCTTTGGGTTCCGGGGTGGTCTGTTCATAATGTCCAGATCAGGAGGATTGAACCCCAGTGCAGTGGCAGGCAGGCCATCTGTCACCAGATTGACCCAGAGCAGCTGGACAGGAATTAAAGCCTCAGGAAATCCAAGGGCTGCTGTTAGGAAAATACTGTTTCCATCCAAGGAAAGAAGAAAAAGACCCCAAATTATTTTTGGCCACTATTTAAAATAACATCACCACTCCATCTTCCTCCATAAAAATCAGTGGACAGCAATGATTGTTTTAACTTTTTCCCTGGGCAATCATAAAACATTTATTATATCCAATTCCAAATTAACTTTTACAAGACTAAGAATTTTATGTTACCTTATATAGTTAATTTAAATTCATTTCTATGTTAAAGTGCATCCTTTGCACACTGGAGCAGCCATCGACAGCCCTCCTGAGGGCCAGAGGAAGTACCTCTACCTTCACAAGGGCCTCCTTCATCTTTCCCGGCCCTCCCTCTCTCCTGCTGCACTAAGAGGAAAGCTGCTGTCACATGAAGAGCAAATCTGGAAAACTGGTCATCACAAGCCAAGGAATACACGTGACCTGTCATAGGGACCCACCAAACAACTTCCCCGACATTGGACGAGATGAGGTAGCGGATAAACTGCTTCATGTTGTTGTATATCGCCCGTCCCTCCTCCACGGCAGCCACGATGGTGGAGAAGTTGTCATCAGCCAGGACCATCTCAGAGGCGGTTTTAGCCACTGCGGTGCCAGAGCCCATGGCAATGCCGATTTCAGATTTCTTCAGAGCAGGAGCATCATTCACACCGTCTCCAGTCTGAAAGGGTTAAAAACCCACCACTGGTTTACACCTGCCACCTAACACGCTGCCAACAAATGCTCAGCCATCCTAAAGCCAGGGAATGACGAATGGAGCTGCTGGGCCTCTGGACAACAGAATTCTCTGGGAGAGAGTTCGTTTTTTTAAGTTGGTGTCATAAAACACGTTTTACCTGGGAAATGTAAAATTGCCAAACGAGCTAATAGGTGACACTTCAGAGGGAAGTGGGACAAAGGGGACTTCAAATTATCTGTATTACTTTTTTACCAAACAGAACACAATATGGCAGTCAAGACAAAATACTTGTATCCAACATGGATAAATCTCAAGTAGAATAAAGGCAGACTTCAAAAATATGTAAAACTATAATATATATAAAGACCAAAAACGGGCAAAAACACTTAAATATTGTCTACAGATACAAAACTATCATTCCCATGTATGTTTTCTATACTTTTACTAAACACCCAGTACTGAATTCAGAATGGTGCTTTCCTCTGGGAGAGAGAAGGGAAGGGGGAGGAGAGAGGAAGGGAGGAAGACAACTATAATAACTGGTTTCAAGCAACAAAATTAAGTTGTTTTTAAGAGTGTGAAGTTTCACAGATAAGCAGCAGAAAGCAAATATGACACAATGTTAACATGTCTCCGTGAAAAAATCAGATGCGAGGAAGAATATGGGAAATGCTTCATCAACAGGTAGCTCTTAAGAGAACACATCACCAGTACATCTCATCTCAGGTAAGGCTATCCAAAACTGGGTGACAAGAGTGTGGATTATGTCCTGAATCAGCTTTCAGAAACATGAGATACAAACGTGTATATTTTAACCACAAAGATAAAAAAAGATATCACCAAATAAATATTTCCCCTGTGACTGATTCAGACTTCCAGGTCTTAAAACTTCTCCAGAATCTTCCATGCATGCAACATACAGCATGCCAACTACTGGTCAATAGAACCCTTGAGAAACAGCCCCAGATCATGACAAAAATAAAGAAGTTCCAAATATGGGAGCTATTACTAAAAATTTAATGGTCAGAATTAGAATCTGCTGTGTTTGTGCAGTCTGTTACCCGTACATGTCTAAAGACACTCACCATGGCTGTAATCTCATCAAAAGACTGAAGAAATTCTACAATTTTAGACTTGTGGGAAGGTTCAACTCGAGCGAAACAGCGGGCATTCAAGCAGGCTTCTCTTTGGGCTGAAGGACTGAGCTCATCAAACTCCCGACCCGTGAAGGCCCTTGATGTCACATCCTCGTCCTGCCTGAAGATGCCAATGCGCCGGCAGATGGCCACAGCGGTGCCCTTGTTGTCACCCGTGATCATGATGACCCGGATGCCTGCCTGCCGGCACAGCTTCACAGAGGAGGCCACTTCAATTCTCGGAGGGTCCAGCATGCCCACACAGCCAACAAAAGTCAGATTGGTCTAGAGTTAAAGAATCACCTTATGTCAAAACAGGAAATTCTGGTTTTTCCTCTAATGTGGACAGCAAAGGTTTCTGCATTTTCTTATGACAGAATTCACACCATTGATATAAATCCAATGAAGAACAGTATTAATTCCAATAAATCAGAAACAATTAAAAATCACTACATTCTTGTTACCAAATAATTCTTTAGCTTTCATAATAATATTCTGAAATGAGGAAAAAAATATACCGAGGAATAAAAACATTTTGATAGTGGCCAATTAGTGGCCCATAGTACCCAAATTTGTTCCCTGTTCAAGGCTTCAGGAAGTCACATACCTGATATGAAAGTATTCCGTGAGCAGAAAAGTAGACGGAATCTCTCCACTTGGACAATTTGACCTTCAGTAACTAACAAGTGTTTTAAAAATAGCCTCAATTTTTAAAACATCTTAATTTACATGAGAGCTGCAAAATAGGTTTTTAGCCTTGATGATTCTACTTTGAAAGTTACAGGCCTGTATTAAGTTGCTAACTGTGTATGTTTGAAGCAGCAGTCTAAATTATAAAGGTAATACATTTGGCCTGCAGAAAAACAAATAACCGCACCCTTTTCTCGGAAAAAGCAACTCATTTGACCTTTTATTGAAGGAGTGCTGTCTGAACACAATGAATGTGCAGGATGTGGGCAAAGAAGCTTTTCATTAGCTAACCTCATATTTAATAAAGTTGGCAGAGTCCTCCAGGTTCATTTCTTCTCTTCTCAGTGGGTTGTCGTGAGTGGCCAGAGCCAGGCATCGCAGTGTGTCGCTGCCACTGCCCCATTCCCGAATGACAGACATGATCTTCTGTTTGACTCCAGGAGTCATGGGGACTTTAGTACTTCCAACTCGAATGTGGGTACACCTGTCAATGACACCTTCGGGGGCACCCTGGAAATGTTACAGATTTAGATCAACAATTTTATTTATTAGCTCACCCAGGATTCCAATCCTGGTTAAGAACATCTCAACTGCAATCTGCTGTACTTGCCTTCACAAACATTTTGCTCATTGATGTCCGACTTGGTTTGTTTGGTGTACAGTAAACCGACATCGATTTTCTATCACGTGAAAACTCTAGAGTAAATTCTTTTTTCATCAACTGTTTAATGACCTATAAAGAGAACATATATGCAATATTATTGGATGGCAATTTCTGTACATTTTTGATTTGTTAAACATTCACTAAGTACCTATTATGTGAAAGGCAATGGAGATACAGCAACAGACAAACAAGTTCTCACCCTCATAAAACTTACCCTCTAGTTTGGGAAAGACACACTAGAATGTGAAAGTAGATTATAAGTGCTACGGAGAAGAATATTGAAAAATAAGCAGGGAAGAGACAAAATTATGTATGATTGCGCTTTTACATAACGTATTGAGAAGGCAGTATTTGAGTAAAAATGTGAAAGATGTGTGAGTGTGGCAGAGAGAACAGATGTGCAGGCTGACGTGACCTGGCACGTTCAAGGAGCCTCCAGGCCAACATGGCTGGAACAGAGTTTGCAAAAAAGAAGTGAGAGGTTAATGGCAGGGGTGGCAGAAGCAGGTTGTAGGATCTTAAAAGTCAATGTAAGGCATCTGGCTTTTTTAACAGGTGAAACAGGAAGACAATGGAGGGTTTCGAGCTCTGGCAGTTAAGTATTAGCTGAAGCAGGGGCAAGGAACACCACTTAAATATTCTAAATAGCTTTAGATAGTTAGTGGGTACTATATTAGATGTCAGCACATGGACAGTATTTAAAAGTCATGAGGTGAGAAGAGTTAAAGGGAGTAACTGCAGACAGAAAAGGGCGAGGACTGGGCCCTGGAACCTCTTCACCTCTGGTGGGATGTGGAAGATGCAGCCAAGGAGATGGCAGGGGACAGGGGGCGGGGGAGGGAGGAGAACGAGTGAAGTGAAGGACTTTCAAGGGGGGAGAGACTGACAGGATTAACTGACAGCTCAGGTAAAACGAAGACTAAGAACCTTCAGATTCAGATTTGGACTGTCTATGTATACAACCATGTTACCTACAAAATAAACATACTTTATCCTTCCCAATTTTTATATCTTTGATTTTTCTTGCCTTACTGCATGAACTAGGACTGCCAGTACAACACTGAATAGAAATGTTGAAAGTAGAAATTCTTCTTTTGCCATTAGATATGATGTTAATTTTGTGTAAATACACCATCAACTTGAAGATAAGTTTGTTGAGTTTTTATCATGAACTGAGATTAAATTTTATCAGATGCCTTTTCTACATCTATTTAAATGATCTTACGTTTTTTTGCCTTTATTCAATTATGTGGTGAATTACACTGATTTCTCCCTAATTCAGACAAGTATTTAATAATAACTGTAGAAATCCCAAAGAACCTCAGCATCCAATGTAGGCAATTACGAGTGGACTGAAGCCATCCTCTCAGCAAGAGTTGCCCCAAGCAACAAAGACAATCACTATGAATTCTACATTATTTGATATATTACTTATGTATTTAGTTTCCATTAAGCATTTGTACCAATGACTCTAGGAAGACTGAAAGAATGGGTAGTGATTCTGAGTGAGGTGTGGACCTCGGCGCCAGATACATCCTAGGGGGAGAGAAGAACAAAGCCATTGCTTCCAGTATCAGGGCTGTGAAGATCAACAGTCCTATTCAAATGGGCCACTAGGCCTTAAAAAGCTGGTCCTGCTCTATTCACCTCTGTACTATGAAAGGTTCTTGCTTTCGGGGGTGGGAGGAGTGGGCAAAAGTTCATTTCTGGGAATTTTCAGTGAGTGAGCCCCATGACAGTCATTTCTGATCCCTTCACTCAGCTGCTGTGGCAAAAAATGAGGCAAAGGAGGGCACAGAGCAAGAAAATACTTAGACCGCAGACTCTTACAGAACGGACACTCCTGCCCTTATCTGCAGTGGTCATTACAATTAACGTACCACTTTTTTAAGTTCCATGCTGCTACTTGTTTCCCTTCATTGAGCAGTTACAGGTCTAGAATCATATAATTCTAAACCTCAGTCTCTGTGAAGCTGAATCTTCGGGTTGCTTCTGAGGGGTTTAGTCACACCAACTAATAATAGAGCTGTCAGACAATGTGGCTTTGCAAGGATTGGCCCCCTGCTTAATGACAATTGGGGTGAATTCCCTATAACAGAAACAAAGGGCCTGGATGTCTATTTCATGAAAACCATGTAAATCGGGGCAGGATGCCATAGGAGCTGCCCAAGACCCTCACGGCAGTGAGACTGTTAGTTGTGAAGCACAAATAGGGCGACTATACTTCAGCTGAGACATCCTCCACGCCGGTGCGAGTTTTGATTTCTCGGGATAGTATAAAGGAGGCAAAACAATGTAAAGGAAACAGAGTGCCAGAGCAGAAGTCCAGTTCTGCCTCACCCTGTCACCCACCTTAGGCTGCCTGTGCCGTGTGGTGCCACCCTACTCCCCCAAAACACACTGCCTCCTAATCTGCCCTGGATATCCAGGGGAGGATGAAAGAAAGGAAACGTAGTGACAGCTGACAGCTCATTTAGTAGAAATGAGTCTTGCTTTTGCATAACTAGGAAAGGCTATATTTTTTAAGTTCCCATTTCTCCTTATTCTACCAGGAAACCCTGACTACAAATCAAAGAAGTGCTACAAAGAGGAGCCTCAAGCACTAACTGGCAGCCATTTGGAGATGACAGGTACTAAGAGATTACGTGTAGTAGAACCCAATTCCAAAGAAATCTAAGCTCCAAGGCTGGGAGGCAGCAGGTACTGGGAATAGGTCTGGAGACCCACCATAGGTCCTCCTGGCTACAGCACCCTGCACTGCACGAAGATGGTGTTCACCCTGGTGCAGAGGGGCAGGCGTGTTTCCAGGGTGGTGGATTGTGGGGGTGGGCCCAGACAGAGACGCTGGGGCCTGACCTGCTTCCTTCTTAGGTACCTTCTGCTCCTGCCTGGCATCACAGTCCCTTCAACCCGTCTTCTCTGGCTTCTGCAGTTCCCATTTCTGAGCTTCCTTAGCTCGCTTCTTGGCGCCATGCTTCTTCTCTTCCTCTCGTTCCACTTGTACGTGCCGCTGCCTGTTACTCTGACCTTCGTGTGTTATAACATCTTGTTTGCACACTGCTTACGCTGCTTCTCATCTAAGCAACCACTCACCACTCTGGCTAGGACAAAGGCTGGATCTGTCCTGCAGTAAACTGTCAGTGGATTCTGTGTCCTCGCACACTTGGTACTGCTGGACCTGAGTAAAACCACCTGCAACAGAGGCTGGCAAACACTGGCCATCTGGTCAGCCTCCAGCTCCTGGGTCTCCTCAACAGACTGGTCCATCCTGCCTGCCACTTTGTTCAGCCCAAGAAACCCAGGCTCTGGGGCTCCGACAGGCAGGGGGAAGGCAGCTGAGGAGCCACAGATTTGTCTAGTGTCTAGGGCAGACACGCCTGCACCCTGCAACACTGCCACCTCACTGAGCTTTGAATGTCAATGGAGTTGTGGTAATTCTGCTCAAATATAACACGTCAAAGTTTTGATATATTACTAGACTCAATCTGCTAATGTGCTGAGAATCTCTACTTCTATCGATATATCATGAAGAATACTAGCTTGTAACTTCCTTTTCTTGTCGCATCCATGTCAGGTTTTGGTATCAGGGTTATGCTGGCCTCATCAAATGAGTTGATAAGGGTTCCATTTTCTGCCTTTTGTTTTTTTGTGGCCATGCGGCACAGCTTGCAGTGAAAGCACCGAGTCCTAACCACTGGACTGCCAGGGAACTCCCCCAAACTGGTATTTCTTTAGCGTTATGCAGAATTGGGCCTCAGGAATTTTTGTGGGGTAGATTTTTAATTATAGATTCAATTAATATAACAGACACAGGATTATTCCATTTTTCTGTGTCAGCTTAGAAAGCTGTGTTACTGAAAGGACTTGTTGATTTCTTCTACGCCGTCAAAATTGTTCAGAATAGCTTTCTGATCTTGTCTTTGCTATTTCCCTTCTACTTGTATTTGATTTGCTGGTTTTCTACTTTCTTCAGATGGAAGCTTATTTATCTTTTTGTTATCAATTTCTAGTTTAATTCTTTCACGGTCAGCGACCGGCTGTATTTCAATCCTTTGTAATTTGTTGAGTCTTGCGCTTCATGGACCAGCAATATGGTCTATTCTGGTGAATGTTCCTTATGCATTTGAAAAGTATATTGGAAGTAGCACGATACGGACTTCCCTGGTGGCGCAGTGGTTAAGAATCCGCCTGCTAAAGCAGGGTACATGGGTTCAAGCCCTGGTCTGGGAAGATCCCACATGCCGTGGAGCAACTAAGCCCGTGCACCACAACTACTGAGCCTGCGCTCTAGAGCCCACGAGCCACAACTACTGAAGCCTGTGTGCCTAACACCCTTGCTCCACAACAAGAGAAGCCACCGCAATGAAGAGCTCACCACAACTAGAGAAAGCCCGCATGCAGCAACGAAGACCCAACACAGCCAAAAATAGATAGATAGATAAATAAATTAAAAAGAAGTAGCACAATAGAAATAAGGGTTGGACTGAGTATATTTAATATACAGTGTTGTTCCATATCCTGATTTTTCAACTGCTTGTTCTGTCAATTTTTGAGATAGATGTGTTAAAATCTCCAACTCTCATTGTGAATTCATCTACTTTCCCTTTTATTTCTGTCAACTTTTGCTTCGTGTACTTTTTAAAATTTTTATTTATTTATTTATCTTATTTTTGGCTGTGCTGGGTCTTCGTTGCTGCATGCGGGCTTTCTCTAGTTGTGGTGAGTTCTTCATTGCGGTGGCTTCTCTTGTTGTGGAGCAAGGGCGTTAGGCAGACAGGCTTCAGTAGTTGTGGCTCGCGGGCTCTAGAGTGCAGGCTCAGTAGTTGTGGCTCACGGGCTTAGTTGCTCTGTGGCATGTGGGATCTTCCTGGACCAGGGCTCGAACCCATGTCCCCTGCACTGGCAGGCAGATTCTTAACCACTGTGCCACCAGGGAAGTCCTTGCTTCATGTACTTTAAATGTGTTAGTAGTACACATGCATAAACAATTGGACCATTTAGCACAAGGTCATGGGCAACTTTGACAAGAGGTTTTGATAGACGAGAAGGAGGCAAAAGCTTGACTGGAGTGGATTCAAGAAAATGGGAAAAATGAAACAATACAATACATAAAAACAGCTCTTTTGAGAAATTTTACTGTGAAGGAAAAGAAGCAGGGTGCTTAAGACAAAAGAAAGTTTTTAGATAAAAAACATACTATTGGGCTTCCTTGGTGGCGCAGTGGTTGGGAATCCGCCTGCCAATGCAGGGGACACGGGTTCGAGCCCTGGTCCGGGAGGATCCCACATGCCGCAGAGCGGCTGGGCTCCTGCGCCACAACTGCTGAGCCTGCGCTCTAGAGCCCGTGAGCCACAACTGCTGAGCCCATGTGCCACGGCTACTGAAGTCTGCGCGCCTAGAGCCCGTGCTCTGCAACAAGAGGGGCCACAGCAATGAGAGGCCCGTGCACTGCAACGAGGAGTAGCCCTCACTCGCCGCAACTAGAGAAAGCCCACGTGCAGCAACGAAGACCCAACGCAGCCAAAAATAAATAAATTAAATAAATAAATTTAATTAAAAACAACAACAACAAAAAAAACATACTATTATTTCTCTAATGAAGATCCAGTAAAGATGGGAGATTGATAAGCAGGAAAGATGTTGGGGCTTACTAGACAAGGAGCAGCTGGGTTTTGCTGGGAGCAAGAAGAGTCCATTTCACAGCACCAGGGGAGACGGCAGACCTTATGGGCACAGAGGCTGCATGTGGAAATTATCCATTGATTACTTTTATTTTCGTGGTCAAATGGCCAGACCATTTTACCTTATAGTGAGTATGGGGAAGGAGATATTGCAAGTTTGAGGAAATAAGGTATATACTAAGTTATCTAAGAGAGTAAGAGAGTGAGCAGACTAAGAATATATGGTCTGAGTGATGGGCAACATGAATAAAACACTAAGCTCAAATACTGACCGAGTTGCAGGCATTTGCTCGTTCTATTTTAGAAAGACCCTTCAATTCAGTATCAAATACATTCATCTTCTCTACCAGGCAAGTGAGAGCAGTCTCTGTAGCTTCTCCAACTTTTTCATACACACCCTTCGCCTGTAGTAGTTAAAAGCATACAAATTACAAAAAGGGAAAAGTAGTAAATTTTCTTTAATAAAGACTTTTTCCATAGGTGGACAATCTCTCGTCCATCGTACCATTATTCTTTGGGCCATTTTATCCTATTCTGGAGCATATGATCCAGATAATTAAAAATAAACTCAAAGCACAGGTGTGCATTTTATCTTTTTCTAATAATTAGGTCTTTCATTTCCCTTAACCATAAGAAGCCAATAATCACAGTATTAGTTCAAACATAGCTTTCAAACAGTATTTGTAATTCCTTGTCATTATTTATCATTCTACAGAGTTTACATTCTGTTTCTGTTGGGGACTGGCTTGCCTTTAGAAACCGAAGAATTTATCTCACTGTTTATAATTAAAAAGGGAGGAAAAAAAGGTTTTCTGTTGGTTAAATTTTATATTATATCATCATCATCATCATCAAAACAACCTTCTAAGCCTCAGTCTGTCCTCTAGGACATAATGTTACCCATCTTAAAAAGCAAGGTCAAAAAAAAAAAAAAAAAAAGCAAGATCAATACCCTATACTTTCAGGAAAAAGTATCCTGGGTTTTAATCATTTATAGTAACTAAGCTATACACAGAAGAGAACATCAGTATGCTACAACTCCTAGTTAAGTAACTGCAATGCTCAGTCACAGAGAATATATGAAAGGCTCCCAACTTCCTTTGGGTAGGGTCATGCTGGCTCTGATAGAGATAGGCTCTTAATGGAAAGGGAAAATAAAACCAGGAACCCATACTTTCAAAAAGGGAGGAAGGAAGGCTGGATTTTCATTCCACCCACCGCACCCTTGAACTACGAACAGCCAGGTCTAGTTTCTCATTTGTGAGGAGGCTTACCTCATTGTAATCCAAAGCAGAGTCATTACAGAGAGCACAAATTGTTGCCAATTCCACAAGACCATCATATTGATGACATTTCACTGGTTTATCATCTTTATGTCTGTCAAAAGAAAAAGTAACTCTTAGAACACACTGTGGTCATCTCTATTGATTTTTATTTAATTATTTACTAATAAATAGAATTTTGTGGACAACGGACTGGCAAGCATTCAAAAGAAATCTGATGCTGGAGACAGAATGTTTCTCTGGTATCAATAGTTAATCAGTAAAGACCAGGAATTCTTAGTTAATGAAATTCCTCCACCACTGTTATCAATGAAAAACAAACAGGAATTCCCTGGTGGTCCAGTGGTTAGGACTCGGTGCTCTCACTGCCAGGGCCCCGGGCCCAATTCCTGGTCAGGGAACTAAGATCCCGGAAGCCGTGCAGTGTGACCAAAAAAACCAAACCAAAACCAAAACCAAACCAAACCAAACCAGAAACCCCATTTGAAAATTTAGGCTTCAAAACATGAAAAAGGGTCACTGGCCTATACAACCTGTAATATCAATTTCAATTTCCAAAGTATGTATTATCAATTTTGTTTTTAAAGATAATGACCTACTCTGATAAACATGAGCCACATTAGGAAAACTGTCTGAACATTTTAGAGACACTGCAAGTCTATACAAGCACCAAACTACCAGAGTGGAGCCTTTAAAAGACAAGGAGGGATTACTCACATTTCTCCGATAGGTGCATATGTTGATCCAGTTATGGTAAACTCATTAAGGGAACAAGTATCACTGTCAACTTTGTCCAGAATGAACATCTACAGAAAAAAAAAAGCTAAGTGTTGAAAAGGTATAAAAAATATGCTAGAAAAAACATATAACTTTTGCTAAGACAAAAAGTATCAATGTTGATGAAAGTGATTAACTGAAGCTCAGCATGAGGAATATTGTCCCTTATTCCAACTGGACACCATTAAGACTGCCTCCCCCATCCTCCTAACAGTCCGAGAAACAGCACCACCGAGGAGCTGAGTAAATAATAAGCAGCAACAGCACCAGACACAGAAGAGAACCCATGTGAAATCTGAGTTATGAGGACTCTGGGTCAGTCAATTCCAAAGACTCAGCAGTACTCTTTAAGTTTTTTTCTTTTTTATTAATTTTTATTTATTTATTTATTTATTTATGGCTGTGTTGGGTCTTCGTATCTGTGCGAGGGCTTTCTCTAGTTGCAGCAAAGCAGTACTCTTTAGAATGCTCAGAATTCCAAATTTCAAATGGCTGGCTGAGGAAGTAACATAGGTATTCCTGCCTTAGAGCTAACAGTAAAAGCTTAGGAAGAATAAACTCACATTTCAGAGTTGCATAAACACTCCCCAAGTAAAATAAGACAAATTGCTTCTCTACTTCTTCCTACTTATTTTTATTGTGGCAATAGCTCATTTTCTATGAAGCTGCACAACTACATGTATACAGTAAGGAGCCCGCAGAGCTGAATGAACTGATGCTACCAAGACAATACAGATGGAAGCATGCTTAGGAAAAGAATTCTTAATTTTACAGAATAATAAAATGACATAAGCTAGTTTCTTAAAGATGGCTTTTTTTTCTTGGTTTGCTTTCCAATTATAATTCAGAAGTCCAGTTTGGAATGATCAAACCATTCTACAATAAGGAATTTTTAGAATGTTAAAGTGAAAAAGGGCCATGTAATGCTTTAAAAACATCTTTTCAGAGCATTCTGACTCATATTCAGTAAGAAAATCTGCTCATTTTTATTTTAAAATAACTTCTTTTGCCTCATAAGATTTGCTTATTATATAGCACATATTTTTTTCCCCCACATCTTTATTGGAGTATAAGTGCTTTACAATGTTGTGTTAGTTTCTGCTGTACAACAGAGTGAATCGGCTATATGCATACATATATCCCTATATCCCCTCCCTCTTGAGCCTCCCTCCCACCCTCCCTTATCCCACCCCTCTAGGTCGTCACAAAGCATGGAATTGATCTCCTTGTGCTATGCAGCAGCTTCCCACTAGCTATCCATTTTACATTTGATAGTGTATGTATGTCAATTATAGCACATACTTTTAAATTCCAAAAGCTTCATTTCAAAAGTACACTCAGAACTAAATCAACCTTGGAACTGAACTAAAGCTATGAGTAAGAAAAAACAATTTTTTAAAAAATTAAAATATACAATGGGATTTAAAACTGTGATGACTCCTGATAAAAGGTGCTAGTTCAAACACATATAACTGGTGTGTCAAATGAGGAAAAGATTCATGTCCAAGGTCACATGCAGCAAGATCACCAATCCCTACAACTTCTTTCTAACAGAAACAACATCTAAAAAAGGAAGCTTGGCACAAAGCTCTTTCCAAAGATGTCTGACATTTACAGAAGAGGAAACAAAGGACTAGAGAGGTTAAAAGATGTGCTCACAGTTACACAATTATTCAGTGGAAGAGAGAGAACCAGGTTTACCAATGTTTCCCATCAGAAAATTCAACTTTACCTTTCTAATAAAAGTTGTGTGACCCTCGGACACGTCGCAACTTCTCAGAGCCTAAGTTTTCTAACCTCTTGAGCAGGATTACCATACGAGTCAAATAAAGTCACATGTGAAAAATTAACTGCACTAAGCCTTATCAAAGCCAGTTGGCATTATTATTACTATACACCATGCCATTTCTTCAATGACACTGTTTATAAAAGTGGAACTCTTTGGGTCTATACCAGAGTCCAAAATATTCTAAGACATTCAGAATTCTAACCCACACCAACTCAATCTGAATGCACATGGGCATTTTAGACTGCAAGCCAGTAAACCATTTAGAAACTGTATGATGAAAGTATCCCGAAGTCAAGGGCAGTTATGCAATCCACTGCAAGAAACCTCCTGTAGAATACTGATTAGCATCAGCTTTCTGTCGCCAAAGGTAGAACAGAACAAAGAGGCAAGCTATTTCTTCAATAGAACATTTTAAATCAAATCATTTAAGGGAAAATATAAGAACAAAAACATTTTTTATCATGAACTGTGTTTTAGTCTTAGTTTGAAGTCTGAAGCCGCCCCAACCTTACCATTTTTTAAAGATTACAATTTCACACACTGCTTTACCTTCATGGACATAAGGACTATTCTGAGGAATTAAAGCTTACAGTCTAAGTTTAAACAATTTCCTGGGGGAAACCAAACAGGTAAAATGAAATTCCCTTTCTCTTCCCCAATCAATCAGCTTTTAGCTGACAACTAGCTTTTAGCAGATTCGTCCAACATTTTTTGGTTCCAAGGAAAGAGAACTTAGGTAGCTCAGTTACACCCTGCATCTACTCAAGAAACTCAAGACAAGCTAGAAGCTTACCACTTGAGAGAACACCCCAGTGTGTTTTAAACACCTGTCAATTCACTCTAAATCTGGGTTTTGGACAACACAAAAAGTTGAGGGTGTGTATATCAAAAAAATACCATGAATATAAATTTGGCAAGAAAAAGATTCCGAGGGTTCAACTATTAAAACAAGAACAATTTCCAATGCTAAAAAAACATTAACTAAAAACCTGGAGATAAGGCCAAGGGGAGGATGGCATGTCCTTTCAATGTCATTCAGAAGCATTACTTAAAACAAGCACACTCAAAGATTTAGTGTTTTGGAAAAATTTAACATTCTTTCACTGTGCTATTATCAAGGGCTCATGTTTTATGAAGTTGTGGCTTTTTGTCCTCTATAAAAGATAACCTTAGTTTTACTGCCCTATAGGATATTAACCAGTTTTTGTAATCTAACACACATCAATTCTATTCTAATATTGAGCACTTCCTCACATGGTCCTGTAACCAGTTTTACCATCTTACTGATTCTCCCTCATTGAATTAATGAGCCAAACAGAATCTTTGACATGTGTCCACTCAATATTTGTATGAGTTGTGTACCTTTTGGAAAATTACTTTGCCTTGTACAAAGTAGTAGTAGTTTTTTTGTGTGCGTGTGTCAATTTTATATTTAATTTATCCTTCCAGTTTTATTGAGATATAAGTGACATACAGCACTGTATAAGCTTAAGGTATACAGCACAATGATCTGACTTACGATCATCATGAAACGATTATCACAATAAGTTAAGTTTAATGAACATCGTCTAATATATACAAAATAAAAGTTTTCTCCTTGTGATGAGAATTCTTAAGATTTACTCTCTTGACAACTTTCATATATAACATACAGCAGTGCTAATTATATTTATCATGTTGTACATTACATTCCCTAAGACTTATTTATCCTATAACTGGAAGTTTGTACCTTTTGATCACCTTTATCCAATTCCTCCCCCTCCCACCCACACCCCCACCTCTGATAATCACAAATTTGATCTTTTTCTATGTTTGTTTTTGAAGTGTAATTGAACTAAAACTTCCTGGTGCATGGGATAGTGATGCGATATTTCTAAACATTTCAAAATGATCATCATGATAAGTCTAGTTCTCATCTGTCACCATACAAAGATATTACATTATTATTGACTGTGTTCCCTGCACTCTACATTTCATACCCATGACACACTTATTCTGTAACTGGAAGTTTGTACCTCAATTTCCCTCATCTGTTTCTCTCATCCCCCCCCCACCTCAAAGTTGTTTAAACAAAACCTAGGGAAATTGAATTACATGAAAGAACTTCATTAAGCTGTACCATTACATTATTTCTTTAGTTCTTATTTTGCTAAGGGAAGGTTTAAAGTTTTTAATTTTATCCCCAAGTGATGGTCAAAACAACCTAAGAGGGCTTCCCTGGTGGCGCAGTGGTTGAGAATCCGCCTGCCAGTGCAGGGAACACGGGTTTGAGCCCTGGTCCGGGAAGATCCCACATGCCGCGGAGCAACTAATCCGTGCGCCACAACTACTGAGCCTGCGAACCACAACTACTGAGCCCATGCTCCACAACAAGAGAAGCCACTGCTCGCTGCAACTAGAGAAAGCCCACGCACAGCAATGAAGACCCAATGCAGCCAAAGATAAATAAATATTTTAAAAAAACAAAAACAAAAAAACCCCCAAAACAACCTAAGAAAGGAAGGATGAACACAGAGAATGAAGCAAGTTAAAGGCAATTATTTACTTTCCAAGAAGAAAATATGTCTCATTCAATGTGTTAAGGAAGTACCAATTAGAATTTTATGTAGGCAGGTAACTAGCTGGTTTATAGAACTCTTCCTTTGAAGCTTATGTTAACATACATACACTTAGAGAGAGAAGAACAGGGAAATAAAGTAAGCATAGTCACCTAACACATTTACAGACTGCTTACAGTTATTTCCCCAGTACAAATATATCAGCCATGTAGATAACCTTTACTTCATGACATAGTTTTGGGAATTAAATGATTAATTCCTCTGAAGTGTAAGAAATTACCCTGGGCTCAGGCTACACATACAACCCAATTTGCTTAAAGCACATAAAAAGGTATCAAATTATAAATCAAAGGTTTTAAGATACAGCAATCCCACTCGTGGGCATATATCCAGAAATGATGAAAAGATATATGCACCCCAATGTTCATAGCAGCACTATTTACAATAGTCAAGACAGAGGGAGACTTCCCTGGTGGTGCAGTGGTTAAGAATCTGCCTGCCAATGAAGGGGACACGGGTTCGAGCCCTGGTCTGGGAAGATCCCACATGCCGTGGAGCAACTAAGCCCGTGTGCCACAACTACTGAGCCTGCGCTCTAGAACCTGCAAGCCACAACTACTGAGCCTGCGTGCTGCAACTACTGAAGCCCGTGCACCACAACAAGAGAAGCCACCGCAATAAGAAGCCTGCGTACTGCAACAAAGAGTAGTCCCCGCTCACCGCAACTAGAGAAAGTCCATGCACAGCAACGAAGACGCAACACAGCCAAAAAAAAAAAAAAAAAAAAGACATAGAGGGACTTCCCTGGTGGTCCAGTGGGTAGGACTCCACGCTCCCAATGCAGGGGGCCCAGGTTCAATCCCTGGTTGGGGAGCTGGATCCAGCATGCATGCCACAACTAAGAGTTTCCATGCTGCAACTAAGAGCCCGCATACAAAGAGGTCTGAATGCCGCAACTAAAAAAAGACCCTGCATGCTGCAGCTGAGGCCCAGCACAGCAAAGAAAGGAAGGGGGGGAGGGAGGCAGGGAGAGAGGGAGGGAGGGAGGAAGACATGGGAAGAAACCTAAGTGTCTGTCCATCGATAGATGAATGTATAAGGAGATGTGGTATATAGATATACAATGGAATATTACTCAGCCATAAAAAAGAATGAAAATAATGCCACTTGTTATATGTGGAATCTAAAAAAAGGGTACAAATGAACTTATTTACAAAACAGAAGCAGAGTTATGGATGTAGAAAACAAACTTATGGTTACCAGGGGATAAGCAGTGGGAGGGATAATATGGGAGATTGGGATTGACATACACATACTTCTATATATAAAATAGATCACTAATAAGAACCTGCTGTATAACACAGGGAACTCTACTCAATACTCTGTAATGGCCTATATGGGAAAAGAATCTAAAAAAAAAAGCAGGTATATGTATATATGTAACTGATTCACTTTGCTATACACCTGAAACTAACACAACATTGTAAATCCACTATACTCCAATAAAAATTTTTTAAAAAAAGGAAAGAAAATAATGCCACTTGCAGCAACATGGATGGACCTAGAGATTATCATACTAAGTGAAGTAAGTCAGAGAAAGACAAATATAATATCGCTTGTATGTGGAATCTTAAAAAAAAAAAAGATACAAATGAACTTATTTACAAAACAGAAATAGACCCACAGACATAGAAAACAAACTTATGGTTACCAAAGGAGAAAGGGGGGAGGGGGAGGGGGGAAGGGGGAGGAGGGATAAATTAGGAGTTTGGGATTAACATATACATGCTACTATATATAAAACAGATAACCAACAAGGACTTACTGTATAGCACAGGGAACTATACTCAATATTTTCTAATAACCATGTAAAAAAATAACTGAATCACTTTGCTGTATACCCGAAACTAACATAACACTGTAAACCAACTATACTTCAATAAAAATAAAATAAAAAAATAAATCACACAGGGAGCTCTACTTCACTTCGCTGTACAGTAGAAACTAACATAATATCGTAAAACAACTATACACCAATTAAAAAAAATAGTAATTAAAAAAATAATAAATCAAAGGTTTTGATGGCATGAAGGCATATTCTTAGGATGAATCAACAACCATAACCTGCAAAGATTCTGAAACTATTCCCACTTACCCTGCAGACTGACATCTGGTTCGTTGTCAGTGTACCAGTCTTGTCCGAGCAGATAACAGAAGTACAACCAAGGGTTTCCACGGAAGGCAGACTTCGAACAATGGCATTTTTCTTTGCCATTCTGCGAGTTCCAAGAGCCAGACAGGTGGTGATGACAGCAGGCAGACCTTCAGGAATGGCTGCTACAGCCAGGGCGACAGCAATTTTAAAGTAGTAAATAGCACCTCTGATCCAGGAGCCTCCATGAACTGGGTCATTGAAGTGTCCAATGTTTATGATCCAGACCGCAATGCATATAAGGGAGATGACTTTGGATAGCTGTTCCCCAAACTCATCTAGTTTCTGCTGGAGGGGTGTTCTCTCCTGTTCCGTGGCCACCATTTCATCCCGGATCTTGCCAATTTCAGTGTTGACTCCAGTTGCCACCACCACACCCATGGCTTTGCCGGCAGCAATGTTTGTACCCTAGGACAGAAGTAGAGAAATGGTTACAAGATTAACATCACACCCAATTTAAATACTGACGAGTAAACTCAGACTTGTGTGGATTTTCAAGAGCGCACCCAGATTCTCTCACCACATTCTACTGGGCCTTCCAGTGGCAATCAGCCATCTAACTTTGATGATGAGCAATACCTCACGCAGGCAGTGTGGTCCATCTCTCCCTCATTTGATTCTCCATGAAATTAGAATGGTACCTATTTGCCCCAGAGCCCTCTACACTGGCCCACCTGGAATCTCTATTCACAATACTGAGCCTGGCTTGCAGACTAGCTTTGGGCTGGGACAGCGCTTAACCCCTCTGTGTTCCTGACTTTTCATACTTCATACAGCTCTCAACCCTAAGCATTCTCCACCTCTGGCTCCAACAACTCAACCCCTCCTACTTCTATCACCCATAGTAAGAAGGGCAACCAGGACCATGGGCTGTCCTTGAGGACCTCCACCTTAGCACTAGTATTCAAAGATCAATACAATCAAGTGTAAGGTTCCCCCCACCCCATTTTAATTCCTAATGTTGGAAGAACAGAGGGCTTCATTATTTTCATTGTAGCTCTACTTTTTTACTTACTATGGGGTGGATAGATTCCCATGCTAACCCACAAAAGCCCACTACTTGAAATACCACTTTAAGTTCTAAACAAACGAAAACTATAAATTTCCCAACTTTCTGTTTCAAAAAAATTTCACAGAAAAATTGAAGTAGTACAATGAACATCCATCCATTTTCACCCAGACTTGCCAACTATTAACGGCTTCCCGCATTCGCCTTCTCTCTAAACACACACTGAACTACACACAGTTATCATCCACATCATTTTGAAAACATCCCTTTATAGGCTAAGTCTTTTCCAAACAAAGTACTCACAGAAAAGAGCATGTTCTTCTTATCTTGATTGACGGCCCGTGGGTCAGGGACGGGGTCAGTGTGCTTGATGACAGAGACAGATTCACCTAAGCAGGTTGTGATACAGAAGGTTTGTTTAGATCTGTGCAGTCTGCAACTAGAACCTTGGTACCCTCATCCACTCATGCCACTACCACTCTCAGGAAAAAGAAAAAAAGGCCCAATTCATTCAAAAGAACATAAACTAGTAAAATTCAGTAATAGAAACTAATTTCAAAGAAAAAAAATCAAAATAAAGGAATTTAATTTTGAAGTAAAATCCCAATTACCTTTATTTTCTTGAATAACTATACAAATTTAGTTCATTTTCAGGTATCATTTTATACTCTAATATTGTGAATGTAGATTTGTTGTATACATATATACACATACACTCTGATACTTAAGACGGTGAAAGTATATTTACTTTTAACAAAATGAACAAACTGTAGGTACAGTATATGAATACTGAGGATCATCCACTGGAAAGCCTGTTTTTGTTTTTGTTCAATAATGCCGAAGATGAGAAATGAAAACATTGTTCTAGAAATATTTGCACGCAGTAATCAGACCATTCTATTTCAATAAACCAAAATGAAAAACAGCAAGAGACTAAGAAGTGAGTCTACTAAGAAGCAGAAGTCTCCAAGAAGTAAGAGACTACTTCTTAGAACTTTCACAATGTCTGAATCTGGTTTCAACTTAACATCACTTATGAAATGCAGTTGATCCTTGAAAACCGCAGGAGTTAGGGGCACCAACCCTCTGCACAGAACTTATGGTTGGCCCTCCGTATATGCAATTCCTCTATATTTGCGGTTTTGCATCTGAGGATTCAACCAACTAGTATAGTGTAAGTACTGTAGTACTTACTATTGAAAAACATCCGCAGATAAGTGAACCCACACAATTCAAACCCATGTTGTTCAAGGGTTAACTGTATATAATGAGGGTGAAATATGGCCCTAGTTGTTAGGCCAAATTTCAGGTAGCAAATTTCACTCTAAAAATTTAACAAAAGAATCTGGTTCTTCAATCTAGCCTAAAACTAGAGTATGACTTTTAAACAAAAAAACAACATTCAAGAAACTCTACGGAAAGTTTTAAAATGGAAATTATTTTTGTAGGCACAATATGAGAATTTCATACATTCAACCCAATCAATTCCCTACCATTTTATGGCTTAATCTAGCTTCCAGGTTGTTGCTGCTAATGGGAGTTTTAGTAGATAAGCTATTCATAAAGAAACAATAAAAAACACAGAGCCCAGGTTACTCACATCCCTACTTCTATGACATGAGTTGCTTTTCAAAGCTAATAATCAGATAAATCTTTGAATTTTATATTTACTCTCTATTTAATTCAGGTTAGCATTGTGTTTAATCTTCTGACCACCTTACTTCCAGTTAATATGAACCCTCCACCCTAGACTGTGCCTGTATCAAACAAAAATGGGAAAATGTTCCAAACAATCCCAAATCTAAGTGTGCAAACTTTAGGTAGTAAACATTCACCATTTTGGAGGGTGCTAACTTTTGTTAATTGTACATCTGATTATTGCAAAGTATGTCAGATGTGAGATTAGCATTCCTGGAGTCTATATTTTTCCTGCTTGGAAAAAGAACACTAAGTAATTAATTCACTTTCCACAAAACAGAGAGACAACAACACTACTTCAAGCTTAAGAATATTACCTCTGCTACTGAAGGAATTTGTAACCTTTTAAAAAAATTTTAAAAGGTAAGTTTAAATCAAAACTAATTTTTAATAAAATTTAAAGATAAATAGGCCTTATGAGATGAAAGCCAATTGTTTTTAAATCATAGCTTTACCTCATGTATTGGCAAAAAGCCTAACTGATAAAGCATTAAGAAATAAATATCCTGGAGAGGATTAAGAGACAGTGAGGCAAGAAGTCAACTCAATTATTAGCATGGAATCTGAGGGAGCCTTCAGAAATTAAACAACCTCCCAATACATAATATTTACCTGTGAGAATTGACTGGTCAACTCTTAGAGTAGTAGATCTGATGGAAGTTAATCTTATATCAGCAGGAACTTTGTCACCAACTAATTGGGGAGAAAAAAAAGTCAGCTAAAATAAGCAACTTTTGCAATCATGTTACATAAAAACTGTCTCCAAATCAAACACAATTTTTAAAGGAAATAAATAGCCTGTATACAGCACAAATATATAAAAATCTGCTATAGGGAATTCCCTGGCAGTCCAGTGGTTAGGACTCCGAGCTCCCACTGCAGGGAGCACGGGTTTGATCCTGGGGAACTAAGATCCCGCAGGCCACATGGCATGGCAGGGAGGAAAAAAAAAAAAAAAAAAAAAAATCTGCTACAATAAGCAATATAATCAACTTATTCTCAGGGTCATAAAAACTCTTCCTGGATAGATACAAGATTTGAAGTACACAAGAAGAGAATAATGATGCTCGGGCAAACAGCTATAAGTACACATTATTTGCACACTTACACACACACACAGCATGGTGAAGGGGACTGAATTGTACAAGCCATGATTTATTCCACTAGGAAAGCCAAATTACCATGAACAGGAAACAAATGCCTCTATAAAAAGATGTTCAATTAATATCACTCATAAAAGAAAGGCAAGATAAAACTACACAGAGAGACCACTTTTAAACTATCAAATTGACAAAGGAGTTGAGAAAAATGCACCAAGTTTGAAAGGATGTATAGAAACAGGGCTTCTTATACAGGGTGACTGTAAGATGTGGAAAGTTTAGTTTTAATAAGCAAAAAAACAAACCAAAACAAACAAAACCAGAGGCACAAATCATTTAGAGGCAAGTGCATGAGCAGATATTAATGAAAACTCGGTGTTAGTGCACTGCTAACAAGGACAAACTGAATATAATGTCACTAAACATACCATGTAATGTTAGTAACCCATTTAGTATTCTTAATTCAACTACGCGTCCAGACTTTGTGACGACCCTATATATACTGCTGAGTACAAAGAAAAAAACTTACAAAATCTCTGGAGGGCAAACTGGCAATACATATCAAAATTGCAAAGCACAGGAGTTCCCTGGTGGTCCAGTGGTTGGGACTCCACGCTTTGCTTTCACTGCTGAGGGCGTGGGTTCGATTCCTGGTCGGGGACCTGGGATCCCCGCAAGCCGCATGGCGCGGCCAAAAAAAAAAAAAAAAAATGCAAAGCACAATCTTTTTATCCCATAAATTCCACTACAAAGAATTTATTCTACAGATATGCTTGCTGTATGTGGTTAGTTTTTTTTATCAGCAGTAGAAAAAAGAGACAACTCTATTCATACTAAAGTAAAAACTTCCTCTAAGACATACTATACATTAAGTGGGGAAAACACAAGTGTGAAGCATCATGTATATGGAGCTCCACTGGTACGAGAAAATACCTCTGGGAACGTGTAACAGACTTGTACCACTAGGGAGCAGGGCATGAGTGGCAGGAGACTTTTCACCTTATACCCTTTGGTACCTTTTGAAGTTTGAATTATCAGATAAATGAATAAACCTCTTGCATAACCTCTAGAAGATCTTTAAGTCAACTGAGTTTTCTTTTCTGGGCCAAAGAGTCCCTTTAACAGCTCTTAAACAGACCATGTCTTAGCCCCTTTCCTTGACGTATTTGAAGTAAATGCCACAACACAGACCCAGCAACAGATAAAGCCAGTATTTCACCTGCACCTTGAGAACAATGCCCAGTGTACTGTAGGTGTTCAAATATTGCTGGATGAGTATGCATCAGTACCAAAGCAACTGGACAGTAAAAAATAAGTATACAACAGCTTTCCCTGACTTTCTGAAAGGTACTACGGTGGTTTTAGAAGTCTTATGCAAGGACAGCTAAAAGTCAGAACAAATAAGCACAGTCCCCCCTACAACTGCATATGGTATTTTTAAGTTAAATCTTAATTTTAAAGACTTACCCTACTGTACTGAACTGTAACTGTCACTGGTTATACATAAACTGGCAAAACAGCCATTCTGTCCAAGAAGTAGGTTTATTTCATTTGCTAAACCTTTAATTTAGTTCTAATTTTTCTGTATCTCAGAGCTTTTAAATTCAGGGAAAGTATGGTATGCTTTTTGAGCTCTAGTTCATGAAACAATCCTGTAACCTAAGTAGGAAATGTGGTCACAAGGTGGCACAGAAAGAGACTGCCAATATATAATCAAGAGGCAAAGATCATCCCTGCATTTGACTGCAGGGACACATTAAGGTGAAATTCTTGCTGGAAATGCTTATGCAACAAACAGCAATATTCAGACTGAAGAAATGAGAACCTTTCATTTTAATATAATTCTGCTCATACTACAATAAAGTAACCATACCCTAAACTTTAGTGACCTTCAACACCTAAAATACCCCATGAAGATAAAACTTTAAAATCAATTTAGGGAATCCCCTGGGAGTCCAGTTGTTAGGACTACACACATTCACTGCCAAGGGCGCGGGTTCGATCCCTGGTTGGGGAATTAAGATCCTGCAAGCTGCACAGCATGGCCAAAAAATAAAATAAAATAAACTTAAAAAAAAAAAAAACAACACCTTTTTCTGTATTAGTTCTGTTTGTCATAGTAAAAAAAAAAAAAACTTTTTCTGTATTACTTCTGTTTGTCATAGTTAATTTTATCCCACATGACCCTGAACATGAAAAGAATGCAAGTTCAATGATGAGCATATGACCCTAAATGGAAAAATTACCTGAAAATGTTCCTTTAACGTCTGAAGCAATTTATGTCATGATCCTACAGGAGCGGAAAACTTCTAACATGGTATAGAGATCGCCACAATCTATAAGCATGTCTGCACTGTAACAACTGAACATAAACCAGCAATCTAAAAGCACAATGCCGGGAATTTCCTGGTGATCCAGTGGTTAGGACTCCTCGCTTCCACTGCAGGGGGCACAGGGTTCGATCCCTGGTCGGGGAACTAAGATCCCGCATGCCAAGTGGTACAGCCAAAAAAGAAAAAAAAAAGAGGAAAAAAAAAAAAGGCAGACGGTATCATTTTATACTGAAAGTTGAATCTCTTACTTCTTTTTAAACAATTTCATGTATTAGCCCTAGCTCATACTCTCATATACCTGGCCACAATTTAATTAAGGCCAGCAAATCTAATATTCAAATTGAGGACCCAAAAGTTATATCTTGCCATTTACTTTGCTGTGTTTCAGTGGAAGCTCAGAGGATTAAAAATGAATGAAAAATGTGTTTTTGAGGCAAAAAATACCAAGATTAAATTTCTTTCCTGGGTAACACAGTCAACGTATAAGCTACTAGTTTAAGGTGGGATTGATACTATATATGCAGCATTTAAAATTATATTTAAACTGGCACGACAAAGAAACCAGCTATTTTTCCCCCTATATGTCTGTCTTAAATATATGAAGGCTGTCTCTTTGCTGCACAAAAATTGTATTCATATACATTTAATTATTGGTTAAATATTCAAGAATGAGTCAAATGTCAAATGCTAATGGAGGGACTTCCCTGGTGGCGCAGTGGTTAAGAATCCACCTGCCAATGCAGGAGACATGGGTTCGAGCCCTGGTCCGGGAAGATCCCACATGCCGCGGAGCAACTAAGCCCATGCTCCACAACTACTGAGCCTGTCCTCTAGAGCCCGTGAGCCACAACTACTGAGCCTGCGTGCCACAACTACTAACGCCTGAGCACCTAGAGCCCGTGCTCCGCAACAAGAGAAGCCACCGCAATGAGAAGCCCGCGCACCTCAGTGAAGAGTAGCCCCCACTCGCCGCAACTAGAGAGCCTGCGTGCAGCAATGAAGACCCAATGCAGCCAAAAATAAATAAATAAGTTTAAAATGCTAGTGGAACAAGTGACTGGGAAGTCCTTAAAAACTGACCTCAAGCTCTTCTTCACTTTTCTTCCATCCTGTAACAGCCATTCTAAAATTAAGAGATGACCTGGGGGCCTTTTATAAACTACAGAATCTCAGGACCTGCTCTTCAAGAGTCTGGGGTCCAGGAATTCATATTTTAAAGAAATTCTCCAAGCACACTTATATTAATTAAAAAATTAATATAAGAAAAAAAAAAAGCTTAGTACCTGGTGTCACAGGTCCTGTGAAGGGCCTGTTTAGAATAGCCTTTACTATGTGCTGTTTCTCATGTGCCACGTATGCCACAGCTCTAGACCAAGAAGACCCTAAATCCCCCAACACTTGGGAAATGTACTACCTTAAAGTTTCACATTTAATTTGTTTCCATTATAAACCGATCTCTTTGTGGAAAGGTACTAAATAGCATAAATCCAAACTGGTTTTAAAAACCTGCCAAATTCTAGTATTCTCTTAGCTAGAAAGACCCTCCCTCACATCATCTTGACCAACCCAACTCATGTCCTCATTTTAGACAGGAAACTAAAGGTAGTAAGTAAAAGGAGTCTTGCCTAAGGAGCCTCAATTAATGAAAGACTTCCTTTATCTTACTGTATGACTCTGTGCTTTTTGTTTGTAGGAGTCAATTTAGGATTAAATCTGTTAGGAAGCTGGTTGTCTAAGGAAGTGAAAAATCCATGAAAGCAAAGATTCAATGAATACTTTTCCACTAAGACATAATTTTCCTTTGTCTGCAGGCTTCTGTGAATTCCAGACAAAGAGTTTTGTACATGAGGAGTAGGCAGCCTGTTCTGATGATCACATCCAGTGATATTTCCCTGATGGGGAATGTCAATGCCCTTAGGGCAAGTGGTAGTGGAAAATTCTTACTCTTGCCAAGGGGATGCTCTGCAATAATTTCCTCTGAAAGTTTTTTTGTCTCTTGAGTTCAGGCAGTGTAATAAAAGAATAAACTCTGTTATAAACTACCTTCTATTTGTTTAACATCTGACACTTCAAATTCAGCTCTTGGCTCCTTAAGTCTGTAGCTCTTTAAAACCTGCTATCACAGATTTCCACTCTGAACAAATTCTTCAATGTATACTTTATGCTAGGTTACCAAGAATGCAAGTAAAAGTCATTTAAAGGAAATTATTACTTGGCCACATTTTAGAATCGAATGAACACAAGCTTTCTTTACCTTAAAACCTAGGAAGGAGTTTTATAAAGCCAGGATACTTTAACATTGTTTATATCATTACGTCAAAAAGACTGATGGTTAAAATCAGCACTACTCAGAAAAAGCCTTTTTTGAATTAATTACATATAAGGAAAAAAATCTAGTTTATTGTGGCAAATTCTACCAGTTATTCAAATCTTTTTTTAAGAGAAAACTATACATAGGATCAGAAATTATCTCCTAAATACCACTATTGTTTCTGGGTTTAGATGGTTCTGAGGAAAAACAACCCACAATAGAATTAATTAACCTAAATTACTTAAACATTTAACTATGACTCAAATACTTTCACTCTTTGCAATTTGAGTCATAAATTTTGTAGTCAAGAAGAATGAATGAAATTATTCATTTGTGAAGCCCTACTTGCCTACTTAAAACTACTTCTAGGCCTCAGGGTGAGCATGGAAGGAACATTACAAACTGCCATACTTTATATCATATTTGTTCCCAGTCTGGTTTTTTGGATGTATTATCTATGATGAAATGAAACTCATCTTTTAAAAATGCAGATATATAATTCTTTTCTTTAAAACATTTCAAGAGCTTCTTCCTACTAGACTTTAAATAAAGTTTAGTGTCTTAACCATGGTTTTTAACACCCTCCATGACCCAATTGCTCTTACTTTTTATGACTCTCCCCTTCCCTCTAAGCTTCAAACACAATGCTCTTCAGTTCCTCAAAGTTCTGAGTCTTCACAAAAAGCAAGGGTTTCCTTGAACTTCCAAGATTAAGGGATACCAACCTAATAGGGAGCTGTCCTTTCCTAACACTCATCACATTACATATTTGATGTGTCTTCCCCACTAGACCCAAAAGCTCCAAGAAGGCAGTCATTTAGTCACCACTGATTTCCCAGGTCCTGGTATTGTGCTGGCACATAGTGGCTACCAAGTAAAATATATGTTAAGGAATGAAGTACCTGCACACACATTATTTTCTTTAAAAAACAAGCACCAGAAACTTATGATAATTATCAAGTTGAAGAATGTCACAAAGCTGGGAACAACGAAAAAATCAGGATCCAAACAGACCTTAGACTTGGTTGAGCTGAATGAGGTTTAACAGTGATTGCTGCTTAAAATTTAGACTAAAAACAAAATACATGTATGCTAGTGGAGGACTAGACGTAGTGGGGAAAGAGAAGCATGAAAAAGACTCACGGGTTTTAGCTGGTAGGGCAATTAAGATTGCCAAAGAAATGTCCTTATGTGTAAGAGTGGAGGATAAGGTCTAGAATATCAACCAGACTCCATTTACATTAACTGCATTCAAGTCTGGGCACCAAAAAAAGCCATCAAGATGGTAAAGGGTTTAAAAATAATTACATGAACAACAGAAAGAGCCAAGACTAACCTGAAAATAAAAATTTTAGGATACACCACACCATTAACACTTGAGACTCCCAGTTCTACCATGAACTGCCACATGCTTTTGGACAAGTTGCACGCTCTCAGAGTTTTAGTTGAGGTCTCCCCCCAGCTCTGAAAGGGAGACGAATTTATCTTCAACTACGTTAACAGGCCACCATAGGAAGAGGAATCAGACTTCTATGTGCCTCCAAAGCAAAAAACTAACGTATAAAACAGACAAGTATATTTTAGCTCCTTATAAAGGAACATTTTATAATAAAACTGGCGTAATATATAACTACCAATAAAAATGGCATGGCGGTTCCTAGGCAGGCAAGTTTCTAGCTACTAGAATGGAAGATAACTGGCTCATTAGATGCTGTGGAGGCAGCCCATCATTAGGCAAATTTAGAGTATACAATATCTGGGATACCAACATAAATTCCTCTTTATTACAAAAGTAAAGTATGCTTTTTACGAGGTGAAAACCCATCCCTCGCTCCCTTCATCCAAATATCTAGCTGTTAACAGTATTTATCAGATACCTTTCTCTATGGATAACACTTATTAAAACTTCATTAAAATAAAAATCACAAACCTCCTTTTACATTAGTATATACTTATCTGTCTCATTCTTTTTTAATGGCTACATAATAATAATACCTAAAGCTAAAGCAATAATCTCTAAAGCTAAATTTTGGAGAATGCTTATTCTATACCAAGCACTACTACAAGAGCTTTATGAGTTACTAACTCTTAATCTTCACAGTTCTAGGGAAGGTCTGATTATCTTCATTCCCTGTTTACAGATGAGGAAAATGAGGCACAAAAGGCTAACTTGCTCAAGGTCACAGGTATTTCACAGCCAAACTGTGGATGGACGAAATTAATCAGTCACCATTTTCATAGCCATCTAGGTGTTTCCAATTTTCCTATTACAATGTTATATAGAGAACATCTTTGTGCACTTAGATTACTTCTGGAGAAAAGATTCACAGAAACAGAATTTTCCTACAAATGTATACTTCCACCAAATTTATTTTCTTGCCATTTCCCCATACTCTCAATCTTGTATTCTTCTGACCACTGTTAACACCAAACACTTTATTTTTTTAAATTCTTTTATCATCTTCAAAACAAAAGTTGTTTTATATTTTTACATAGTCAAATCTGGTGATCTTGGTGGTTTTGTGTCACACTTAGGAAATGTGCTCCCTATACCATGTCTTTCTTCTAATTTTCCCCAAATCTTAATCACACTGATAAGGATTGGAAAGGTTGGCACTTATTGGTACTGTGACTATCACTGAGTCACAGGGAGAGGGGAGAAGGGGAGGAGATGATTACAGGAAATGAGGAAATGCCAGCCCCATGAAATTCAGGTCAGCCTTCAAGATCAACTGGTCCATCATGATCTGATGACTGGGGAGATCTTTCTGAGTTCTTCATTTCTCATAGTTCTTAACGTCTTAGCTACTCTCAAAGTGATGAATAAAGGGCTCTAGGTCTCAAAACCCTCTGCTTCTAATACATCCACGCTGATTTCTTTCTTTCTTTCTTTTTTCCCACGCTGATTTCTGTTTTAGACTATTTGCTGTTCTGCTTATATACAAGTTCTTAAGATTAAGAACTTATATCTCTACGCAAAGAGATGTAACTTACGGGAACAACTGAAATAATGATTTCTACTGTTATTTGGTTACAGATGGCTTAGATCTACATCTCTAACTAGCCTTGTTCTCCCATCCTTCTTGTTGTGAAACAACTGCATATGGGGGAAAAGGCAAAAGACAAACCTTATTTGGTCATGTATCTTTGCTTCTATTTCTCTGAGCTATGTTTAATCATTCGAGGAACAGGTGAAAACGGTTTATTCTAACAATATTCCAACACTATGTAAACTGCTTAATCAGACAATATTTTACTAACTACACTGTTTAACTGTAATCGACTTTTCCCATTTTATTGAGATATAAACCAGCTTGTAACACTGTAAGTTTAGGGTGTAAAACATCTGATATACACATACAATGTGAAATTACTACAATCAGTTAATATCCATCACCTCAGTTACAATTTTTTCCTTATGATGAGAACTTAAGATCTATTCTTAGCAACTTTCAAATATGCACTTCAGTTTTGTTACCTACAGTCATCATGCTGTACATTACATTCCCAGAACACATTTGTCTTAAAACTGGAATTTGTACCTTCTGACCACCTTCACCCAATTCCCCCACTCCCCGTCCCTGGCAACCACCAATCTGATATACGTTTCTATGAGTTTGCTTTCTTAAAGATTTACATGTAAGTGAGATCATACTGTACTTGCCTTTCTCTGACTTATTTCACTTAAGATCCATCCATGTTGTTGCAAACAGCAGGATTTCCTTCATTTTTATGGCTGAATAATATTCTAGAGAGTGTGTGTACACATCACATTTTCTTTATCCATTTATCCATCGATGGATACTTAGGTTTTTACCATGTTTTGCCTATTATACACAAATGCTGCAATGAACGTAAGGGTGCAGACCTCTTAAGGAGAGTGATTTCATGTCTTTTGAATATATACCCCAGAAGTGGAATTGCTGGATCATATAGTATATAGCCATACCTTGGGGACACGGTGGGTTCAATTCCAGACAATCACAAAAGCAAATACTGCAATAAAGCGAGCCACATGGAAGATTTTACACTATACTGTAGTCTATTAAGCGTGCAATAGCATTGTCTAAAAAAAAATGTACATACATTAATTTAAAGACTTAATCACCTAAAAAAAAAGCTAATCACCTGAGCCCTCAGTGAGTCAATCTTTTTGCAATAGTAACATCAAAGATCACAGATCATAAAAATATAATAATAAAAACTTGAAATATTTGCAAAAAATGCAGTATCTGCAAAGCACAATAAAGAGAAGCACAGTAAAACTGGGTATGCTTGTAACTTCATTTTTTAAAACCAAATAGCTAGAATCTTGGGGTGGATTTCTAGGGAGAAGGGCAAAAGAATCCCCTGAAATTGCATACAAGATTTTGAATACGTGTATTTGGGGAAAGAGTCCACAGATTTCATTAATTTTTAGAGGACCTGTGATCTAGAAATGATTAAGAACTACTGCTGTAGACTTCCCTGGTGGCGCAGTGGTTAAGAATCTGCCTGCCAATGCAGGGGACACAGGTTCCAGCCCTGGTCCAGGAAGATCCCACATGCCGCAGAGCAACTAAGCCCGTGTGCCACAACTACTGAGCCTGCGTGCCAAAACTACTGAAGCCCGTGCGCCCTAGAGCCTGTGCTCTGCAACAAGAGAAGCCACCACAATGAGAAGCCCACGCACTGCAACAAAGGGTAGCCCCTGCTCACCACAACTAGAGAAAAGCCCGCGCCCAGCAATGAAGACCCAACGCAGGCAAAAAAAAAAAAATCATACTAAAAACAGCCCTTGAAGGACATCCCTGGTGGCAGAGTGGATAAGACTCCGCGCTCCCAATGCAGGGGGCCTGGGTCTGATCCCTAGTCAGGGAACTAGATCCCACATGCATGCCGCAACTAAGAGTTTGCATATCACAACCAAGGAACCCACCTGCTGCAACTAAGACCTGGCACAACCTAAGTAAACAACAACAACAAAATAATAAAAATAAATATAAAAACAGCCCTTGAGCCAAGGATGATTTTCATTTTTAAAGTCTTTTTTTAAAAAAAAAATTTATTTTTCCCTACAGAGACTGTTTGGGACCACAAAAGCCAAAATATTTACTAGGTAGCTCCGTTAAAAAAAGTTTGCCAACCCCTCTGCTCTACAGCACAGAATTAACTTTTCTGATATTTGTGTTAGGGAGCTCAACAGGTATGGATTAAGTGTTTGCTGCCTGTTCAGTCAGGCTTCTCCAATCCTTTTTTCTAAAAGCAAAAGAAAAAAAGGCTCATGGCCCCAGCTAAAAAAATAAGGCTACATTATCTGAATCATACATCTTTTTAGCCAGTAAGCTCCTTAGGAGGCTACTCCAATTACCCAGTTCTGTAGAGGTTAGGTTAATTTACTTTGTCCAGTGTCATATGGAATTAGGATAATAACACAGGTTCTTATATGAATCAGTCATCTTTCTATTTTACAACTTTATCTTTTCTTTTCCTCAAATGCTTGGAAATGCCACTTCATACATGTTACTAAATTTCATTACTGCAAGCTATCAAAAGTGAAACTTTTCTTCCCTTAAATAGTTACCAAGTTTAAGAATTATTATTTTCATTTAAAAAATCCTGAAATTGCTGGCACTACTGCTGAATATTTATTCTTCATTTTAGGAAATATAAAATCAACTTCTCCAGAACCTAAATAAAGCAAATGCAGTTTTATGTTGAGACTCATTTCTATCACCTACATAATCTTAAAATATGATTCACTCCAGAGTATACTACAGGACAGAAGTCATCTGAGGATATTTATGTCCTTGCACTAGTCATCAACTCTGGGTTACCAAGATACAAGAAGTTTGTTTTAAACAACTCTGAAGGGACTTCCCTGGTGACGCAGTGGTTAAGCATCCGCCTGCTAATGCAGGAGACACGGGTTCGAGCCCTTGTCCCGGTAAGATCCCACGTGCCGCGGAGCAACTAAGCCCGTGCGCCACAACTACTGAGCCTGCACTCTAGAGCCCACAGGCCACAACTACTGAAGCCTGTGCTCCTAGAGCCCATGCTCTGCAACAAGAAAAGCCACCACAATGAGAAGCCCACGCACCACAACAAATAGTAACCCCTGCTCACCGCAACTAGAGAAAGCCCGCGCACAGCAACAAAGACCCAACACACGCAAAAATAAAGATCAATCAATCAATCAATCAGTAAATAAAAAATCTGAAAACAGTCGCCTTGAGAACTCAGTAATACCCCTCCCGTGCAAATACTGAAACCTCCCCAAATTCTAAAGTTAAAGACTTTCAGGACTATCATAGCTCGATTCACCTTGATAATATTGGCAGATAATACAGAACGCTTAAACACTGATGTTCATTTCTCATAAAATTATACCTGATTTTATTACTTTTGGTTTCCATCCATCAGAGAAATATTTTCCTGGCATTAAGATAATACAAAATTATTGTGGCTTCAGAAGATGAACACATGGGTAACTGTCTCCATATTTTTACTTGCCAAATCAATTTTATTTGGTTCCTGTATTGTAGATAGTTAGAAGTATACGTATGGTTTTGCTATGCATGCTTACACAATGTCTTCTTGGAAAGGTTATTAGTTGGTATAGCAACATCTAAAATATAACTCCCTTAAACCCCCTCCATCTCCCCCTCAAAAAGCCACCCAGTCTAGCCTTCAGGAAGTTCAGCAGAACCATCCTACCAGATGTCTTCCAGAAGCTAGCAAAAAGAAGTTTATCATCTGAAGTTAGGAGATGATTCTTACACCCAAACAATGACTACAAAAAGGTCTCTTTCTTTCGGCAAATATCAAAAAAGCAACTCCATACTCACTTACATCTTCAAAACAGTTCAAAGTATTCTCCAGTTTTTCAATTCACCAGAAAGAACCCTCTCACACTCAATTTCATAATTTAAATAACAGTAAAAAAGTTACCATGTCTAAGAGCACAATTCATGCCATTTATCCCTTCAGGCCATGTAGAGAGTAAGACTTTGACAAGAAATAATTTAGATCTACATTTAGAACTGAAGTTCATTTCTACAGTTTTACAGAACTGAATTATTGGGCTAAATGCCAAATTGCAGGGTCAACTAGATTATTAATCCTAATAAAAGTAGAAGTTAAAAAGCCTCAACATGTATAGTCTTAAAAGTCTGAATAAAATAAATACCTATTTATCTGGCCCAGGTCAAGCAGTCACAATATGTTTCCCCAAAATGTTCCATATAATTCACTTAAATGCCTTAGGATTACATGTTTCCCAGTTCAGTGACCCACTGGAACTAGTAATCTAGCAAAACTACCATTTCTAATTTGGATCTAAATACATAACCACCACGAAAAGTCACCAGAACAGACCAAACAAGAGTATATTGACAACCTAAAAATTAAAATTGTGATCAGGCATCCTCGACATGATAAAGGGCATCTATAAAAACCCATAGCTAACATCATACTTCATGGTAAAAGACTGAATACTTTTCCCCTACGATCAGGAACAAGACAAGGATGTCTACTCTTGCCACTTCTTTTCAACATTCTACTGGAGAGTCTAGCCAGGGTAATTAGACAAGAAAAAGAAAAGGCATCCAGGCTGAAAAGACATAAAAATATTTGTTTTCAGATGACATGGTCTTATATAGAGAAAATCTTAAGGAACCCCTGAAAAACTATTAAAATAAAAGTCTACCAAGACTGCAAGGTACAATATCAATACACAAAAATCAACTGTATTTCTATACACTAGCAAAGAACAATCTGAAAATGAAATTAAGAAAACAATTCCAATTACAAATAGCTCCCCCACAAAAAACAAACAAAAAACGATAAAATACTTAGGAATAAACTTAACAAAAGTAGTACAAGACTTGAACACTGAAAACAGTGTTAAAAGAAACGAGACTTAAATAAATATAAAGACACCCCATGGTCATGGATCAGAAGATTTAATATTACTGTGATGTTTATATTCCCCAAACTGAGCTACAGAGTCAACATTATTCTTATCAAAATCTATGCAGGGTTTTGGGGCAGAAATTAACAAGCTAAACTTAAAATGTATATGGAAATGCAAGGGACTCAGAATACCCAAAATAATCTAGAAAAACAACAAAGCCAGGGGACTCAAATTTAGTGATTTCAAAACTTACTACAAAGCTACAGTAATCAAGACAGTGTGGTGGGGCTTCCCTGGTGGCGCAGTGGTTGAGAATCTGCCTGCCAATGCAGGGGACACGGGTTCGAGCCCTGGTCTGGGAGGATCCCACATGCCGCGGAGCAACTAGGCCCGTGAGCCACAATTACTGAGCCTGCGCGTCTGGAGCCTGTGCTCCGCAACAAGAGAGGCCGCGACGGTGAGAGGCCCGCGCACCTCAATGAAGAGTGGTCCCCACTTGCCGCAACTAGAGAAAGCCCTCGCACAGAAACGAAGACCAAACACAGCCATAAATAAATAAATAAATTAAAAAAAAAAAAAAAAAAAGACAGTGTGGTACTGGCATGAGGACAGACATACAGGTCAATGGAATAATAGTCAATTTGCAGTGGAAAATGAAGTCAATTGATTTTTGACAAGGGTCAGGACAACTCAATGAAGAAGTCTTTTCAACAAATGGTGCTGATACTACTGGATATCCAAATGCAAAAAAATCAAGTTGGACACCTACCTCACACCATATACAAAATCTTGGTGACATGAGATCATAGAATAGCTTCTTAGATATGACACCAAAAGCACAAGCAATGAAAGAAAAAAAAAGACAAATAGGACTCTATCAAATTAAAAACTTTTATGCTACAAAGGACACCGTCAAGTAAAAAAGAAACCTACAGAACGGGAAAAAAATTTTTCAAACCCTATCTGATAAGCCAGGATATATAAAGAACTCTTACAACTCAACATTAAAAAGACAACCCAACTAAACCCAATGGATTTAGACAGTTCTCAAAGATGACATACTAATTGAAAATAAGCACATGAAAAGATGCTCAATATCATTAGGAAATTAGGGAAGTACAAATTAAAATGACAATGAGATAACACTTCATGGCTAAAATTAAAAAAGACAAGTGTTGATGAGGAGATGGAGAAACTGGAACCTATATACATTGCTGGTGGAAGGTAAAATGATGCAATTACTTTGGAAAACAGTTGGGAAGTTCCTCAAAATGTTAAACTTTGAGTCACCATAAGCTCCAGCAATTCCATGTCTAGGTATATAGCTAAGAGTGAAAGCATATGCTCACACAAAAATTATACTTGAATGTTCACAGCAGCATAATAGCCAGAAAGGGGAAAACCACTCAAATACCCATGAACTGATGAATGAATAAACAAAATGTGGCACACCTAAACAATGGAATATTAGAGCCATAAAGAATACAGTATACACATGAATGAACTATATGATACATGCTACAACATAAATGAATCCTGAGAACAATATACTAAGTGAAAGAAGCCAGTCTAAAAAGGGCATTTATTGTATGATTCCATTTATATGCAATATCCAGAATAAGCAAATCCCTAAAAACAAATTGTGGTTGCCAGGGACTGGGGAAAGACGGGCAGAGGAAGTGATTGCTAATGGGTATAGGGTTTTCTTTTTGGAGGAAGATGTTCTGAAATTAGATAGTGGTAATGACTGTAGAACTCTGAAAACCACTTTAATTACACACTTTAAAGGAGTGAATGTTATGGCATGTGAATTATATCTCAATAAAGCTGTTTTTAAAAAATTGTAAACTAGGCCTCCAACAAATTGATATATGAAATATGTATACATTTACTAAGGATACTGTATATTCTCTAGCAAATTAACTACAGTTGAAGATAGAAGCAATAAACCACAAAGACTCAGTTTCAGTTGTAAAATATGACTAACAGTATGCACCCCAGAGTGGTTGATGGTTAAAAACCAAGCACTGGCAAGTTTATCACTGTATCTGGCACACACTTTAAGCTTCATTATTACTGAACTTATGCATAGAGACTTAAAATTATCTATTCTGCACAGAAGCTGCACAATAAGCAGGTTTACATTAGCTAAACCTACTCCATACTTCTGATTTCAAGTTTCATTTATTACTCACTGAGAGCTTGTTACATGCTCAGCAAGAAGATTACAATGATCAGTGTGACACACTTCTGCCCTTAAGGTGCTCGTTGCCTAGTAGTATGACAACAGTGTTTAATAAAATGTTCATATCTATCTAAAACTAGTTGCTCATATCTATCTAAAACTAGTTACCACCTCTGTTCAGCATCCCTCAGAATGGTCAAAATTCAAAAAAGAGTAGTATACGAGAGCCCAATGTCCAAGCATTGCATATACTTTTAGCAATTAGTATACAGTGGGGGAAGAGTTGGAGGAAAAAAGTGTTAACTATCAGGACCTGTTAGACTCCTCACAAAGGATTCAAAAACAGGTGAAATCGGAATAGGGATGAGTATGTGTACTGCTTAGAACAGTTACTATTGGTAATAAGTAGATTCACCTAAGATGAGGGATTTAAACTCATGTTTTAATATATATTTTTTGAATATTAAAAGAAAGGCAGTGGGGCTTCCCTGGTGGCGCAGTGGTTGGGAATCCGCCTGCCAATGTAGGTGACATGGGTTCGGTCCCTGGTCCAAGGGATCCCACATGCCACGGAGCAACTAAGCCCATGCTCCACAACGACTGAGCCTGTGCTCTAGAGCCCGTGAGCCACAACTACTGAAGGCAGTGAGCCACGACTACTGAAGCCCGAGCTCCGCGGTGGGAGAAGCCACCACAATGAGAAGCCCGTGCACAGCAACAAAGACCCAATGCAGCAATCAATCAATCAATTAAAAAAAAAAAAAGGCAGTGGTTGCCAGGATCTAGAGGAAGGGAGGTAAAGAGAAATTACTGTTCAATGGCAACAGAGTTTCAGTCTAGGAAGATGAAAAAGTTCTGGAGATGAATAGTGGTGACAGCTGCACAATGATGTGAATATACTTAATGCCACAGAACTGCATACTGAAAAATGGTTAAAATGGTAAGCTTTGTACTATGTATATTTTACCCCAATATAAAAAAATAAAAATAGGGATACTATTCCTGTGTCACACATACTATGGATCAATCATCATCTGTCCTTCCTAAACTATCAAATGCGACATATAAAACACTACATAGGGCTTCCCTGGTGGTGCAGTGGTTAAGAATCTGCCTGCCAATGCAAGGGACACAGGTTCGAGCCCTGGTCCAGGAAGATCCCACATGCCGCAGAGCAACTAAGCCCGTGCGCCACAACTACTGAGCCTGCGCTCTAGAGCTCGCAAGCCACAACTACTGAAGCCCGCGTGCCTAGAGCCCGTGCTCTGCAACAAGTAGAAGCCACCGCAATGAGGCCCCGCGCACCACAATGAAGAGTAGCCCCCACTCGCCACAACTAGGAAAATCCTATGCACAGCAATGAAGACCCAATGCAGCCAAAAATAAATAAAACAAAAGAAATAATTTTTTAAAAAAATTAAGAAATGCTTAAAAAAACAAACCAGAAAAACACTATATAGGGACTGCCCTGGTGGCGCAGTAGTTAAGAATCCGCCTGCCAATGCAGGGGACATGGGTTCGAGCCCTGGTCCGAGAAGATCCCACGAGCCACAGAGCAACTAAGCCTGTGCGCCACAACTACTGAGCCTGCACTCTAGAGCCCGCGCACCTAGAGCCTGTGCTCTGCAACAAGAAGCCCGCGCACTGCAATGAAGAGTAGCCCCCGCTAGCCACAACTAGAGAAAGCCTGGGCGTAGCAACAAAGACCCAACGCAGCCAAAAAAAAAAAAGAGGCCCGTATGGCTAGAGCATAGGGAGTTGCATAAGATGAAATCACAGAAGCAAGCCGGAGCTATACAATGCAAGGTCATTTAGGGTCAAAGAAAAAAATTTGTATTTCTGGTGCAAGAGAGAAGCCACTGAAGTGTTTTAGCAAGTGAATAAACATGACCTTTAGGAAACCCTGGCTTCTGTGTGGAAAGAAAACAGTAAAGGAAGGCAGAGCCTCGTTAGGACACAATGACAATGTCAGTGTGAGGTGATGGTGGGACTGGTGTGGTGACTGAGGAAAAAGTAGTCAACAAATTTGGGTGTGTTTTGGAGACAGAATCAACTGGTCTTAGAGACAGAATAAGAGGGGAAAGAATCAAGATGATTCCCAAGTTTCTCTCAGTTAACTAGGTGGTAAGAGTGACTTACTGAGATAGGAAAGACTGGAGAGAACCAGAATTCAGAGAAAAAGAGAAACCAAAACCACCCCCATTGAAGAGAAGCTGGTCTTAGTTTATTCCTTCAAAAGGGAAGATGGTGCTTTGAGGATCAAGGTTACAGTTTCCTCTGACGCTGTAAACCACTGCCATCTACTGATGCAAACCAAGGATAAACACTTTGGGGGTGATTTCTCTAAGTTTTCAGATAGATTGAATATACTGAAATAGCTTAACTAGCACAAAAAATTCTTACGATATCTTAATTTGACAGGCTGAAAGTATATTACCAGACTAAGCTGGAGAACTGGAAAACATACAAAGTCAAAAATGAATCTTGTGCAATATTTAGGTGATCTGCAAGTGCACTGACCACATATATATTTGTGGAAAGACAAACTATCTTCCTCTAATGTTTCCTTCCTCAGTTACTAGCACCGTCACCACTCGGGCACCTGAACTAGATATCCTGCCAGTATCTTTGATTCCACACCCTACTTCACATCCACCCCAATATCTATTAAGTTATCAAAACCTGTTGCTTGGCACCTAAACCTGAGGCTCACTTTTCAAACTATACATGGCTGTAATTCCTTGCCCAAGGGAGATTCAGAGTTAATACTTTGGGTTGAGACCTGGTAAAAACTTTTAAGGAGGGTCCCCAGATAATTCTGATGTGCACCCTTGCTTTAAAACTCCTACTTATAAACTCAAAATCTTCCCCTCATTATTCTTAATGCTACAGCCTTTGTTATTGTTTGCTCTCATTAGCTCTTACCTATCTCCAGCCTTCCCATTCTGACCTACTTCCTACATCACCACCAGAATTCCCTCTGTAAGTCATATTTTTGCTGTAAAATCCATGGTGACAAATGGTTAAATCTAAATAAGGTCTACAGATTAAAAAACTGATATAATACTGTTATCTTTCAGTAGTTAATTGGAATCATATTAAAAGAATGCTCTAACTTTTATAAAATAAACACTCAAGTATTTAGGAGTAAAGACGCATCATTTCTGCAACTTACTCTCAAATAGTTCAGACAAAAATGTGTGAATGTATAGACACAGACTGAAAGAGGATAATGCACATGTGACAACAAACATTTGGAGAATCTGAGTAAAAGCTAAATGGGAACTCTTACTATAAGTCTTGCAACTTTTAAGTCTGAAATTATGTCAAAATTAAGTTTAAAAAATCCACTGGCCAAAACACTGCATTCTGAGTTGTACTTTTGTTAACACTATTAAGCAAGCCGTTAGGTCATTTATACAAACTTTGCTGTCCTAAGTAATCAACGTGTGGGTACACAGGCAACACTATTCTTTTTCTGGAAGACCTATGACAAGGTAATTTACTTTTGTTTTTCTTCTGTTTGTTTTTTTCGGCTGAGCCAGGCAGCATGCGGGATCTAGTTTCCCTGACCAGGGATCGAACCCGGGCCCCCTGCATTGGGAGGGCAGAGTCTTAACCACTGGACCGCCAGGGAAGTCCCAGTAATTTACTTCTAAAGGCCGAAACTGCAGAGCACAGGCCAAGAGACTCAGCACTGAATTCTCATTACAATGAGTAAGACAAAGCACACTTTCCCCACAAGTCAGTGTAAAGGCATTACTATGAGACAATTCACAAAAAGAAAACAAGTATTCTGAGCTCAGGAGGGTGTGAAAAACCACAATGATTTGAATAACCCAATGTAATGATTCCCCAGCAAAAAGATTACACAGTTCTGATTGGCTCCAGGGGCATTCTGGGTTGCCTGAAAACATGGCATTGACCTATAGCAAGGAGGACCTTTTTGAGATCTGTGTAGAGCTCTGGCATTGCAGTGGATTCACTAACTCTTTAAAGCCCAAACCTAGATCCCTGGCTAAGATCCCTGGCTCAGTGTTATGTCCAAGTATTTTTAAGTAGAGCTTTTAAAGTCATGAGATTATCCTTAGCCATCAACTAGGTTTGACGGTTGCAAGTTTGACCTATTTGTGCCAAGAACCAAAACAGGAAAAACTATGTAGCCATTAACTAGTATTCTACAAACTGCTCACTACAACTAACTGTCAAATCAAGATTAAGTTCATTATCTCTTCAGCACTAGTGTTCCACAATGTACTAAAAGTAATAAGCACAATAATTCAAAACACCTTGTTTAAAAAAAAAAAAGAAAAACACTTATCAACATGAAGGGAAGTGCCAAAACACTTTGAAAATTTTACAGAAAACCTGATTCGTTTGGATAGCACTAAAAATCTGTTAACGTAATTGATACACATGAGCCTAACTTTTAAAACTCTTAAGTATGAGCCTTCAGAAAAGGACTGTATTCAGATATACAACCTAAAATAAAAATGACAAACTCAACTCACCAGCAATTTCTACAATATCACCAGGAACTATGTCTTTAGCTTTAATCCGCTGTACACTCTTCCTGTCTTGTCGATACACTTTGCCCATTTCAGGCTCATACTCCTTAAGGGCTTCGATTGCATTTTCAGCATTTCTTTCCTGTAAAAAAGAAAACAAAAGATAACAGTAGTAAATATAGCCTGCCACTGCCAAGGGTTTCTAGCCCTAGGAATCAAATTTTAAGAGTTGTAAACTAAACTTAAAAAGAAAAAACGCAGGAGATGCACATTAATGACATTTGTAATAAATGATTCACATCTTAAGGTAAGAAACACTAGGCCCTTATGATTTTGTACTAAAAATGAAAAAATAAGCACACGAAGAAGGGTAAGGAGATAAAAATCAATGGAAAGAAGCAGTTATTAGAACCTGCTGTCCCTATGCACACTGTGCAACATGACCCTCACCTTCAGCTTCACACACTCACATCATTAAGTCAATCTTGACCCCCATGAAAGGTGATGGTCTGGGGTTCGACCGCCCAGGCTCAACCCAGGCTTTTGCACTCAAAAACTATGTGACTGTGGATAAGTTACATGACACACAGCTTTATGGCCTACAAAACCAGGACACTAACAGTACCCACCCTCAAGGGTTGTGAGGATTTACAAGCTATGTGTAAAATGCTTAGATTGTTTTGGCACACAGTAAATGCTTTGAGTGATGAATTAAGAAAATCCAGTTACGTCTCAAATTCTAAATCTCTCACCAGTACTGAAGACCAATAAGTGGCCGGAAGCACTGCCAGTCACATACCACATTTACCATAATGTTATATATGAACATGTCAAGACTTCGTCACACACAATTTTTATTTCCTAATTTCAAGATGAAAGATGCAGAATTAAAATGAGCCATGTTGAAAAAAAAAGCTAAGGGAAAGTTCCTTTGGGGGGTGGTGGGGGAGTATGTGTGAAATTTGCCTTTTCTCCTTTTAAAAAATAAGCAATTAGGACTTCCCTGGTGGCGCAGTGGTTAAGAATCCGCTTGCCAATGCAGGGGACACAGATTTGAGCCCTGGTCCGGAAAGATCTCACATGCCGCAGAGCAACTAAGCCCGTGCGCCACAACTACTGAGTCTGCACTCTAGAGCCTGCAAGCCACAACTACTGAGCCCGTGTGCCACAACTACTGAAGCCCTCACGCCTAGAGCCTGTGCTCTGCAACAAGAGGAGCCACCGCAATGAGAACCCACACTCCACAACGAAGAGTGGCCCCTGCTCACTGCAACTAGAGAAAGTCCGCACGCAGCAACGAAGATCCAACGCAGCCAAAAATAAATATAAAATAAAATAAATTAAAAAAAAAAAAAGAAAATAAGCAATTAGAAGGAGCAAATCTACAAAGCACATGCCCAGTTGAGGTTACTCAGTGGACAAAGGAAACAATTCTTTCATTTCTCTCACATCTTTGCCCTCCAATCTAAACCTCTTCAATTTAACCTTCATTTGGATAAAATTTATGCTCGATACCATGCAATCTCATTTTTCACACTGTGGTAAAAATTAAGTCCTCAAACCTGCTTAAAGAGAATTTAGATGACACAAAACTGAAAGCTAATGGCATGTGTCTAACTTTTTATGTATGCATTCCTGAGAAAGTACAGGAAACCTTAAATTTGGAAAGTTCATGATAAAAATAATTTAAATCCCAATCAGATCTGCTTAAAGAATGAGTCTATCTGTATCACCTTATAATTAACAGAAATACCAGCATATCTAACTCTAATTAATGTCACTGCTAAAAGGTCCTTCAGGTTAAGTTCAAACGTTACTGATATTGTAGAAAGAATAAATTCTGAGCATTGCTGCTATTCAATTATTCAAATTTGAAACTACTTTTTCCTCAGGATTTTTCCCCCTAGAATTTATGAATTGTGGCAGTTTTATTTTTTTCTCCTTCCTCGAGGTCATGTCAGGTAGAGTTTAATTGGACTGACCAAAGTTAAGATGTCCAGGAGCACTGTATTTTGCTTCTATTAAAAATCAGGGGGCTTCCCTGGTGGCGCAGTGGTTGAGAATCTGCCTGCTAATGCAGGGAACACGGGTTCGAGCCCTGGTCTGGGAGGATCCCACATGCCGCGGAGCGGCTGGGCCCGTGAGCCACAATTACTGAGCCTGCGTGTCTGGAGCCTGTGCTCCGCAACAAGAGAGGCCGCGATAGTGAGAGGCCCGCGCACAGCGATGAAGAGTGGCCCCCACTTGCCACAACTAGTGAAAGCCCTCGCACAGAAACGAAGACCCAACATAGCCATAAATTAAAAATAAATAAATAAATAAAAATCAGGGAGGGACTTCCCTGGTGGTCCAATGGTTAAGACTTTGCCTTCCAATGCAGGGGGTTCAGGTTCGATCCCTGGTCAGGGAGCTAAGATCCCACATGCCTTGTGGCCAAAAAACCAAAACACAGAACAGAAGCAATATTGTAACAAATTCAATAAAGACTTAAAAAAAAATGTTCCACATTAAAAATCAGGGGGACTTCCCTGGTGGCGCAGTGGTTAAGCATCTGCCTGCCAATGCAGGGGACACGGGTTCTAGCCCTGGTCCAGGAAGATCCCACATACCACGGAGCAACTACGCCCATGCGCCACAACTACTGGGCCTGCACTCTAGAGCCTGCGAGCCACAACTACTGAGCCCACCTGCCTAGAGCCCGTGTTCCGCAACAAGAGAAGCCACCGCACCTCAACGAAGAGTAGCCCCCACTCACCGCAGCTAGAGAAAGCCCGTGTGAAGCAACAAAGACCCAACACAGCCAAACATAAATTTATTAAAAAAAAACAAAAACAAACAAACAACAAAAAACAGGTCAGCTTGGGGAAAAACAAATATACCTAACTTACTACGAACAAAAACTTAGAAGACCTTCTAAGGTTTCCTTTGTTCTAAAAGTTACAACTCCTACCTCCTCCACTCAAACCTAAATAGGTCTAAATGTCATTCCTCAAACACACTTTGTACCTCTCTGCTCATGCCACCCCCTCTCTGGAATATTCTCCCCAGCTTCCACCCACAAAAGTCCCACTTCTTTATAGTTCCCCCAATTGCTTGTCAACCTTCCTTGATGACACTGATCAGAAATACATGCCCCACCCCTCCCAAATACTACCTTACACTATAATTATAACTTTCATTACTTCCAGAAAGCAAGAACCCTATAGTATTTATTGCTCATACCCTTCTGTATATTATGTAATAGGATATCCATCAAAAATATTACTCTTTTCTTTAAGCTAAGACATATCTAAAAGTCCTATGAAAATTGCTATAAAATTTTACTTTGGAGTTCAGATCAGCCTGGCCCTGGATATAAATCCCAGATACTCTATGTATGTACTATCTGTATGGCCTTTGATAAGTCAATCACTCTGAACTTCTGTCACATCTGTCCAATGGGAATATCATCTGCCTTACAAAATCACTCTGAGCATGAAAAGGGAATATATATGAGGTATCTATTATGTAACTGACATAAATTAATTTAAAAATGCATATTACTAACTTGAGAAGGACAATCTAATGCTATATGTTGTTTCTTTTGCCTAAATTATTCACAAAAAGATCATTTCTATTTAAATAAAAGCAATTTTTAAAAAATCAAAATAAGAGGAATGTAGCACAATTAAAAATTTCTTCTAAGTAGGCTTCCTTCTATATGAGCTCACCACATAAAGGCCTTCATGTTTATTAATAAGATCAGAAGTTTACGATTCCAATAGGACTAAGTATGTTTATAAGATGCTTCCACTTTACGAATGACAGATGCACTCTATTTTAGTCCTGAAAGAGGTGACTATATCTATCAAAAATCTAAAAGATCAATACTTAAAAGATGAATGAGAGGGACTTCCCTGGTGGCACAGTGATTAAGAATCTGCCTGCCAATGCAGGGGACATGGGTTTGATCCCTGGTCCGGGAAGATCCCACATGCCACGGAGTAACTAAGCCCGTGTGCCACAACTACTGAGCCTGCACTCTAGAGCTCGCGAGCCACAACTACTGAAGCCTGCGCTCCGCAACAAGAGAAGCCACCACACTGCAACGAAGAGTAGCCCCCGCTCACCGCAACTAGAGAAAGCCTGTACACAGCAAAGAAGACCCAACGCAGCCAAAAATAAAAAGATGAATGTGAAATATTAGTCTGGGTTTGTTAAAATATATCAAAAACAAAAACCTAACAGATCCAGTCTTAAAAAAGTTAAATTCTCAAACTAGCTATCTGCAGAAGACCAATCATGCAAATATGGGGCAGACGTGTGATCCCATTATGTATCTGTAGTAAAATTAGCTTCCATTCTGTGAATAAGAAAGGCCTGGGTACTGGGCAGTTAAGGGAAAATAGCCAGGAATATGCTCTGAAGGTAAAATTATTTAGGATTTAAACAATTTTTATAGCTAAATACACACACACACACACACACACACACACACACACACACACACCCCAAGGAGAATAAAAGTTTTTCATAGGAAGCAACTAGAAAATATAAAGAGAATACTGGTTGTCAAATTTTCTGGTTTTCCTTAAGTAGCTTCTTTATCCACTGTTCTTAATTCCATGCTACCATGAAGGATGAGCAATTTTAACAGCAAAGTATATATGCATGAGGTCTAAAATTTTGCCATTAAATAAACAGATAAAAAACACACATAGTTCCACAGATTGTTTTAACACAGTTTAAATCACTTACGTAAATTACCAAAATTTCGCACTGCAGGAATTTTTGCTTACCTGCCATACACCCACAATTGCATTGGCTATTAATATAAGTAAAATCACAAAGGGTTCTACAAAAGCTGTAATTGTTTCTTCACCTTCTTCAAACCAAGCCAAAACCTAAAAGAGAAATGGCATGCATTAGAACTGTAATGTGTTCTTACAACAAAAGCGGCTGGCATTAAAGGAATTATTATGATACATAAAATCTCTTTTCTTACCATCCTTAGAAACAAAAGGTAGCAAAATGTAATGACATAAACAACAAGCTTATATCTTGTTCCCAATAATTCTTAAGACTCAAAATTATAAACTTCTTAATAATACCCTTAAGAACTAATTTATTTTTTCATGTAATAATTGGTTCAAAATCCAAAACAAATACTTTTGGGGAACTAAATCCCATTCATTTTCTGTGTATATTTTTCAAAAGAAATAAAACAAATTTCTGATTTTGTTAAAGCAAAAGGCAATCATGAAACTTTGTTAATTTGGTTAATAGTCACATCAAATAATACCTATGTGGCACAAATTCATAGTAAAAACAACTTAATCATTGACTCAAAATTAGAGTATATAATCTGCTAATGTCCCACGTATTTTCAGTGGTGTTGCTGAAGGCCATTACTGCAAGGTTGTTCTGCGATCAGGAATGTATTTTGAAGGTTATCCTCCATATGATATCTAGTATAGGAACACAGCACTTCAGAGATGACATAAATCCAAAAATGTTATACCTGGGCACAGAACACTGTCCCAAGAAAAATGAGCAGAGAATTAACTTCTAGCTCACACAAGCCACACTGTACTTTCTAACTGAGCAACCCTATGAAGAAAGAATCCAACACAATGAATCTTAAAACAATAAACAACATAGTAAAAGAGGCATCTAAATGGTTAAAAATTTAACAACCAATTTTTGTGGAAAACTGCCAATCCAAAAAGGATGTTAAAGGTATCTCATGATACAGTCTGGGAGGTAAGATTTGCCTTTGCCTTTTAACACTGCTTAAAATGTTTGTATATTCCACAATGAAATCTTTTCTTTAAAAGATCTATTCAGTAAACAATGAAAGCACTGTTTCTGATACTTTTTAATATTGTCAGATATGATGTATGGCAATAATGAAGCCATCTGGCGACTACATTTGTACCTAGTGGAATACTATAAAGTGAGCTTTGACACAAACAGCAACCAACCAGAAAGATGATTAAGGCAAGACCCAACATGAATTTTGCAAGTAAAAGAGGGTAACGATGAATTAACAACAAATATCAATTTGTTAGGCAGCTATGCTCACCACTATACCACCAACAAAAGAAATATCAATTTGAGCAGGAAAAAAACCAGGAGACCCAAGGCCAGGTTCTGAAAGACGCCAATCACCACTGACAGCTAATGAACCAGGGCAAGCAGAACACCAGAATGAATATAAATTGTTGCTGCAAGCTTTCAGCTGGGCATTCCTGGTGTTAAGGCCAGGCCTAATGGCAGGATGAAAACTTCTCTAGGAAGTTATAAATTTTGATAGATGCAAGATCACAGCTGCTTTGATACTAGCCTTTCAAGCATTTGCCAAGGAGAGCATATCAGAAATAAGAAACTTAATTAGCTCTTGGGGGAGAAAAATTGCTCAACTTGAAGAGTAACGAGGACCTTTAGAAAAGGTCAGTGAGGCATTAGCAACTGTAAGATAAGCTTCACACCTTGTTAAAGCGGGTATGAATTTCCCTCTTGGCAGCTAGGCCTGAGGAACAAACTTAAAGCAATATCCCACATAAGCTGGAACAAAGGAAAAGACTAAAGCAAGCAAGCAGTGACAGGACTATCAAAGCAAACCTCGGGCTTCCCTGGTGGCGCAGTGGTTGAGAATCTGCCTGCCAATGCAGGGCACATGGGTTCGAGCCCTGGTATGGGAAGATCCCACATGCCGCGGAGCAACTGGGCCCGTAAGCCATGATTGCTGAGCCTGCGCGTCTGGAGCCTGTGCTCCACAACAAAAGAGGCCACGATGGTGAGAGGCCTGCGCACCGCAATGAAGAGTGGCCCCCGCTTGCCACAACTAGAGAAAGCCCTCGCACAGAAACGAAGACCCAACACAGACAAAAATAAGTAAATAAAAAAAAAAAAAAAAAAAAAAGCAAACCTCTACTTTTCAAGAAATGTGTGGTTCCTTTGCACAAGTGGTATTTATCAATAATGCAATAATCCTCATCTGTATTATGTAGTAGCCTTTTCTTCCACTATGTGACTTTAAATGTTTATGTGTAAGAAACACAGGCATTCATAGTTATTTGAGGGTTCTGTACAATGTATAATTACTGCCTGATGAGAAACTAGTGGGCAAATCTCTTAGTGTGGAAGGACAGTGCTGAACCTATTTAACACTGACAACTACCAATTTTCTAATATTTTAAAAAATATTTTGAAACCCACAAATAACCCAAAGAATTAAGTGCTACAACTCAAAATAAAGATGAACCGTATTTCATTTACTGCTAAGAACCAATCCAGTCAATCATGTTCAAACCACATGGTGCAGTCCGTCATGGTTTTGTTCTATTGAAAAGAAAACCTCTCTTGTGTAAATGGGAAGATGAAGCTGACAAATGAAAGATCCCATGAGATGGGGAAGGGGGTAGTGAAGAGGGAAACTGGATGAGTGACAAATTATTATGTCTTATTAGCATTATAGTACAGTCAGTTCATAATTATGGTTTACCAGAAGTTATACAAAATATACAGGGGGCAGAGAGAATGTTTCTAAAAAATCTTTATTGAGAACAGGTTGAATATAAAGGATTATCTGTTTGTATTTCCTTTTGTTGACTATTCTATCCCCAGGGATCTAGAAGAGTCTCTGGTACATAGCTGATGCTCACTATATATTTATTGAATAGATGCATGAATAAACAAAACAAAATCTCATAAAACGTCTAAGGTACAAGTCCCTACCTGGCAGTCTATGAACTTAAACATTAAGAGAGCAAAAAGGTAACCAACCTCATTAACAATATCAAGTGGAAGTGGAAGGAAAAGCTACTGCAGTGTAATTTTAGGCATAGTGTTTCTTCTTTCTTTGCTTTGCACTATTAATACAGTAACAGTACTTCTGGGGCTTACAGTATCCAGCTACAGCAAGTTCAAAAGTTTCAAACTTGTCAATCCTATTCAAAGTAAACACTTGCTAGGTTACTTTATTTATTTAATTTTATTTATTTATTTGTTTTACTTTATTTATTTAGTTCCCCGACCAGGGATCGAACCTGGGTCCTGGCAGTGAAAGCACCGAGTCCTAACCACTGGGAATTCACTTGCTAGGTTACTTTAGACAGGGTAGCGTATCTTCTAATTGTTATATGGAAGACTGATCTCTGTATATCACCATAACTTCTGAGAGTACAGCCGAAAGATGCCAGAGAGCAGGGTTTAATGAATTAAGCAAATTTTAATCCAAGGTAAAAAGGCATGTTCTGGTATAAACTAGGAGACAGTCATGGTACCATGACTCAGTTATCTACACGTTAGGATAATGTGCAGAGCTCTTAACAAGAACATAAGAAGAAAATGAGAGACCATAAGCACATTCTTAAGGCTGAGGGTCTTAAAACATGTATCAGGTCTGCATTCCTCCTTGTATCCTTAGAAATTTGCAATGCCTTAGGGCACCCAAACATTTGTTCAATGAAGGAAAAAATTTACATCAAGAAATTTAAAAAGAGGAAACAGAAATAAAGTATCACCAATAAGTGTTACAGCAATTTTCTGAGGTCAGAAACAAAAGTTCAGCCATTATAAAAAAAATAGTATGAATTATAGACTATAGATTCTCTTCTGAACCACACATAAAGCTTATGTGAAAACACTCTTCAATATTTTCAGATTTGAAAATACAATCTTCTTTAAAAGAAAACAAAAAACCCCATACACATTCACCTTTCAAACCGTATTTTAAAGACAGGCTCTAAATAAATTACTTAAACCAATCAGTAAACTGCCCATTTTGTCCTTCAAAATAATTAAAACACAGGAAAAATTTAAAATCACTACATTATCAAATACTTTTTGAATATATCTTACTGAGAAAACCAAAGTAAACAAATTTCATGTATTTTGAAAATGCTACCAACACAAACTCATCCAAATATTTGTTATATCAAAAGCACTAACCTGGGACTTCCCTAGTGGCGCAGTGCTTAAGAATCCGCCTACCAATGCAGGGGACACAGGTTCGAGCCCTGGTCTGGGAAGATCCCACATGCCACGGAGCAGCTAAGCCCGTGCACCACAGCTACTGAGCCTGCGCTCTAGAGCCCACGAGCCACAACTGCTGAGCCTGCGTGCTGCAACTACTGAAGCCCACGCGCCTAGAGCCCGTGCTCCGCAACAAGAGAAGCCACCGCAATGGGAAGCCCGCGCACAACGAAGAGTAGCCCCCGCTCACCGCAACTAGAGAAAGCCTGCGCGCACAGCAACGAAGACCCAACGCAGCCAAAAATAAATAAAAAACAAATTAATTAATTAAAGAAAAGAAGCACTAACCTAGGTTCTAAAAGGAATTATGAATCCCTTCAAAGGTTCCAGTAGGAAGAAAAGACAAATTATTCAAATGTAAATCAAAGTTGAGAAGTGCCCTGGTCTAAAAAAGTTTTATTAGCATTTTAGGGTCAATCTAAGTAGCTGAGATAGGGAAATGTGGGTGAAAGGTAGAGAAGCTTATGCAAATTGTGTTACCAGAGAGGACTTTATGATTCTGACAGATGAGACAAATATGGTCCTCAAGCTCACCTCTCCTGACTGCCCTATTTGAAAACTGCACTCCTTCCACAGTCTCCCCTATTCCGCCACCACCAACCATGTTATTTTTTTCCACAGCACTACCTCCAATCCAACAGTTTATTATATATTTTACTTTTATCTGTCTCCACTAGAACATCAGCTCCAGGTAAGAGACCGTGTATTTCGTTCCATGCTGTATTCCCAGTGTTTGTGCCATGTACCTAAGGTGCTCAATTCCTAACAAAGCAGGGAAGAGAGAAAAGAACAGGCATTCCAATTAAGCAACCATATGATGTGTTATATGAAGGGCAAAGTTGGTGAACAAGGGGGATGGAAAGAAAAAGTGAAAAGGATAGGAAGGTACTGAACGTCAAGTTAAGGAATTTCTAATGTTACTTCACATACAATGGGAGATATATAGCTCACTTCTTCCAATCCAAGTGACAAGTTAATTAAACTTTATCCCTACAGGTCACAAGTATAAAACATTAATGCTGTTTCCTACTTTCTGCCAACGCAAAATATTAACTCTGGTTAACAGTTTACTACTTAGATATTTGAAATATATCACTAAAGCCTAGTATTTCTTAACTTGAGCAGAACCTGATGATGTATCATATATAGATTATAAAAACTGCCTATTTGCTTCTCCAAAAGAGCATGTATATTTTACCATTTTTCCTTTTAAACGAATAGGAATGAACTGACTACCACAAAAAACTCAGTGGTCTTTTCAAAGGTAAAGAAATGTGGAATGAAAAGGGTCAAGTATAATGTAGCAGTAGTGCTAATCCCACATGAAGAAAATCAACAAGTTTTATATCTGCAATTTCTTGATCAAACAAATCAAAGCAAATTGTTACAGTACTTCCTAAACAATAAATGTTTAAACTTTTCTGTTTAGCAACCCATAAAATAAAAATGTAACATAGTTCATTTCCTAAGCAATAACTCCATGTAGTTACCAAAAAGGTAACTCAAATTTCAACTCCAAAATATAGCTCTATAAAGCTACAAAAAGCCAACATCCTACCTTACAACAAAATTAAAGCTTTTATTTAAAAACCCATTTGAGGGAATTCCCTGGCACTCCAGTGGTTAGGATTCGCGGCTTTCACTGCTGCGGCCGGGTTCATTCCCTGATCGGGGAACTACAGATCCTGCAAGCTGTGCAGCACAGCCAAAAAATAAAATAGAATAATAATAAAAAAAAAAAAAACGTGAAAATGCCCAGAAGATTTAAGCTCCTTACTTCAAAGTAAAACTCACATCATTACTTCAAAATATTAATATAAAGTCACTCAAACTGGCCACTCAAGAGATCCTATACAACCCAAATAGTCAATAGCTTGTCTACTGGAAGTAATGCCACCGATGTTACAACACTGCCTTAAATTACACACACAAAATAACTCAATAAAAATTTATTTTATCTCTTCTTGTACATAGCAGCTGATTAACTTCTAAGAGATCCCCGATGACCTTATTGAAGCCCAGTATTAAAACTACCAAACTTGAGACTATTTTAAAATTATGTAGCCAGCTTAAACATAAACATTATACTACCTCAAACACATTATTTGTTTTGTTCCAGGACAATGTATTGAAACTAATTAATCAAACAGCTCTATTCCTTTATCTGAATCGGTAAAGCAGCAGCCACTTACTGAAGGGGAATTTTTTTTAACCAACCAAGAAAAAACAGACACGTATAAGGTATGGAGTGATTAATTCAGGATGCTTAATGATTTGCTATGACACTCTCTTAATTTTATTCAATGAAAACCGTAGAAAACATTCGTGAGGAATTAATTATTAACGGCTACACATCACTTGGCTAACATGGCATGACATATGAAAGTCTCATGGCAGAATCTGCGTACAGAAACTCCAAAAAAGTTCACCTCTTGCCAATTTTTTCCCTTCACCTAAAGTAAAGAAATGCCCACTGCTTCGTGTATTTAGTTCTCAAAATAGCCCTCTAGGGTAAGGTTGTCAATAAAGACAGAGGTAGATCCCTGAGGCCTGCATGCTTACAAACACACAAAAATGAAACCTTGAAGCTGTGTCAAGTTTGCAAAGCCTGAAACAAGTTTTCGCACTGAGTGAATTTCACTTCCCATCTTGGTTTTTATAAGAATAAAATACTGTACTTTAAGAACAAAAGGCATCTCATGCTGTTAGGATTAGGAACATCTGTGTCCTATTCATGACCATTTTTAGGAAAACTTCGAAATCCAATGCCCAAGGAAAAAAATGCAATAAAAAAATCAATACTGAACACACAAAAAATGTTAATAATAACCTAGAATTATCCTTTCCAACCCCCATCACCTTTCTTCTGCTGTTCTTTGCATTTCACCAGTTTCTTAGCAACCATACAGAACTCAAGCTGGTAAGCACATAGAGAACATGAAAAAAGTTTTGTTTTTTTTTTTTCTTTTAAGATCTAGAACCAATTGTACTAAACCTTGTTCTCTCAACCTAGGAGCCACTCAAGACAGGGGTCCAACTTAGATAAATATACCACCCTAAAGGTCAGTGACCAAATTTGGTCAACAGTGGTGCCATCACTGCCGTCATCATTCTTGTCACTGTCAGAAACAACTGTCACCTTGCCATTACCAGGAAGGGAGAGCAACTGGAATATTCCTTTTGTAAGTTCTATTTACAGACTACAAAGAGCCCAACATCATCTTAGTATGATCTTACACAACGGAAGAACCCAAAACAGAAAAGGCCTTCCAATAAAGAACTTTTTGATATTAAAAGCTGATAAACCACAAGAATTTATAAGACCCTGCCTGCCGCATTTGGGAACAACTTCTAACTGCACTGCCAATGTCAGACAGCCATTTATTTTCTGTACGCGAATGGCTTCAAATGTTTTATTTATAAGTTTAAAATACCTAGGGAATCAAAAAAAAAAACCACCCCCCAAAACCCCACACAAAACATTAAGAAACAGCTTAAATCTCCAAATATAATGTTCTCACTCAATAGACATTTGTTTCCTGGTTTTTCATCTATGGTATAGTCTCAACTTTTTGGAGATAAAGTAAATTTCTTTATACTTACAAAAGATATACATGCTGCCAACAATAAAATTCTAACTAATAAGTCTTCAAACTGCTCAATCACAAGTTCCAGCAAGGTTTTTCCTGTTAGAAACAAACATATCTGTTGTAAATGTCATCTTAAGATCAGCACACAAAGTGGGGGAAGAAACGTGTTAAGATTACTCACCTTCTTCAGCCGGTAACTCTGTAGAATGTAGAAATTCACCAGGCAACGTGTCAAGAGGGGGGAAAAAAAACATTTTAGCACTCTGCCTTTACAAAAAGAATTACTAAATTATCACTGTCTTTGAAAGACGAACCTAGATATATGAACATTCAACCATATTTAACAGAAACCATACCAAAATGGTACCCTAAGAAAACATGCAGTATTTGTTGTATTGATCTCCAAAACGTGAAATCTCATCACCACCTAAGCAAGGCTCCTGAAACAAGGAGTCATTTCAGCTCTGTCATCACTTCTGCCAGATGTGTAACTTTGGGTAGTACAAGAACGGTCAGAGGCATTCTCAACTACAACGCCTCATAAACCGGGTAGGGACGAGAAAATGTCTCGCAGGGCTCAACCCAGATGCAGGAGGCTCATCCCTCCCTCCGCCGGGGCCAGCTGCTGCTCGTGAGAAGCCGCGGAGCTAGCTGCGTGCGGGGAAGGTCAAGGGCTGGAGCCACGAGGAAGTCGAGAGGAGGCGCAGACCCGACCCCGGCGCCCCCAGCCTGCAACCCCTCTCCCGCGGGGCCGGCGCGCGGGCTCAACCCGCCGCCTGCAGCCCTAGGCAGGCGCGGAGCCGAGACCCACGAGGTGGAGCTCGGTCAGCCATCTTTCCTGGCTCTCGGGCCCGCGCCTAGCCGCGCGGCGCCGCTGCAGCCCCGGCGCCGGGCACCTACCGTTGGAGCCCCATCTCTCCTTGAGCTTCTTGACCTGCTCCAGGCTCAGCCCTGTGCTTTCGTTGACGCAGAAGTGGCCCAGCACTTCCTCTACCGTCTTTGTGTGCGCGTTCTCCATGGCTGCGGGGGCCAGGCCGGCCTCGCCTCCAGTCCCCGCGGCCTCCTCGCCTCCGCCTCGCACTCGGGCCGCGGGCTCGTGCCACCCCGGGCGCCCAGGCGCGGACTGGCCTCTCCCCCCTCCTTCTCCTACTCCGGCCGCTTCCGCCTCGCCGGGCGCTGAATCACCCCGCGCCCCCTCCCCCAGCAACCGCCCCTCTCGCAGCCCGGCCCTCGCCGGCGCCCGCCCCGGGCACAGCTGGACGGTGGGGGGGCCTCCCGACCCTCCCTCCCCTCGTCAGAAGGGAGGGCCTCCTTCACCCTCAACCGCCCGCCGGGAGTGCAGGCCGCGGCCCCCAGGCCCCCTCCCCGTTCTCCTGAGGTGATTCTCGGCCCCGCCCGGGCCGGAGGAGGGGGCGCTCGGCCGACCCCTGAGAGCGGAACGGAGCAACGGAGGAGAGCCGGCGGGGTGATGCGCGGCGCGCTCGCCCTCTCCCCTCAGCTCTGCACCCCCGACAGCAGTGGAAGAAACCGCAGCGGAGGGGAAGGAGGTGGCGTCGGGGACGGCTCCGCGGCGGCTGCTCTAATAGCATTTATCCGCCGCTGCCTCCCCTCTCGCCGCCGCCGCGGCATGTGGACGCCGCTCATTGGCCGAGAGGGCCCAGCGCGGCGCGGGAGGCGCGGCCCCGCCCCCTCCCTCAGGCTCCCTCCCTCCCGCGCGACTTGCGCCCACGCGGCCGCGCAAGCCCCGCCTCCTCCCGCGCACCGCCCCCAGGAACCCGGATCGAAGTCGGCGTGCCCGCGCCCTGCGCGCTCTGACCGGCTGTTAGGCGGAGAGCCCTTGGCCTCTCTTTGGCTAATGCGGGTCTCGATTCCCGCCCGGCTCAACCACCTGCAGACGTAGAACCCAGGGAGGTGGAGGGCTCACGTGGGCTCCCTGCACTCGCTGCCCCCAGGGAACTGCCTACCCTTCAGAGTCGGCCTCGGGTTGGGGTGGGTGATTGGGAAGGCGAGGCTGAGGAACCTTACGAACTCGGTCGGCGCAGAGCTTCACCGAAGCGCGCTGAGGTTGGTGTTCTGGGCTCGCCCCCTTGCCCTCCACCCCCCAGGGCCGCACTCTGCAACCCAGTCTGTGTACTTCAGAGCCCCTCTTAGGAACCGAGGGGAGGAATTCCTCAGTTCACTTCCCACACGGCCAAAATCCCTCATCTGTCGCTTCAGGAACACCGCATCCCACACCCCGCGCCGAGAGCTCCACCGCATGCAAATACCAGCCCTTCCCCAGCAGCTTCTGGTGCTCTGACTGAGGGAACCCCACTCTGGGGAGAGGAAGAAGGAGGTTTTATATTGTTTTTAATATCCCACACAGCCTTTGATACATGTCTGCATGGAAGTCACAGATTACGCTACTGTAACTGCTAAATAAGCGAGAGTTGTGCTAGAAGGTGCCTCGCTTGGGCATTGATTAAGGCTATTTTCTAGACTGCCCCTTTCCCCAATAGGGGAAAAAAGGACTTTAATCCAAAAATCTATTCTTAAACCACAGATAATCTGCTCTTGAGGTCTGTAGAAAACCTACCTCAACAAGGACCTACTGTATAGCACAGGGAACTCTTCTCAATATTCTGTAATAACCTAAATGGGAAAAGAATCTGAGAAAGAACATATATATATATATATAACTAAATCACGTAGCTGTACACCTGAAACTAACACAACATTGTAAATCAACTATACTCTAATATAAAATAAAAAGTAAATTAAAAAAAAAGAAAACCTATGTAACAGCAAGATAAAGGGAATTTTGCCAATATAAAAAAATTAGACAACAGAGAAAGGGACCTTCTCATTGAATTCTTGAGCAAAAGGTGAACACATTTGCATCACAAAGGGCAGTTTTCTTAAGGGACTATGTTGCAGAATGAAGCATTTAGTCCACTTTTGTGTTTGGCTATGGTGTACCATCCACAGGAGCCAAGGCAGAACAAAAATCACCTCAGTTGTCCCAGATGGCTCAGCTTCAGGACTTAAAGTCCTTTAACAGATGCAAATCACAGTGCATTACCTAGCTAAAAAAATCAGGCACGTCATTTTATTTGTCATTTCATTTAATTATTTCCAAGGAGTGGAGGCCGGTATACAGTTTTGATTGATACTTGGAAAAGGACCAACAAAATCCTACCCCAAATAAACAAACAAAAATTCTAGTGTATGGCAATGCACTAAGAGAAGCAAAGTGGAAACTGGTTAGGTCACAGGATTGGAGCCTCTTCCAGCAGGGACACGTGGCTGCACGGTGGGGGGTGTGGTAATGGAGGGCTGGTGGTTCTTTTCCCTCTCAGACCAGGTCTGCACCGCTTCTTACCAACTCTTCTGCCTCACCCCAGCGAGTGTAAAAGCACTCCAGGCAGGAGGATTGTTACCTTTCTCAGCCTGGAAATTATCTTGAGCATTTTACTTTGGATCTCCGTTCTGTGGCTTGGTCTCTGCTTGGGGTTGTAAGTGCTTCTGCTTCTTGAGCTTCTTGAGAGGTTCCTGATCTGTGCTTCTGTACTGAAAGCTCTTCCCCAGATCTCTGAGCTCCTAGTTCCATGTTATTGTTCAGATCTCAGCTTACATGTTACCTTCTCAGAGATGTCTTGACTGACTGCTTAAAGGGCTACCCTCCCCAGTCACCCTCGCTATCACATTACTGTTTTATTTTCTTCACAGCACTTATCTCTGATGTTGTATTTTTTGCTTAGCTGTTTACTGCCTGTCTCCCCCTACTAGGACGTAGGCTCCATGAGAACAGCATGTCTTGTCTAGCTTGTCCATCTTCAGGATATAGGAGTCCCCTGGTATACACTCATCATTTATTGAATGCCTACTATTTGAGTGAATGAAAGAGCCCCACCATCCCTGATCTATCAGTGACTTGCAAAGGGCCTGGCTTTGAGAGGACCTCAGCAAATTTTTGCTGAACTCAAGTTTATTGATTTCCAGTGTGTGATATAAACCGGAAGGTCTCTGAACTACTCGCCTCATGTGAATGGCTGTGAAGGTTAGGTTTAAAACGAACAAACAGGGACTTCCCTGGTGGTCCAGTGGCTAAGACTCAGCACTCCCAATGCAGGGGGCCTGGGTTCAATCCCTGGTCAGGGAATTAGATCCCACATGCTGCAACTAAAGATCCCGCATGCGGCACCGAAGTTCCTGCGTGCCACAACTAAGACCCAGCACAGACAAATAAATAAATATTAAAAGCGGACAAACAAAAAACAAAGTGAGGCAGCATTATAGGTTTCTCAGAGACGAGTAATGTCTAAGTTCACATTGGTTGTGTTACCAGACTGTTCTTTGCAAATTTCCTGGAGGTTGGAATACAGGTATTCCTCAACGTACCATGGGATTACGTCCTGATAAACCCATCATAAGTTGAAAATATCATAATTCGAAAATGTATGTAAGACACCTAACCTACTGAGCTTCATAGCTTAGTCTAGCCTACCTTCAACGTGCTCAGCACACATTAGCCTACAGTTGGGCAAAATCATCTAACACAAGACCTATTTTATAATAAAGTATTGAATATCTCATGTAATTTATTTAAAGTGAAAAACAGAATGGTTTTAAGTGTATCAGTATTTACCCTTGTGATCTGCGCAGCCTATTGGGAGCTGCAGCTCGCTGCTGCTGCCCAGCATCTTAAGAGAGGATGGTACTGCGTATTGATAGCCTGGGAAAAGATCAAAATTCAGTTTCTACTGAATGTGTATCGCTTTTGCACCATCTTGAAGTTGAAAAATTGTAGGTCAAACCATCATAAGTCAGGGACGGTCTGTATTCCCTTAAACTGAAACAGTGTGCTCTTCAGCCTGGGGTTGGCCCCTTCTGTATCACATACTAATTATGCCCTTGGTTCCTCAACCCATTGGTGTCTCTGAAACCTGTTGTTTATTAATTTATTTTTATAATGGTCACAGTGGCTTTTCTTTTTTAATTGGGGTATAATTGCTTTACAATGTTCTGTTAGTTTCTGCTGTAGAGTGAAGTGAATCAGCTATATGTATACATATATCCCCTCTTTTTTGGATTTCCTTCCCATTTAGGTCACCACAGACCATTGAGTAGAGTTCCCTGTGCTATACAGCAGGTTCTCATTAGTTATCTACTTTATACATATTAGTGTATATATGCCAATCCCAATCTCCCAGTTCATCCCACCCTCCTTCCCCCCTTGGTGTCCATACGTTTGTTTTCTACATCTGTGTCTCTATTTTTGCTTTTCAATGGTTCATCTGTACCATTTTTCTAGATTCCACATATATGCATTAATATACAATATTTGTTCTTCTGACTTACTTCCCTCTGTATGACAGTCTCTAGGTCCACCCACATCTCTACAAATGACCCAATTTCATTCCTTTTTATGGCCGAGTAATATTCCATTGTATATATGTACTACATCTTCTTTATCCATTCATCTGTCGATAGACATTTAGGTTGCTTCCATGACCTGGCTATTGTAAATAGTGTTGCAACGAACATTGGGGTGAAACCTGTTATTTAGAGGTTGCCAAAATTTAGCAAAACATAGCCTCCCAAAGGCAGAAAGATCTATCTACTCTTATGTAGAAATAGACTTATGCTCAATGTATGGTTTTTTTTTTTTAAAGACACATTTTTTTTTTAAATTATTTATTTATTTATTTATTTATATTTATGGCTGTGTTGGGTCTTCGTTTCTGTGCAAGGGCTCTCTCTAGTTGCGGCAAGTGGGGGCCACTCTTCATCGCGGTGCGCGGACCTCTCACTATCGCGGCCTCTCTTGTTGCGGAGCACAGGCTCCAGACGCGCAGGCTCAGTAATTGTGGCTCACGGGCCTAGTTGCTCCGCGGCATGTGGGATCTTCCCAGACCAGGGCTCGAACCCGTGTCCCCTGCATTGGCAGGCAGATTCTCAACCACTGCGCTACCAGGGAAGCCCTCAATGTATTTTATACACATGCTTCTTGTTAATAAGGTTAAACAAAGTAAGAATGGGTTTTAGAAATACAGTTGACCCTTGAACAACACAGGTTTGAACTGTGTGGGTCCACTCACATGCATATTTTTTTCTATAATGAATACTGGAGTACTATATGATCTGCCTGTGGTTGGTTGAATCCTCGGATTTGGAACTACAGATGTGGAGGAACTGTGTATGTGGGCCAACTCGGACTTTCAACCTCATGGAGGGTGGGCGCCTCTAACCCCCCTGTTGTTCAAGGGTCAACTGTACTCTATTTTTCACCAAGGATTGTAGCTATTTTCAGTCGGTTGGGGACAGGGAGAGGAAAAAAGAGAAACTGTGATTCAGAAAGATGGATGATTTGATCAAAGAACCTCAAAGGAATTAATAAAGGAGGATATTATCTGGTAGTAGGCAGGCTGGCTTAAAAAGCTAGGTAGACAGAAAAGGCCCAGTAGAAAAGAATGACATGCTAACTTCCCAACGCTCTACAACCCTCCTGTAAGGCAATGGAGATGGTAAAAGGCAGTCTGTTCCATATTTGGACAGCTCTAATCATTAAAGCCATCTCATTCTGGGCTGAATCCACCTCCCACTAACAACTTCTATACATTGGTTCTTGTTTAGCCCTTTGGAATAACTCTGAATAAGTTTAATCCCTCCTCTGTGTGCGAGCTCTTCCAGTACTTCAAGATATTTATTGTGCTTTTTAAGAGTCTCTTTTCTCAGCTAAAAAGAACAGCTCTGTCTCTGAGCTGTGCCTTGTATAGCGGGAGTCTGCAACCCCTCAGCATCCTTGTCGTCCAGTTGCGGAGACACCCAACACTAAAGACAGAAGTCTGGGAAGGATCTTGCGGTGGAGTTATCACTGTTCACCTTTGTTTCAATGCTTTCCCCTGCACATTGGTGATTTGTGTTATCAATTCAAAAATGAGTCCTGTATATCTAAACTGCAGTCATTTAATCTTCCCATCGTCTACTTGCACTATTGATTCTTTTTAACCCAGGCACTGAACTCTGACTGTAATGGAATGTTCTGTTCACTTTGGCCCATCTTTGCAGTCTGCTGTGGTCTTCTGGAGTCTTCAAGTGATGTTTTAGCCATATGCCCGAACGTGGGTTACACACAAATTTGATAAGCATGACTTCTGTCAACTGCTATAAATCAACTTGACTACAGGTCCCAAAGTCAGGAAAGTAAAAATCTTATAATGCACTCTCTTGCCTCCTTACCTCCCATAACACATTATTTATTATACAGGTCATTCTTTTGGTTGAGCACCTGATGTAGTCAGCGTGACTTAAGGATCATGATATATGAAAAATACATATTTACGTACTAGACTCAGAACTGGCACAGTAAGGTGTTTACACTGAAAGGTAAGTGGGAATTAAGGCCATCCAACTTAGTCACATCTGCTGTCTCTTACTGACTCCGGAACACATGCTTATTGAGTAGAATGCCGGGCAAAATTGCCTGCACTATTTACATTCTTTGTTCTGTAAATTGTTGGGCAGCCCCCTTACAGGCCTACAAGGCCTGCACTTGCCCAGCTTCAAGACCAAAGAAAGAGCCCAGAGTTAGCAACAGAGACATCAACGGTTTAATGGATAGGGGAGCTTACACGTCTGAAGCGAGGTCCTGGAGCGACAACCCCACTGCGGGCAGGACATGGTGGCAGTCTTCGCTCCCGAGGGGAATGGGAGATTGACGTCAGGTTGGCTCATTAGTTACTAGGGAAACCAGCAGAGGGGCATGCCCCTCACCACCCCTTTGATATCACTAGCTGGGGCAAGTACATAGGAAGGTCAGTCATGTGTGTAGGGTATAGGTGAAGCTGGCACTCGTCGGGCAGGAGATGTACAGAGAGCAAGAGAACAGCCATCTTGAGTGGCTTGACCATACATAAATTAAAGTGTCTTAAGGTAATCATGAGATGTTGGTCCACTGTATTATTTTCTAGCCTACATTTCTCTACTGGTCCATAGGAACTTAACGAGAGGACTCTGTCGAATGTGTTGCTAAGATCTAAGTAAATTGTCTACAGCAGTCCATATTCTAGTGATCTTTTCACAGACATGTGTCCCGTTTGGCATGGCTTGTGTTACTGATCACATGTCAGTGCCTAGTGACCACCACTTTTTCTACATGCCCACAAACTATAACTTTAACATCTGAGAATTTGCCGAACTTAACAGAATGTCTTTTCCAGAATTTGGCCCTCTCCCATTAATAAGCATTCTTTTGATGGCTAAGCGTCAAAAAACCAACTGATTAGCTTATGCTTATAAAAAAAAGGACTTATTGGGGAATAGACTCCAAATTCAGCACAGCTTGATCCAGGTGCTCAAATAAAGTAACTGAGAATCTCAAAGCAAAACTCTGTTTTGCTTTGCTTTTTACGGTCTTGTGAATTCTCTCCAGGTGGTAGCACATATGACCCCCAGCATCTCCAGTTTACAGTCCACCAAGTTTAGCAATCTCAATGGAAGGAAAGGGCTAATATTTTCTCTGGGCCATGTGTCCACCCCTGGAAACAGGGATTGTGGTCAGCTCCACCTGAACTTCATGGACAGAGAGTAGGGGGAGAAGTGGGTCCCCAAAGCAGTGGTTTTCAAACTTTGGCATGCATCAACATCACCTGGGTGGCTTTCCCTACCTCCAGAATTCTCATTCAGTAGGTCTGGGATGGAGACCAAGAATTTGCATTTCTAACAAGTTGCCACGTGATGTCGATGCTGCAACTTCAGGACCCACACCCTGAAAAACAATACCCCAGAGGAAGGTCCTGGTGCTGTTACCAGAAGGAGGGGAATGGATGTTGGGCTAGCAAAACCAAAGATATGTACTTCACCGAGAAAAGTCAAAGATCTAACAGACTTGGAGGAAGCGGAGGTAACTAGCATGGAGCACTGGAAACCTTGTTTGGAGATGCCCTAGATTCTTCCATTGCAGCTTTCAGTTTCATCTGCCCTATATCGACCACAACCTCCCCTCCGATTCTAAGCTCCTGCCACAGTGGATCATTACCTGTTCCTCTGCACCTCTGCTCAGAGGTTCCTGCTTGGATATGCCTGGTGAACGCTTAATCAGCCTTCGAAATGAAGGCTCAAATCCTACCCCATTTGGGAAGCCTTCCCTGATAAGGACCAGCTCCATCACTTCCATCCTCACCACCCAGAAAATTACTTGCTCCTCCTTCTGTGTCCCACGCAGCACTTTGTATATCACTCAGCTCTGCTACAGTAACTCAGGTTTACTTCCTGCTTCTCTGGCTGATCCTTTCAGCCTTCTTTTCACGCACCTCCCCCTCTCCTACTCAACCTGAAATGTGCAGTGTCCTACCACTGAGGACTTAGCCTTCTTCTCTATCTGGATTTTGCCTTAGGCCCATTGGTTTAAACCACACCAAAATATTGATGACACACCCATTTGTATGTCCAGACTCCTACACCCAGCTCTCTACCTGACTTTGCCGTTTGACTGGGGCTTGGACTCCTGTGAGAATGACGGGGGGTGGGGTGGGGGGGTGGGGGCTGGGGCGACCCTCCCTCGGAGAAGTGAGCTGTGAATAATATACATCGTTTGCATATTCAGAGCTGAGACAACAGCATTCGGGTCAGAAGGAAAAGCAAAGGAGACAGACCCAAAGAGTACTCTTTTACCGCACTCATCACTAGCACTTACTCACCTGATTATAAACTCCAGGAGAGCAGGGATCATATGCCTTTAGGATATATGCACAGTGATGAATGAACGTGTGATAATTATTTGCTTTAAGGACTCTGAGTGTCCCTTATTTGTGTCCCCAGTGCCTAGCACAGTGTGGCCCATGTGGCAGGTGCTCTGTACACGTCTGTCTACTGCATCAATTAATAAGGCCCTTCACTTCCTTTGCTATTACTGCTCTGGGGGAAAAAAAAAGTTGCCATTAAAAAAAAAAAAATTAAAGAAGAGAAACCCATACAGCACAGTGCCAAACAAAGTACTGTGGAATGGTTTTCAAAACCATAGCTCCCTGATGGGATAATGTAGTTTAAATATAGCAGCTATTTTTTCCCTCCAGTCGGTTTGTTCTTTGATTTTTGTGGAAAGATTTCAAAAGTTCTCCTCCACTGCCCTCCTTCCTCACCCTGCCCCGCCACCAAGGTACTCAGACCTTAAACAGCAAAATGCTTAAAATGCAGAGATGACAGGGCCTCCTGAACCTGGTAGAAAAATGAACAGTGATTAAATGCGATTTTTAATTTTAAATGATGAGTTCCCCCTTCCCTGCCAGGTGCCAGGGTGTTGCTCTAGCAGTAGTGGTAGCACAGTGAGCAGGTAGAGTTTCCGACGAGGGGCAGAAATCCAAGGACTGTGAATGCAGTGGATAGAGTTGCAGTGGGCAAATTCCTAGAATAGGATCTTTGTTCCCAAGCTGACCAGCTCACTCCCTTGATGTCCCACAATAGAAAAAAAAAGGGGGGTGGGGTGGAGGTGGCAGAGGCATGTTTAGGTCTCCTACTGTGATCCCGCTGTAGTTAACCTGATAGTTCACAAAAGATCCCAGGAGGTTGGCTGCCCTCGCAAGTCACCTTGTGATTCTCTCCTGATTTTGGAGAGGGGGAGGGTGGGGGACACTGTGTATCCTGAGGAAAGCAGGTCTGACAAGGCTGATCTGTGCCATCTGGGAGGATGCATCATGAGCCCCATCTGGCTCCAGCAGGCTGCCGAGGCTGAGGCAGTGGTCCTCTCCCAGCACACCCCGACCGCTCCTGTCCCCCTCCAGCCCGCTCAGCCTTCATCTTTCCCCTCTTCCTAGCCTTTGCCTTCTTTTCCACAATCCCTTTTGCTCCCTTCTCCCACCCGTGGCTTCTCTCCATCTCCCACCCCTCTGCGAGGTGGGGCTGGTTGGGAGTGCTCTCACGCAGGCCCCTTGGGGACAGCCCTGCTGCTTCACTTCGTCCTCCTGCACCACCCAGATCGTGTCCTGGAGACCGATAAACTCATTGTAAGGTCCTGTCTTGTGTCTCACTTGCTGGAGTCCAGAGGTACAGGACAACTGCTTCTCCTTCTCTTAGCTGCTTTCCGTCTCAAAGGGTGGTAGAACATAGGGCCTCTGCTTTACTCTTCAAGCTTAACGTTGGAAACTTCTCAGGTGGGTCCAATCTGCATAGATGGGGGATGGGTGGAGTACGAGAAAGCAGAGGCTTGGCCGGAGTTGTTTGCAAACATTAGGCGTTTCTCCTCCATGACTCATCAGAGGACAGCAGAGTCCTCCCTCTTCCCGGAATGCCGCAAACCCATGGCCAACTCCTACCCCCATCTTACCCCCAAAATAAAACAACCCACACATAGAGCTTTGTCCTCAAAAATCAGATTTCCCCTGAAGATCTGACATGGCAGCTTGGAGAGGGGGGCATTTTGAGGCCTCAGAAGAACAGCCTCTAAGAGGATTCTCTGACTGGGGAGAGAGGTAGCTGCAGAAACAGCCTGGTGACTCGAAAGCAAAGAAAGTGCATGTGTTGTTAGGATGGGTCTTTTCAAGACAAGTGCCTTCACCCTCTCCTCACTTCCCCCAACCTTTCTACTTAGTACCTTCCTAATATAAAACCTGGCACAGACAACCTTTGGGTCAGTTAGAAAAAAATAGGCTGGATTTCCCTGGTGCTCCCAATGCAGGGGGCGCTGGTTCTATCCCAGGTCAGGGAATTAAGATCCCACATGAAAAAAAAAAAAAAAAAAAAAAGGCCGATGCAGATAAAAAGGAAGGAAAGGAGACAAAAAGGAAGACATCATTTATTTGACACATATTTGCCAAGCATGTGTTGTCTCACTCCATCCTTAGTACAAGCCCATCTGATAGGTTACCATTATCATCTCTATTTTTCCAGACACATCTAATTCTCAGAGAGGTTTAAGTCATTTGCTGAAGTCATACAATTAGAAATCACTATTCAATAAACAGTGTTGGGAACAGAAGATTATTTGTATGGAGAAGAATTAGATTGGAGCTATTCCTCACACCATGAAATGCAATCAATTTCTTATGGGAAAGAGAGTTAAACAGTAGAAAAAAATTTGTAAAACAATTAAAAGAAGCAACAAAAGCATACATGTGTGGAAGGGAGATAAATTTCTAAGTAGTTCAGATAAAGGAACATTTTAAATTTGCATAACAAAGGGCCACAAAACAAATGGAGGGAATATATGCACACAATTTTGGAAAGAAACTAGATGATTGCTGAAAAAACTTCATGTTAGGAGTCTGATTCAATGACTGCATAAATGCACTCAGAGAAAGACACATGCACATAGATCTTGACTGTAGCAAATATCTCTGTGGCTGGTCCCAGATCAGTCCCTACTCCCACTATGGTAGGATCCCACTAGTGGATCATTCTGAGGCTCGCAGAACTACACCCTCCTCAGGGTGGGGAAGGGACAGCTGATTAATTCACTGCACAGGGAGCCGAGAAAGAGGCAAAGCAGAAAGCTACATCCACTGAAAACTGCACAAGGAGGCTGCTGCCAGCAGAATGCAGTGACCTGAGCTGGAATTCTGCCAAGACAGTGGGATTAGATTCCCAAGCGCTGGCCAAAATGGGCCCCGGGATTTTTATTTTTATTCGTTTTCCATTACAACTGCACGGCAACACAAACAAGCCCCAAAACAATGTGAGCTACCGAGAGTCATTTTCCCTTGCGGGTGCCATCCCGATACCACACATGCTGCTGACCTTATCTTACCGAAGTTTAGAATTGAGAGTTTGATTACTCACTTCCGTACCAACCGTAATGGTAGAAAGGCATTATGATTGCCCAACTAACGCCACGTGCACAGAAAAAGGAATATAAAGCAAGACGTGCACGTGGAGCCCATTGTAACCAAGAATAAAAACTTGTTGGGACTTCCCTGGCGGTCCAGTGGTTGAGACTCCGAGCTTCCACTGCAGGGGGCGTGGGTTCCATCCTTGGTGGGGGAACTAAGATTCCACATGTCGCGTGGTGCGGCCAAAAAATTAAAAACAAACAAACAAAAAAACTTGAGAAGTCAGTGGAAATCTAAGAAAAGTTAGGTCTGGCTCTCCCAGTCCCCCAAGATCAGGGGCCTGTAGGCACTGGGAGTGAAAGATACCTGACCACAGGCAAATGAATGTCAATTACAAAAGGGCACTGGGGTGGGGAAGGAAGGGAAAGGGCTTAGTGCATTAGAACCAGACTTCAGGCTAATGATACTCTCAGAGGGTACTTTGTAGACGTCAGACATTAGGGATTTTTTTCTTCTTTTTCTGGCCGAGCCGCGTGGCATGCGGGATCTTAGTTCCCTGACCAGGGATCGAACCCGTGCCCTCTGCAGTGGAAGCTCAGAGTCCCAACCACTGAACTGCCAGGGAATTCCCCAGGGATGTTTTAACTTGTGATTTGCCCTGTTCCAGCTACATGATTTCATGTTATCACAGGTCTTCAAAATACCACTTTTCACAAATTGTGGGGAAACAAATTCAGAGAACTGCAGCCACCTGGTAAGGAAAGCATGCTCTTAGACATAACTACTTAACCAATGTCCCTAGTTCCTCACTGGTCAAATGCGGATAACAGAATCTACCTCATGTAGATTTCCTGAATGTGAAGTGCAGAGCGCAACGCCTGGTACAGCTGGTAGAGAGACACACCTTTGTCTTAGGCTCACCTTAAGATCCAGCCCTTTTAAAACAAAACATTTGGTTTAATCTCATAACAACAAACACATCATTAACATAATTGAGGATACAGAGGCTCCATATCCCCCTCTCCCTTTTAAAGAAACATGCTTGACATATAAAAAAAAGTACAATAATAATATAATACATACCCACCATCCAGTGTAAGAAATACATGATTTGTACCATGGGAGTTCTTTGTGAGCTCCTTGAACTCACTCTCCACCTTGCTTTCCCAGTGATAACCTCCACCCTGAACTTGAAGTTTGTCATTCTCATGCATATTTTTATATTTTGACTACAGATATATAGATCCAAAAACAATTTTGCAAACTGTACTGTTTTGCATTTTTCAGATTTTACATAAACCTCACCAATTCTGTGCATGTCCTGTATCTTGTTTTTTTTACTTACCACTAATGAGTTTTTTTTTTTTTAGGTTTATCCACAAAGATATATGTAGCTCTGGTTACTTCATTTTTGTTGCTATGTAGTTACTTATATTTTTTAAATAAACAAGTAAAACCACACAGAAAAAGCTGAAATCCTCATTGTGCCCTTTACCCTACCATCCATCTTATAAGTAGTTTACAATGTTAGGTTTCCCAGGTAAAATCAAAGATGAGGATTTCACTTTCTCTCTCTTCCCAAAACACTTAGCTCTGTTTGTTTTTTCCTCTGCTTCCAAAATTGATGAGACTTCATTTAAAGCTGCCAAATTTCACACTGCAGGTGCCTGTAAACAGACTGTCTGGTTTGCACTGTAGAGAATTCATCTTCGTGTAGGTCAGGTCCCACCCCCAATTTCAGACTGAGAAGGCTGCTGCTACCTGGAAGAAAGCTGAAGCCAGCATTGCCATGGGGTCTGGCACTGCAGGGGACTTGGCTGATAACATTTCTCGATTGTCAGGCTTTTGATAGAGCCTTAGTATTAAGAGAGAATCAAGTAAAATCTGCAGGTCAGCAGGAATTTTTCACTCACCCCCACCCCCATCGGGCATATTTCAGTTATCTTAAAGGTAGAATGGTGTGAATGCCCAGACATCTGCTTATAAACTTTCCTTTTGGTCTTTCCTCTGAGCTACCCCAATAATTCTTATGCTTTAGTTTGCTTGAGAAATACAGTATGGGAGAGTTGTTTACACTAAATCATACATATTGCACTTTGTTGGCAATTGAAGAGACTTTCGGAGGTGGTTTTGACTATAGTTAATTTTCACCTTGCTCATCATACACAATGTAATTCCTTTGTGTAAGTTTTCAATAAATGCTAGTTATTACTATTGTTATTGAAGTATATAACAAAATTTGCAAAAATATTAGAAGAAAAAACCCAATTTGTGGTATCATGGAAAATGGCCAGTGCGTATGAAGATGATGTTTTGGGTCTTCCAGATACTGTGTTCTGGGGTGGACCAGGTGGCCTGGTGAGATGTGACAGGGGAGCCTGCCATGCCACATGTGTGGGGTCTGCTACACAGCAGACAGGCTTTCACCCCAAGTTTCGTTACTGAGCTAATCTTTGGCATGTGTATAACTGCATTGTACAGTGCCCTCCCTCTTCTTTTTTTTTTTTTTTATTGTGGTAAAAGCATGGTAAAATGGTTTACCATCGTAAATATTTTAAAGTGCACAGTCCAGTAGTATTAACTAGGTGCACATTGTCGTACAACAGATCTCTAAAACATTTTCATCCTGCAAGACTGAAATTCTATACCCATTGAACAACACTGCCCCTCTTTCCCTTCCCCCCTCAGCCCCTGGCCACTACCATTCTGCTTTCTGTTTCTAAGAGTTTGACTACTTTATATACCTCATATAAGTGGAATCATGCAGTACTTGTCTTTTTATGACTCACATATCTCACTTAGCATAATGTCCTCAAGGTTCACATACATTGTAGCAGGTATCAGAATTTCCTTATGTTTTTAAAAATACATTTATTTATTTATTTATTTTTGGCTGCGTTGGGTCTTCGTTGTTGCGCGCGGGCTTCTCATTGCAGTGGCTTCTCTTGCTGTGGAGCACGGGCTCTAGGTGCGTGGGCTCAGTAGTTGTGGGGCACGGGCTTAGTTGCTCCGCGGCATGTGGGATCTTCCTGGACCGGGGCTCGAACCCGTGTCCCCTGCATTGGCAGGAAGATTCTTAACCACTGGACCACCAGGGAAGTCCCCAGAATTTCCTTATGTTTTTTAAAGGCTGAAAAACATTCCATTGTATGGATAGACCACATTTTCTTTATCTGTTCATCTGTTGATGGACATTTAGGTTTCCTCCACCTCGTGGCTATTGTGAATAATGCTGCAATGAACATGGGTGTGCCAATCTCTTCAAGATCCCATTTTCAATTCTTTTGGACATATCCCCAGAAGTAGGATTGCTGGATCATACGGTAGTTCTATTTTTAATTTTTTTAGGAGCCTCTATACTGTTTTCCACAGAGGCCGCCCCATTTTACATTCCTATCAACAGTAGTGGCCCACCTCCTTTTGATCCTTGCCACATTGCCCTGCTTTGCCCCACCAGTTTAGTGAGCCCACCTTCCACCTGTTCTCTCTATCCTGCTGATTCAACTCGCTACACTAGGTGCTCGGGGTTCTGGATGCTCCACCCCATTCAGCCCCCTTGGTTAAGCCTCCGAGAGTGATTCCAGACGGAGCAGGGCTCAGGCAGAGGCCCTAAGTTCCTGGTCACCAAACGATCTCACATTCCCTATTGGTAATTTTTTACATTCTAGATCTGGGAAGCATTGCCACTTGTTTCTTATTTTCCTCCTCTTTCTTCTAGGAAGGGAGATGTAACTGTCAGAAGGAGTTTGTTGGCCTCAATCTGTCATTTTTCTGCTCTTGAGGCCACTGAAGTGGGTGAAACTGGCTCTCAGAAGCCCAGGTGCACAGAATCTAAACTTTTAGTAGAAACTTCCTTTCTGTTCTCTTGCTCCTCAGGGTCACCTGTAGCTCTAGGGGTTTGACAGCACTGAGCTCTTAAAGGGAAAAGCCCAGAGTCATGCACAATTCAATTCCCAAGTCACAGAAGGATGGAGTCCTTGCTCAGATCTTTCCCTTAAGCTCCATATCGGACCAAAAAGTTAGAGTTTCTTTTTTTTGTACAACCACCCCATCAATGGGCAAGCTGGCTCACTGCTAATCCTGAGCTTGGGAATCCTGAATCATCTTCTAACCAGGGTAGGTCTAGCACAAGTAACTTCCCACCTATGCTTGATTCATTTGGCTTCATCTGTAGATTTGACCTGCTGGAGTTCAGAGGTCCACCTTAAACTTGTGAGGAAGGGTGGCAAGTATGGAAGGAGAAACAAAGACCTTCAAACATTATTCTTACCCTCTGGAACCATATCCTCCAGTTTCAGTGATGGATAGAGTTGGAAAGAGAGGAGAGGGAAAAGGTTCAAAACAGTCTTCTCCCTTAGCCCAGAATTCTTGGGCTGAGTATTTATTGATGCGGTCTGCTGGAAACATGGGTAGGCTGGAACCTGTACCAATTAACTAACCTATCTCAATTTAGCCTTAGAAAAATGAGGTTTCATCTCTAAAGGGGGTTCATGATAAACCTAATTTCCCTCTATGAATCTTAAGTTTCCACTAAAGAGACACCAGTTAGAGAATCTGGGAATAGGTAAAGATAATGGGAATCTGATTCCATGGGGAGGTAGTAATAAATTTACTCATGTATGTCAGTCTCATGCCTTGAAAAATCATGTTGACTCAATTCTCTCTTTCCATTTTCCTTATGATTGGTAGCTGTGATGGTCAGTTTTATGTGTCACCTTGGCTAGATTAGTCTCAAGTTATTCAATCAAACATCAATTGTTGCTGTGAAAGTATTTTGTAGATGTGATTAACATTCATAATCAGTTGACTTTACTGGAGACATCACATGTCCTAATTTCAAATTATATTACAAAGCTATAACAATCAAAACAGTATGGTATTGGCATAAAAACAGACACATAGATCAGTGGAACAGAATAGAGAGCCCAGACATAAACCCATGCATAAACGGTCAATTAATTTACAATAAAGTAGTAAAGAATATATGATAGGGAAAGGGTAATTTGTTCAATAAATGGTATTGGGAAAACTGAACAGCCACATGCAAAAGAATGAAACTGGACCCCTATCTTACACCATAAACAAAAATCAACTCAAAATGGATTAAATAATTAAATTTAAGACCTGAAACTGTAAAACTCCTAGAAGAAACCATAGGGGGTTATCTCCTTGACATTTTGGTCTTGGCAATGATTTTTTAGACTTGACACCAAAAGCAAAAGCAAAAACAATAAAAGCAAAAATAGACAAGTGGGACTACATCAAACTAAAAAGCTTCTGCACAGAAAAGCAAACCATCAACAAAATGAAAAGGCAAGCTACAGAATGGGAGAAAATATCTGTAAATCATATATCTGGTAAGGGGTAATGTTCAAAATAAATAAAGAACTTACACAGCTCAATAGCAAAACACCAAACAACCCAATTTAAAAATGAACAGAGGAAGTGAATAAACATTTTCCAAAGAAGGCATACAAATGGCCAACACGATATATGAAAAGGCACTCAAAATCACTCACATCAGGGAAATGTAAATCAAAACCACAATGAGATTTAACCTCACAACTGTTAGAATGGCTGTCATCAAAATGACGAGAGATAACAAGTGTTGGTGAGGATATGGAGAAAAGGGGACCCTGGGGCAGTGTTGGTGGGAGTGTAAATTGGTGCAGCCACTATGGAAAACAGTATGGAGGCTCCTCAAAAAATTAAAAATAGAACTACTGTATGATCCAGCAACTCCATTTCTGGGTATATATCCAAGGGAAATGAAAACAGGATATAGACTCTTGCACTCCCATGTTCATTGCGGCATTATTCGCAACAGCCAAGATAAAGAAACAACCTAAGTGTCTGTCAATGGATGAATGAATAAAGAAGATGTGGTGTGTGCACGCATGCGCACACGTGCACACACACACACACTGGAATAGTATCCAGCCACAAGAAAGAAGGAAATCCTGCAATTTTCAGCAATATGGATGGACCTTCAGGGCATTATGCTAAATGAAATAAACCAGATAGGGAAAGACAAATACAGTGTGATATCACTTATATGTGGAATCTAAAAAAAAAGAAAGTTAAACTCAAAGAAACAGGGAGTAGAAAAGTGGTTGCCAGGGTCTGGGGATGCGGGGGTGTGAGATATAGAGAGAGGTTGGTAAAAGAGTATAAACTTTCAGTTATAATATGAGTAAAGTGTGAGGATCTAATGTATAACATGGTAACTACAGATGATAACTATTATATAACTGAAATTTGGAAAGGGAGTAAAACAAATATTCTCTCACACACCATATATATACTATATATATATCTATATAGAGATATATATATAGTGTGTGTGTGTGTGTGTGTGTGTGTGTGTGCGTGAGATGGATGTATTAATTAACTACGTGGGAAGGAATCCTTTCACAATGCATATAGTAATCAAATCATCATGATGTACACTTAAAATATCTAACAATTTGTCAATTATACCTCAATAAAGCTGAAAAAAAATCAGCTGACTTTAAGTAAATGAATTTATTCTAGATAATCTGGGTAGGCTTGATCTAATCAGTTGAAAGACCTTAAGAGCAAAGCTGAGGCTTCCTTGAAGAAGAAATTCTGCCCATGGAGAGTAGCTCCACTTCCTGCGTGACAGTTTCCTTCCAATCTGCCCTTCCTGATAGGCTGCCCTATGGATTTCAGATTTTCCTGGACAGCCCCCGCCATCACAGAAGCCACCTGCTCGCAATAAATCTCTTACTATATATCACCTACTGGTTGTTTCTCTGGTGGAACCCTGATGGATACAGTACTCCGCACATGTGTTCTGGAGCAGCTAGAATGATCTTGCAATTCCCAAATGTGCCAACTGCGTTTCTACCTCTATGTTTTAGCTTGTTCCTTACCCCCTGCTGGAATGTCCTCTTCCACGAGGCCACTTTTCAAGTCTTACATCTTGCCTTTAAGGTCCAGCTTGAAGAGCTGCCTCTTCGAAGCCTTCCTGGCTGTGTGGGATCTGGCGGTACTCCCTCCTCTGAATTCATACAGCATTGTGGGTGACCACTTGTTTGGCCTGCAGTCCAACTTTATATTGTTATGACCCCATAAGGGTCAGAAGCATGACCTCTACACCTTTGTTTCCCAAATCCTAACTGCTACTCTACTCAAAGATGATGCTTCTGAAACTCTACCAGCCCAAGCAGAGTGCCATTTTTGGCTTTCTGATGCCTTTCATAATTCCTGTCCCTTCATAAGTGCCAACATTTTCACGGTGCGGAACATCCCCACCCATGTGCTGGGGGTGCTCAGACAGGCTAGAATAACAGAAGGGAGCCTTCTGTAACATGACTCCAAGTAGGGAATAGAGTCAAAGACACGATTTTGATGTAAAACCACAAAGGAGTTACATCAAGAGGCTGAGGAAAGGTCTTGTTGGTCTTACTGTTCAGTCCTCAGGCCAGATTTCTGCTTTTTTCCACTTCCCCTGCCTGGAGTGATTCAAAGTCCCCTCTGGCTCCATGCAGGGAACACCTGACAGAACTGAATGTCCAACAACCTGAGTGGAAGATCTAAGTGGAGGTGAGGATGGGGGACGCAGGGGCTAAAAGCTGGAGCTTGGCAGAGGAGAGAGAGTCCATGGAAGAGAGATTCCTAAGTTCTCTGATGGCAGCAAGAGGACAACCCAACGTGGAGCCTGGCAGGAAGCGTTTGGTGGTCCAGGAACAGCAGGTAGGACGGGGGGAGTGCGGTGCGGGATTGAACCCAAAGTGAACACACCTGTCGGACAGCATTTCAGGCTGGAGCCTGAATCGAGGAACTCTTGTGCAAACTCCTCCAGGGCTCTGAGGGTGCACGTGACTAACCCGCCGGCACCTGCCTCTCTCAGTGCTGCTGCACCTTCTGTGCTTCTCATGCTCCAGGCAGAAGAGAGGGTTACACAACCCATCGGAAATGACAGTGCATTCCTCCCTAACTCAAAGGATCAAAGGGCTCCTCAAAGACGGGAGGAGGGAGGGGTCCCTGTCACAAAGCTCGGTAGGGGGAACTCAGGCAGCCTCAGCCAAGCGGCTGTGAACACCAGTTTCTTATTCCTGGCCCCATCCCTGTCTCACCTCCCCTGAGAACAAAAGGAACTGAAGTTTCTTGGGAAGAGAAAGCAGCGCTCTAGCTCAGTTACTTCCTGAATAAAACTATACTGTCTCTAGAATGGTCTGAGAAATCTTGAAATCTGACCTTTGCTCTGAGGTGGGGTAATTCTGAGGGAGCTACACAGTGTGGCTGAGGGTGAGAAGAGGGGGCAGGGGGCAAAATGGGGACCCAAATCTTCATTAAGACCCAAGTCCTCCTGGGCATGTTGAATATGAAAAAATTTCTCCTTGCTGATGCACTCCTAAATTATCTGGGTCCAGTTTGAAACTCAAAATCAACAGAGACAGTGAGTGAAAGCAAGAGAGAAGTAAGTGCCAGCAGGAAGGACAAGCTGCTCTCTGTGATGCTTACTCATGGATCTACAACTGACTAATGAGTGCGTGAGAGAAGAGTTCAACCTCACTAGTAATCAAGGAAATGTAAATCAAATCAAAGAGATACAATTTCCACCTACCAAACTGAACTGTTTTTAAAGAGGGCCTTCTCTTACGCATGCTGGTGGGAGTGCATACTGGCTTTCTGGAAAGTCACTTGGTAATAAGTAACAAGACTTGAAAATGATGACTCAGTAATTCTTCTAGGAAATGACTAAAGAAATAACAAGAGATGTGAACAAAGATGGTTTTATGCAAAGATGATCATTGCTTCATTGTAACAACAAAAAAATAGTTGAAATGTCCAACAAAAGAGAATAGTTAATCATGATAAATCCACATTGGAGAATATGATGCAGTTATTAAATATGGTCATTGGTATAGGCAATTTGGTCCAAAAATGTGTGTGAAATCCCATGGGCATTTTAAGTCTTTGCTAGTGGGGCAAGTTCTTTACCTCTCCAAGGCCTCACTCTATTTACCTGTAAAATGAGTTTATCAGTATCTACCCAGGAGAGCTGCTGTGAGAATTAAATGTGATCATGTGATCAGGGTTTCCGGCTGATTACGAGACTCAATCAATGTGGGCAATGATTATTTCATATTGGACATGCATAACTTTGTAATAAGGAAAAATCCTAATTCATGCTATTTTAAAATAATATTTCAGAAGAGTTTTTGATGAAATGGAACACAAAAATAACATATTAAATATAAAAGCAGAATACAAATAATGCGTGTGCATATAATCCCATTTTGCAAATGCACTCACATATACACAAATATACGCATGCATTTCAAAAACACGTAAAGGAGCTACCTCACAATATTACCAGCAGTTAAGTTGTGGATTATGGGTGATTTTTGTTTTCTCCTTTACAAGTTACTGTGTTTTCAAAAACCTCTACAATAGGCACGTTATCATTTTTAAAAAGTAAAAAATTTCCAAAGATTCCAAATCTGATGTGGGGAGAACACAGAAGGGAAAACTGTGACCTCCAGCTGTGAGTGGCCCCTCCGCGGGTGTCGTGCTCCACAGAAAGCCGAGTCACCCCTGTGAGGCCAGGGTGTCCTGTGAAATATATAGACCAGGGTCAGACCAGCTTGTGAGGCATGATGGCCTCAGCAGACCTTTCCGGGGAGTGGGCACTCTGCCACCTGGGCCTGTATCGTAATGAGATAACGTTTGTGAAAGCACTTTGCCAAAGAGAAAACTCTATCCAGATAGGCGATTCTGGGGCTTATTCTAGAGAAAGGAGGCTCTCAGAGCACATTCCATTAAGGAATTTCACACTCTGCCTCCTCCTCCAGACTCCTCTGTACCTCCCTCCCCTGAACAGAAACATATTTAGTAACCCTATCTAAATCCTCTTCTTTCCCTTAATTTGATTAAGAAGCTAGGGGAACAAGGGATGAAGTGGAGGGTGAGGAGAGGGGGAGACTGAGTTGTGGGGAAAGATTAGAGGAGCTCAATGGATATCTCGGCCAAGTGATGCCTGAGTGTGGACAGGACAAGGGCCTCCAGGTACTTAGTACAGAAGCACAGAGCACAGAGGGAGGGACACAGTTGATCACGGAGCAGCCTCTCTGGCTGAAAGAGAACCAAATAGGGGAGGGTCATGCTTTAAGGATTAACCAGGGGAATGGGGGACGTTTCCTAAAGGAGGCGCTAGCATCTTTCTGCGTCTCTTCTGGATCCCTGGAGCTTTAGGGTCTTCGGATCCTTAAGAAGTTCCAAGGGGCTAATGTGTTGAACTCCTGCTATGTGTGAGGTACTTTCACATATATCAACTAATTTACTCTAATTAAGTAAATTATCACCCATGAAACTGATGCTCAGAGAGAATAGTTTTTTGCCCATAAGCATACAGTATCAGTGGGGTGGGGAAACTGGGGTTCAAACCCAGCTCTCCCTGCTTTTACCACTCTTCCTGGCAAACATTATCCTCAGGAGGAAAATAGTAACAGCCAGCATTTATTTAGCCCTATGTGCCTTACAAATAAGTGGTTTCATGTAATCCTCATAATATCTCTAAAAGGTAGATATATACTATTAATAAACCCATTTTACAGCTGAGTAACCTGATGCTTAGAGCAAGCAATTGAGCTAAAGTTATAGAGCTGGTAAATGGTGAAAGAACAGGGCCTCAGAGAGCCTGGGAAAGTTAAAGGAACATTGGGTATGAGGCATTTCGAGTGAGAGGGGAGCTCCTGTTTCATGTGTCTCTTCTAATAGCTGGTTGCTCCTCAAGGACAGGGACCTTACCTTGTTTATCCTTTTCCCAGCCCTGAACACAATGCCTGGAACACGGGGAACGTTTGCTACAAGAACTAGTGGTACTTGTTAAGTTTGGCCAAGTGAGAGTCTCCAGTGTGGTGAGGATTAAGTGAGACATATTTGTCTAGGGATTTCCAAGTCTAAAATGTCACAGTGCTGGGCTTCAGAAAAGGATCCGCTGGCAGTGGGAATCCCTGCAGGAGGCTTTAAAGGTGACCAGGACCTTGACAATGGGCAGGCCCAGGGAGAGAGTTCCAGCTCCCCTTGCAGGATTTGATTCAGACCAAAGTGACAATGAGGGGGGGTCTGGCACATACTCCCCAGTGGTTCCTTCCACAGGGATGTCTCAAGGACATCTCCAAACCTTGGGAGATAAAACATAGTATGGGAGATGAAGGTGAAGGTGGGAAGAGTGCCATCTGGGCAGCTCAGAAAGACAGGAGAGAGAGGGAAGTGGGGAGCTTAGTGCTTTAATTAACAGGGACCTAAGACTCTTCTAGAAATAGGTTTGAAAGGATAAAGGGCAGAAAGTTGGTCTCTTCTGGAGAGGACTAATAGTCTCCATGAAGGGACCTCAGGCTTCAGCGAGAGTCTCTCATTGACAGATAAATACGTCGTTGCTTTATGGTCCACTACAGCTTTAGATAAAGCATTCCTGCTGCTCTTCCTTCTATAACCTGTGAGGAAGGCTACCAAAGGGCAAAGAACAGAAACAGCCACCGAGTTCCTGGGCCAAGTCCAGGGCTTCCTGGCCTGTATTCAGAGCCTCAGCTTTTCTCCCCCTCTTGCAATAGTTCTTGGTGTCTTTATGTGAGCTGCTTATTAACCAGAGGATATCAGGGCACTGGGAGGGGAGAGCTGGTGCTGGTTGCCAGTGAGTGTAATTCAGAAGCACAGAGTGGTGCAAAGCTGATGTGTGCGGTCTGGGTGACAGAGGATGGAACCAGACTCTGGTCACCACGCTGGAGCATCAGCTTGGAGGGTCCTGTGACCTGTGGGGGCAGCCGGGAGAGCCAGGGGTTCACTACCAACACTGCCTATCCATAGAAGAGTTCCATTTGCCAGGATGAAGGATAATGAATGGCTCTGAAGCAGCTGGATCTATGCTACCCTCCCACAGCAACAAGTGGAGGGAGTTCTTTCAATGCTGTAGGAACTCCTCTACCATCCCCTTTTCCAAAGACACTACTTTTCAATTAAATATGAAAATCCTGGGCATCCTCTCCCCTCTCTTCTGGTAAGCTGCAGCTGACTGTCCTAGTCTACATAAGTACTTCTGATGGGCTTCATCAGACAGCTGACCTCTTGGGGTCAAACCAAGGAAGCAGAGCCCACCCTGGGCCCTGAGATGGTTCTTGATACTAGAGCACAGAATGGCTTCCTGCTGTGTCTAAAGAAATACAGCTTAGCCAGGCTTCGGTTGGGCTGCAGTGTTAAATGTCTTAGGTTTCAAGTTGGTACCAGCTGCACTGGAGGGAAATGGTTGGGGAAATTCTCCCATTTGGCTTCTTTCCACATGGAGGATGGCTAAAGGAAGAGAGAGCTTAGAGCTGCTGTGCTGGTGCTGATGCCTTAAAAATAATGATATAAACACAGCCACAGAGGTTGGCCTGTGGAGTTCCTGATGGGGACCAGAGAAGAAATGTTGTCCTGACTTACCCTTCAACCCATGCTTTGCAAACATAAGTGACCCAGCCCTCATCTATCACCTCTGAAGCTAAACAACTTCCCCAGATGGCCCCATGGAGCATAAATCAAGAGGGCCCTAGCTTCCAAGAAACCTGTACACAATTGCAGCCCTCAGAGATACTTGTTCTCATATTCTTTCTTCCTCTATGTTCAGAATACGGCGCTAGCAAGTCATAATCCCAGATGAATATAGCAGATCATCTTAAGTGTGTTACTCAGTTTCTCTGAGCCTGGATCCTCACCTTTAAATGGGGATCATGTTATGTCTGCCTCATGGGTTTGAGGTGGAAATTAAATGAGATAATTCAAGGAGAGTGCTTAGTTCAGTGCCTGATGAATGTCAGCTTCTATATCACCATTATTTCATTAGCTGAAGCCCATTCCTAGGTACAAACAAAGAAAACGAACAAACAAATAACAGCAATTCTAATTGTAATCCCAAACAAGAAGGGCTGTGGGCTACAGCCTCAGTGACTTCATAACACACAAAGCTTCTGTCTCCTGCTTACTCTCATGCCAAATCTGTGCCAGACCTGGTTATACGTGGTAACCTTGGTGGCCTCCAAGTTGTTTAAATTCTCACAGAGAATCCCAATGGATACTCAGACCTGCTGAAGCCGAGACAAATTCAAACATGCTGGGCTGGCAGTGAAATGTAGGATAAGAAATCATCACAAAGAAAGTTTGTTCACATTCTAAGAGTGCCTGAAGAACCACGGTTTGCACAGAGAGCCCTCCTCTCAGATGGGCAGCTCACAGATTCTTTCCTCTCGTACTTATTCCACAATAGCACATCACACCCCTAACAAACATGTTTTGCTCCCAACTGAACAGGTAAAGACATGACGGCATTTCTGTTTTAAAGCTACTGAATGCCAAAGCCTTTGCTTCTGCTCACGTGTCCTAACCTTCCCTGCCTGGGAATTGGATCTGGGGTAATGGGTGACCCAGCAGGCACAAAGATGACAGATTCCTGCATCATGTAGCAACGCCGGGACAACCTGCGGCATCTGGCCTGGCTGGCAGGCGGGCAGGCTGGGAGAGGCAGCTGTAAGTACACCGACCTTTGTCCCCGTTTGCTCTGGGAGAGGGCGGGCCCTGCCAATGCTGCTCTCTTCTTTCTCTCCGTGTCTGCCTGGGACTCCTGCTAATCAAAATGTTCTCCGGGACCTGAGAAAGCCTGACCCTGGTGGGTGGCAAGCAGAGACCTCTTCTGGCAGCCAAAGGGCGCTCTGAACCTCTGTCCAGACATGGCAGGCACGGGGCTCCTAGGCATGTGTACGTTCCTGCTCCCGAAAGAAATCTCTTCCCTTCTGGCTTTTTTCCAACTAGAAGGCTTATCATTAACTAGCCATCTACTCCTTTAGAAAACTGTCTACTCTGGGCACTCCTTCTACGAACCACTAAGGGATCCAAGGGAATATATTAAAGGACAGTGCCCCTGAATTTGAGTTCAGCAGGGTTGCTTTTCTCTTTGCGGGGCTCGTCCTTTGGGGAGGGAAACGCTCCTGTTTCTGCCTTGCTCACTGCCAGTTAAGTGGTTGTTCTGAGGAAACTGTGTGTCCTTTCTTCCAGCAAGGTCCTCCAGTCCTCTGGCTCCCCAGGCTGGACACAAGGAGGGTGATGGAGGCACACGTCTAGTGGGGAGGTAGGGGTACTCTCTGGCTCTTTCATGGTAAATCCTCCCGCTTTTTTCCCTTTCTTTCTTAGTTTCCCTGAATGATGCTGCTGGGGCTTAAGGCAGGTTGAGCCAGAAAACCAATTTTTCTTGAGAAAAGGCTGAGAGTTTTCTCTTTTAAGTAAGAAGTTAGGCCCTGGTTGCCTATTCCCTTCACCTTATGGAGGGCACTACGCCTGCCAGTTCCCTTCCATCTGGCAGGGGAGCCCACAGTCAGAGAGAAGCATCCTTCTCTTTCACAAATAAACAAATCCAATCCATGTGCTAGAGGACTTAGGGTATATTAATAGACAGATATTTTGTTTTCCTATTCTGGTGCTTATCCCCTTCCACTAGTATGAAAGATAAGAGAACACAAAATGTTCTCCACCAGCCACCCTTCTCCCCTCCCCCAGGGAGAAGCAAGCCAGGGGCATAAGCTATTCTGTTTAAAGCCATCGCTTTAAATGTACGAACTCTGAGAAAACAGACTTAAAGGTTTATATTCCCAAAAAAAAAAAAAAAAAAAAAAAGGTTTATATTCCGTCTCTCTTGGCTACTGTTGCTGTTCAGCAAAGAAACTCTATATTGTTTAAACCCTCCAGGCAAATGGGTTGCAAGGCAACCTTCAAACAATAGAAAATACCCCAAACTAAAAATACAGGCTTTAAAGGATAGAAAGCATGGTGGTGTCTTGGGGAAATAATTCCAAAATTGGAGTGAAGGAGAAAGGTGTCAGTTAGGTTGCTTTTATGTCACATCAGCCCATTTGCCTGCTTTCACCCTTAACTGAGTTTCTAATAATCCAGGCATATTGGATTTTTACTCCTGGACTCTTAGTTCTTTCCATGGTCATCAACACCTTTATGGGGGAAGGGGCTCAAAAAGGCTATAATATCAGGCTGCCTCCTGTCCTAAGAAAAGTTACAAAGATTCTTATCAATGTACTTCCCCACTAGCTCCCAGCCCTGACAATGACTGCAACTCCTATTCCTGAGAAGTCCTTAGAAGCCCAAGAAAGAAGAGGGCTGGGGCCCAGCTTAATCACAAGGGTCCTGTGCCAGGAAGGCAGAGGGTCAGAGTTAGAGAGGAATGTGACGATGGAAAGAAAGGTTAGAGTGATGCACCTGGAAGACAGTTGAAGGACCACAAGCCAAGGAACGCAGGTGGTCTCCAGAAGCTGGAAAAGACAAGCAGCTGCATTCTCCCCAAGAGTCTCCAGGAGGAACGTACCCTTCCCAACACCTTGATTTTAGCCTCATGAGACTTCTGACCTCCAGAAAGGTAAGAAAATACATTTGCGTTGTTTTAAGTTTGTAGTAATTTGTTACAGCAACAATAGGAGACTAAAACAGCAACTGAGAACCCAAGGATCTTTTACAAGGACAAGAAGCCTTCTGTTAGTTCTTGGGTCCTCTATACTCTAGTACTGCAGGCAGATGATTGGGAAACCACGGTGTTTCCTTCCTGATGTACTTTACCACAAATGACCAGACCATCGGAGGGCACTGAATCGGGTGGGCTGATTCACTATTATATCTCATGGCTTCCTTTAAACAAACAATCAAATAAACACAAATCAATAAAAAGGCTGCTCTTTTATTTCTACCCACCGACAGGGCAGACTGATCAATCTATTATCCAATAGGCAGACTTGAGTGTCTGGGACATGGTTTTCTCCCATAACTTGTGGCCCCACCCCAACCAGTGTCACTCAGAGGGATCAGACCAGAAAGGGAAAAAACTGGAAGAAAGGAAAATAAACCACTTCTATCTCCCTACTCCAGGTAGCCGGCCAGAAACTATAAGAGAATCTCTTGGACCCCTGTTTGGAAGGAAACACTTAAGAGATTTCAAGGCTCTCTCTTCTTTTGTGAGCAGGTTTGCTTTTTTCCAGACTATTCTCTGATTAAATGTCTTCTAAGGGCTTGCATAGAGAGCCTAGGAAACCCTATCTCAATAAAAAAAGAGAAAAGCACAGGATTCCCCTAGTTCCTTGCCTCCTAGAAGCATAAGCACGGGAAGACTGTAATTTACTCTGTCTCATGACATTTCTAGGAGACAAGAACCATCGGTCCGGTCCCCATTTTATAATTTGGGACCCTGAGTATTACAGAGAGAGCAGCAACATGGACGCAGTCACCCAGCAAGTTAAAACAATTTGCCCAAACCAGAACATAGCTCCCCCGACTCCTAGACTGGCACTGCCCTCGTGTTCTCATGCTTAGTCTCAGGCCCTGGTGAACCAGGTCAGTAGGGCATAGCCTCTGGGTAGGTGGTCTCAGTGGAATGCGGAGATATCAAACCATTAAGCCTGTCATCACAAGGCAAGCTACTGATGCCCCAGGGGAAAGATTTTTCCAGACCAGAATAGAGCTCTGAATTGCTCTGTATGTCTGGTGTGTGTGTGTGCGCGTGTGTGAGAATTTGGAAGGTAGTCAGAGGTGTGAAACAACTGCCAGGTCAAGGTATCTGCACTCTACCTTACCTTATTTTTTAAGACATATTGTTTTAAAGATTTATTTATTATTTATTTTTGGCGGCGTTAGGTCTTAGTTGCGGAATCTTTGTTGAGGCATGTGGGATCTTTCGTTGCGGCACGCAGGCTTCTCTCTAGTTGCGGCGTGCAGGTTTTCTCTTCTCTATTTGTGGCGTGTGGGCTCCAGGGCACGTGGGCTCTGTAGTTCTGGTGCGCGGGTTCTAGAGCGCGTGGGCTCTGTAGTTTGCGGCAGGCAGGCTCTCTAGTTGAGGCATGCGAACTCAGTAGTTGTGGCACGCGGGCTTAGTTGCCCCGCGTCATGTGGGATCCTAGTTCCCCAGCCAGGGATGGAATCCACGTCCCGTGCATTGTAAGGCGGATTCTTTACCGCTGGACAGCCAGGGAAGTGCCTACCTTACCTTAGTAAACCCATGAAGAGCTTTCATTTTTCTTTTTCTACCATCAAAACAAATCTTTTTCTAGCTTCTCTCTCACTTATCCCTCCTCCTCTCTCTCCCTCTACCATTCTTCTGAGAGCCTGAAATCTGACTTTAGGAGCAAAACTAATAGATTCCCCAAACTCATTGCAAGGGGATCGTGCTGGCTTGTACTGAATAGCGGCTTTGGCTTCAGAGCCAGAACTACCAATGCCCACAGCTCGGCATGAAATGCTGACAAGTTCTGCACTTGCTCCACCACTTCTACTGCCCTTTCACGCACAGGGGGCTTTGCAGAGCCACCTTCATTTCCTGCCACCTACATTTTGTGACTCTCAAAGACTATGAAAGGGTGCCCCTCTCTATTCTTTAAGGTATAAAGAAAGGAGAATAGAATGACTTGGTTTAACACTACACTATTTTAAAAGTGTAGCAGACTCCTAATGGGGTTGTCATGTAAAAGTGGACATAAAAATTAGGCTGCTGTTGCCAGGTGCCTTCCCTAAGGGCCCAGAGTGGGCCCACAACATGGATCCTGTGTCATGTGAGGCAGAGGGCAGAAAATGGCAGCTGACAAAGGCAAAGTCAATAACCCTCAGTGTTTGAGTGGAGGAAGGTGACAAAACAACACCATGGGGGGCCAAAGATGTCAAGACAAGATGAAAGGAAGGACTGGTGGGACATGGCACTTGGCAAGACAGGTAGTGCTTTTTATTTACTTATTTTATTTCATTTCATTTTATTTTTTTGGCCACGCCACGTGGCTTGTGGGATCCTAGATCCCCAACCAGGGATCAAACCTGAGCCCTCGGCAGTGAAAGTGTGGAGTCCTACGACTGGACCACCAGGGAATTCCCTGGTTAGTGATTTTTAAAATCTGAGCTTAGGGCTTCCCTGGTGGCGCATTGGTTGAGAATTCGCCTGCCAATGCAGGCGACACGGGTTCGAGCCCTGGTCCGGGAAGATCCCACATGCCACAGAACAACTAAGCCCATGTGCCACAACTACTAAGCCTGTGCTCTAGAGCCTGCGAGCCACAACTACTGAGCCAGCATGCTGCAACTACTGAAGCCCCACGTCTAGAGCCCGTGCTCCACAACAGGAGAAGCCACCGCAATGAGAAGCCCATGCACCGCAACGAAGAGTAGCCCCCACTTGCCGCAACTAGAGAAAGCCCATGTGCAGCAATGAAGACCCAGCGCAGCCAAAAATAAATTAAAAAAAAAAAGAATCCGCCTGCCAAGGCAGGGGACATGGGTTCAAGCCCTGGTCTGGGAAGATCCCACATGCCGCAGAGCAACTAAGCCCGTGAGCCACAGCTACTGAGCCCACGCTCTAGAGCCTGTGCTCTGCAACAAGAGAAGCCACCACAATGAGAAGCCTGCGCACCGCAAAGAAGAGTAGCCCCCGCTCGCCACAACTAGAGAAAACCCGCGCACAACAACAAAGACCCAACACAGCCAAAAAAAAAAAAGATAAATTAAAAAAAAAAATCTGAGCTTAAATTAACAGACGCAGTTTTTTTTTTGTTTTTTTTTTTAAATTTTTTAATTTTTTATTTTTTTTAATGCTATTCTTCTCTGCTTACATTCTTTTTATTTATGTAAGTATGTATGTATGGCTTTGTTGGGTCTTCGTTTCTGTGCGAGGGCTTTCTCTAGTTGTGGCAAGCGGGGGCCACTCTTCATCGTGGTGCGGGGGCCACTCTTCATCGCGGTGCGCGGGCCTCTCACTATCGCGGCCTCTTGTTGCGGAGCACAGGCTCCAGACGCGCAGGCTCAGTAATTGTGGCTCACGGGCCGAGTTGCTCCGCGGCATGTGGGATCTTCCCAGACCAGGGCTCGAACCCGCGTCCCCTGCATTGGCAGGCAGATTCCCAACCACTGCGCCACCAGGGAAGCCCCAGACGCAGTTTTGAGTTTGACTGACTAACCCTCAACCTTGTATTAGTCCTAAACTAAAAATAATCGATGCCCCCGAATCTCCTTGCCTTATGCTAGAAATATGCACACACAGGGATGATAGGTGAGGAGAAGTGGGACGGGATGACTGTGACCCAGGGCTAAGGATCAGATGGGAACCAGAACCTCTTTATAAGGTTAACCCTGAGAAGTCCAAAAGTAAACTGTCACAATTATGATCAACTGATTTGCAATAAGGGTGCTAAGACAATTCAATGGGGAAAATAATAGTCTTTCAACAAATGGTGCTGGGACAAATGGATATCCACATGCAAAATAATGAAGTTGAATAGGAGAAAATATTTGTAAGTCATATGTCTGAAAAGGGACTTGTATTTAGAATAAAGAACTCCTGCAACTCAACAATAAAAAGACAAATAACCCAATTAAAAAATGGACGAAGGATCTGAATAGATATTTTGTCAAAGAAGATATGCAAATGGCCAATAAATATATGAAAATTAGCCATCAGGGTAATGCTTACAAAACCACAATGAAATACTATTTCATACTTACTAAGTTGGCTATAATAAAGAAGATGGATGGTAACAATATCCTTTTTTCCAGCATCCTTGGTGAGGATGTGTAGAAATTAGAACCTTCACACTTTGCTGGTAGGAATGTAAAAAATGGTGCAGTGAAAAAGTTTCTGAAAAACTTTTGCAGTTCCACAAAAAGTTAAACATAGACTTACCGTATAACTCAGCAATTCTACTCCAAGGTAAATGCCCAAGAGAGCTGAAAACATGTCTATACAAAAACTTGTATATGAATGTTCATAATACTGTTATTTGTAATAACCAAAAAGTGGAAATAACCTAAGTGTTCGTCAACTTATGACTGGATAAACAAAATGTGGTATAGCCATATGATGGAGTATTATTCAGTCATAAAAAGTTAATGAAGTAGAAAGGAAATTCTGACAAATGCTACGACATGAATGACAAGGTTATTGAGGATATCATGCTAAGTGGAACAAACCAGTCAAGAAAGGATACTGTATGATTCAACTTATATGAGGTTCCTGAGGAGTCAAATTCATAGAGACAAAATACAATGGTGGTTGCAGAGGCTGGGAGAAGGAAAATGGGGAATTCCTGTTTTATGGGAATAGAGTTCAGTTTTATAAGATGAAGAGAATTCTGGAGAGTGGTTGTAGAACCAATGTAGACGTATTTAAAATATTGAAATGTACATTTAAAGATGGTTAAGGGAATTCCCTGGTGGTCGAGTGGTTAGGACTTGGGGCTTTCGCTGCCATGGGCCCAGGTTCAATTCCTGGTCTGGGAACTAAGAGCCCGAAAGCTGTGTGGTGCGGCACCCCCCACCCCCCACCCCCAAAAAAAGGTTAAGATGGTAAACTTTATGTTATGTGTATTTTCCCACACACACAAAAAAAAAGTAATGAAGTCTAATGATACATACTATGACATGGATGGCCCTGAAAACGTTATGCTAAGGGAAAGAAGCCAGACACAAAAGACCACATATTGTATGGTTCCATTTATATGAAATTTCAGAATAGGCAAATCTATAGAGCTAGAAAGTAGATCAATGGTTTTCTCAGGCTGGGGGGTCTGGGGGAAATAGGCAGTGACTGCTAATAAGTACATGGTTTCTTTTCAGGGTGGTGAGATGTTCCCAAAGTGAATGTAGTAATGGTTGCACAACTCTGGTAATATACTGAAAATCAATGAATTTTTGAATGGGTGAATTGTATGGTATGTAAATTATATCTCAATAAAGCTGTTAAAAAATTAAGGTAAAAAGACTGAAAATGAATGAACTGCTTCTTTTTAAAAATTATTATTGTTAGGTTCTGTGATCTAACAATATCTACAGTTGACGACTGCTTTCCCTTAATGAACTGTAGGAACATAAGGCTGTGCTATGACAGAACAGGGGAGGAGTGCTATTCACAAACAGGAATACAGCTAACTCAATTGAAGAAGTGAGAAAAAATGTCTGCAGGCTTGAAAGAAAAAAAATAACCCAGCAGCAGATATTTTTAGAAGATACTTCAAAAAAAGTTGTAATAGGTCAAATACATTTCTAGAAAAACAAAGCAACTAAAAACCTTCAATACAAGGGGCTTGCAAAAGGTCTTTAAGGTTTTTCTCAAACTAAGTCCTGCATTGTTTAATCACTTTATAACCACTTTTGATTTCTTGACAAGATAATTTGGAAGTTCAGATGTGCATTTCAACTTGCTTCTCATCATTCTGTACTTGATCATGCTCTGGGACATTAACATAGATAATACCTGCAAAGATGTTTAAGAGTAGAATAGACTGTACCATAAAAATGACATTAAAAAGGACAGCGGGGCTTCCCTGGTGGTGCAGTGGTTGAGAATCTGCCTGCCAATGCAGGGGACACGGGTTCGAGCCCTGGTCTGGGAAGATCCCACATGCCGCGGAGCAACTCGGCCCGTGAGCCACAATTACTGAGCCTGCGCGTCTGGAGCTTGTGCTCGGCAACAAGAGGCCGCGATAGTGAGAGGCCCGCGCACCGCGATGAAGAGTGGCCCCCGCTTGCCACAACTAGAGAAAGCCCTCGCACAGAAACGAAGACCCAACACAGCCATACATACATACATAAATAAAAAGAATGTAAGCAGACAAGAATAGCATTAAAAAAAAAAAAAAAAAAAAAAAGGACAGCGGTCTGCCTTAAACAGGAAGGAAATCCTGTCACATGGTACATACAGCATGGAAGAACCTTGAGGACATTATGCTAAGTGAAGCAAGCCAGTCATAAAAAGATAAATACTATATGATTCCACTTATATGAGGACCCTAGAGTAGTCAAATTCAGAGACAGAAAGTAGAATGGTGGTTGCTAAGGTCTGGGGAAGGGGGATGGGGAGTTAGTGTTTAATGGGTATAGAGTTTCAGTTTGTTCTGGAGATCTATTGTGCAACAATGTGAATATTCTGAACCATACACTTAAAGACGGTTAGATGGTAAATTTAGGTTATGTATTTTTCACCATAATTTAAAAAGTTTAAAAAGGACAGTGTTGAGTTACAAGCCTTAATAAAAATTTCATTTTTATTGTATTAAGGTATGACTGACATGGAAAGAATTTTCAAATTTGATAAAGAAACTTGCTGGCTTGTGTTTATCTTTACTTTTTACTCCTGCTGGAGTATAATGAAAACAGATCACTTGGTTTAATTTTGTGATTATTTTTACTTCCTGGTTCCTGCCTGATTATGCAATGCTTTTGGTTACAAATAGAAAAAAAGAAAAGTTTATGTGCTAGTCTATTATTTTTGCATCTTTTATGGCATTACATTAAAGAGGACTGGACTGAGAAATAGTTCTACTTATATAAGTTTTTATACAGATTTATTTCTAAATAAATTGAAATTTTGGGGCCTTGGCCACTAAGTAAGGCATCTTCCAAGGTCTATGAGCTGATGCTACTTTATATTTCCAAGTGTATTCTTATTTTAACTGGTTTTACAATACACTAGCTTCCTCTTTCAACAAACTTAAAAGGTCACAGAATCTATCTTGAGTAATACACAAAATATTTCATAGATTTTTTGATTTCATCATATTAACTCTAAAATGTAACCACTGCCTGGAAGTGTCTGTGACAATTTGATACAAGATAAGCCAAAAAGGACAGATGTTCATTACAATCATGTACAATGGGTCACTCTGAGAACAGCTACTAACTATTCTATACTTATACTATGTGCATTCCTGAGTTACCGTCTCTGCTTTTAGACAATCATACATATGTATTTTTTCATACATATGCATTTCTAAGTGTGTTAAAGGCATGACAACATTCTTTTTTTTTTTTTAATAAATTTATTTATTTTATTTATTTTGACTGCGTTGGGTCTTCGTTGCTGCGCTTGGGCTTTCTCTAGTTGTGGTGAGCGGTTTCTCAACGCTGCAGTGCGTGTGCTACTCATTGTGGTGGTTTCTCCCGTTGCAGAGCATGGGCTCTAGGCGTGCGGGCCTCAGCAGTTGTGGCGCACGGGCCTAGCCCCTCTGCGGCACGTGGGATCCTCCTGGACCAGGGATCGAACCCGGGTCCCCTGCATTGGCAGGCGGACTCCCAACCACTGTGCCACCAGGGAAGTCCCAACATTGATTTTCTATAAACTTTATCCTAAGCTTGATGAGTGTTCTAGTATTAGATTTATATAACATACTTTTGAATAGTGAGAATGAAGCGGTGGTTAAGATGTCAAAGTCTCCAGGACATACTGGAGATTATTTCTAATTACAGAGCTATATTATATTTACTTTATTCTCTATCTGGTTAATCAAGATCATATTCGGGCAGTTGCTACAGTAAGCCCTACCCGAATGGTGACTGTAAGTAGCTCGGTAAAAATAATGAGAAGACAATCAGCTTGGAGAGGGGTCCCAGTCTTACCTACCACCTTCATACATAACCTTATTTGATCCTTTCAACCATTCTTTGAAGTTGTCAGAGAAAGAAACTGAGGTCCAAAGCAATTAAGTGATTTACTCAAGGTCACACTCTATTACTTTCATTCATTCATTATTCATTTAACTAATTAAATGAATTCATTCATTTATTAATCAGTATTAACTGATCAAAGTTGCTTAGGTGCAAGTAGGCACAGGAAATACAACTGTGAACAGAAACCAATTCCGCATTCCATGCTCTTACAGTCCAAAAGGAGACTCAGATAAGGATATGGATGATTACCATACAGGACTTGTATCTTTAAATGGCCGACCCTATGTGTTCAGCATTTTACTGTTCCCCAGGTGTCTACTACACTTTCTGAAGGTTCTTACCCTGGCTCACCAATCTCATCTCCTGTTCTATGTGTGTGTGTGAGAGAACAATGATTATATATACACACATAAACACATATAATACAAGATTTATATATATAATATATTCCTTTATAGACATATATTTAAAGAAAATGTGTTTGTTCTTTAAGGTACAGGGTTCCTCTATCTTCCATGCCATTAAGGGATTATAGAGCTCCTTCTCCTCCACTAAGAGACCTATTGGCTCCTAGGAAATCTCATCCAGTTTGAGCCCTGGTAGTGACAGGACAGTGTCAAGGAAAGAATGCTAATGATTTTTCCACTAGCTGATCCCAAAAGCTTGGCAGAGGGGAGCTCAGTCCACTGAATGTTTATATAGCACCTTGATTAAAACAGCTCAAAGCAGTAGTCTAAGTAGCTGTATTATAACCTCATTTTGTAAACTGCATATTTTAAATACAAAAATAAATTCCTTTGCCAATAAGCTTCATTATTTGTTAAAAATAATCGTGAGATAAATTTCACAGAAAGAAGACCAGAAGTAAAATTGTAAATGGTGATAATCCCTGGGTGGTGGGATTACAGGTTATTTTAATTATCTTCTGTATTCAAAATTTCCACAATTAACATTATGGACTTCTCATTTAGAAAAAAATATTACTTAAAAAATTAAAAAAGAGGCCATAAAAACTCAACCTTACATAATTTTAAAAATACAAATTAAAATAATTCTTTAAGCCTATCATATTGACAGAGATGTTATAAAGCTAATATACCTAGTATAGGTAAGGGGACAGTAAACTAGGCACTGTCATTCATGACTGATGGGATTACAAATTGTCACCAGTTTTTTGCAGGGTTATTTGGCAATATCTATTGATCTAAAATATCTATCTAAAATTTTAAATGCACATACTTCTGAATCCAACAATTCTACTTCTAAGATTTTTTTTCCTTGTAGATATACTTGCATAAGGGTGCAAAGATGTAAGCAGAAGGATGTTCAATAAGGAATTTGTTAATTAAACTGTTTTACACCTATATAGTGGAATATTCTGAAACTATTAAGAGTAAGATAGCTCTATATGTACATATGATTATAATTTACTGTTTAGTGCAAAAAGCAAGTTTCAGAATAGTGAATATAACCCTTTCTGTATACAATTTTAAAAGGCTGTAAATACATATATGTGCCTGTGTATGCAATTAAAATGTCTGGAAGAATATTCTAAAACCTAACTGCGGAAATACCTCTGAGAAGTGAGAAGACTGAGACAGGTGAGGGTTTATTTTTTTAAACTACTATTCTTTGATATTATCTGAATTTTGTTACACTGATCTTGTATTTTTATTTTTAACAGCTTTATTGGGACATAATTCACATAGCATACAATTCACCGATTTAAAGTGATTTAAATGTATGCACACATTCACTATTTTTTAGTATATTCACAGAGTTGTACAATCATCACCACGGTGTGTATTTTTTTTAATGAAAAATATTTTGAAAAATGCTCTAAAAGTAAACTTACTAGTGGCAAGAGAATGTGTGTCTGAGATACGAAAAAAGAAAGTTTTGAAGAGTAAGGGAATGATACACATAAACAGGGAGGAAAAAAAATGATGGAGAGGGTCAGAGACAAAAAAAAATAAAGATGTTAAATTGAGTTTTAACTAGGAATATATCAGATCTGCCTTCATTAAATCAACACATCTGGATTCTGTACCAACAAGATCAAGGTAAGATATTTAGGCATGATAAGAAAAAGAAAACAAAGAAAGCCTTGATTTGATGGTACTGCAAATATTTGGACCAGATTCTATATAAATCTGCAGATAGCTGGATAGGAATTTAGTTTAGAAAAATATATTTACTTTGTAGTTGCTAGAAATCTCTCCTGTCTTAGGAAGTTGACAGAGAGATACTACTTCTTAAGCAACGAATACTTACTGAACATCAACAATGCTCTGATTTGCTTAAGAATACCTGAGAATAAGGAGAGCTGGGTAGAGAGAAAAGGGCTCCTGAAACATACCGACAAACTTAATAAGCACAAACCATGTAGGAATATTCTGACTCTTTGGCTCAAAGTTTTGCATATGTTTTTAGAAGAAGGATGAGAAAACATACATTTGAAAGATAATATTTTATGAAAACATTCAGCAAAACTCACATTTAATCTCTGTATTACTTAAAATTACCTTTTCTCTGAGACTTTTCCCTCATTAAAATCTTGCTTGAGCACTACAGATCTTAGGAACACTTTGTAAAATATCACCTTATTTCCTTTTTTTGTATCTTTAAAAAGCACAGTTCCAAAGTTGTGCAGTTGGAGGAATCTCTGGCACCAGGAAAAGCAAACTTCACCGATCATCCTATAAAATCAATTAGCTTGGGTACTAAGAGCTCTTATATACTTAATTAGGGCCCTGTGGTGACTGTAGCAATTGATCTGGTTCAACATCAATAAAATAATGGAAATGTACACAGGATAGCCACACCCATGCAAAACCTGTTTTTATAAAGAAGTAAATATCAGATTAAAAATAAAAGTCACCAGTTTTGAATTAGGAAACTGCAAAGTAATGCTGGCGCAAAAATTTTTTTTTTTTAAGGCCATGCTGCGCAGTGGCTTGCAGGATCTTAGTTTCCCAACCTGTGCCCTCAGCAGTGAAAGCACGGAGTCCTAACCACTGGACCATCAGGGAATTCCCGCTGGTGCAATAATTTATAACAATTAAAAATTTAAGATCAATCTGTTATCTGATGGGATGGATCATCTTTAAAAGTAGCTTAAGTGGTAATAGTTGCAAAAATCACTCACCATGTGGCTAACAGTTGACATAATACTTGATTCAAAATCAAGCAACAAGGAATCCTCGAGAACAAGCTATCCTTTGAAGTATTATAATATGTTGTGTTTCCCTATTTCTGCATGTGCATGTAAGTGTGTGCACGTGTGTTAACACAACATTTTATTGGGAATTAATGAATTGCGCATGCTGGAGACTATTGCTAACAACATAATCATCTCTTTAAATGCTCTGATTGACTGTAACATCTTAGGAAACCATATGAAAATAGAAAACATTACTATCCCCGGTAATATGCCATGTAGGACAATGATCAGTTCTTATTATTTGCTTAAAAGTAAAATTGCTTTATCAGAAAGGTTACCTAAGTCTTGTCCTGTGACTGTGACAACAAATTAAAAATGGAACTGCTTAAACCTCCAAAATATGCAAAACGGTAACTGAAAGAATATCGCTTTAATGACAGTTAAAACCATCCATCTCCATGGGCTAAATGTAGATACATTTGGAAGCTAACCTTGGCTTTCAGCCTTGAGGTTAGACTTAGTAGGGCTTCTATTGTCATCTGGACAGGTGGCAATAACCTTAGACGGGGATGTCAGAGCCTCCAAAGTCTTCTTTTAGATCTTACATCAAGCTACAATGAACCCTGGCTTCCGAACAAATTCTGAATGCCAAAAAGCAAAGGTGAAGGGTTAACTGCTCGTTGTTTTTTATTTCTTAGATGCTAAAATATTTTAAAAAGCAAGGACAGCTCAATTTAGATTATAAAAAGGCACTCTGATGAAAAGCAAATGTGTTCCTGTATTTTGAAGTAGATGGTTAGAAAGCTAATATAGAGATTGTGGTCTAAATATATCATTCTTTCAGAGGCAGAACATATTGCTGGGGAAAAAAATCCTCTATCATAGGACTTATGGCATATAGTAACTAAAATGTTTTTCCATTTGTTGAATTTTCAATGTTGGAGAATATTATTCAGTAGACCCAGAGAGAAGTCCTAAATTGGAAAAGCAGCTGAGTCCAAGGTCATCTCTCTTGTTTCCAAATATATCTTGAAACAAATGCAAGAAGGGCACTTTGCTGAGTGTTATCTGGACATATATAGTTTCAATCAAATTCTTCAAGAAGTGTCAGAATAAAAGTTGAACATTTGTTTGACACTGCCAAGTCACTAGCAAGTGGGTCTCTTCAAGGGCTGAGGCTCTCCTCAGCGACTTGGCAATTATTACAACATAAAAGAGTTCTTTTTCCTACTCTCAAGAAAAAGAAATCAAGCACTGTTAAACACCAGCTCTGAATTTTTTCCTCACATTTTTGGATATATAGGAAATCATATAAAATTATAAAAATGTCTCCCAACAAAAATATAACTTTAAAATATTGTTTCTCACCTAAACTCCTTTGAATTAGCAAATCTTTTCCATATATCTGAAAATGTGACATGAAACAAAAACGTGATTGTATAGATGAGATGATAGAGAGTTGTAAACTGAATCAAAGAATAAAATGTTGGATCTTTGAGTTAGTGTAAAAAATATTCCTCCAAAGACAATGAAACAAATAACTGGCTTATTGCCTATACTGCTCTCCTTTGTCATAAAAAAGAAATCAAACGTAGTCCATGATAGCAGTCTCTCTTGGAGATGATTAATTTGTGATTCTCTACAATGTATGAATCTCTCATTTCATCAAGGGTCCAAAAGGAAGCAGGGATATTAAGAACAACGCCGACAACTGTACCAACTCAAAACCGTCAGCAATTTGGTTTCCAACTCCTTTTCCAGCTTCAACTCTCTTACTCTCTCCAGCCTTGTCTGGCTTGTACCTCAGGGCATCCCTTTCTTGGGGCTTCCTCTTCCCCATGGAGCTCTTGTTCCCTCCCTAAGCCAAATTCTATCCATGCTTCCAGAATGGTTGAAACTTGTACTATCTCCTTCTCTAGCGTGCCTAGACTGCTCCAGCCCACAGTGTTTTTTTTTTTTGAATTCCCATAGGACTATTAACTCTTGATCCCATTCCAAAAAGTTAAATTGAAACTTTTAGAGACCCTAAACCCTAAAAAGAGTGTAAGAAAGTCTGAGTTCTGATTTTTCTAATGAAAACTTCTTTGATTTCTGAAATATCAAATATCTGGGGTACATCTGTTTGCCTACTGGATAATCCAGTGCTGTAAACTCCTTCGATTACTGGTTCCTATCCAAATTTTACTCATCTTTCCAGGCCCAGATCATTCCTCCCTCTTTGATGAAGCCTCCTGGACTCCCCTTTGACCTTTTAGTCTTCCCTAGATCTCCATTTTGATTGAACTTTGATAGCACACAAAATTTAGCACTTGGTTATTAGTATTCGATATATTTGCTGTTGTTTAATGTATTGTTGTTACTCCTGTTAATGACAGGGGACATGTCTTATACTTTTACTGTACCTTTTCATAGAGTCCAGCTGAATGCCCAGCATATCAAATTACACAGCACAAGAGCTTAGCACATAATAGGAACTCCTTACCCTGGCCCCATGCAACTGGGTAACTTACTGAGCCATTCTAGACTTGTCATTTCCTGAAAATGCCATGTTCTTAAATGCCTTTATGTCTTCCACTTTTCTTATACCTATCAAAATCTTAACTCATTCTTACAAATCTAGCTCAAGTCCCACCTCTTCCATTAATCTTTCCTCAAACCCCCCTGTTAGAATTAATTGCTTCTTCCTCTGAGCTCCTTGTTCTATAGATAAAAAAAACTTTTCTTTTTGCTGCCTAATATTAGAGTTTTCTAGACTGTGAGCTCTTTGAGAACAAAAACCAGGTCGTGTTCATTTTCTATTTTAGCACTTAGCACAGTGTCAGGCACACAGAAGATACTCAATAAATATTTGCATATAAGTAAATGAATGAACTTACAAATTCATTCTCCAATTAATCAAGTAATACCTTGCTAATTTCTTTGGTTTAGCCTTGGCATTTTCATAGATGAAGGCAAGAAATGTCCATAAAACTATTCAATGGATTCTGGATTTGACCAAATTAAATAAATTTTGTGGTTTTGCTTAATATTTTATTGCATTTCGATCTTTAAGTTTCATTGCAGCATTGTTCATAAAGTAAAAAACTGGAATCAATCTAAATGTCCAGCAACAGGAGACACATGATTTTAAGACTTTCACAGAGAAAGTTTTAAATTATAACCTATAAAGCTTCTATTTGCTCTGTATCTAAAACTATTGCTTCTTTCATGTATTTACTTGACAATCATTTTTACTATAATCCCCTCATCTGGTTGGTAGAGCTTATTTTTAATCATTTAGTAAAGTAGTAAAGTTTGTTCTTCAGGTACAGTAAGCAAATACATTTTTAAAAAAGCATTATAAGAAGCAATAAAAATAGGGACTTCCCTGGTGATCCAGTGGTTAAGAATCCACCTTCTAATGCAGGGAACGCGGGTTCGATCCCTGGTCGGGGACTAAGATCCCACATGCAGCGCGGCAACTAAGCCCTTGCGCCACAGCTACTGAGCCTGTGTGCTCTGGAGCCCTTGCACCACAACTAGAAAGAAGCCCGCGCGCCACAACAAAAGATCCTGCGTGCCACAGCTAAGACCTGATGCAGCCAAAAAAAAATAATAATAATAAATAAATATTTAAAAAAAGAAGCAATAAAAATAATTTCACACATATTATAGTTTATAAATGGACATTAACCTTTACGGATATATACAACCAGTATATTCATGGGTCACACTGCAGGACAACACAGTAGTTAAGAGCACAGGTCTTGGACGCTGGCTCTGCCACAGTTATTAGCTGTGTAATGCTGTGAAAGCCTTTCTGTGCCTCAGTTTCGTCATCTATAAAATGAGAATAATAGTATCTCATAGGATTATTTTGAGATTTACATTGATTCATACACATAAAGCACTTAGGACAGTGTCTGGTACACACCAAGTGCTTAATAATGGGTTAGCTGCTAGCATCATCATCATCATGATTATGATTATTATGATTACAGAGCTTCACATTACAGGGAGTAAAATTTGTTCAATCTCGCTTTGCCTAACTGCTGTTGAAAAAAATTTCTCTTCCTCTGTAAGTCTGCTTCGCTTCTAGAACCAATAAACCAATCAGGCTGTGCTCTTTAACAATGGAACAGGCTCCCTCGTGAGGAGTGAGCTGCACTGCGGTTACTCTACCCAGGCTGAAAGTGATTTGCTACAAGCGTTAACGTCCTCATTTCTGCACTGTAGAGAGGCTGAAAGACGGCCCTCAAAGGTCCCAATCTAATAAATGACTACATGACTCATTCTGAGGTTCCTTTCAAGCTCCAAAACTCTATGCCTATTTACCAGCTTCTCACATGCAGTGTCAAGCAGCGGTCTTGCCAGGAACCTGCCATTAACACTCTGAACTGAGGCGGAAACAAATACTTTCACTGAAAAGCAGAAATCTTTAATTTCCTTCTGTGTTCTGAACAGTGAATTTTGTGTTCTGAAACCAAATTTGGTGACTCAAGTCTCTTAGCAATTCTAGAAAGGAAATTGTGAAATTATCGGTGTTTGCTGAGAAAGTACTTACAGTTTGCCAAAAGAGGGAGCATGGGAGCAGAAAGCATGTTTGTCCAAGTCTTTAAAAAAATACTTGTTTGGATTCTGTGCTTTAGTTTTTGACTTCTTTTGCAAGGATGGGATGAGACTAAATGACAGGTACAGACAATATTCTCTTTTTAAGATTGTCTTCAGACAGAAGGGTCAAAGATTGAAAATATACACATAACTTTAAACAATCCCTCTCCATCCTCCCCAGACAAAAGTCACCTCATGCCTGGCTGCCACACATCAAATAGCTCTAATTAAACTGCTCTCATTAAAAGGAAAGGGAGGAGGAGCTCAGGCTAGCAGCTTCTCCTGAGTAGGGAAACAATTACATATTTAATAAAAGTACGACTTTATTTCTCTCCTGGCTGCCATGGATTGTTTAAACAGAAGGATTCATTGTATATATAAGCTAGATCTCACCTTTACTACAACAATGGAGAAGTTATTGATATAACCAAGTCTAAGGAAAGTTAATCATCAGGGTGGTGCTAACTTACTCACTTCCTAGGGCTAAACACTCCTTCTTGCCAAGCAAGAGGAATGATATAAGCGCCTAGAACCCTTTGTAGAAACAAGTCTTTGATTCACACTTATTATTAGTCACTAATGTTGGGTGAATGCCTGTGTAAGACAAGGAGGTTTCTATGAGACTAAGACACACATCTCCATAAGAAGTCATTTTTCAATACAAATTTGATTTTTGCCTTTGTAAAGGCAGCTTTAGCGAGTTACCCATTTGTGCATATTTTCAAATTCAATTCAGAAGAATTCTGCAAATTTATATATTTTTAGTTTGAGCAACATATTCAGTCTCTTCCTTTAGTCAAATTACCAAAAAGTTCTTTGTATTACGTTAGCCTAAAAACTTAAGAAACACACTTGGAAAATTCACAGAGCTTAAAATTTTCCCAAAAAATTATATATGTTATATAAACTAATTATTTGATTGTTTAATGAAATGGCTTCTTTTATTACTGCTGTCTGCTGCATTAAAGCAAAATGATAGAAAATATTAATCTAAAGAAGAAAGTTAAATGTCCTACAGTTTCCTGAGATCTGGTTTAATTTCCATATGCCTTCGAACAATGTTCTAAGACAATTCTGCTACACCTTCTGGACCGGGAAAATACATGATCTTGGATTCAGTTATTAATAGATTTATAACAGAAAAGACATTATCCTATTATAAGAGTCTTCTTAAAGGACAACCTTTAAAGTTGGATTATTTCCTTAACTAATACAGGAAGCAAGATAAGCAGTGGCCTTTTGAAATTTACCGTTTAAATAGTCAGTCCTATGCAACAGCTGGCAATACTGGGTCCTAGGAGGAGAAGATCTGTGAACACAGAAGCAGATTTCACAGGCTACATTTTTTTCCTTTATTTGGGCCATCATGTGGAAGACAGATTGTTTCCAAAACGATTAAGTACTCTCATCAATTAGCCAGCTAGAGTATCAATCCTGAAGGAAAAATGTAATAAATTCTTCTTCTGTAAGTGCCAGCTGTCAAAAACTGTCAGAGTTAGTCAAAGCTTTTTAATGTTCCAATCAAATCATAAAATGAGTGGAAAGTCACTGTATAAAACCCATTAAGCTGTGTTACTAAATGTCCAATGTTACATAAAAACTATAAATAACTTTGTACTTTTAGGGCTTTTTTTTTTTTTTCAATTTGCTTTTCTTAAAATAATAATGATGTTCGGCTTCAGTTAATAAAGTAATTTTGGAGCTGCCTTAGAGTTTAATCCACATACTCTTTCTGTGTGGAATAAAGAAGGCAAGCAATAATCAAATTAGAATTATAAGCATTCCTTGGAGTATCTGTCGCTAACAATTTTAAAAATTAAGAGAAGAGCATCAAAGACAGTGAAGGCTGAAAAAACTAACCATTAGGCTTAATAATCTTACAAATTGACATAACTTTGGGGAATAAAATGCTGTTTCTGGGAAGGCCATCTAGTCTTTTTCAAATATTTGCAAAGGAATTCATACTCTGGTTAAAGGAATATAACTTACTACTGGCTTAAAAATAACAAGGCAGTAGCCAACACTGAACAAATACATTTACCTCAGTGTTCAAAAACTGATTATTGAGTTAATAACGGTTTGCTTCCACACAGTGAACACAGCCTTTCCTCTTTTAGTACATGGTTGATCTAATAGTTGATCTACGGGCACAAATGAGAATGCTGGTAACGGATATTTGCCCAAATAAGTAGCTAAAGTAAGCTGAGGACCAGATTCAAACCACTTAATAACAATGAAATGCTTCTTTTTTTCTTAAAATATGTTAAAAGAACTTTGTTTCTATACTTTCCTGGTAAGTTCTTCCATACTCTGATGGATCCCATCTCTTTCAGTAATAGCTCCTAGAATTACAAATAATTTCCATGCTAATAAGATTCTCTGATCACCAAGAAAGACACTTTCTAACAAAAATCAAGAGTAGAACACATATGGGAACAAAGACACCCAAAGCCATTAATCCAGTTTGTATATTTTGCACAGGGTAGAAACAACTTTCTTCATTAAAATGTTTTTGTTTTGTTTTCTAGAGGATAGCTAAAAAGAAAGAACCCAAGATGGACATGCAAACAATTTGAAATTTGAGTTTTCAAATCTAAAAGAAATTTTGAAAAGTAAATTGAAACTGAAATGAAGTAAAGGGTGGCATATGAATTTAGTATCTTTCTTTAAGGAAAAACCAAAGAAATCTTCAAATACCTTGTCCAGATGAAGCAGAGACTGGAGGCACTTCGACAATTTCTTATATTTAAAATAATAGTCCCCCAAACCTTAATACTATATTAGACTTTTGGTGAAAATAAGTAATAATCCTTAAATTTAACACAGTACTATAACATGAATACTTACTTAAAAAAGAATAAAAATTTACACTATATAAATTTTAAATAAATAGCCATGATATGTGCACCAAGTTTTATTTGCCTTTAAACAATACAAATAGAACAAATACGTTATTCAAAATAATAAATCTTCTTGAATTTTACAGAAGAAAATGAAACTGAAGTGAAACTGTAGGAATTGCTGAACTTCAGATAAATGTTTCTTCAAAACAAGAGATATTAATTCCTAAAATATTCCTCTAAAGTTAAAAAAAGATTAAGAAAAACATTAAGCCACTTGGTTATTATGCTAAAAAAAACCCTACATGTTTCTTAATGGACATATGTTTACATTTACAGATAGTAAACTCAGTCTCCTGTCTCATAAAACACAGAAGACACCACTGATGTCTAAACTAAGCAAAAAAATAAAAGCCTCTTTTTCATATTAAAAAACTTTTAAAACCTAAATCTACCTTAACATTATTTTCCAAGAAAACTTAATAGGGAATGGCTAATCTGAAAGCAAAATGTTGTACAAATCACTTTCAAGAAAGGGAATACACCATGGGATTATGCTTATAGCTAGCAGTATCAACTAAAACCCCAAACAATGACACATGAACTCAGAGTATCAGCCGGTCCTCTCCTCCCTCCTGAATTACCTGACCAATGGAAGTTTGGCTTTGTTGTTTCAGAAAGCACTGTTTCTTACATTCCATCAATTGTTCAAAATCACGCCACATTTTCACTTGTTTCATATTTGGACCATGACTTTCTCGTACAGCTTTTTGTTTTTCCCGGAGTTTCTATTGTTAAAAAAAAATCAAGAATAATTAAATCTCATATAGGGATTTACTTCTATTGTTCTAATCAGAAGAATATGGTATGCTTTGTACATCTGATGAATAATAGCTAAGCCAGGTTCTCCTATGATAGATGAAAACAAAGATGATAAAAGTTAACTAAATTTATGATAGACCTAGGACAACCTGAAATTAAAAAGAACAGAAAAATGTAAAATAAAGGAAGGGGGAAAAAAATAAAGGGAATCTGGAAAGTGGGGCAGTAACATGGTATATAAAAATATGCAGATTTTGGAAGTCAGAAGACTTGAGTTCCAACTCTGGCTCTGTCACCAGCTGTAAGGAAGACAATTTCTCTGGACTGCAGTTTTCTCAATTGTTAATTAAGGCTAATAATAGGGGTAATTATAAAAGTATCTGCTTTATAAGATTATTTTTTCCACATGACAATAGATATGGAAAAAATTATCAACTACCATGTGTTATATATGTTATTATTATTAAATACTGTATTCTTTCCTGAATCAGTATGCTCTAAGGGTATGCTCTATACCCAAATAAATCAAATTGTATGTAAATATTCCTCAGGGAGAAGGTCTAGTGATATTCTAAAAAGGCCCAAATCCTTATCAGAATTGTTTTTGTTACTACTACCCTATATAGTTCCACCTGCCAAAATTGTTCTACTTAACTGACTCTGAAATTATAAATAGGAATAAGAAAATTTTTCAATACATTGCAAAACTATACTTTGGTTCTGTATTATGGCAAATTGAGGAGAGTAACAAAGAAAGGGAGGCACAAAGTCAGAGACAGTGAGAGGAAAGAAAAGAAGGAAGGAAAGAAGAGAAGAACAGAGATGATAGTACACACATAAGGAAACAGTGCAACAGAAATACATACACTGACACAGAGCGTGAGAAATCACCCAGAAGGGCAGAAAAACAAGCAAAGACACAGAAACAGATTACACAGGAACATCTCCATCTTTTCCTCTTTTAGTATACACGGTTGATCTAACAGGTGACCTAAGCACACAAGTGAAAAGGCTGGTCATTGGTACTTGCCCAAATAAGAGGCTAAACTAAACTGAGGCCAGGTTCAAAACGCTTACTAAAGACTGCCCTCTCCACCTATGGTTAATGAAAAGCAAAGTTAACAGCAAATAGCAACAGGAAACAAAACAGAATTAAGAAAATATAATTTAAACATAACAGCAAATTTTTGACACAATGCCTGGCATGCAAATACATCTATTTAAGTCTACGTTACAAATAAAGTATCTTACAACAAATATTTTTATCCTCATAAACTAAAACAAAAGTAGTAAGTCAGATCAAGAGTTTTAAGAGTACTGAGCATGATTTTAAGATTAAGGTACTACTTAACTGTAACTTTTCTTATATTATTGGAATAATTTCCTTGTCAAAATCCTAACAACCTATAAAAGTTATTTAAAGAACCAAAGACAGGATGTGGGGACTGTCTGTATCAGAAATATTATGTTACTGTCACTTATTACAGATTTATTTTGTGGATAGTTGCAATGTACAAAAAATACTTGTCACAGATTTCATTGTTCTTAAAAGGAAGAGGTGGTACAGGAGGAGGAAAGTTACAACTTTCAGTACAATATTCCATCTTGGTAAGGCAAATTCTAGTATATGATAGTGTGAATTGTAGCACTATAGCTTGGTCTAATTTCAGAAACTCAGTTGGCATGAGGAGGTCTGTGGATGTCCAGTCTTTGCTGGTTTGGAAGGCATACACTATTGTCAGTTTCAAAGCCTAGGTATGTTCTGTGTTTGCCTTGAAAATTTAGATCTACTCTAGGAGTGAGAGGATCAAGAAGCTTTGTTTCTTAAATGATACAGCCTGACAATCGGGGCATGAACTAATCAGTGGCTCATTTTGCTGGAACATGCTTGATGTCAGACTGCTGCTACTGCTTTCCCCCAAAATCCTGCAATAAAACACTACACTGGAAGGGGAAAGAATAATCTTTAATCATATTTAGCAATTAAGTTTGGGTCTTTGAAAGGATTCAAGGTTTGACAAATATTTCTCTACACATAGCATCCATCCAGATACTTTTCAAAACAAATGAAATAGAGGAATATTTTCATATAAAAAACATATATTACTTAACTTATGAAATACCTGGATGAAAGTCAATTATTGACAATCATACTAAATCCTAAAGCCCCCGGAATCTCTAGTTAAAATACTGTACAAATGAACGTACAACTTGATTCAAATACATACGTTCAAATATGAAAATTATTTTTTCCTTTTGAGTATGGCATGTCATTTCATAAATGGAATAAGGTGTACAGAACTCAATTTCTCTGATGAAATGGAAGAATCAGCTTTAATGTTTCTTTTTAGTTTTTACTTAGATTAATATGATGGACATTTATTCACAATTCATACAAAAAGAACAGATGAACACTTTTTATAGATATGGCTGATTCCAGGTTTGGGACAGGAAATGTACAGAATAAGCCTTTTGTCTGGAACATTTTGTCATTCCAGAAAATAAAGAAGCCATCAAAGCCTAGTAGGATTGTTTCAAAAGGATTCAGGAGCTGACTTCAAGAGGCTTCCACCGGCCAAACATGGGGCAATTTGAGCATGGATAGGAATAATAATTGCAATTGACTGAAACATATAAAACATGTTAAATCTGGGAGTTATAAAGATACTTTTAAAGGATGATAAAAAATAAACTCATCATTTTGAAAACCAGTAATAAACAAATCAAGCAGTTATTCTGCCTTTCCTATATGACCTGTACTTTAGAGTAACCAAAGAGTTGGTAAGTTGCTCTTAACAGAATTATTCCAGCCAATAAATGAAGAAGGAACAACATAATTAGAATATGACTGTTTTGCAACCTCTAATGAATTAATGGATTGAGGAAGTGATGTTCATTGGCTGCCTACATTACAAAAAGAGAGCTTCCCAAATATTGAATCGTATTTAATCAAGCCTCTAAACCTAACTGCCAATTCACAGGACATACTGGGGACAGAAGAACATGCTAACTGACACTACAGGGAGGCCATCAACAAAGCTCAGCATGCTGGAAAATGACAAATGATCAGTTTTTTTTCTTCCAACAAATAAATTGTAAAGAAAAAAGATGGACTAGTAACCTAGAGAAAAAGGGACTTAAGAAATGTATCAACTAATAGCAATGTATGAACTCTTATTAGGATCCTGATCTGAACAAATAAACCATTAAGAAATTATGAGACAATTGGTGAAGTTTGAACATTGACTGGGTATTGGGTATTATGCAATTATTGTTAAATTATTTTTGGCATGATAATAGTATTGCAGTTATGTTAAAAAAAAAGAGTCTTTATGATACATACTGAAATATGACCAGATAAAACAATTAAATCTCTGAGATTTGCCTAAAAATGGGCAAATCTGGGAGTGGGACTATAGATAAAACAAGACTGGTCACATATTTAATTACTGAAGTTGAGTGATGGTTACCTGTGAGTTCTTTACATTATTTCCTCAATTTTTTATTTAGGCTTGAAATTTTCCATAATAAAAAATTTTAATTTTTTTAGTTCTTTTTAAAGTTTTTTTTCAAAAAGACTTTTAAAAAGTCTGCTTAGCAATTACTTCATTGTTTTCTACACTATGTGTTTTTCTGAAGCTCATTGTTAGAATATTACTTACAGGTTTATGGGAGCTAATTCAGCTTTTATGTAAAAGCAGATATATGTAAATATGTTTTTAATAATGACTCAAATGAAAAAATGAAAGTAAGAATGAATAATTTTACTATCACCAATTTATTGAGTCAGACCAATAGCTAAACTGTACAATGCATTAAGACTGAAACAAAGCCATATTTTTCATTTGTACTTTCAGGATGGACAAGCCTATATATATATATAATCATTTCCAGGCTGCAGACTCAAGAATATTTGAACATTGAAATTAGACACCCATATATAATCAGTATTTTAAAAGAAAAACTGCAGCCAACAATTTCTAACTCTGATGCTACAAACTTGACACTCCTATTAGAAAAACTAATAAGGAACTTCAATTTTCAATAGTGAAACTAAGTAAAGAAACAGATAAAATGGCGTATAGTGAAGCATGGTTAGCATTCACTATGCAACATGGACTTAAAATCATTGAAGATTAGAATCAATTAGAAAAATCAATTAGTCATTTAAGTCCTGATGTTCAAGGCCCTACCACCTCTTCTACTAGGAGTGGCTCAGAGAACTGAGAAAACAAGACTCAATCACACGCTCCTATTTTTAGGAGCCCTCATATAAGACTGGCAGGTAGGGAGTGAGTATCTTAAGTAAAGTTTTTCGATTATTTGTATTAATTAAATCAATGTTTGTAAAGGACTTAGACTAGCCCCTGGCTCATAGTAAGAGCTTTGTGTTTATTAAATAAAATAAATGAATAAGTTTATACTTATCTCATACGTATAATCCCAGTATTCCCAGATACCTGGGAATAATCTGAAACTTGTACTTCATTAAATGTGGCATTTTGTTTGTTATGCATGAACTCTTTGTTATTTAAAACTGGATTTCCCAAATGGGACCTAATGAAACTTAAAAGCTTTTGCACAGCAAAGGAAACCATAAACAAGACCAAAAGACAGCCCTCAGAAAGGGAGAAAATATTTGCAAATGAAGCAACTGACAAAGGATTAATCTCCAAAATTTACAAGCAGCTCATGCAGCTCAATAACAAAAAAACAAACAACCCAATCCAAAAATGGGCAGAAGACCTAAATAAACATTTCTCCAAAGAAGATATACAGATTGCCAACAAACACATGAAAGAATGCTCAACATCATTAATCATTAGAGAAATGCAAATCAAAACTACAATGAGATATCATCTCACACCAGTCAGAATGGTCATCATCAAAAAAATCTAGAAACAATAAATGCTGGAGAGGGTGTGGAGAAAAGGGAACACTCTTGCACTGTTGGTGGGAATGTAAATTGATACAGCCACTATGGAGAACAGTACGGAGGTTCCTTAAAACACTAAAAGTAGAACTACCATATGACCCAGCAATCCCACTACTGGGCATATACCCTGAGAAAACCAAAATTCAAAAAGAGTCATGTACCAAAATGTTCATTGCAGCTCTATTTACAATAGCCAGGACATGGAAGCAACCTAAGTGCCCATCATCGGATGAATGGATAAAGAAGATGTGGCACATATATACAATGGAATATTACTCAGCTATGAAAAGAGACGAAATTGACTTATTTGTAGTGAGGTGGATGGACCTAGAGTCTGTCATACAGAGTGAAGTAAGTCAGAAAGAGAAAAACAAATACCGTATGCTAACACATATATATGGAATCTAAGGAAAAAAAAAAAAAAGGTCATGAAGAACCTAGTGGCAAGATGGGAATAAAGACACAGACCTACTAGAGAATGGACTTGAGGATATGGGGAGGGGGAAGGGTAAGCTGGGACAAAGTGAGAGGCTGGCATGGACATATATACACTACCAAACGTAAAATAGATAGCTAGTGGGAAGCAACCGCATGGCACAGAGAGATCAGCTTGGTGCTCTGTGACCACCTAGAGGGGTGGGATAGGGAGGGTGGGAGGGAGGGAGATGCAAGAGGGAAGAGATATGGGAACATATGTATATGTATAACTGATTCACTTTGTTATAAAGCAGAAACTAACACACCATTGTAAAGCAATTATACTCCAATAAAGATGTTAAAAACAAAACAAAACAAAACTGGATTTCCCCCCTCCTCCCAAATTCATGTGCCTTCACTTTTATAAAACTAAATTCCTAAGGAAGAGTCTTCTTCTTTGAAAGGGAGTAAGAAAGTTCCAATTTCCTCTATAACCTTAAAAAAAATGACAATGGCATAACCATGTACTGAAAGCCTGAATAGACACATTAAAAAAAAAATACATTCTTGGGACTTCCCTGGTGGTGCAGTGGTTAAGAATCCCCCTGCCAATGCAGGGGACACAAGTTCGATCCCTGGTCCGGGAAGATCCCACATGCCACGGAGCAACTAAGCCCGTGCGCCACAACTACTGAGGCTGCGCTCTAGAGCCCACGTGCCACAACTACTGAGCCCACGTGCTGCAACTACTGAAGCCTGTGTGCCTAGAGCCCGTGCTCCGCAACAAGAGAAGCCACAGCAATGAGAAGCCCAGGCCCCTGCTTGCTGCAACTAGAGAAAGCCTGCGTGCAGCAACGAAGACCCAATGCAGCCAAAAAAAAAAAATGCATTCTTACCTTTCCAAGATTTTCCTGTTCAGCAATATTTTTGGTATACTGTTCCCTGGGGAGTAAACATAATGATTTAGTTTACATTTACTTCAATCGATTTGGTCATACAATTAAATTATAAATTAACATATCTCTCTAAATATATTAGACAATACAGTTTAGAGTACTCGAGTCAGAATAAAACCCATTATCAAACACTCCCTTTTCTAATCTTTAGTCAGTTCATCTAATAAACAGTAATATAAGGAAAAAACCAAGGCAAAATGTCATGTAAGAAGTTAAATACTATTTCCAGTTAATCTACACTTAAATCAATGTCAATCCATTTGCTTAAATTACACTTTTTTTTTTAAAGAGGTTTGCAGAAGAGAGAAAGGATATACATTTTTAAAAAACATTAAGTAGCATCTAACCCTGCAATCCAACTTCTAGGAAGTCATCCTACAGAAAAACTCTCATAAGTTAATAAAGATGAAAGCAAAGACTTATTACTTCACCATTGCTTATAGTAGTGAAAATCTGCAACCAACTAAATGTTGATAGATGGGGAAATGTTTAAATAAATTATGGTACATCTGTTCAAAGGAATAATACAGACTTGTAAAAAAAGAATGAGGCAGATCTATAAATACTAAAGTGGAGAAAATTCTAGATAAATTATTAAGAAAAAAACTGTATATGTAGTTTAATTTTATTTATGTATACACACATATACAGACGTATTAGCAAAAGCAAGGGAAAAGAATATGGGGTAATATACAACAAAATATTAACAGTAGACATTTATGAGGTATGGCAGTGTGGACAACATTCAATTTTTGTGTGCTATACTTGATAATGGTTACTTTTTGTTTTTATAAGTATTTCTTTTGTAAGCTAAAAAAGTTACAAATTTTTAATGTAAAAATAGAAATACAAATAACATAATATTGTATTTTTAAACAAAGGTATAATTATATTTTAATATTATATAAGACAAAAAGTGAGATTTAAAGTGTTAAGGACAAAGATTGAAGGATGAGGACACAGGAACCAAGGACAAAGGAACCAATGACAAGAAGATAAGAGACTTTAGACCTCAAATTTGTATGGAAAAAGACTGTATTTCTGTGTAAAGCTACACAGTAGTACTTAAGAAGAAATTAAACAACACAAAATTGGGAATCTAAGAAGTCATAAACCACAAAGACAAACTCTGGCAGCTCAAGTGAAGAAAGATTTGCATTTATGTAAAAAGGGAGGTAAACATGATTAGAACAGAGAGAATGGCAATCAAAAGTACCTGAAGTCCTTACAGAGCTGAAGTGAAGGTAGAATTTGTGCACAGGAATAACAGTGGAAGGAAATAGACACAATCTTGATGAACTTTCATTTTGCCCTTAAAATTTATGAGACACTAAGTCAAAACTGTTTACCTTTCTAGCTCTCCAATGAAAAAAAGCTGGGAGGAAATAAATGACATATCCCTCAAGAAGAATGTATGGTTATAATTAAGAGAGCTTTAAATAATTCATTTATTACCCTAGGCCTGAGGAATGTCCAAATTGTTTTAGAATTTCCATTTATATTTTATCAGGAAATCAACAGGCACATGCTCTTTCCCCATAACACTAATATGTAATTTTAATTTATTCAATGAATTTATTCAAGAAATAATTACAGAGCACCTGTTATGTACCAAGCATGCCCTGGGATTTCAAAAAGAAAACAGGACAGACAGGGTCCTTGCCCTCTAGGAATTCATACTATATCATTTCCAAAATACTGCTGCATACATTATATTTAACTTGAGCCTCTGTGGTATATATTATTCTCCTTATTTTATAGATGAGGAATGATTTGTCCAAGGTCACAAAACTAGGAACTGGAAAAATCAGGTTAGAAACAATTTTATGGTCTCTCTCTAGTACTTTGATATATAATATGCTGCCTCTTTAAATAAAATTAAAATTTGCAGATGATCTTTCAAAACCAAGCTAATTTCTTACACCTTTGGCCTTACCAGGAAGTACCATAAAAGTAGAAAATGAAATAACATTAAAAATATTGTGTCTACAATAGTAATAATATTTTAAACATGTATCAGTGAGTTTAGAGTATAATTAACTCCATTTTATTCTTAACATTCTTATCACGTACTACTCTAGTCAGGGCGCAGTATTTTTCTATTGGAAAACTGAGGAATGGTAAAGGTTTACAATGATTTTTAAAATGATGAAGAGGAATATCTAGCTAGAAAACTGGTAAGAAAACCAATAGTTCAGGAGCTATATTTCCTTTTTTTTACTATTTATATTGATCACTTTGGAAGAAAAGAAACAATTTCTAAAACTTTTATTTTTCAAGAACAAAATTAACTTCTCATACTTGTGAAATATCAGCATTGACTATATAGATTTAATGAGCAAAGTTTACATTCAATGAAAGAATTTGAATAAGTACATTCAGTATGTTTTTTTTAATGTAGACTTATTATTTTTTTTAAATATTTATTTATTTATTTGGTTGTGTCGGGTCTTAGTTGCGGCATTTGGGATCTTTTGTTGCGGTGCACGGACTCTCTAGTTGTGGTGCGTGGGCTCCAGAGCACGTGGGCTTCAGTACATGCAGCACGCGAGCTCTCTAATTGTGGCACGTGGGCTCCGGAGTGCGCAGGCTCAGTAGTTGCAGCATGTGGGCTTAGTTGCTTCGCGGCATGTAGGATCTTAGTTCCCTGACCAGGGATCGAACCTGTGTCCCCCTGCATTGCAGGGGGATTCTTAACCACTGGACCACCAGGGAAGTCCCTGTATGTTTAATATGTTAGACTATTAAAAAATAATATCCTATTTATAGGATATTTTTGGTCTGGCCTGCATTATATAAAAAAAATTTAGACTTCGCAAAACATTCTACTTCTTAGATTCCTCTCTGTAATATTAATGTATATGCCACTAAAAATCTCAACTGCAGTCTAGAATAAATGTGAATCCTACACTTCATTTGAGTTCTTACCGAATGGTAAAAGCAAAACATTTGAATTATGATAAGGGGCAAAGAAAGCTTATCTTGTTCATTACTGCATTTTATCAAAGCTAGCAATTCAACTATAAACGTATTTTTTAAGACAGCATTTGATTTATTACAATATGCTCCAAGCTAGGATTACAAAAAGAAAAAATCACCATATAAGGACTAGTAGTATTTATACACCCTTCTTTGTTTTAAAGGCTGACACACTACAATCACACAGTTTCTAGCTGAAATGCAGTCACTCACACTGCACAATGAGCAGGCCAACAACCAGAGGCCAGGACATGTAGGACTTGAAAAATAGACCAACCTTAGTGCTTTGAAAAAAGCAATTATGAAATTATACGTATTCCTGAGGAGGGGGTAATGGGGATTAACTGCTTAATGGTTGTAAGAGTTTCTGTTTCGGGTGATGAAAAAATTTTGGTAATATATAGTGGTTATGGTTGCATAATATTTTTAATGTAATCAATGCAACACTTTTAATTATACACTTAAAAATGGCAAATTTTATGCTATTTATCTTTTGCCACAATAAAAAAGTAAGCAAGCAAGCAAGAAAAATTATATGTATTCTTACTTAGTCAGCAGGGCTGGACTATCCAGAAGATGTTTAACAAGATTTAATCCTAAATAATATCTTACTATTTGCTTATTTAAGTACTCTGACTTTGTATAATTCCATCTTATTTATAAAACGTCTATAGATTAAAACATGAAGTAACTCAATATAAAAACAACAAAATTACTTGCCTAATTGCCTTTCTTTTTTCTTGTTGATCAGAAGAGACATATGCCTTCATTTCATCAGTAGCACGACAAAGTTGTACTTCTAGGTTCTAAGTGGAAAGACTAAGCTTTAGGTTAAGTCCTTGATACAGAAAAATCTCAGAAAAATTTTTGATCCACTTTCTTTGTCTTACCTTAATCATACAATTTGTATAATGGTATCTACTTTCGTCTTGAAGACATTCTTCACGGAGTCCTCTGACTTCCTAATGTATATAATTTTAAATGGCCAACATTATCGAAAGAATAATCAGATACAGAAAGGATGACTAAATTTACAACAAAAGAAATACCATTAGAGTATTTCCTCTTCTGCAACTGAAACTTTATTATAATAGACTAGGTTTCAATCTTTGCTAGAGATCACTCATATCACTCTACAATCTAAAAGTTTAGTTATTTATTAAGTACCTACCGTGTGCCCAGCTCTGTGCTAGGTGCTGGGGACAGAGGAGTGAACAAGACAGGTCCCTGCTCTCATTCAAGTAGAGGAAACAGACATAAACAAGGAAACATGTAATGAAGGTAGTTTCAGATGGGAAAAAGTGCTATGAAGAAAATTCTGCAGTAGAATGTGATAGGGTGACTGAGTGGGCAATGTTAGGTGATCAGAGAAGACCTCTAGGAGGATGTGACACTTAGGGTGAGACCTAAAAGGTGAAAAGGAGAGATCAAGGCAAAGAGTTGGTGGTAGAGTATCCCAGAGAGAGAAGAATACATGCAAAACCCCCAAGATGAAAACAAGCTTGGCCTGTTTGAAGTACAAGAAGGCGGCCAGTGTGGCTGGGGCCCTGTGGGCGAGGAGTAGAGCACGTGGATATGAAGTTCATGGAAGCAGGTAGGGCCTTATAGACTACAGTTCTGAAGTTAGATTTTAAGTGCAACAGGAAGCCAATGGAGGGTAGTCTAAGTGTTGTATAGGTTTCTTTGGCTGCTCTATGGAGAATAAACCTTAGGAAGGCAAGCGTGGAAGGGGAGAGTAGGTGGGAGGTTCCAGTGCGAGTCTAGGGGGCCTGGACTCTGGTGGTAGGGGTGCAGATGGAGAATTTAGTATGTACACATCAAGTTTGAAGAAATAAAAATCTCTGCCGCTTAGGAGACAGACTCAGGGGATGAGGGTAAAGATTTGGGAATCTTTTGACATTGGTAGTGAAAATATGCATATACATGCAGTTTCTGCTAAGTTGTTAAAATAAAAACTGTCTTCTTACCTGTTCTAATTTGGACCGATTGCTTTCAAGGCCAGCTGCACAGCTATCATACTGGGATTTCTTTTCATCACACTCCTGGGTTAATTCCTAGTATGAAAAGGGTAATTAATTGAATAAGTAAAAAACAAAGGCCTAAAATGTAGCTCTGAAACAATACATGCCCTTGTCAGTCTTGTAACTTAACTCTAAGCTTCTTGGCATACTTAGGAGTTATTTATACAACAATCAGACATTTGAGAATTATGACAGATGAAGGTGCTGATAAAAACAATAGCTGCCATGTATTGAGCTGTGTGCCAGGCTCTCTGTTAGAAGCTGGGGATAAAACAGTGAGCGAAACAGCCAAAAATCCTTCCCCTCAAGTAATGCTCAGACAAGTAAACAGGCTGAGTGCTATGATGGATGAATGCAAGGTGTTATAGGAGCACATGGGACGCACACTGGACCTAACCCAGGCTTGGGGATCAGTGCGGACAACCTCCTGGAGAAATTGATATCTAAGCTGAGGTACGAAGGATTAGTAAGAATAGTTAGAAGGGACAAGAGGAGGAGAATGTTCATAAAAAAAGGAACACTATGTATGAAGTCTGGGACTTGGAACTAGAGAGAAGAAGGACAATTTAGGACATATAAGTAGTTTATTATACTGGAGCATGTCTGGGAAGTGTGAGAAGAGGCTGAAGACTTTGGCAGAGGCCTGATCAGAACTTTGTAAACCATGTTAAGGGTGTTTGAGCTTTACCTTTAAAAATAACTAAGTCTCAAAACAACCTCTTGAGGTAGATATTAATATCCCCACATTGTGCAAGGACAAGTATCTTGCAAAAGATTGTATTGCTGGAAAGACGTGTTAGAATTTGAATTCAGGCTGTTTGAGTAGTTTCACACTTCCTTCTAACATAATATTTTGAAACAGATAATCTGAAAATCTTCTTCTACCAACACCTGGAAATGCTATAAGTATCAACAAATGCTTGATAAGGTAGGGCAAACATCCTTTCAGATCCAGAGCTAACTGAACTCTCAAGGAAGTAAAAGGAATTACCAGGACTAGAAACAAAGGATGACAGCCTATGGCTGCACTTGGTGAAGGAGTTGGGAGTCAATCTTGATAACAGAATGATTATAATGTCCAGGCAGGGCAAATGACCTGGAAACCTGTGAATAAAGGGTTAACACCAGGCCTGGATTGATTCAGGCCAGCCTGGGAATGACCTTGGTTTCATACAGCACAGTTTCCTTGGGAACTGGAGAGTTAACATAAATGGGTAATATTGTGTGGTGCTTCTGTTGTGTGGGACTGCATCTGGTTTGGGGTGACTAGCACAGTATAAAAGATTGGTGGGAAAAAGGAGCCATGGCTTTTGTGAATCAACGTGACCTACAGACATCTAAGGCTCTCATGGTTGACAGTCACATACACCCCAAGTGGGAGAAGGGGCAACAGAGGCTGTGTACTTGGGTAGCTGCTGGGCCTGTCAATGAGATGAAGATACTATAGTATATGAAAGCCTTTTTTTGTTTGTGAGTTTGATGGCCAAACTGATCAGTAAATGCAGCTATGTTACTTCAGAGGAGGATGGAAAAAAGGAGTCTGTCCTCAGGCAGGTTTGGGATTTGGATTTACCTTACCTACGTGGTCTAAGAACTCCCAAGCTGAGACATTAACTCAAAATTAGCTCCAAGCTTGTGATATTCCTAAAACACCTGGCAGAACAACAGCAAAACCACTCTGGAGGGACACACCCTCCATCTTAGCTGCCAGGACTCAAGAGACAAAACCCTACTAAAGATAAACTCACAATCCAAAAGTATAAATATGTAGGGAACAATCAATCCATTATGAGTGAGAATCAGAAGATATAAAACACACAGCAGAACCATACCTCCAGGAACTTCGAATACTAGAAGAAAGTCTATTAAATAAATATGCTTAAAATAATTAAAGTTATAAAGGAGGAACTGAAAATAAAAGACTAAAAAAGGCACAGTGAGTAAAAATAGACAAAAATGAAAAAAAAAGTCACTGAAATTAAAAACTAAGTAGGTGACATAAACATAAGATTGGCTCAGGAGATAAAATAATGAACTAGAAAACAGAGCTGAAGAAATTATCCAAAATTCATCACAGAGAGAGACAAAGAGATGAAAATATGAAAATGAGGTTAAACAACAGGGAACAGAATAAATACGTCTAGCGTATATCTAACAGGAGTTGCTGAAGGACAGACTAGAAAGACCAGGGGAGAGAATATTTGAAGATATCATGTAGAATTTTTCCAGAATTAATGGGAGACAAAAAAGCACAGGTTCCAGCAGAGCAGATAAAACTAAATCTGTACTTAGATCATGGCAGTGAATCTGGACAACACCAAAGACAAAGATAAAAATATTAAAACCATCTACAGATTTAAGGCAATCCCTATCAAAATACCAATGTTACTTTTCACACAACTAGAACAAATAATTTTAAAACTTGTATGGAAACACAAAAGACCCTGCATAGCCAAAACAATCAGAAAGTAGAATAGAGCTGGAGGTATCATACTCCCTGACTTCAGACTATACTACAAAACTATGGTAATCAAAACAGTATGGTACTGGCAACAAAAACAGACACATAGGTCAATGGAACAGAATAGAGAGCCCAGAAATAAACCCACACACTTATGGCCAACTAATCTATGACAAAGGAGACAAGAATATACAATTGAGAAAAGACAGTCTCTGCAATAAGTGGTGCTGGGAAAACTGGACAGCTACGTGTAAAGGAATGAATTGGAACATTTCCTCACACCATGTACAAAAATAAACTCAAAATGGAAAAGGGAACCCTCCTGCACTGTTGGCGGGAATGTAAATTGATACAGCCACTATGGAGAACAGTATGGAGGTTCCTGAAAAAACTAAAAATAGAACTACCATATGACCCAGCAATCCCACTACTGGACATATACCCTGAGAAAACCATAATTCAAAAAGAGTCATGTACCACAATGTTCAATGCAGCACTATTTACAATAGCCAGGACATGGAAGCAACTTAAGTGTCCATCGACAGATGAATGGATAAAGAAGATGTGGCACATATATATAATGGAATATTACTCAGCCATAAAAAGAAATGAAATTGAGTTATTTGTAATGAGGTGGATGGACCTAGAGTCTGTCATACAGAGTGAAGTAAGTCAGAAAGAGAAAAACAAATACCGTATGCTAACACATATATACGGAACCTGAAAAAAAAAAAAAGGTTGTGAAGAACCTAGGGGCAGGACAGGAATAAAGACGCAGATGTAGGGAATGGACTTGAGGACATGGGGAGGGGGAAGGGTAAGCTGGGATGAAGTGAGAGAGTGGCATGGACTTATATACACTACCAAATGTAAAATAGATAGCTAGTGGGAAGCAGCCGCATAGCACAGGGAGATCAGCTTGGTGCTTTGTGACCACCTAGAGAGGTGGGATAGGGAGGGTGGGAGGGAGGAGAAATGGGGATATACGTATATGTATAGCTGATTTACTTTGTTATGCAGCAGAAACTAACACACTGTTGTAAAGCAATTTTACTCCAATAAAGATGTTAAAACAAAAAAAACCTAATAAAAATAAACTCAAAATGGATTAAAAACCTAAATGTAAAAAACCATAAAACTCCCAGAATAAAACAGGCAGAACACTCTTTGACCTAAATCACAGCCATATTTTTTGGGTCTGTCTCCTAAAACAAAGGAAACAAAAGCAAAAATAAACCAATGGGACCTAATTAAACTTAAAAGCTTTTGCATAGCAGAGGAAACCATGGACAAAACGGAAGATAACCTACTGAATGGGAGAAAACATTTACAAATGATATCACTGATAAGAGGTTAATATCCAAAATATATAAACAGCTCATATAACTCAAAAAAAAAAAAAAGTTAAAAAATGGGCAGAAGACCTGAAAAGACAGTTTTCCAAAGAAAATATACAGATGGCCAACAGGAACATGAAAAGATGCTCAATATCATTAATCATCAGTGAAATACAAATCAAACCCACAATGAGATATCACCTCACACCTGTCAGAATGGCTATCATCAAAGAAGACCACAAATAACAAATATTGGTAAGGACGTGGAGAAAAGGGAACCTTTGTACATTTTTGATGAGAATGTAAATTGGTGCAGCCACTGTGGAAAACAGTATGGAGGGTCCTCAAAAAACTAAAAATAGAATTACCATATGATCCAGCAATTCCACTCCTGAGTATATATCCAAAGAAAATGAAAACATTAATTTGAAAAGATATATGCATCCCAATGTTCACAGCAGCATTATTTACAATAGCCAAGACATGGAAGCAACCTAAGTGTCGATCAAGAGATGAATGGAAAAAGAAGATGTGGTATATATATATGTGTATGTATATATATATATATATATATATATATATATATATATATATATATATATATACAATGGAATACTACTCAGCCATTAAAAAGAATGAAATTTTGCCATTTACAACAACGTGGATGAACTTGGAGGGTACTATACTTAGTGAAATAAGTCAAAGAGAAAGACAAATACTGTACGATATTACTTTTCTGTGGAATCTAAACAATAAAACAAACTAGTGACTATAACAACAAAAATTAAAACTAAATATAGGGAAGACATTACCTAAAAAGAAATGAGAATTAAACCGATAGCAGATCCCTCAACACAACAAGAGAAAGCAGAAAGCAATGAAAATAATTTTTTTTTCTGACAAAGTCACTATTTAAGAAGAAAAACAAAGATGGTTTACTTTTGGCAATGATTCTTTACTGAGAGAACTACTAAAAGAAAAAAATAATAAAACAAGGAAATTTCATTTCAAGAAGAAGGAAACTGAATCCAGAAGTAAGGAATAAAGTACATGAAGCAATGGTGAGAACTGCTAAATACGTGGGTAAATCTAAACAGGAAATGACTGTATGAAGTAGTAATTATAACAGTAATGACCACCATGACAACCACTTTTAGAGATGAAGAAATAAAATGGAAATAAAATAACACAGGTTAACAACACATGTGTAAGGCAGGAGAGGGTGTTAAATTATTCTGAGGTTCCTGTATTGTTCAGGAGATTAACAATTGTTCAGCTGATTAACTTTAGGCAGGAAAAATATGTTAAAAATTTAAGAGTAAACAATATCAGAATAGATGAAGATAGAAAAGGAAATAAAGGGAAAAAAGAATATAAAGAAAACAGGATTGATGCAACGGAGGGCAGAAAGAGGAAAAGAAACATCGAAAAGCACAGTACATAGGATGTACAAAATAGAAATAAATTCCAATGTATCAACAATAAGAGTAAATGTAAATGGGACTAAACTCACCAATTAAAAGACAGATTCTCACACTGTAAAGGAACTATACTCCAATAAAAATTTTTTAAAAAAATGATTCTCAAACTGGAGGTAAGAAACTATATCCACACAAAATCCAACTATATGCTATTTATGAGACTTACATAGGACAAAGATAAGGACATAGAAAGCTGAAAGTGAACAAACAAAAAGACATACCAAGCAACACTAATCATAAGAAAGCTGCCACACTTACGTTAATAGCAGACAAAATAAGGCTCCTAGACAAAAAGCACTGCAAGGAATAAAGAGTCATAAAATAATGATAAAATGAATAATTTTAAGTGTTTTTTTTAAAAACCAGGAATCTTTAAATTGTGGTAAAATACACATAACATAAAATTTACCATTTTAACCATTTTTAAGGCTACAGTTCAGCTGTATTAAAAACATTCACATTATTGTGCAAGCAATCTCCAGAACTCTTTTCACCTTGCAAAACTGAAACTCTATACTTATTACACCACAAGTTCCCATTCACCAGGAAGTTTTGAACAACACATTTAAGAAGCTTGATCTGACAAACACATGGAGAACCCAGCACTCAACAACTGGAAAATACATTCTTTTCCAGATCAAGTCACTAAAAAAATTATGTTGGCCTCAGCTCTCTCCATGGCCACACTTAACTCTCAAAGACTATGGAGCTACACTTTAAAAATCCTCAAGGAAAGAAAGCATGATGTAAGGGTTTTCATGCTCAATCAAGCAGTTGTTGAAATATTTAAGGCAACAAACTCTAGATTTGCAAGAAGAACTCATCAGGTAATATTGCTCTACTAAGCTTTGAGGACTCTACTAGAAAACAAATGAGAGACAATAAAAAGTAGGAAAATGGGCAGTGAGAGGATTGTTAACGAGCACTGAATCTGACAAGTACAGGTATCATACTAAAGACAAAAGTGGGAACTAGGGTAATAGAACAGAACATAAATGTTATATGCCCTGACAATGCAGACACGATACCATAAAACCTGCAGGGAGGGGAAGGGGAAAAGAAGGTGGAAGGCAGAATGAGTAAGCCAGCTTCCTCAATTCTTAATTGCTGGGGATGGATGGGGGAATGTCAAAAGATATAACTTAAACCTGATGAATCAAGTCATAGTATAAGCATATAACAAGTATAAAGGCAAACAGTAAGAAAGACAATACAAATGACCAAAATCAGGTGCTAAAGCAGAGGGAAGGAGAAGTTAGAGGAAAAATACCAATTTCATCACTACTCATAGTGGGGATTAATACATACTATCACCAGAAATGGATGATTAATGGTGGCATTACAGATATAACCAGTAGAGCAAAACCAGAGCCAGAAAATATGAGAGAGAGACACACAGACACAGAGGATGAACAGAGGAATTTATTTTTATAGGCTTTAAAGTCAGAAGCAAAACATAAAATGCACAAAGACCAAATATTTCTGCATATCAATAAATATGAACTGGCTAAACTTATTTATTAAAATAAAACTTTCAGATTATGTCACAACACAAAACACAGTTCAAGATCTATTCAGAGACACACCTAAAACAAGGTAAAATTTAAAAGCTGAAAGCAAAAGATGGGCAAAAGTACAGCAGGCAAATGCAAACAAAAGGAAGCAAACATTAATATCAGTCAGAGTTGACTTCTGGCACCCCACCAAAAAAAAAGCCTTTTTTTTTTTAGAGAGTAGAACAAAGGTGTGGAGATCAAACTTCAGGTAGCCAATAAATAATTATCCATTCGTGAATTTTCAGAAAATTTCTGGAAAATATATAAGGAACTGTTATCAGTTATTATTTCTGGGGAGTATGCTAGGGGTGGGGTGTAGAGAGAGAAATAATTTCTATTCTTTCCCTTAACCAATTCCTTACAGTTTGAATTCTGGCCAAGAGCATGGTTTTACTTCTATAAGAAAAAACAATCAACAAGAAATATTTCAATGAAATCAATAATTACCACATTGTATATATACTCTAAAACAAGTATTTTAGCTTTTTCCCATATATTAGCAATTATATGTATTATGTCATTTAATTACATATAATTTACGGAACGGCATCTAAAAAAACAAACATGAAGATTTTCAAGATGCTATCTAATTCTAGATAATTATAAAAGGTTTAGATAAACATAAGTTGTGATTTTCAAAGTCTTGAGATTTTCAAACAATTTTCAAACAGTTATGAACATTCAAATTTATAACAAAATGCAAATAAAAAGAATGGAAATGTACTAACAATTCACTATAAAATTTCCTAAATATTTGAGAGTTGTCCATGAAAGCAAGAAGTATAAAGTATTTTTAAGTACTCCTGCACTTTAACAATATGATAATACATCTGTGTAGTTTTGAGTGTTAAATATACTTACGCAAGTTAAAAATAAGCACTATTCAAAGCAGAGAACAATTACGAATTTCAGTTAATATTTGGCACAGCTTAAAGTCAATGAAGCAGCTTTTTTTTTCAGTATACTTTTTATTACAAAAGGTTTCTGGGTAAAAATAGAACTATAGGGACTTCTCTGGTGGTACAGTGGTTAGGAATCTGCCTGCCAATGCAGGGGACATGGGTTCGATCCCTGGTCCGGGAAGATCCCACGTGCCGCGGAGCAACTAAGCCTGTGCACCACAACTACTGAGCCTGCACTCTACAACCCGCAATTCACAACTACTGAGCCGGCGCTCCACAACTACTGAAGCCCGCGCGCCTAGAGCCCGTGCTCCGCAACAAGAGAAGCCACTGCAATGAGAAGCCCGCGCACCGCAATGAAGAGTAGCCCCTGCTCGCCGCAACTAGAGAAAGCCCGCGCACAGCAATGAAGACCCAACGCAGCCAAAAAAAAAAAAGAGAACTATACATGGATGTGGGAGATTAACACATGGAGCTAAGCAAAATGAGCATCAAGGACTCACCAACTGCACTGAATTCAAACATTTAAAAAAACTAAAAAGTTAATGAAAATGTGGGCAAGTTCTGTACTCTTAGATTTTTAAAATTATGGTAAAATATACATAAAATAAAAACTATCACTTAAACCATTTTTAAGTGTACAGTTCAGTGGCATTAAGTACCTTCACACTGCTGTGCAACCATCACCACCATCCATCTCCAGAACTCTTTTCATCTTCTAAAACTGAAACTCAGTACCCATTACTTTTCAACATGGCAGAAGACAGAGATGAAAATGCTTAGAGGACCTAGCGGCCCCTTGACTTGATGAGTGTGTTAAGAACTGGAGAGTTGTATTATTTGAGAATAGTAGTGAGACAGCTATATTTCTTTGTAATGGAAGAGGCAGGAAGTAGACATACAGAGAAATCTAGTTAAATCGTATAAAAATGAACTTCAGGTTCTGGTTACATTATTATAATAAATGACTTTTTTTCTAATTTATTTATTTATTTTTAATTTATTTTTGGCTGTGTTGGGTCTTCGTTGTTGTGCGCAGGCTTTCTCTAGTTGCAGCAAGCAGGGGCTACTCTGTTGCGGTGCGCAGGCTTCTCATTGCTGTGGCCTCTCTTGTTGTGGAGCACGGGCTCTAGGTGTGTGGGCTTCAGTAGTTGTGGCGCGTGGGCTCAGTAGTTGTGGCTCACGGGCTCTAGAGCACAGGCTCAGTAGTTGTGGTGCATGGGCTTAGTTGCTCTGCAGCATGTGGGAATCTCCCCGGACCAGGGCCCGAACCCCTGTCCCCTGCATTGGCAGGCAGATTCCTAACCATTGCGCCACCAGGGAAGTCCCTATAATAAATGACTTCACAGAATTAAAGATTTGGTATATGATTTTACTTAGAAAACAATTTAGTTGAAAAGCAATAGTATTCCTTCCTTTAAAACCATTTTTTAATAGTTATAATGACAAATACCTTTTAAAAAAGTCTTTATGTATTACTCATTGCTGTTGCAAAGTACCTTATATGTGTTATTTAATTTTACAACCACCCTATTAAGAAGGGACTAGTTTACAGGTGAGGAAACCAAAGTTTATAGAGATGAAGTCATCTACCCAAGGTTATCTAGGGTCTGCCTGATTCTCTAGCCCATGTTCTTAAATCATTCTATCCATATTGTCTCCCTATAATTAGCACAATTGGTACCCTCTGCTTTTCACCTGCTGACATTTAGGATAAAGCTTATCCTAAATCTATGTGACATATGCCCTAAATGGCCCAACACTGACAGATGGCACAGTTTAGTTTCATATATTAAATGGTTCTTTTATTGAACTAATAAATTATCAATATATTTCAAAAGAATTAACAAGTGTGGAGCAGAATGGCACAGTATAGAGGAAGAGGGCTTTGAACTCACAGAGACTGCAGTTTGAGTCCTTGTGCCAACACTTAAGTCATCTTAAACAAGTTATTTGACTTCTCTAAGCCTCAATTTCCTTATTTAAGGACAATCTGAAAATATTTTATAATTGTGAATATTAAATGCATGAATGAGAAAGCATTAAGAGAACACTGTGAGGGCTCAATAATAATTATTTATATAATTCTGTAGAGATCTGCTTCTAGCTCTAGAAGATTCTTGCCACTTATATTTATACTTGATTTTTAAAATACTTTAAAAAATGTTCCGTTAATGAATTCCACAAATATTTATTGAACAACTACATTGTTCTAAACATGGTTCTATAAACCAGACACTCACAACTCTGGTAGATATTACTGTAAGGACCTTAATAGCAATTTTTTTTTAATTCCAAAAATAGAGAATTCCCTGGTGGTCCAGTGGTTAGGACTCCGTGCTTTCACTGCCAAGGGTCCACCCAGGGTCGGGGAGCTAAGATCCCACAAGCTGCGTGTTGTGGCAAAAAAAACTCCCAAACACAAAAAACAAAAATAAACTCTAAGTATACGAAGTAATTTCATTTGCATCATATAGTATTAAACCAAAACCCAAGAGGGTCTTTCCTGAAGTCTTCTCAGACTTCATCTAGTCTTACTCCATGCTCTTTTTGGTAACTGCATCTTCTCCTGAGCTGTGATCAAACATCACATCTAGGCAGATGATTACACACTTCAACTTGAGTCCCCATATCTTCTCCTGAACTCTTGCTAGATCTTAACTTTGAAGTGTCTATAAGAAATTCATCATTTCTCCTCTTCTTCGCCCACTGCTACCACCAAAACTAGCTCTTCCTCATCCTTAATCTGCACTGTTAGTGGTTTCAAACCTCAAAATTATTTTGCTATCTTCTGTTCCCTTGTCCATAATTAGTGTTCTTCCATATACCATTCAGATCTATTCCTTCTCGTCCATTCCTCCCACCAACACTAGTTTGGGACCTCATTCCCTCTAACTTAGGCTATCAAAAGGCACTTGATGCCACTTTTATTTGTTGAAAAGAATAATTATAAAGACTATGGCAAACAAGGGAAATATATTAACTGAATAGAACCTTAAAGTAACTAAATGAAATGTATACTACCATTCCAACCACGTAGAAAAAGTATATATAAGAGGACAAGGATAAAATGCAAAGATGAACACTGTTCAGCTGTTAATAATAGGATAATGGGTGGTGTAGTAAAGATGTTAAGCAGCAGTCCCCAACCTTTTTGGCACCAGGGACCAGTTTCGAGGAAGACAATTTTTCCACGGACCAGGGCAGGGCGGGAGATGGTTCCGGCGGTAATGCCAGTGACGGGGAGCGATGGAGAGCGGCAGATGAAGCTTCATTCGCTTGCCTGCTGCTCACCTCCTTCTCTGTGGCCTGGTTCCTAACAGGCCACAGACCAGTAGCAGTCCACAGCCCGGGGGTTGGGGACCCCTGAAGTAAAGTACCCAAAGTACCCACAGCCTCTCCAGAAGGAAGATTCTCTAGGCAGCCATATTTAGTACCATATCACCCTCCTTTCTTCTGATCCTTACCCACAAGCATAGCCGGTTACACGAAGGATGGATCCTCGGTCTGACCTGAGGATAGCCAGTAATCTCTGAGGTAGTCTGGTGTGGAAAACTGCCCCCAAAAGAGAGGAGCTGCACCAGGAGTTCAAATTACAAAAGGCAGAGAAAACAGGGCAGTTATAGTGAAAACTTCAACATGTATGTAGAGAGAAAGGCTACAGTGTGAGATATGAACAATGAGGAGCCATAAGCGAGCTAAGGTTACAAGTATGCCAATCCAAAGAACGAGGAGAAACTAAAAGATGGAGAAAAGAAACATAGGCAGACATACAGCTGGTGGCAGGCACAGTGAGAAGCCAATACAGAGTGATTCACTGTGTCATGTTATTGGTGTAGTATGAGTATGAAGAACTTGGCTCTGCCATTTACCAGCTGTGTAACCTTGGGCAAGTCCTTTATCCCTCTGTGCCTTTATCTGCTCATTTGTGTAAAGGGTGGTTTATCTAACTGGGTGGTTACGAGGCCTGAATGAGTAATGTAACAGTACCTGGCACACAGAAAGCACTTGATAAATGCTATTACTATCACATTCATCATCATTATCCACAAGCTCCCGCTAAGGTTCCTGAAGCTTCGCTGAAGCAAAATGCTCAGGTAGAGAAGTATAGTACCTCTACCTGCTCCAGAGAGACTATAGTTCTGATCCTTGGATTTCCATAACAGCATATTTCCTTTAATGTTCTAAATATCCTTTCAATAAAACTCCTCATTTAAAATGTAAATGGACTTAATAAAAGAACTATGGGCATACCTTAGAGATATTGTGGGTTCTGCCCCAGACCACTGCAAAAAAGTGAATATTGCAATAAAGTGAATCACATGAATTTTTTGGTTTCCCAGTACATATAAAACTTATGTTTACACTATACTGTAGTCTATTAAGTGTGTAATAGCATTATGTCTAAAAATGTATATATTTTAAAATACTTTATTGCTAAAAAATGCTAACCACCATCTGAGTCTTCAGCAAGTCAATCTTTTTGCAACAGTAACATCAAAGATCACTCAGCACAGATTACCATAACAAATATATAATAATGAAAAAGTTTGAAATATTGCAAGAATTACCAAAATGTGACACAGAGACATTAAGTAAGCAAATGTTGTTGGAAAAATGGCACCAATAGACTTACTTGACACAGGGTTGCTACAAACCTTTAATTTGTAAAAATGTAATAAAGTGAAGTATGCCTGTATTTACAGATTTATTTTACTATATTTTATTTTATTATATATTTTATTTTTACTATTAGGGAGAAATTTTACCATCACCAGAAATACACATAAGTGTTCCTTTTTGTCTGCAAGTTGCTGACTCAAGAAAAGCATTAAGAAAATCAATTCTTTAGAAAGTACCCATGAAAACAATCCTTGATGTCCTCAATCTGAAAACCCTGCTCAAAAATCTCCTTTCTGAAATCTTCCTTTCCTGACAATCATTTCATTTCCTTATTTCCTTCCCTTTTCCTTACCAGTTAAGTATATGATTCTGATTATATTTTTTCTATATTGTTCTTAGGTTGGGTTATCTTTTGTTTTTCCTAATTTCCTCATGTGTTTGTTCCATCTCACCTATGACAGTATGAACCCCAGAGAACAGGGACTTGTCTCTTCTATTTCTTTCGTGGCAGCAGGAGTGTATAATGAAATAAGCAGGAGATTTAAAATAAGATGCTAGAGATGCTAGAGTCAAGCCCCAACTCTCTCACTTCCTACTTCTCTCTTTGGATAAGTCACTCAACCTGTCTCAGACTCCATGGCATTTTCTATAAAAAAGGAAACAATATCCATCTGATTCTAAAGTCCATGAGATTTCTCACTCTGCTTCTCTGACTCTGATGGATGGCATTCATGAAGAGTTTTATAGTTCCATCCTTAGGCACATGCAGTACAGCTCACATTCAAACCTAAAATTACTACGTGGAGAATGATAAAATAACAATTGTTAATGACAAACGGCGAAGGCCACCTGATCTGGATTTGTGGAGGGCATTTACCTTCTCACAGTTTATCTTTAAAGCAGTGGCTGGAATTAGCTTCCAAGTAACTGTATTTCATCACTTAATCATAAGCCATCATGGTTTGCCCCCCACCCTGCTCCCCAGCAAAGCAAGTTCATTAATCTAACATTAACTTGTCACCACTCGTTGGCAGACGCTGAACTTTTACCTGGCCACAGAAGAATGTGACTTCATAACTCTGACATGAGTATGATTTAAAGCAAAAATCTCATTTGGCTGCACTTGTGATTTTAGCTTAAACTCCTTCCTCTCCTTCTCTCCCCCACCCCTGCCAAAAGTTTATGACAAAGCAAACAGCAAAAATTAAACAAAAACTGTTGTAGCCACATTATTATTCTCTTTTGCAGAATCATATAAAAAATAATAATTTATTTCCAGAAATTACCCAAGTAAAATATTTGGGATTCTAACTAATACATCTGAACAAGAGAGAGTATTAAAAGTATCACAAAATTACCACCTAGGGGGGTGGGACAGGGAGGGTGGGAGGGAGACGCAAGAAGAAAGAGATATGGGGATATATGTATATGTATAGCTGATTCACTTTGTTATAAAGTAGAAACTAACACACCATTGTAAAGCAATTATACTCCAATAAAGATGTTAAAAAAAAAAATGGGCTTCCCTGGTGGCGCAGTGGTTGTGAATCTGCCTGCCAATGCAGGGGACACGAGTTCGAGCCCTGGTCTGGGAAGATCCCACATGCCGCGGAGCAACTAGGCCCGTGAGCCACAATTGCTGAGCCTGCGCGTCTGGAGCCTGTGCTCCGCAACAGGAGAGGCCGCGATAATGAGAGGCCCGCGCACCGCGATGAAGAGTGGCCCCGGTGGCCCCCACTTGCCGCAACTAGAGAAAGCCCTCGCACAGAAATGAAGACCCAACACAGCCATAAATAAATAAATTTAAAAAAAAAAAAAAGTATCACAAAATTAAATTCACTTACTTGACATTTCTGACGCAATTGTCGTAGTTCTTTTATAACTGGAGCTAGAGCTGATTTCTTTTCAGATACCAGAGAATTTAGTCTTTTTACCTGTCATTTAAACAAAATATATGACATCTAAGAAAAGAATTCAAAAGAACAAAAATACTATAAAGATATTTATTGAAGTGTTATACATGAGTGAAAAAAACTATAAATTACTTCAATGTCAAACAATGGGGAAGTCATTTAGTAAGTATTGATTCCTCAATAAGAAGGAATATCATTTAACTGTTCAAAATGTCAATTATTAACACTGCAAACCATTATGGGAAAATATTTACAATCTAGCACTGAATAACTAAAACAAATTACAAAGTTGCCTTTATACAGCTTTGTATTATGTAAAAAGTATATAATTATGTAGGTTATATAAAATAAACATAGATGAAGTGATATTCAAAATACTTAATAACCCAAAAGGCATAAGTAATGACCAATCAGAATGGACATCAGCCATAGAGATGAACAGGGTCTTGGAGGCCTCTGCTGTACTAAATGTTCATCTTTATAGGAGTTAGAATGTGGTGAAATCCAGAGGGTTCTGGGACCAATGTGGACAAGACAGGTGGAGGTGGGTACTCTGAGAGTTTGGGGCAGCAGCTATTTACCAGTAAGTAGTGAAAGATTTCAACATTTTAATGCCTGATGAAGCTGTATCCGTGCATTCTGGCTGAATAGCAGTCCTGAATACAGAAAGATACTAAGGACATACACAAAAATGAAATAATTGTATTAATTTAAGTAGCATGATTTGGGAAAACTTGTTTTTTATCTTAAATATTTCTTTAATACCATGTAACTTTTTTTTTTTTGGCCGAGCTGTGCAACATGCGGGATCTTAGTTCCCTGACCAAGGACCGAACCCGTGCCTCCTGCAATGGAAGCACAGAGCCCTAACCACTAGACTGCCAGGTAATTCCCAATGCCCTGTAACTTTTACACACTTCAAAAACCACAACATTGAACAACCTCTTTACAACCTCATTAGAATGGAAAATTCAAAAGAGAGTGATAAAGACAGATGAAAGAATGTAAAGAAAACAATGCGCAGAAATGAAAATTTGAATGTTTCACTGAAAACAGAACACAAAAATATCTGCCTCAGAGGTAGACAATAAAACAAATAAACAAACAAAGCCTGTGTAATCACCATTTCAGACATGTCATCCAGTGTTCGTCCTTTCATTTCATCAACTTCACTCTTCAGGGCGGATACTCTTTCTAGCTCTTCTTGGGTGTAACTATATCCAGATATACCCTTTTTCTCCTCAATAGTTTGCTAAAAGTAAAGAATAAAAATAGGTGTAAAAAATGGGGTCCACAAAATGGGTGTCAAAACCTTGATGATTCCATAAGAAGTATATAGAAACATAAGAAGTATATAGATTTAATAGGTAACAATAAAGTCGTAAATAAAATAAAGTAGTTTAGAATCCTAAAGAACAATCTTTATTGACTTCAACAATAATTACGTTCCTTTACATGTTATAAACTTATACTAAGTTTTACTATGGTATCTTCAGGTGCATAGGAAGTAATTATAATTTTAGACTTTAGAATAATGCTATGTAGTTGGCACAGAATCTAAAACATAGGATGCACTCACTAAATATTTGGTGAATGAATGAATTCTCAAGTGATCAACTGTACATATTTGCTCACTCATCCAATATTTATTATATACCTTAATGTGCCAAGTACAGTTCTAGGCACCAGATATGCTGCAGTGAACAAAACAGAGCTAACTTCTAGTGAGAGTAAACGGGCAATAGGTAAACAAGTAAAATACATATAGTGTTAGGTAAGAGTGGGGTTGGAATCTTAAAAAACAGGGTGGTTAGAGAAGGTCTTCCTGAGAAGATGACGCCTAGTAAAGTCCTAAAGGAAGAGAGGGAGCAAGCCAAAGAGATATCCAGGGGATCAGCAAGTGCAAAAGACATGAGGTAGGAGCATACCTGACCTTTTCAAGAAATAGCTAGATAGGAGGAGCTCAAAATGGAGTGAGAATGAGGTGGAGGTTGGGGAGGGATCATACAGGACTCAGCTGGTTTGCTGCAATAGTCTCAGCTTACATCTATTGTCTTTTGCATTCTCAAATGTGTCCTAGTTTAGATGATAAATTATATCGTTATCTTATGTTTTAGGCTAGTGAAAGAGCTTGGACTTATTTTAAATGCAATGGGAGGCTTGCTGGAAGATTCAGAGTAAAGGAATTTTGTTTTTTGGCCGCACCGTGTGGCATGTGGGATCTTAGCTCCCCAACCAGGGATCGCACCTGTGCTCTCTGCATTGGAAGTGCAGAGTCTTAACTACTGGACCGCCAGGGAAGTCCCCAGAGTAAAGGAATTTTTAAATGAAAACTTTTAACATCTGTGCTGAGATCAAACTATAGAGGGGCAAGGGTAGCGGCAGAGAAGCCAGTTAGAAGACTATTCCAATAATTCAAGTTAGAGATGATGGTAGCATGAATCAGGTGGGGGCAGCAGAGGTGATGAGAAGTGGTTCTGTATATATTTTGAAGACAGATTCAACAAGATATTATGACAGGTTAGATGTAGGGTGTGAGGGAAAGTGAGGGGTAAAGAATGACTCCAAGGTTTTCAGCCTGAAGAACTGAGAGGATGGAGCGCCCATTTGTTGAGTTGAGGAGGACTTGGGAGGAACAGGTGAGGGAGTAGTAAAGATCAGAAGTTTAGTTTTGGACGTGTTAAAAATCTGAAATCTCTAGTAGAAATCCAAGAGAGTTCAGGATGTTACATACACAAGACTGGAATTTGAGAAGCAATCTAGGCTGGAGATACAAATTTGTGAGTTGTCTGCATAGACAAAGTCTTTAAAGCCATAAGAGAATAAGATCACCATGGGAGTGATGGTAGAGAAGAGATCCAAGGCCTAAGCCTGGGGAACTCAAACATCTAGGCTTTGGAGAAATGAGAAGAAATCCGCCATGGAGTAGGAACAGGAGTGTTAGTAAGGGAAAAACAAGGAGAGTGCAGTGTGCTAGAAGACAAGCAAAGAAAAATTTTACAGGAAGAGGGAGTTATGAACTATGTCAAACACTGCCAATAGGAAGATAACTAAAATGAATCTGTATGGACTAATCTCAGGATATTTTCCGTGGATACTGTGGGTGCTCTGCCCTGATCTGCTTATTGTGTCAGTGTACCCATCCCCTAGCTGTTGTGAGAGTCGGTATTTTGATGGTTTACAGCTGTCCCTTCTTCAAAGTGTACCCTTGGTTGAACAGGAACTGTATCACACCACTCTTGGGTGGTAGTAAGAGGGTCCATAGCAAATTACTGACTGACACAGGGGTCCAAAGGGGTAGCCCTCTTGCCTAAAGATGAGACCAACTTTGTGATGCAATTTATGCTCCAGAGCTCCTTACGCAATCAGAATGAAATTGGACTCCAACTGAATCCACTTTTTCCTCCTGCTTCATCCTGTTTCCTTTACTTCTTTTTTCCTAAGAGCACTCACTGAATTAATCATATGGGGAGGAATAAGAATTCTTGTTTCAGGTTCTGCTTCTAGAGAACCTGACCAAACTACAAGGATGGGCTTCTAGGGTAGGATCACTCACCGGGTGAATGCAACTGAGAGCCCTATCATTGGGGGCAAGCAGAGTATCGTTAGTCCTAGGCATGTTATAGCAGTACAATTGCTAAGACTGGTGAACTAGGGCAGAATATAGGTGGAAGGGATTATGGTGGGCATGACAATGGATGGCTTGAATCTCCTTCAAGAGAGTTTGCTGAGAGGAATAAAGTTGACTGACAGGCATAACTGCTGCCCCTCTGGATTCACCATCACGTTCACACCAAGGCCATGTTTCCCCCAGGCTGTTCCCAGCTAGAGGCTGACCCATTCCTGCCTGACAGGGAACTCCTCTAATTGGTGACTGGCTCAGGAACTCCCCATCATCCCAACCAAAACTTCCTTAAAACTGTGCTTACAGCCTAAGGCTCTTCCTCTCCAATCCTCCTTCCTTCTTCTTCCTTCACAGAAGAGCCTAAAGGCATTTAGAGCCTAAAGGCTTTCCCTGCCGTCTGCGGCTCAATTCCCTTTGCCCTTCACAAAGGCTTCCTCCAATAAATCTCTTGTACATCTAATCCAATCTGGGCGTATGCTTCTTGGAGGACCTGAACCATCACAGGAACATACTAGCTGGTACAGTGTTGCTGGTGTCCGAGAAGCGTGAAGAAATAGTAACTATAAGGACTATGAAATTGGGGTGGCTGTTGCTAAGCTCAAATGACAGGCTCAAATCCATTAATCAGTAATTTAAAGCAAAGTGATAAGTCAGAGAACCTCCTTAGGAGCTTTAAAGAAACCCTCATTTCCTGTGGCTACGGGGCAGAGAGAGCTGAAAACCACGGACAGGACTTAAATTGTAAGACTGGCAAAACTTCAGAGAAGGCTGAATATATCCTACGTCAAAGTCAGGGCTCTCATAAGGAAGGGAAAGGGTGCTGAGTATGAAATGGGGATAACTGGATAGGCTCACTTGAGAACCTTAAAACCCCAGATTATCTTTTATCTTCTGGGCAGTGGCAAATGGCTTAGCTTGTTGGTCAGGGGCCTGGAGGAAGCAAGATAGCAAGGCTGAATGACTGGGGACAAGGAGGTCTCAGGAAGAGGCATCTGGATGGACCTATAAGAGTTAACACTAAGTGTGAAGATCTCTTCATCACATGTGTATGGCCACTGGACAATGTCCACAGCAGAAGAGGCACTCAGCAGCCGAGTGGAAAGGATGATTTGGCCTTTCCAAAAAGGCCAAAAAAGGCTGACAGTAGATGTCAGCCAGCCTCTGTCATTGGCCACCCAGTGTGTGGACAATGGGCTCATGAACAGAATGGCTATGTTGGCAGAGATGGAGGCTAAGTATGGACCAAATAACATGGGCTCTCTCACTAATGCTCATCTAGCTAATGCTACTGCCAAGTGTCTGAGCTGGCAGCAACAGAGACCAATCCTGAATTCTGGGTATGGAATCATCCCTTGAGGAAACTGATCATCCCCTTAGTGGCAATTTGATAACACCACATTCTTTCTACCTTGAAAAGAACAACACTTCATCCTGAATGAGAATGACCCATATTCTGGGTAAGGGTTTGCTTTTCTTGCCCACAGTGCTTTAGGCAGCACCACTATCCAAAGGCTCAGAATGTCTGGTCTACTAATGTGGAATCCCTCATAATATCACCTGAGACCAAGGGACCTACTTTATGGCAAAGTAGGTATGGTGATGGGAACATGACCACAGGATTCAGTCACTGTACCACACACCATCCAGAAAGCTAATGGCCTGACTGAATAGTGGAAGGGCCCTATGAATGTACAGCTAAGGTACCAGCTTGGAACTGATGGCCTGTGAAGATAAGTTCTATTCTTCATGATGGAGTGTATATCTTAAACCAATGCCCATTACATGGTGTTGTGTTCCAAATAGATCCAAAGACCCAAAAATACATGGGTCTTGGAACCATGAGATGAAAGTATGAGTGTTATCACTCACCAGAATTCCCACTCATCCACAGGGAATTATGCTTCCCTTCTTGACAACTTTAGGCTCTGTGGGTATAAATGTTCTGGTTTCCATAAGGCACATGATTCCACCAGAAGGCACATTGAGAGGCCCTTTAAACTTCATGCTCTGCCTACCATCTTGTCACTTGGGCTCGTCATGCCCACAGACCAGCAGGCAAAGAAAAGAGCGATTTATTGGCAGAACATGTTAAGGATATACAGATGCTGCTATATAATGAGGGACAGATAGGAATAAGTTTGGCATTCAGGTGATCCATTAGGGCATACCTTGGTACTCTCATGCCCAGTTTTAACACTAAATGGGTAAGTTCAGCAACCACAGCCTGATAAGGGCATTGTACTAGAATCTCATACCTCTTAAGGATGAGGGACTGAGTCATCCCACCAAGTAAGTCATCCAGCAGTCCCAACCTTTTCGGCACCAGGGACCGGGTTCGCGGAAGACAATTTTTCCACAGACGGTGGAGGGTGGGGGTGGGGGGGATGGCTCAGGAGATAATGCCAGTGACGGGGAGCGGCAGATGAAGCTTCGCTGGCTCGCCCACCGCTGACCTTCTGCTGTGTGGCCCAGTTCCTAACAGCCTGCAGACCAGTACCGGTCCATGGCCTGGGAGTTGGGGACCCCTGATAGACCACTGGAGGTGCTAGCCAAAGGTGTGGGGAATCTAGGATGGATGGTAGAGGAAGGAGATATTGAGTATCAATTATGTCCTTGGGATCAAATGAAGCAAAGAGAGTTTTAATTTGTCCTCCTAACCCTCCTGTTTTCCTAGAAATTTTGACCAACTGTAATCCTGTATAAACTATACCAGAATGGAGTGACTTTAATGTGAGAAACAAGTAGATCTCAGTAGTACAAGGGGTGGCTTATAGTGGATGTTGTTGGTGCTCTATTCAAACCTCATCTGCAAGCTGCAATGAGTGTTGACTGCTAATGGCTCACAGATGCCCCCTTCTCCAGAACATGCCCTTAGCCCAATGGGGGCTGCCTCATCTAGGAGGTTATACCATGCCATAGCCAATGACTGACTGATATGGGAGTATAAAAGGCCAGCCCCCTTGCCTCAAGGTGGAATCAACTCCATGGTGCAATGTGTGCTCCAAAGTTCCTCATGGAATCAAAATGAAGCTGTTTTCAGTCGGGAATACATCCTTGCTTGGCTTTTTTCTGCTGCTCCATCTGTTTCCCTCATTCCCCTTCTTCTGAAGGTACTCCCTCCCTCAGTAAATCACTTGCACCAAGTATTCCCCTCTCAGGCTCTGCTTCTAAGGAACCCAGCTTAAGAAAAAATGTAAAGCAGGGGCTTCCCTGGTGGCACTGTGGTTGAGAATCTGCCTGCCAATGCAGGTGACACAGGTTCGAGCCCTGGTCTGGGAAGATCCCACATGCCGCGGAGCAACTGGGCCCATGAGCCACAATTACTGAGCCTGCGCGTCTGGAGCCTGTGCTCCGCAACAAGAGAGGCCGCGATAGTGAGAGGCCTGTGCACCGCGATGAAGAGTGGCCCCTGCTTGCCACAACTAGAGAAAGCCCTTGCACAGAAACAAAGACCCAACACAGCCATAAATAAATAAAAATAAATTTTAAAAAAACAACAAAAAAAAGAAAAGATGTAAAGCAAAAACTGATGGAACTAAAAGGATAAAGATCATAGATATTTTAAAACATCTTTTTCAATAACTGATGGAATAAGCAGATGAAAATATAAATAGAAACATGAATACATGGAGGCTAAACGATACACTACTTGATAACCAAGAGATCACTGAAGAAATCAAAAATACCTAGAAATACATGACAATAGAAACACGACAACCCAAAACCTATGGGATGCAGCAAAAGCAGTTCTAAGAGGGAAGTTTATAGCAATACAATCCTACCTCAAGAAACAAGAAACATCTCAAATAAACAACCTAACCTTACACCTAAAGCAAATAGAGAAAGAAGAACAAAAAAAACCCCAAGGTTAGCAGAAGGAAAGAAATCATAAATATCAGATAAGAAATAAATGAAAAAGAAATGAAGGAAACAATAGCAAAGATCAATAAAACTAAAAGCTGGTCCTTTGAGAAGATAAACAAAATTGATAAACCATTAGCCAGACTCATCAAGAAAAAAAGGGAGAAAACTCAAATCAACAGAATTAGAAATGAAAAAGGAGAAGTAACAATTGACACTGCAGAAATACAAAGGTTCATGAGAGATTACTACAAGCAACTATATGCCAATAAAATGGACAACCTGGAGGAAATGGACAAATTCTTAGAAAAGCAAAACCTTCCAAGATTGAACCAGGAAGAAATAGAAAATATAAACAGACCAATCACAAGCACTGAAACTTAGACTGTGATTAAAAATCTTCCAACAAACAAAAGCCCAGGACCAGATGGCTTCACAGGCGAATTCTATCAAACATTTAGAGAAGAGCTAACACCTATCCTTCTCAAACTCTTCCAAAATATAGCAGAGGGAGGAACACTCCCAAACTCATTCTATGAGGCCACCATCACCCTGATACCAAAACTAGACAAAGATGTCACAAAGAAAGAAAACTACAGGCCAGTATCACTGATGAACATAGTTGCAAAATCCTCAACAAAATACTAGCAAACAGAATCCAACAGCACATTAAAAGGATCATACACCATGACCAAGTGGGGTTTATCCCAGGAATGCAAGGATTCTTCAATATACGCAAATCAATCAATGTGATACACCATATTAACAAGTTGAAGGATAAAAACCATATGATCATCTCAATAGATGCAGAAAGAGCTTTTGACAAAATTCAACACCCATTTATGACAAAAACCCTCCAGAAAGTAGGCACAGAGGGAACTTATCTCAACATAATAAAGGCCATATATGACAAACCCACAGCCAACATCATTCTCAATGGTGGAAAACTGAAACTATTTCCACTAAGATCAGGAACAAGACAAGGTTGCCCACTCTCACCACTATTATTCAACATAGTTTTGGAAGTTTTAGCCACAGCAATCAGAGAAGAAAAAGAAATAAAAGGAATCCAAATCAGAAAAGAAGAAGTAAAGCTGTCACTGTTTGCAGATGACATGATACTATACATAGAGAATCCTAAAGATGCCACCAGAAAACTACTAGAGCTAATCAATGAATTTGGTAAAGTAGAAGGATACAAAATTAATGCACAGGAATCTCTTGCATTCTTATTCACTAATGATGAAAAATCTGAAAAAGAAATTAAGGAAACACTCCCATTTACCATTGCAACAAAAAGAACAAAATACCTAGGAATAAACCTACCTAGGGAGACAAAAGACCTATATGCAGAAAACTATAAGACACTGATGAAAGAAATTAAAGATGATACCAACAGATGGAGAGATATACCATATTCTTGGATTGGAAGAATCAACATTGTGAAAGTGACTATACTACCCAAAGCAATCTACAGATTCAATGCAATCCCTATCAAACTACCAATGGCATTTTTCACAGAACTACAACAAAAAAATTTCACAATTTGTATGGAAAGAAAAAGACCCCGAATAGCCAAAGCAATCTTGAGAAAGAAAAACGGCGCTGGAGGAATCAGGCTCCCTGACTTCAGACTATACTACAAAGCTACAGTAATCAAGACAGTATGGTACTGGCACAAAAAGAGAAATATAGATCAATGGAACAGGATAGAAAGCCCAGAGATAAACCCACACACATATGGTCACCTTATTTTTGATAAAGGAGGCAAGAATACACAATGGAGAAAAGACAGCCTCTTCAATAAGTGGTGCTGGGAAAACTGGACAGCTACATGTAAAAGAATGAAATTAGAACACTCCCTAACACCATACACAAAAATAAACTCAAAATGGATTAAAGACCAAAATGTAAGGCCAGACACTATAAAACTCCTAGAGGAAAACATAGGCAGAACACTCTATGACATAAATCACAGCAAGATCCTTTTTGACCCACCTCCTAGAGAAATGAAAATAAAAACAAAAGTAAACAAATGGGACCTAATGAAACTTAAAAGCTTTTGCACAGCAAAGGAAACCATAAACAAGACGAAAAGACAGCCCTCAGAAAGGGAGAAAATATTTGCAAATGAAGCAACTGACAAAGGATTAATCTCCAAAATTTACAAGCAGCTCATGCAGCTCAATATCAAAAAGACAAACAACCCAATCCAAAAATGGGCAGAAGACCTAAATAGACATTTCTCCAAAGAAGATATACAGATAGCCAACAAACACGTGAAAGAATGCTCAACATCACTAATCATTAGAGAAATGCAAATCAAAACTACAATGAGGTATCACCTCACACCAGTCAGAATGGCCATCATCAAAAAATCTAGAAACAATAAATGCTTGAGAGGGTGTGGAGAAAAGGGAGCCCTCCTGCACTGTTGGTGGGAATGTAAATTGATACAGCCAGTATGGAGAACAGTATGGAGGTGCCTTAAAAAACTAAAAGTAGAACTACCATACGACCCAGAAATCCGACTACTGGGCATATACCCTGGAAAACTATAATTCAAAAAGAGTCATGAACCAGAATGTTCATTGCAGCTTTATTTACAATAGCCAGGACATGGAAGCAACCTAAGTATACATTGACAGATGAATGGATAAAGAAGATGTGGCACATATATACAATGGAATATTACTCAGCCATAAAAAGAAACAAAATTGAGTTATTTGTAGTGAGGTGGGTGGACCTAGAGTCTGTCATACAGAGTGAAGTAAGTCAGAAAGAGAAAAACAAATACTGTATGCTAACACATAGATATGGAATCTTAAAAAAAAAAAAAAAAAGGTTATGAAGAACCTAGTGGCAGGACAGGAATAAAGGCGCAGATGTAGAGAATGGACTTGAGGACACGGGGAGGGGGAAGAGGAAGCTGGGACGAAGTGAGAGGCTGGCATGGACATATATACACTACCAAATGTAAAATAGAGAGCTAGTGGGAAGCAGCCGCATAGCACAGGGAGATTAGCTTTGTGAGCACCTAGAGGGGTGGGATAGGGAGGGTGGGAGGGAGATGCAAGAGGGAGGAGATATGGGGATATATGTATATGTATAGCTGATTCACTCTGTTATAAAGCAGAAACTAACATACCATTGTAAAGCAATTATACTCCAATAAAGATGTTAAAAAAAAAAAAAGAAACATGGAATATTTGAGTAGCATGATTAACATACTGGACTGAATTGACTTTTATGGAACACCATCCCCAACAACTGCAGAATATATATTCTTCTCAACTGCACATGGAACAATGATCAAAACAGACCACATGCTGGGCCATAATGCAACATTCAAAAATTTCAAAGGACTGAAATCACAGAGTATGTTTCCTGGTTATAGCGGAAATAAGCTAGAAATCAGTAACAGAAAGGTAACTAGAAAATCCTCAAATGTTTGGTTTTAAGCAATAACCATAGGTCAAAGAAATCACAATGAAAATGAGAAAATACTTTAAAGTGAGCAATAATGCAATTACTACATATCAATTTTAAAAGTGCTGTTACAATCTATGTTTAGCGCTGTTAGAATCTATGTTTGATGCACTGTAAATTTTCAATCTTAAGTTCCCTAGAAGCAAACAATATTCAACAGAATGAGACAGAAAAGTTCATATTGCCAGCTAATTACAAGTGGTTGAAATTTCATTCACCTCTACCAGATTATTGCTAGCTGGTAAGCCAACATCCTGATGAAATCATTTCCCCATGGGTAAAAGAAAAAAAAAAGCCAAATCAAGAAAACTCAGAGGAACTGGTACCCACGATGAGAACAGCTTTGCTGCTAGAGGGATTTCTCTGGGTTTAACTTTTTTCTGAAAACCAAGGCACAAATATATAAGGAACAAGCCTGCAGGCAAACTTCCATATAGAACCCTCCCTGGATACTTCTTTCCAAAGCTCCATGGAAGTGGCTGCTTAGATTTCTGCCCAGCAGGCCATGATAAATAAATTATTTTATAGTCAATCTCTTGGTATGATCATTTTGGTCATATTAACTAGCTAACCAAAAGAAAAACCTACTTAATAGAATTCAACTTCTATTAATTACCCCAAAGTCAGAACACATAAAAAAGTTAGTGCCTACTGCTACAGTAAAATACAAAAAATAGGCTTTTATGTCATCTCTGTAATTAATCAGAGAAAATGAATAATTTTATGGTTTTTCTAATAAAAACAATGACCTCAGTAAAAAGCTATAACCTATAAACCTCCTGGCATTTGTACTTTCAGAACCCCAAGATAACACTGTATTACCAGTTGATGTTGAATATTTTCATGACGTTGCTTAAGAAGTTCTTCTGTCCTCTGCAAGAGACCAAATTCAGCTTTAAATTCAGCTATTATCTGATGCTTCTTTTTGAAAACTGTACTCTTGCTTCGAAGTTTACTGACATATCGTTTGAACTGTAAAAGAACACAACATGTAGTTTAATAAGTAGAAAAGTAGTTGCTAAATATCATATATAACCTCAGTGTATTAGAAAAATTTTCTTTTCTACCATCCTACATGTGGGTCACAAGTATATAATAATAACTTAGTTTTATTAGAAAAGTTGGAAAGACTAACTGTTCAGTTAAAATACTTTGTGTATGTTTTTATTTTTTGGACCCATTAAACATTGTAAATCATTATACAAAAGCTATTTATTTTGGGCTTTACAAATAAGGATTAGGAAAACAGAAACTTCAACACTATAAAAGTAAAAAGGTTAAAAAGAAGAAGGGACTTCCCTGGTGGTTCGGTGGGTAACAATCCATGCTCCCAATGCAGGGGACCGGGGTTTGATCCCTGGTCAGGGAACTAGATCCCGCATGCATGCTGCAACTAAGAGTCTGCATGCCGCAACTAAGAGTGCTCATGCTGCAACTAAGATCCGGCGCAGCCAAAATAAATAAATAAATAAATATTAAAAAAGAAGAATAAGAAAGCAGAAGACCATTTCTGGTTGGGGTCTTATCATGATATCTCTTATGTACTGTACTATTTTGGTGGCACTGGATCTACTGGGGTTAAAATAGCCAACCAGAATAGTCAACACTTGTAGCTACTATTTATCATTTAAGAAAGGTACTGTGACCATATACCCTATGAAGCATCTGAAGTTCATCACAAATGTTAAAAAGCTAAAAATATTCCAAATTAGTGGGAACTCATAGTTGCTTAATTCAGCTATTTACCTACTAATGATATTAAAGTTATAACTACTCTAATGGAAAGACCCCGTTATTAAATAATACCAACAAGAGTTTGGAAAAGCAAGTGAAGTGAATATTTAAAGGAATTCATTTGACAAGTACTATTTATTAACTATTATGTACTAGGCACTGTGCCAGACGCAGAGAATACAATTCTAAACAAGATGCTCGCATGTCCTGCCCTCATCAAGCTTAAGGAATAGTGGGGGAAATAAACATTGAACTGATGTTCACAACCACGGTGAACATTATGAAGCAGTGAAGGGGACCTGAGAATAAATAACAGGAGTTTAAACTGAGTTGTGATGAAGGTAGGAAATGTGGGGTTGGATTTTAGGGAGGTGGGTTTTGACAAGTTTCTCAAAAATAATTTAAGCCAAGACTGAAGTAGCAGGAATACATTAGAGGAAGGAGGAAGAAGCAAGGAAGAGCATTCCAAGTAGAGGAAACAGCAGGTGTAAAGGTCCCAAGGCACTGGCTCATTAAAAGTATTGCTCAATATGAGAAGCAAATGCGAAAATTTTCTGGTATTTCTGAAACAGAACATAACACATAAAAAAAATCACTTTCTCTTATGTACCATTAGTACTAAGAATTTTTACTACATAAAATAATTTTTTCTGCTCCAACCTTTTATTAACTACATTATTTTTAAAATGTCCATGGTAAGAATCTGGCTTATTATACTTAAACGCATCACTTCAAAACAAAAGAAAGCCTTCATATTACCTAATATGAGAAAATTCTTTGATAATCTTAGCCTTTTAAATGCCCAATTCTTCACAAGGATAATTGGGGGGGGTTATAAATAGTTTTATAAATAATGAAAGTAATGAATGTATTACTGAAATTTTAGAAAACAGAAAAAAGGAAAAAATTCACTCAAAGCCACTATCCCAATGCAAGCTCTATTATCATATGGTATTTTACCTCCTAATTTTAAAGGCTAAATCTAAGGTCAGTATTATAAATTGTAAGGTAGCAAAATAGGAAGGAGAACATTTCTAAAATTTAGGTTTTTTTTTTTTTTCTTAAAGACTTGATTGATTCCTGAATATACAAAGTCCTTAAAAATAGTAAGATTAAAAATTCTTCACATAAAAATAACCCTCTAATTCCTAGTTTAGACATCTTTTTTAAACTTGACTTAAACTTTGAAAGAAATGAGGAACACATTGTGTTTTAGAGGAAGGAAGTTCAAAATATTTTTCTATTCATGACTGAGTTAGTTTTAATATTAAGGAATCCAGCCTACAAAAAGCAAATTATCAATGGCTGTATTACAGAAACAGTTTAAAAAATTTAAGTCATACCAATGTACCTAGAATCTAATTACTTGCAATTTTTCCTTTTAAAGAATAAATGTGTAAGCCTGACATAACCACAGATTCAGAATCCCCAGACTAACTATATGTTCTATTAAAAGTGTCCTGGGCAAAGTGCCCAAAATGAAATCAATCCTGTTCATCTGCTATCCTCTGTATTATCTAGGCCAATCTTCCCCTTCTCTATCTTGCTGTGCTCTGGAACTATTTTTAAAAGCTAAAAGCTATAAATGTTTTTGGTGAAAGAACAAACCTACCGATTACTCAATGTGCTCTATGCTGATTGGTTATTATTTGGCATTCACTGGACAAACTACCTAGGGGAAAGGGAGTCGGGGTCAGATTAATGACAGTTTCATAAAATTAAGCAATAGGTGGCCATCAAAGCACTCTAAGGGTTCTATTACCTTAGACTGAATTAGAGGAATTAGAGGGAAAAAAATGCATTATCCATGATTTTCTTCCATTGGAAGATTTTTCTAACTATCATTTGGATTTTAGGTTATTTTTGAACTTTCAGATTATTAAAAAAAAAACCATGATAAAAATATTGAAGCTAAATCTTCAGACACATTCTTAATAATTTCTATAGGCCATATTCCCAAAAATGGTCAGAAGGAAATTTTTTTTTTTACCTTTAACTTAGCTTTATTTTTTAATTTTTATTGGGTTTTGATACCTTCCGCCAAACTGCCCTTCAAAGGCTATTTATAGTACTGTTTATAATTGTCAATTTAATAAGCAGAATAGTATCTTATATTTTATTTGCATTTCTTTATTAGGGAACTTCACTTTTTGCCATGTTAATTGTGCATTTGTGTGGATTTTTAAAAATGATATGCCTGTCTTTGGCTCATTTTTTAATTGGAGCCTTTCTTGTGGATCTGTAATAGTGATTTTCAAACTTTTGGGTCTCAGGAACCCTTTATTGATGATCTCAAAGGGATTTTATTTATGTACATTGCTGGCATGATAAATTTGAGGGAAAAGAATAGAATACTCATTAGCAAACCAAATCCAACAACATGTAAAAAGGATCATACACCATGATCAAGTTGGATTCATTCCAGGGATGCAAGGATGGTTCAACATATGCAAATCAATCAATGTGATAACACCACATCAACAAAAGAAAAGACAAAAACCACATGATCATCTAAACAGATGTAGAAAAAGCATCTGATAAAATTCAATATCCATTCACGATAAAACATTCTCACCAAAGTGGGTATAGAAGGGAACATATCTCAACATAATAAACCCATTTATGACAAACCCACACCCAAAAGCTGAAAGCCTTCCCACTAAATTCTGGAACAAGTATGCTCACTCTCACCACTTTTACTCAACACAGTATTGGCAGTCTTAGCCACAGCAATCAGACAAGAAAAAGAAATAAAAGGTATCCAAATTGGAAGGGAGGAGGTAAAATTGTCATTATATGTAGGTGACATGATACTCTACATAGAAAACCCTAAAGACTTCACACAAAAATTATTAGAACTCATCAGTGAATTCAGCAAGGTAGCAGAATACAAGATTAATATACAGAAATCTGTTGTATTTCTTTACACTAACAATGAAATATCAGAAAGAGAAAGTAAAAAAAAAAAAAATTCTGTTTAAAATCACGTCAAGGGAATTCCCTGACAGTCCAGTGGTTAGGACTCCATGCTTTCACTGCCAAGGGGCCAGGTTCAATCCCAGGTCAGGGAACTAAGATCCTACAAGCCATGTGGTAGGGCCAAGAAAATAAAATTAAATAAAATAAATAAAAAAATAAAATTAAATCACATCCAAAAAAAAAAAACCTAGGAATAAACCTAACCAAGGAGGTGAAAGAGCTATATGCTGAGAACTATAAAACACTGAAAAAGGAAACTGAAGATGATTCCAAAAAACGGAAAGATATCCCATGCTCTTGGATTGGAAGAATCAATATTGTTAAAATGGCCATACTACCCAAAGCAATCTACAGATTCAATGCAATCCCTATCAAATTACCAATGGCATTTTTTACAGAACTAGAACAAATAATCCTAAAATTTATATGGAACTACAAAAGATCCAGAATTGCCAAAGCAATCCTAAGGAAAAAGAACTAAACTGGGGGCGTAACCCTCCCAGACTACAGACAATACTACAAAGCTACAGTAATCAAAACAGCATGGTAATGGCACAAAAAAAGACATATGGATCAGTGGAACAGAATAGAGAGCCCAGAAATAAATTCACACACCTATGGTCAATTAATCTTTAACAAAGGAGGCAAGAATATACAATGGAGAAGGGACAATCTCTTCAGGAAGTGGTGTTGGGAAAGCTGGAGAGCTGTATTACCCCAGCCCTCAAACCACACATAAAAATAAACTCAAAATGGCTTAAAGACTTAAATATAAGACATGACACCGTAAAACTTCTAGAAGAGAACATAGGCAAAACATTCTCTGATGTAAACTGTAGCAATGTTTTCTTAGTTCAGTCTCCCAAGGCAAAAGAAGTAAAAGAAACAAATGGGACCTAATCAAACTTATAAGCTTTTGCACAGCAAAAGAAACCATAAACAAAATGAAAAGACAACCTATGGAATGGGAGAAAATATCTGCAAATGATGCGGCTGACAAGGGCTTAATTTCTAAAATATACAAACAGCTCATACAGCTCAATATTAAAAAAAACAAAAATCCAATCACAAAATGGGCAGAAGACTTAAATAGACGTTTCTCTAAGGAAGACATACAGATGGCCAACAGGCACATGAAAAGATGCTCAATATCGCTAATTATTAGAGAAATGCAAATCAAAACTACAATGAGGTATCACCTCACACCAGTCAGAATGGCCATCATCAAAAAGTCTACAAATAATAAATGCTGGAGAGGGTGTGGAGAAAAGGGAACCCTCCTACACTGTTGGTGGGAATGTAAATTGGTGCAGTCACTATGGAGAACAGTATGGAGGTTCCATAAAAAACTAAAAATAGAGTTACCATATGATCCAGCAATCCCACTCCTGGGTATATATCCAGAGGAAACTCTGATTCAAAAAGACACATGGGGCTTCCCTGGTGGCACAGTGGTTGAGGGTCCGCCTGCCAATGCAGGGGACACAGGTCCAAGCCCTGGTCCGGGAGGATCCCACATGCCGCAGGGCAGCTAGGCCCGTGTGCCACAACTACTGAGCCTGTGCTCTAGAGCCTGCAAGCCACAACTGCTGAGCCCGTGCGCCTAGAGCCCATGCTCCGCAAAAGGAGAGGCCACCGTAGTGAGAGGCCCACGCACCGCAACGAAGAGTAGCTCCCCCGCTCGCTGCAGCTAGAGGGGGCCCACACACAGCAACGAAGACCCAATGCAGCCAAAAATAAATAAATAAAATTAAAAAAAAGACACATGCACCCCAATGTTCATAGCAGCAGTATTTACAATAGCCAAGACATGGACGCAACCTAAGTGTCCATCAACAGATTAATGGATAAAGAAGATGTGGTATATATACATGATGGAATATTACTCAGCCATAGAATGCAATACTATGAATATCAAAGAATAAAATACTACCATTTGCAGCAACATGGATGGACCTAGAGATTATCATACTAAGTGAAGTAAGTCAGACAGAGAAAGACAAATATCATATGATATCACTTACATGTGGAATCTAAAATATGATACAAACGAACTTATTTACAAAATAGAAACAGACTCGTAGACACAGAAAACAAACTTATGGTTACTGAAGGGGAAGGGGGTGCGGTAAATTAGGACTATGGAATTAACAGGTACACACCACTATATATAAAATAGATAACATGGATTTACTGTATAGCACAGGGAAATATATTTAATATCTTGTAATAACCTATAATGGAAAAGAATCTGAAATATATATAACTGAATCACTTTGCTGTACAACTGAAACTAACACTGAGACTAACAACTATACTTCAATTAAAAAAAAGAACAGAATATTCAATTATTGGACCCCTTACTTCATAACGCATAAAAATCAGTTCCAACTGGATTATAGACTTATATGTGAAAGACAGAACTAAAAATCTAGAATATAGGAAAATATTACTATGATTATTGAGATAGTAAAGGATTTCTTAAACAAAACACAAAAAAAGCACAAACTGAAAACAGATGTTGATAAACTTGACTTTGCTAAAATTGAGAACTTTTGTTCATCAAAATATATATTAAGAGATTAAGAATATATGTCACAGGTTGGGAGAATATATTTATAACACATTAATCCAATAAAGAATTTGTATCCAAAAATACATAAATTAAACCTACAAATCAATGAGAAAAAGGTAAATAATCCAACAGAAAAACGGATAAAATACTTGAATAGTCACTTCATAGAAAAGAAAATCCAAAATGGCCAATAAGCATATTAAAAGACGTTTGACCTCATCTGTAACCAAATTAGTAATGCAAATTAAAACCACAATAAGATACCATTGTAATACCCACCCAATTAGCAAAAATAAAAAGTCCTTCAATACTAAGTGTTGTTGAAGATGTGGAGGAAGTAGAACACCTATACACCCCTGAGAGTGAGGGATACATAATTTAGAACAATAGATTGGAAGACAACTTGGCATACCTACTAAAGTTGACCTGTGTTCATCCCATGCCCCATCAACTCCACTCCCACAAACAGCAGGGTTTCTCACACTTAGCTATGGTGATGGACCAGTTTTTAAAAATTTCTAACCATTTGTGGACTGGATACTTTTATAAAATAACAAAAATGTTTATACAATATCAAATTACTATAAATGTTTCTAAATGCTTCCTCTTAATTTATATGGTTGTGGATTAGTAACTTAACAGTTTGTAGACTAGAACTGGTCTTCAGACCACACTTTGAGAAGCACTGTTCCAGAGCAGATCATCCTGAATGGGGTATGCTCCAGTATATTCACGTGGCACAAATATTATGGGTGTGCCAAGATGTGCAAGATATTATAAAGAACTCCAAAGCCAGTCATCCTCAGCTATAAGCAGCTTTATCCTTTTACCTCAGTATGCTAAACAATAACCATTTTCTTTAAGTGTCGTATGGTGAAAAAAGGTAAGAAACGGAACACTACCCTGGAAAAACCCTTGCTCATAGTCACTGGGAGACATACATAAGAATATTGATACCGTTTAACTTTTTTTTTTCATAAATTTATTTATTTTATTTATTTATTTTTGGCTGCGTTGGGTCTTCATTGTTGCGCACGGGGTTTCTCTAGTTGCAGCAAGCAGGGGCGACTCTTTGTTGCGGTGCGCAGGCTTCTCATTGCAGTGGCTTCTCTTGTTGCGGAGCACGGGCTCTAGGTGCATGGGCTTCAGTGGTTGTGGTGCGTGGGCTCAGTAGTTGTGGCTTGCAGGCTCTAGAGTGCAGGCTCAGTAGTTGTGGTGCATGGGCTTAGTTGCTCCAAGGCATGTGGGATCTTCCAGGACCAGGGCTCGAACCCGTGTCCCCTGCATTGGCAGGCGGATTCTTAACCACTGCGCCACCAGGAAAGCCCCCCGTTTTACTTTTTAAACTACATATTTGTATTAATCTAAACAATTATAATTAAAAGAACAATCCACCCCAAAAAAGTCCATCACCAACAAAAACCTAACAGCTGATAGATTTTATTTTGAATAGACTTAGGGTATTAAGAATTAAATTTACTCATAATTCTGTGTAATAATAACTTATCTGAGCAAAAATTCACAAATTTGTAAGTTAATCATTAAAGGTCCTAGGAGCAGTACAACAGGGTCACAGAAGCACTTCAGAGAGTTGTTGAGACCACGGGCTTTGCAGTCAGAGAAACATGCTTTCAAATCCTGACCCCACCACTTAAAGTGACTTTGGGGAGGTTTTTAAATAAGATCTATAAAATGTACTAAAGTTCTATAAAAATTGAATAATGGATAATGATTAATAATATCTGTCATTTTGTTTGAACACAGTTAAAAAGTACCTAGAAAATGAGATAATTTACTGTTCCTTCTAAATACTAAGAAACAAGGAAATGTCAAGTAATTAGAACAAACAGAAGAGTAAAGGTCTAGGTGTGACACAATGCTCTTTAGAACTAAAACAGAACAATCACTACTGCAAGAAACTACAAATCTACATACTCTGAGTACAACTATGTAAAATGTTTGTATATATGTCTATGAACCAAGACTGGGAGAGAATGAAGAAATAAAAATAGCTGTTGTGTTGGGCAGGTAGGGTTATGAGTGACTTCTTTGAGATTTATTTCTTAAATATTTAAGTTAAAAAAATATTTTAAAGGAACTCTGGCATAGGAGATAAGCAATAAATCCTTGGAATATTAAGGAAAAAGCTTTCAATAGTGCAATATAGCAGGCCAATCAAGCAAATTTGTCATGAAAGTGAACTATAGATTGCCATTGTGCAGGAAGGCCTGTTATAGCAGTTATTACTAATCATTTGGTCCAATACACATTTGTAATCTAAATTTGTCATTTATGAAAGAGCAGCCATCATTTTAGATGCTGAGATCAGTAAGATTAATGTTTTAATAGTGCTAGCTTCTGACTTTAGAACCAATTTTACAGACTCAGCTCCTTTGTGATCAAAATGGTATTTGACAGATCTTCTTTCTCCTTTACCCATTTAATATGTTTTAGAACCTTTAATAGTAATGATCTAGGCAAGCTTTTTAAAAGGACAAGGCAGCTTATTTCCCTAAGTATGTAACCATTTACAAATGCTTTTCAAGCTTATCTGGAACTCAAAAGTATTACTGGATTCCAGACATCATTCTGGATATTTATGTGGAAACAAGAATCTCTGCTCCTGTTGCAAATTTCCAACTCAATATCTGGTGTGAAACTATTTTCACAGTAATTAGCTGTGAAGACTTTATATAATAAGTACTTTATATTGTCAAGAACCACAAAGAACCATTTTTTTAAAAATACTATTCCCCCTTTTACAGGGAAGAAACCTATAGAGAAATTAATACAACTCACCAAAGTTCAGAAAGTTAGAAAAACTGGAATAGAATGAATACTTCTGTCCTCAAATCCTGTTAGTCCACTATTCATGCTATTTTCCACTTATTAACTGAATCACATCTTTGTCAGGTATTTCATCAAATGATTTTTAAGCACAGAAAACTACAGAAATAGGCCCAAGAGAGTTACGTATGAAATGGATAACACCAACTGTTCAAGAGTAGAACGAATATGCCCAAATGGCCATAATTTTTTTGCCCATTTGTCAGTGTTTCTATTTTGTCTGAATTCAGACTTGCAGAAAACCTGAAAAGGCCAACTTTTAAGTCACGCTTCATGTCATAAATCATTTGTACTCCCCGAAGTCTCGTCTCAGAGTTGCTATTTGTTTTAAGGCAAGAAAAAATGTTTTAAAGCAACTTTTGTTTTCTGCTAAAATGTTAGTCTTTTCAAATCACCCATCATAACAAGTGCAATATATATAGACATACAAATACTATTCAAACCTTTTTCCAACCTGTTAGCATTATGTTTTCAACTTTAAATTAGAAAATCTCACCAAGCCAAGCATAAACAATGCCATTACCTACATATGGTAGTGGATAGTTAACTGCTGATTCTCTTGAGAGAGTCTGTAATAAGCAATATGATATATGCTAGTAGAAACCTGTCTTAATAGGAACTTGTGGTACAGGAACATCCATCTGGGAAACACAGGTAATCATACCATCCAAGGTCTCCCTGCTTCTGTTATAAATCAAATCACCACCACACAGCTGTTACTATATCTCTAATGGGGTTTTCAACTGCTGTCCAAGCAGTTAACTCTCAAAAAAAATTTCTATGAAAAGTTTTCACGTTTTGGGTTAACACTGTGGGATTACCTAAACTGCATATATAATACCCTACTTCTATTACAGTGAATTGAGCCAAATTTATTTGATTCTGTTTTGTTCCATCTCCTGGGAAATTTTAGGGGCCTTAGGTCCTGCTATGAACTCTAAAGAGTGTAATGTGATTTGAAAGGCTCTAAAAATATCACAGGTTTGCCTGGGCTCACTTAGAAGGGTGGATGATTCAATTACAAGTGTCAAAATTTGATTCCTAATTTTTCAGGATCTGACAGCTGCAGCTAATCTTGCCAGGATCCCCTTATCTTCATTGTGCTTCTCTTTGAAGTATTTAAAGAAGATTTCATAATCTTTGCAATTTAGCTCTAGGATTTCTGTCAGTAGCTATAGAATGAATTGGTTGGCTCTTTCTTAAGCTGCTTATTCATATTATTTGATCAAGCACATTTTAAAAGTAGCCATTAACTGCAAAACAGCTGAACTTCTTGTAAGGTTTGGGAAGAAAACATAACGAACTCTAAACCCGTACACCATAAAGCAGGAGTGACCTTTCAATGCATGAAATGCCAATGGAACCTTAACCAAAGGTTCATTTGTTGCTATAAAAAATTTCAGACTCAAAAGGCATGCATTCATTTCAATCACAGCTGTGAGAAGGGTACTAGCATTCCCCCATGGGGCTAATTTTTTGTTTTGCTTTTCAAATAATTAATGCAGAGATTCAGAGGTACCAAGGTGACGAAGACGGTAAAGACCGGTAGCCATGCAGCACTACTACAAGAAGTAGAGCTTCTATTCTTTGCTCTTCCATAAGTGAGACAAAGTCATCAGGCTCAGATTGTTGCCTGTGAATGGGTAAAAATCATATTTACCATATGCTGTGTTTTGTCACACAGAGGGTTTTCTTCCCTTTTTTTCCCAGATTTATTGAGATATAATTAACATACAATAAACTGCATATATTTAAAGTACAAATTGTTGCTGTTGTTCCATGCTATGATAGCTTCATATTTTGGGACAGAATTTTAATATTAAGTGACCTTAGTTTTCCATAATTTGTAGTGTTATAAAAATGTTTACATAGAAATATCATGCTTTATGCAGGATTCAGTGTGAGAGGAGATAGAAAAACAGTGTTATAGCATAGTATAATAGTGAATGTTCATAATTATGACTCTGAGTTGTCAATAAAAGGTTGCTGTGATCAGTATGATTTTAAGATAACAGAAAGAGCTGAAGTAGCATCTCTCCCAGGAATCATACCATGTTAGTATTTTCCCAGCTCACACCCCATAACCCTGAAATGTATTCCCATACCACTTGGTTAATGTGTGTTCTAACATACAGCTCACTTAAGATCACTTGTTAAATTTCTGACTCCCCTGAGAAACCACTAAGCTCTGTGATGGCAGGGCCATATCTCTTTTTCACCACCATTTACTTAATAGTTGGCATGTAAAAGACACTCGGTAAATGTGTAGAAAACCTGAATAGAACTGTATAATCTAATCTAGATACATAATTTTTCATTAGAAAATTGATAATATTTAAAATGTCTTGGCACTTCAGTTGATAAGAAAAATTATTTATATGTAAGTCTTCCTCCTAACCATAATTGTTTATTTTATTATATAAAGTTATTTTTAAATACCTAACCAGAAACATAAATTTGTCATTTAATACAGTAGCCCCCAGTTATCATAGCATGGAACAACAGAAACAACTTGTACTTTAAATATATGTAGTTTATTGTATGCTAATTATATCTCAAAAGGCTGTTTGGAAAAAACAGGGAAGAAAACCCTCTGTGTGACAAAACACAGCGTATACAAAGCTAAGAGACAAATGACAGACTAGAAGAAAACAATTACCCAGATTAATCCAGAATATAGGTAAAAATATGAGAAACAGATAAGGAAAAACATTCAATTAGCACAAAAATGTGAGCGTACTTTGTGCCACTGAACTGTACAGTTAAATATGGTTAAAATAGTATGTTTTATATTATGTGACTTGTACCACAAAAAAAATTTAAAAAAAAGAAAATACATTCAATTCATTAGAAAAAAATGAAGAAAGACAATAAAAGGGCAAACGACAGAAGAAATGTAAGTGACCAAACATGTATGTGGACAGATGTTCAATCTTAATCAAGAAAAATGAAAATTAAAATGAAATACTGTCAGAATGACAAAAAATTAAAGGATTGAGGATCAAGTGCTGTTTTAAATAACAGAGGAAACAGATCCTCTTGTACGCCCTTGGATGGAATAAAGAAATTGTACATACATTCTATAGAACACAATGTAGCAATTAAAATTTTTAAAGTACATGATAATAATTATTATTATAACTGTAGGTAGTATTTATGAAGTGCTTCCTATAAGCCAGCCACTGTTGTATACTGCTTAGTTGTATTAACTCATTTAGCCCTCACAACCACCATATGAGGTGAGTACTGTTATTATCTCCACTTTATAGATATGGAAACTGAGGCACAGAGCAGTTAGGTAACTGCTGTAATTAACTGTTAGGTTGAACAGCTAATAGGTGGTAGAGCTGAGATCTGCACATAGGTGTTCTGGCTTCAGAGCTGATCCTCTTTACCTCTAGAGAATAGCCTCTTCATTTACTGACGTGAAAAATCTCTAAGACGTGTTATTAAAAGCAAGTTGCACAATACACACAGTATAATACCATTCATATTTTTTAAAACTCACAAAACGGTATTATCTATATCTGTATCTATCTCCAGAGAAAGGACTGAAAGTGTTTACAAAACTGGTGGCAGCGGTTTCTCTTTGGAAAAGGGTCTAAGGGACTGGGAATGGGGATAGGAGGTAATCAATAGGGACTTTTGTTTTATGTGTATTGTTTGCTTTTCAGACCATGAAAATGTATTCAGATATTACTTGTATAATCTGATTTTTAAAATATTATTCTATTTTATTTTATTATTATTATTTTTTATACCCTGGAATAAATCCTACTTGATCATGGTGTGTGATTCTTTTAATGTATTGTTGAATTCAGTTTGATTTGGGGATGGAAAAAGGTATTCCATGCAAATGGAAACAAAAAGAAAGCTGAGGTAGTAATATTAATATTAGACACAATAGATTTTAAAACAAAGACTACAGCAAGAGATGAAGAAGGACATTACATAATAGTAAAGGGATCAATCCAACAAGGAGATATAACAATCATAGATGCATTCAAGATAGGAGCACCTAAATACACAAAGCTAATATTAACAAACATAAAGGGAGAAACTGACAGTAACACGATAACAGTAGGGGACTTTAATACCCACCTACATCAATAGACAGATCATCTAGACAGAAAATCAATAAGGAAACACTGGCCTTAATGACACATTAGACCAGATGAATTTAATAGATCCAGGAAGAACATTCCATCCAAAAACAAGAATAATACTAATCCATCTGTATCAGGGGTCCCCAAGACCATCCCAAGGTTCAGTGATTTGCTAGGAGAACTCACAGGACTCAGCATAAAGTCATATTCTTGGCTATGCTTTTTTACAGTGAAAAGGTACAAAGCAAAACCAGCAAAAGGAAAAGGCACATGGGGTGAAGTCAGGAGGAAACCAGGGGCAAGCTTCCAAGAGTCTTCTCCCTTAACTCCTCCAACAACGAGTTGTAACAATACGTGTGAAAGGCTGCCAACCAGGGAAGCTCATTAGAGACTCAGCGCCCAGGATTTTTACTAGGGGCTGGTCACGTAGGCATACTCTGCCTAGCCCATACCAAAATTCCAGACTCCAAGAAGGAAAGCAGGTGTTCAACATAAACCACACTCTGTACATACAGTTTAGGCACGTGAGCCATTCTTATCAAGGAATGGTGGGAATTCTAAAATCCAAGCTCCCAGATGCCAGCCAAGGGCCAATCCTGCAAGCAAGTTTTTCTAAGAATAGCAGTTTCAGGCTTGCTATGTTAACTCCTTTCTGCACACCATCCTTTCCATAATCCTTGTGATATTAAAATGCAGTTCTATTATGTCTTTCTTTAGTTTTCTGTTCTCAGCTAATTCATAATTAATTCTTTCTGTGAATGTTTCCAGACTTTTCATTTGTTTTAGTCACCTTCATCTAGACTCTGGCTTGACTATGTCTTTCTTAAAACATGAAGTCAAAAATGTAAAATAATATTCCAGGCATAATTTCACGTAAATGGGATATTATATTTTTATTAATAGAGTATAATTTAAAAAAAAAAATTTTAATTTGGCTTGGCTGTGTGCCAAGCCATGCAGCTTATGGGATTTTAGTTCCCCGACCAGGGATTGAACCCTGGGCCCCGGCAGTGAGAGCGTCAAGTCCTAACCACTGGAGTGCCATGGAATTCCCAACATTTTGTTTTTTAAAGCTGCATTATTATTGGATGATTTTTGAGCTGCAGATAAAACTCAGATTCTGTGACATTATTATTTATAATCCCATTAATGACATTTTGTTTGCTTAAGCACAATGCTCTTAACTACCAAGATGATTTTGAATCACAATTCTATCATCTCAGATTGACTATTCCTTCCAGCTTCCCGTCATGTCATGTGAAAATTATTAAGGGTTCTGGAGCCAGACTACTGCAATTCACATCATGGTACCACTAATTACTAGCAATGTGACCTTGGATAAGTTAGCATAAGTCCTCTGTGTGCCGTAGTTTCCTTATTTGTAAAAACTAGTAATAATAATCATATCTATCTCATAGACCTCAATGAAATAAATGAGATAATGTATATAATAAACCTAGTATGGTATCTGGCACATTGTAATTACATAATAAACATTACTTATTATTATTAATCTAAGTTATTGATAAGAATAATAAATAGGTCAGGATCAAAGTTCCATAGCATTTTTGGGGTGATTTCTCTCAGAGATGAAGGCAGTCAAAATTCTTTGAGAATATCAATTCCATGAGACTTATACTTTATTATATATTTAAATCCAATATAGAAAACTTCACGATATAAAGGAGAGTTAGATATTCATTATTATAAATTTTCAGTTATGTTAGAAACTGTAGTCTCTAAACTTAACCTTTTTATCACCTACCAAACACTTGTTTGAAGAGAAAGAAATCAAGATAGACTAGACTGGCAAGAAAATCTCCATCACTAAGAAGATAATTTCAACTGTTTGAGAAATTCCTACCTATGTCAGAAGTCTGGCAGAATAAGATTTTGCTGTGCTTATTCCTGTATATTGCCTACAAGGCAATACAATGAAAATACAGTGTTAAAGTGATAACCAAAGTATAAGGAAAGCAAGAAGTATTTTTAGACTCTTCATCTTTTTTAATAAGAAAAATCAAGGGAACACAAATGAAAAAGTCTAGTAAGAACAAATGCCCGTAGCACCTGTCATCTGCAATCAGAAGAGCTAAAATTCTTAGACAAAATGTAACATCTGGAATATTGACTTTAATGGCAGTAGGAAGCATCAAAATGTACTTCAAAATGCACACCTCTAAAGAGAAAATGACAAAGGAATATAAATTACTATATGCATAGTATTTGTTACATTTATCCTTACACAGTCACATTCCTAAATTTTTCCAAGAAAAGATTAATCAAACATCTACATATGGATAATCAAGGAATGAAGGTTTATTTCTGAAGAAATGGCTGTCATACAGTTTCTAGCAAGTTTTTGTTTCCAGTTAATGACTGTCTACAATGTGGTCCTATTTTGAGTCAAATATGAATCTTAAAATTAACTCATTCTAATAGTGCCTTGAAGAATAGCTCAGCATTCACTTAGGAGCACAGCTGCTGAGGCATTCAGATTTGGATTCAAATCCTTGCTCTGCAACTCACTGTGTGACTTCAGGCAAGTTACTTAAATTTCTCTAAGCCTATCTCCTCAATAATAAAATGGAGATAATATTTACCTCATAGGCTTTTTGAGAGGATGAATTAGCATATGTTGTATGTGTGTTTTATTGTAGTTAAATATATTTAATATAAAACTTACCATTTAAACTATTTTTAAGTGTACAGTTCTGTGGCATTAAATGCATTCACAGCACCAGCAACTTGTGCAACCAGCACCAAGGATATGTTTTTGTTTTTATTTTTATTTTTATTTTTTAGGTAAGAAGCAGATTTACTTAGAAACACACTCCACAGAGTGTGGGTCATCTCAGAAGGTGAGAAAGGCCAAGGATATGGGTTTTTTTTGTTTTTTTAAAAATAAATTTATTTATTTGATTTACTTAGTTTTGGCTGCGTTGGGTCCTAGCTGCTGTGTGCGGACTTTCTCTAGTTGTGGTGAGCGGGGGCTACTCTTTGTTGCGGTGCGCGGGCTTCTCATTGCGGTGGCTTCTCTTGTTGCGGAGCACAGGCTCTAGGCGCGTGGGCTTCAGTAGTTGTGGCACGTGGGCTCAGTAGTTGTGGCTCACGGGCTCTAGAGCGCAGGCTCAGTAGTTGTGGCGCACAGGCTTAGGTGCTCCACAGCATGTGGGATCTTCCTGGATTGGCAGGCAGATTCTTAACCACTGCGCCACCAGGGAAGCCCCAAGGATATGTTTTTAAAGTGCTCAAGATGAGCACACAGGTATTGCTTGGTGAACGGCAGCTAAAATGACTCAGTGCTATCTCATCACATCTTGAATCTGTGCAAGTTATTTTATCTCTATTTCATACTTATTTCTACTGAATTGCTCCCAATCTGGAAAATACTAATATCAATTTTTTTTTTTTTTATAAATTTATTTATTTATTTATTTTTGGCTATGCTGGGTCCTCGTTTCCGTGCGAGGGCTTTCTCCAGTTCCAGCGAGCGGGGGCCACTCTTCATTGCGGTGCGCGGGCCTCTCACTGTCGCGACCTCTCCTGTTGCAGAGCACAGGCTCCAGACGCGCAGGCTCAGTAGTTGTGGCTCACGGGCCCAGCTGCTCTGCGGCATGTGGGATCCTCCCAGACCAGGGCTCGAACCCATGTCCCCTGCATTGGCAGGCAGACTCTTAACCACTGCGCCACTAGGGAAGCCCACTAATATCAATTTTTAAGCTGTAAACTGTATTACTTACTTTCAAATTCTTCATCCAGGTAAATAAATACATAAAAATATTAAGAGCTAATACTTATTGAGCACTTAGTATGTGCCTGGTGCTATTCTAAGCACTTTACAGGTATTAACTCATTTAATCCACACAATAATAATTCTAGGCGGTATATACTAATAACTCACATTTTACAGCTGAATACAAAGAGGTTAAGGAACCTGGCCAAAGTCACCCAGCTAATAGGCTGACAAAGCCAGGATCTGCACTCAAACCAAGTTCTAGAGACCACGCTCTTAGCTATTCCACTATCCTGCTTCTCCCACATGCAGTAACACGGGGCCCACAGGAATGATTACTTTCGGATGCCAGATGTTATATGTTGACTTAACCTCGGAATTTCTCAGAAGCTTGGACATCCATTATTTCATGTGTTCTTCCTAATGACAATGAAGAGCAACTTCTCCCGTTTTACGGATGGAGAAGTCATTTGCTTAAGGTCAACAGGAACATGTGAGAGAGACCTGGATCCTGCTTGGTCACTTATTAGTTGTGTAAATCTATACTTTTCCTGAGTTTCAACTAATTGTAAAATGGAAATAACAATAATATCTCTTATAAAAAGAAGAGAAATATATGTTTGCCAATCATCTAGCACAGAACCTTGTATAAAAACCTCAATAAAGGCTACCCCTCCCTTTCCTCATTCTCCTATTTGTGACTCCGGTCATAATATTTTTTTCAAACACCGTGCTACTATTTCTTGATACCCTCTCACCAACTGCATTAACAGATGGGTGGTAAAGAACATGATTTTTTGGTAATTACCATGTGATACCAAATGAAACCTCAGTGAAGTCCAGCTATATTATATAATTTTAAGTATAACAAACTTCCTCCCTTTTGTCCATATGGTCTACCACTTTATCAGAGTAGAAAACAAAATTGGTCTACCAAGATTTGTTCTTTATAAAATTATGCTTAATGTTCCCCAATACCTTCTGTTCTTTTAGGTGACTGCCAAATGATTTACTTGATTTGTTCTAGTTTCTGACCAAACATTGTTTAAAAATTAAGTTGACCTCATCATATCCAAAGTTATCTTTTTCCCCTTTAAAAACATGTGTCTTTTTCTGTCATCAGATACTTTTCCTATTCACCATAATTCGTCAAAGATAAAAGCTAATAGCTTGGCACTAGGTTCTTTTCCATCACATTTGCAGAGAGGGAATATCTAATACTGAATTATAAGCACTATTCATGCCAAATATGGCCATAGCAATTGGTATTTCTGGTCAAATGGGCAGCATTTTCCTAAGAAAAAATTAAAATGCTAGGAGATAGCATGTTCTCTTATAAAGCGAAACTGCTGCATAATTAATATTTTTTCCTGGATAGCAAGGATATCACGAAGCACACTCTGTTGGCTTCCAAGTATCATTTAAAATACTCCCATGTCTTAAAGCAATCTGGAAGTGGATGTTAAAAGCCAAAGGAATTTTTTCTTTTATACTGCAGGTTCTTATTAGTTATCTATTTTATACATATTCGTGTATATATGTCAATCCCAATCTCCCAATTCATCCCACCACCACCACCCACCACGCCCTCCCCCGCCACTTTCGCCCCTTGGTGTCCATACGTTTGTTCTCTACATCTGTGTCTCAATTTCTGCTCTGCAAATCGGTTCATCTGTACCATTTTTCTAGGTTCCACATATATGCGTTAATATACAATATTTGTTTTTCTCTTTCTGACTTACTTCACTCTGTATGACAGTCTCTAGATCCATCCACGTCTCTACAAATGACCTAATTTCGTTCCTTTCTATGAAAGCCAAAGGAATTTTTCAATCAAGTGTTGACTTCTGAATTCTACTACCTTCCCAATAAGCTAGAAGGCATATTGGGAGGCTACAATCAGAAGCACCAGAGAAAAGTGGTGCTGTGGAAACAATTCATTTGTGTTTGGCATAGTTAAGGTTCATTGCCAATTTGTAACGGTATGAATTCAATAACTTTTCAAAGCCAAAAATGAAGTTTGGACCTGAGCAGCTTTTCAAAGTAGCTTTTGCTGAGGGCTAGTACCTAATATAAAAAAAAAAAGCTGTTAGAGGTGGTAAAGTGAGGCAATGTTTAGGAATTAAAATATGACCTATCACTTGATTTGCTAAAAAAAAAAAAAATAGCACTGAGCTAAAGGCAAGATATTTTGCTTCAGTCATTCACTCTTTCTTGAGCTAACAAAGAGCTCAAGAGCTCCTTCACTCTTTCTTGAGCTAAGAAAGCACGAAAGAGCTCCTTTATGAAAAGGAGATGGGGATTATATTTTTGGTGCTTAAGTTTAACCGTCTATAAATGACAATGTTACTTGTCCTACTAATCTCATGAGTCTGACAGAAGGATAAGTGAAATAAGAGCTGTTAAAGCATTGTTCAAAATGTAAAGTAGATAACAATGTAAGACATAATTATATTTTTAAAATTTGTAAGCATTTACAACGAAGTCATTTTAATGGTGCCAGTCCCACTGGCCAACTACACATTACTGACAAAGTAACTTAGTGATACTTTCTCAGCCCTTTATGGAATTATATTTATCAAAAAATATGAATATCTGTCTTATCTGTCAGTTTCTACTCATTTGGTTTTACCTTTATAACTTAATACTTATAATAAATAAATCCAATATAAATCCACCTAATTAAAAAGTGAAAATTTGGAACATTATCTCATAAAAATCACTAAAATCTCCGTCATTATATATCAAGAATATCTCAATATTACTGCAAAGAGTTTTCAGTTTTAAATAAATAGGCTCCATAAAATAAATTAACTTCCCATTATTGACAGTCAAAATAAAAAGTAAAAAAAATTAATGGTTTCAAACAAAAACAATACTCATATCCTTGTCCCATTAGACACCTCAACTTACTTCATCTCCCTTCAAAACTTCGGTGCCATCAAATTCACGGGTCTGATTTGTCTTCACTGACACTTCTCTCTCTAGGTTGGCTAACTTCTCCTTTGCCTCCTGAAGTTCCTCAGCTTTGGCTTCTTTTTTACGAGAAATGATGGATGCCTAATTGAGCATTAAATATGAATGTAAAATAAGGTATACAATCAACTTTCTATTATCTTGTGAAATTAAGTATTTTTTAGATTTTACTGAGCTAAATTTTCAATATCAGGTTGACTTCTGCTGACAATACCCCTTGCCCTACTATCTACTATCACCAGTTATATATTTAGTATGAGTAGGCATTGTATATATATAATACATTTATATACATTTTTGGCTGCACTGTGCGGCTTGCAGGATCTTAGTGTCCCGAACAGGGATCGAACCTGAGCCCCCGTGGTGAAAGTGCCGAGTCCTACCACTGGACCACCAGGGAATTCCCTGCAACGTATATTAAATAGCAACCTAAAAACATTATGGAAGACAAAAGCCCTGAAAATATAGGACATATCAGCAGAGAAACAGAAATGCAATAGAAATAAAAATATTAAAATCTTGTTAAGTAACACTCAAATGCTAATGAAAATACCCTCTAGGTAAGTACAGAAGCTAACACTAGGCCTACTGTTTTTCTGCATGGTCGGTTTCCTTTCATTGGAAGAAAATAAGAATGCTTTATTCTCAAAACTACAACACAGGTCTTCTTATCTAAATTCAATATCCATACTTTTAAAATAAAATGTTAAAACATTTATTATATTTGGGGCAATCTAATAAATAAAATGCAGGTTCAAAATCAAACATCTGACTCACCAGAATTATGCAAACGTTTACACAATCCGGATGGCTGCTCTTAGCCATAATGGCAGCATTTTATATTAGTTAGCAACTCATGGGGGATTTCCTTAAATGAACCATGGTTGTACTAGTTTAAGAAAAACATTAGCTAAACTGTCTTCTCAAGTGAAATAGTACAAATATTTTCCTCAAACAAATTTGACAAGAGGGGGAAATCTTTAGTGCAAACCCTTTAAAAAACTCTATTGTCGGGCTTCCCTGGTGGCGCAGTGGTTGAGAACCTGCCTGCCAATGCAGGGGACACGGGTTCGAGCCCTGGTCTGGGAAGATCCCACATGCCACGGAGCAACTAAGCCCGTGAGCCACAATACTGAGCCTGCGCGTCTGGAGCCTGTGCTCCGCAACAAGAGAGGCCGCGATGGTGAGAGGCCCGCGCACCGCGATGAAGAGTGGTCCCCACTTGCCGCAACTAGAGAAAGCCCTCGCACAGAAACGAAGACTCAACACAGTCATAAATAAATAAATAAATAAATAAAGAACGTGAATTTCTTTAAAAAAAAAAGCAAACTGGGCTATTCATTAAAAAAAAAAAACAAAACTCTATTGTCCTCCCTGTTTAAAAAATTAAAAAAAGATAGGTGATGAAGGAATGTTTCCCTCTATAGAATTGTTTCAGCCACAAAAAAAGAGAATTAATGATTAGAGTACCAGAATTGTATAGGAATTGATGGTATGCTTCCTCAACATGACAAAATAAATAAATATAAACCTCAGCCCAAACCAGGATCTTATTTAATAGAGAAATATGAGCGTATATTCCGCCAAAGTCTGAAACAAGGTAAAAATGCCCAGCACCTCCACTACAATTTAATACTGTGTTGAAGGTATTTGCACACACCATTAGACAAGAGAAAGCAATTAGAAGCACAAGAATCTGAAAGGAAAAATTGGAATTTTCATAGTATATGATTATGTACCTAAAAAATCAAAAGAATCTACAGGAAATAAATCAATAGCTTTCATAGACAAATCAGTCAGAAAACATTTGGAAAGAAAAGCCCTCATTTATAAAAGCAAAAATCAAAATTAAATATGTAAGCATAAGTTTAACAAGAGAAGTTCCAAAATTTTATGAGGAAAACTATTAAACACTCCTGAAAGATACAAAAATAAACTTGAACAAATGGAGAGACATACCATGTTCTTAGATAGGAAGACAATATTGTAAAGATGTTAAGTTCTGAGGTAATTGATAAATATAAAGCAACCCTAATAATTTTAAAAGTATGATTTTTTTCTAGAGATAGACAAACTGATAATAAAAGTTATTTGGAAGAACATACAAATAAGAATTGTAAGGGATTTCCCTGGTGGCGCAGTGGTTAAGAATCCGCCTGCCAATGCAGGGGACACAGGTTCGAGCCCTGGTCCGGGAAGATCCCACATTCTGCGGAGCAACTAAGCCTGTGCACCACAACTACTGAGCCTGTGCTCTAGAGCCTGCAAGCCACAACTACTGAGCCCACATGCCACAACTACTGAAGCCCACGCGCCTAGAGCCCGTGCTCCGCAACAAGAGAAGCCACCACAATGAGAAGCCCGCACACCGCAACGAAGAGTAGCCCCCACTCACTGCAACCAGAGAAAGCCTGCATACAGCAACGAAGACCCAATGCAGCCAAAAATAAATAAATTTATTTTAAAAAAAAGAATTGTAAGGAAAACCCTAATAAAGTAAAGCAACTGGGGATGAAAATGGCTACTTTTATTAGATATTAGAACTTGATGATAAAGTTTCTATAATTAAAACAGTTAATATGGGTACATAAACAGACAGGTCAACAGAACAACAGAAAATCTAGAAATAGATCCAATAGCATTTAAAAAATTTAAATAAAACAAAGGAGGACTCTCAAATCCATAGGGGAAAAATGGACTTTTTAGCAACTGGTATTGGAACAACTGGATAATTGGACAGCCATATACAATAAATACCATACACCAAAGAAAAATTCTAAACAGATCAAAGATTTAATTACAAAAATTAAATCACAGAATTCCAAAAAGGAAACTTGAGTAAATTTCTCCATAACTTTCAAGAGGGAAAAACATTCCTAAATATGACTTGAAACCTGAAATGATAAGTGAAAAAATTAATAAATTTGATTTCCTAAAAATGAAGAACTTTCCTATGGCAAAATAATACCATAAACAAAGTAAAAAGGCAAATACCAAACTGGGGAAAATGTTACACTTATAAGCTAGATAAAGAGTAAATATTCCTGATATATAAAGAGTTTCTAAAACTAGAAAAAAAAGGCCTACAACCCTATAAAAAAATAGGTATAGATAGGAAGGGACAATTCACAGAAAAAGAATTAAAATGACTGTTACTCATGTGAAAAGATGCTCAACCTTGTTTATGGTAAGATAAAAGAAATTAAAACTATCATAAGATACCAATTCTCATCTACAAGGATGGCAAAAATCTTAGTTTGACAACATACTCTATCGGTGAGGCAGTAAGGAAACAGGTGCTCTCATACACTGCAGATAGGAATGTAAAATGCTAAGACCCCCATGAAGAGGAATTAGGCAATACTTAGCAAACTTACATCTACATTATCGTTTGATGTAGCAATCTCACTTCTGAGACTATATCCCCAAGATACGCTGGCAAAAAATTGCAAAGATATAAACAAAAAGCTATTTATTTAAGTATGATTTGTAATAGCACAAAAATGGCAACAACCCAAATGTCCATTAATTGGGGACTGGTTGAATAAACTGTGGTATACCCACTCAATGCAGTGTCTGTGAACAGGAATAAGCATATCCACTAGGACGGCTATAATAAAAAAGACAGATAATAACAAGTGTTGGTAAGAATGTGGAGAAATCAGAACCTTCTTACACTGTTGGTGGGAATGTAAAATGGTACAGCTGTTTTGGAAAGCAGTCTGGCATTTCCTTAAAATGTAAAACACAGAATTATCATAGGAACCAACAACTGCACTCCTAGGAGTATACTCAAGAGAAATGAAAACTTATTTTGAAACAAAAACTTGTACAAGAATGCTCCTACCAGCATTATTCATAATAGCCAAAAAAGTAGAGACACCCCAAATGCTCATCAACTGGTGAATAAAAAAACAAAACGTGATATATCCATACAATGGGATACTATTCAGTAACAAAAAGGAATAAAGTATGTACAGATACATGCTACATCATGGATGAACTTTAAAAACTTTACACTAAGTAAAAGAAGCCAGTCACGAAGGACCACATATTGTATGATTCCATTTATATGAAATGTCCATGATAGGCAAATTTATAGAGATAGTTTGGTCTTTGGTAGGATTTGGGGGAAATGAGAAGTGACTGCTAATGGCTTTGGGGTTTCTTTTTGGGGTGATAAAAATGTTCTAAAATTGATTGTGTAATGATTGCACAACTCTGTGATGCTAAAAACCATTGAACTGTAAATTTTAAATGGGTGAATTGTACAGCATGTAAACTGTATCTCAATAAATTTATAAAGGAATAAAGATTATTCTACTATTCACAAGCATATATTAAGAAAAAAGCATGGAGAATAAAAGTGTATAATATGCTCTTCTTTCTCTGAGGATGGGAATATATGAATATATGTATATATAATATTATTTTTAATGGAATAATAAACTACAAAATTAAAAAATACCTATGGGGGAAGGAAAGAATAGGGTGGATAGCACAGAGGTAGATGTTAGAAACTTCTTCAAATACTTCTTGTTTTGTAGCTTTGACTTGGAATCATGTAAATATTTTAAATAATTATAAAACAAATTAATCCCTAAAAAGTAATCCCTAAAAATCAAAAAGACCGTATGTATTTATCCAGTTTCCTTTGTGGCCTAACCATACAGAAGAATTATTCCCAGTAACTTTAAAACAGTAATTTGACTATATAACCCTAGGGGGATATATCCTAAAGACAAAACAAACTAAAAAACAATTTTCAGCAGTAATCGTATTTTTTTTTTTTTTTAATTTATTTATGGCTGTGTTGGGTCTTCGTTTCTGTGCGAGGGCTTTCTCTAGTTGCGGCAAGTGGGGGCCACTCTTCATCGCCGTGCACGGGCCTCTCACTATCGCGGCCTCTCCTGTTGCGGAGCACAGGCTCCAGACGCGCAGGCTCAGCAATTGTGGCTCAAGGGCCTAGTCGCTCCGCAGCATGTGGGATCTTCCCAGACCAGGGCTCGAACCCGTGTCTCTTCCCAGACCAGGGCTCGAACCCATGTCCCCTGCATTGGCAGGCAGATTCTCAACCACTACGCCACCAGGGAAGCCCAGTAATCGTATTTTTGATGGTAGTATTGGTACTTTTATTTTGAAACTGTTGCATGTAATGCATGGATTTAAGCAAATGATGAACTATGTTGGTGTCAATGGAATGAAGCAAATAATGAATGCAATTATGTTGGTGTTTCTGAGAACCAGAATTTTCAATTTGGGATAAGGAGGAAAATGGGAGATTGATGAGGTGAAGTAAAAACCCAGTAGTCCTTGAGGGCCTTTGGTTCATGGAACAGACAACCCTACACTTTCAAAGCACGGATTCCAATGTCTAGTCATGGGTCAATTTAAAAGGTTGAAGAATATCTACCATTGGTCACACTACAGGAGGCCAGGGACCATCATATTAAAATGGGTGGGTCTTTTCCATCCAGAGCAAAGAAGGGGTAGGTGGGGCTTACTGTGGGAAGTCATAAACCACAGAGAGATTAACCTAATCATCCTGGCTCTTTTCCACACTCCACCGTGCCAAGCAAACATCCTCTGAGCAGTCAGCATGAGAGTGCTTGGAAAAGAGTCATAATAATTACCCAGTATTTTCTGGATAGATCCTTGATATGTCTTCTATATGTTTCTTTCATTCTAAAGTTGTTCTCTGAGGAGCTGATGTCTTATTCCAATAATGACCCATGCTTACCTGCTCTGATATGAGGCCATCTACTGAGCAGGAATGAATACTGTAGAATTCCCTCCCATTCAGAGAAGCCATATCAAAAGTACTGCTCGCCATCAATAATTGAGCAAGAACTGTTTTTCTATAAACAAATACTGGGCAGAATGGCCCTCTCTGACAGCAAAGTAGAGATAAAAAAGTAATTCGCCTAACTTCATCTCCTCTATATTCCAGGGAATGGCAAATTGGAGATTTACTTATCTAGAATTTTAATTCATTCTTCAGGACCAAGTTAATAAAAACCAAGAAACTCCTGATTAAACTGGATATGGAGTATTTTGTAGACAGGGCTGCAGATTTTGGCTTTGTTATATTTCTGCTTTCTCAGTTAACATCTCAGAGCTGAAACATTCCACATTCCCCAGCAGTGTGGGGGCCAACTCAGGCTTACAATTCTGACTAAAAATCACCCTGTGCTTCTAGCTTATCCGAATTTTCTGCCCCTCACTAAGCATTACACTATCCAGGAGATACACTAGCAAGTTGTGCAACTGAATAAAACCCACACTTTTCATTTAGATTCTTGCAACTGTATCATATATAATATTATCACTTTTTCTACATTTTGGTCAAATATATTTTTACATAAACTAAAAACAAACAAACAAACAAACAAAAAAAACCAGTAGTCTTGAATCTGAACTGAAAGGATCAGTATGAACTCATGGTGTACTTTATGAGAGAGAAAGAGAAAAAATACTTCCTAGCTCTGTCCACTAAAAAGACCTAACTAAAAACAATGGCCATCCCAGTAGCAATGAGAAGTACTAATACCCAGACTGTGGTCTATAAATATCATTTCCTACTAAAACATATCAGGCTCATAGAAGAAAGTCTAATTCCAAGACTGGGATAGGAAATGTAAAACATGAGCCTAGAAACTATCTTAATCATACCAGAAAGCAAGGATGTTATCAAAGACAAATAGTATTTTAAAAGGACTCAGAAATTAACTTGAAAAGCCTCCTACCAGCCAAAAATGGGACAATTTGAGCATCATTAAGGGAAATGTTTGCAACCTAAATTTCATTACATCTATGGTTCATAATAACATTAAATAGATAAGAAACCAAAAAAATTAAAAACTAACCCTAATTAATCATTTTTAATGTTAGAGGCAACCAATTCATTTTGAAAACTGAAAAATAAAAATAAGAATCAAGCATGCACCCTGACTTTCCTATATGAACTATACTCCAGGATAACCAAATAGCTGATGAGAGGAGGTTTCTCTTTTCAGAAGTAGTCCAGCTCCAACATCGCTAATTATTAGAGAAATGCAAGTCAAAACTACAATGAGGTACCACCTCACACCAGTCAGAATGGCCATCATTAAGACGTCTACAAATAACAAATGCTGGAGAGGGTGTGGAGAGAAGCGAACCCTCCTACACGGTTGGTCGGAATCTAAATTGGTGCAGCCACTGTGGAAAACAGTATGGAGGTTCCTCAAAAAACTGAAAATAGAGTTGCCATATGATCCAGCAATCCTACTCCTGGGCATATATATGGACAAAAACATAATTCAAAAAGACACATGCACCCCTATGTTCATAGCAGCACTATTCACAATAGCCAAGACATGGAAACAACCTAAATGTCCGTTGACAGATGAGTGGATAAAGATGTGGTACATATATACAATGGAATACTACTCAGCCATAAAAAAGAATGAAATAATGCCATTTGCAGCTACATGGACGGACCTAGAGATTATCATACTAAGTAAAGTAAGTCAGAAAGAGGAAGACAAAAACAAGGTCCTACTGTACAGCACAGGGAACTATATTCAATATTCTGTGATAAGCCATAATGGAAAAGAATATAAAAAAGAATGTATATATGTATAACTGATTCACTTTGCTGTACAACAGAAATTAACACAACATTGTAAATCAACTATATTTCAATAAAAAAAGTAGTCCTGCTAATAAATGAAGAAGGAATCATAGTATCAACATTTTATTATCCCTCATGAAATAAATGGACAGGCACTGATAATCAATGGCACAAAAAAATCACAAAAAAAGAGACAACCAGACATTATTCCCTCCAAATGAAAGTATAAAATACCACTTAGAGAATATTCTTGACCAAAAAAAAAAAATCAAAACAGAACCTGTTCAAGCTTCTAGATCTAATATATAGGAAATACAGGAAACAGAGGAACATTTTAAAAGGACACCATCAGGCTGCAATCAGTAAAACACCAACTATGGGAAATGCTATAGGATAAATAAACAAGTTTCAATTAAAAAAACTGCAAGAAAATTATTAAATGAATGGATAAATAAGTAGGGAAGAGAGCCTATAGATTGAAAGAGACAAATATATCAACCAAATGCAGTGTATAAATCCTGTATGGATCCTAATTAAAACAAAGACACTGGGGGGGAAAAAAAACAGGAAAGGAAAAAAAGAAAGAAAAAGAGACAATCAAGGAAATCTGAACATTGTTTGGATATCTGCCAATATTAAGGAAGTAATAAAATTTTCAAATGTGGTATGTTAAGTTTTTTAAAAGTTTTTATTTTTTAAAGATACGTTCTGAGATATTTGTAGATGAAATTATATGAAGTCTAAGATTTACTTCAAATAATCCAGTTGGGGCGGGGGGTATAGATGAAACAAGAATGGCCATGATTGCTATAGCTGAGGGACACACGAGGGTTTACTGAACTATTTTCTCTACCTTTGTATATGGTTAAATTTTTCCATTATAAAAAGGTTTTTAAAAAATTCTAGCATCCTTGAATAATGCTTTGTTATGTAGCTCAGTATTTTCTGAGGTTACAGAATGCTCTTCACACTAAACTCTCTTGCCAAGGTTCTTGTCAGGTAATCCATGGCTGTCATTTGAGCCTTCTGTGTAGAAATACATAACAACATATATACCCTCATGACTTCTGGATAAAATGATAAATGCCTTAGCACTAAAATTCAATTTATTCTATATTTTTTCAAACTAACTTTAAACCTGAAAAAGTATATTGCCTTTAGTTCATTAAAGATTATAAATAGTCTTATTTATACCACTTAAAGTAAGCATTCATATAAAAAATCAAATTTCACACTCACCACAAAGAGCTCTATCACCACAGTTGGCAGACACTAAGGAAACTAAGCATTATCAGATATATTGAATTTCAAACCTGAACATGTATCTTTTGTGGCTTTTCCACAAATTCTTTGTTATAATCTAGAGATTAGCAATGACAGGAGAACATTTATTCTTTGCTTCCTTCTCACTTTAAGACTATCGATAACACAGACCATGGTATTAATGAAAATGTTCACCAACAAGATTATGGACCTAAATATGTGAGCCAAAAGGAGTGGTCTTACCTGTTGCCTATATAGTGACAGTTTGCCTTCAATTGGCTCATTTCTCATCATTTTCTTTTCAATCAGCTGACTGATCTGTGTGTTTATTTCATTTATCTAAAACAGTATGAAAATAAAAAGGTTAAAACTCTGCCTACGAATACCCAAACTAAGGGGCATCTGGCCAAACAAAGCTTTGAATTTACAGTTGTTATTATCAGTAATTTGATGGGAGGATCAGCTCCATTAACATTATGAGTGGGCTGTTACGATTACTTTTAGAGACAACTTGCATTTCACAGTTCATGATATATATTTACACAATTTGATTACTTACATGGATTTAACCATCCATATCTAAATTATCCTAAAGTATTCTACATGAAATATTTATATATTACTATCAAAAAGATGATTTCTAAAAATCTGAAGTTATCCCTTCACCTAGGCTGTGACTTTCATGTAACTCTAAGTGATAAAGCAAATCTGGACTAACATTCCCCAGGGATTTAGTACAAGGAATTCACGAACCCAGCTGAGAGTTGACATGAATGACATCTAAAAACCCTTCCTATTCTAATGAATGATCTATGATTCTATAATAGCTGTCATTTATCCTACTCATTAATCTAAGCTTTTCTCAAATGTAGTAAAACTGAAAAAAGCCAATAGAAGCATATAGTCCTATAATAAATTTTTTTTAATTACATGGCTTTCAGTATAACTATCCTTTGAAAAAACTAGAATTTTCCTGTTAATCCTATAACATTAAACTGAGCCAAAACTGACTTGGGCAACTGATTTCTATACATAAATTAAAAGAATAAAATCATTAGAATTATGTATTTAATTATAGTGGCTATTAAGCACATTAAAGTCAAAATCTTTCAATCAATTTTCATGATATTTAATTATTTAAAAAAATATACCTCTGATTAGTGTTTTTAGGGAAGAAAAATGTTATGATACCAGGTTTCAATGAGCATTACAAGGAAGTTTAGTAATTCCAAAGCAGGCATAAAAAGCTAATAAAAAACATTAGCTTTAAATACAAAATTGCTATAATATTATTCTTGGAAATAAAAAGTAATCACATTTATGATATTTAAAAAATTGTCAACTAAATTATTATATTATGAATATATAAACTGAGTCAATCATATACATTAATTTATATATCCAAGTTACCCAGTTTCCTAATCAGTTGACTAGGTTTTTATAACACCACGTGGATTAAGTGACAGCATTACGTGCTATAATTTCTCATAAAGAACAACTCCTCATAAGAGCTGTCAGCTCTTAGCACAGGTTAACTTAAGAGTCAAGAGTAGGACACTACAGAAAGCAGTTCACATAATTTTCACAGGACTGGGGATGAGATAAAATTGGAAGCTTATAAAAAGAAGACAATTGTTACTTACTTTAGATTCAAGTTCAAGAAGATCAGAATGACCCATAGCAGGCTCTGAAACCACTTTCTGTAAAAACTGCAATTCTTTTTTCTTGTTCTCTAATTCTTTAGGAAATTTTTCAGTTACCATATATGAATTAAACTTTATCTCCTCCTCTAGCCTCTTCATTAAACCTATAAAAATAAAATAAATGAATATTCAGCCCAAGAGAGTAGGTAAAGTGATGCTTTGTACATTTTAAAACATAAGACCTGGATAGTAGGGCACATCCATTGAAAGCATTCTGTATAATACCTAGTATAGAACAATGAAAGATTGGCCACTGAAATTTTTTTGCTGTTAATTAGAGTGATAATGAAGGATAATTTACATAGAAGAATATTTAAATTATAGAAGAAGTAATATTATGATCTTTCCAAATTACCACCTAATTCTTTTACAGTCCACAATATGCAAAAATAACCTTTACAGTGCCAAATATTTTGTTGGGTCATATTTTGTCGTCTAAGTATTTAAGGAATCCATGAACCAAATGACAACACAAATGAAATCTAATCCAGGTTATTTCTTCTATAAGTGGTCATTTATTCTTCTTCTTTTGCAGTACTTATGATGCAATTTATATTCCTATTCTAATACTTCATAAATGGTAATACATTATCATTTTTAGCTTTAAACCAATAAAGATATTACTAAAGGTGTAAGTTAAAACCTGAAAAAGAGAAATTATCTACATTCATAAACATTTTCAGTTTTCCATGTTTGGTAGTTTTGATTTTGTAAAGTATTAGTTTACAGTTAAGTGGCAACTTAAATTACATTTTTAAGATTTAAGTTTTCTTATTCTGGCAGAGTGAACAAACATACACATATACAGGTTTTCAGTGAATAATGGTTTTGTTATAAATTCCCAGCCCTGAGAGCTTTAAAAAGTTTATTTCAGATCTTTCCATTACACATTTACAAATTCTGGCTTGACTTTTTAAAACACTGGATTTCCGGTTTAAGTAACCTACGTACGTAGATTGCATAATAAATCTCGGCCAAAGCCTTAAAATTATTTTTAGTTTGCTGTGCTAACCATATATTAATGTGTAAAAATTTATTAATGGCAAATTCACGAGTTTTCCATTCATCCCTACAATTTTCCACCTCTTTTTTTAGGGACTGGGGAAAGGAAGGAAAGTGTTTACTGAATCACACTATAATTAGGCAGACATTCCTATATGGTTTCCGATTAGCTCTACAACCTGGCTTCTTTGGCTATTAGATGACTAGTTTTTCCACCTTCAAGTTCTTAAACATAGTGCATGTAATCAGAGATGCAAGAAATCAAAATCTAAAATGTTTTTAAAGATTTAAAATTCTTAAATATTACTTTCCTTATTTAAAAAAAGTTTCTAATTCTAGAAAATACAAACCAATCTATAGTAACAGAAAGCAGATCAATGGTTGCCTGAGGTGGGTTAGAGAGGCAGAGAGGGGCAGGAGTGAGAAATTACAAAGCGGCACAAGGAAATGTTTAGGGGTGATGGATATATTTGTTATTTTGATTAAGGTTGACAGTTTCACTAGTGTATACGTATGTCAAAACTTATCAAGTGTATACTCTAAACGTGCTGTTTACTGTATGTCCATTTTACCTCAGTAAGGCTATTAAAAAACATAAAAACAGAGTTTCCATCACATTTTAAATTCTTCTCTTAAAAATTTTAACTTATACTTTGAAAAGTGGACACGTTTCTATGCAGTTTTTAAAAAATTATCTTTGAAAATCCTGGTGAAATTAAATATAAGGTCACTTAAGATCTCCGGAAACATTTTGATTAAAAACCCTCTGAAAACGTCTCACTGATCCTACTACAACTGAATGAGTAGCTTCTTTTACATAAAAAATCTCAGGAATATGTAGAGTATAAAGATGAATTAACTTAAGTGAATATTTTATAATACAGCTGTTACTCTGAAAAAATACAAATTACACTGTTATACTAAAAATACTTTTATGTTATTTAAGCAAATAGAAATTTTTTGTAAGCCATTTGTTGTTACTAAAAAATTTCGATGGACCTTATTAAACTAAATACCTGAAGCAACTGAACTCTGTTTAATTTACTCTTTTCCTAGGCTGCTGAATATAATCCTTAAGACTCTGCTTCCCAGAAAGATGTCAACAAAGCAGGAACTCCTTAACTTCCTGCTCCCCACTCCCTGTCCATCCACAAAGAACATATATTACACACATAATACCTTATTTTTTTTTTTAATACCTTGTTTTTATATTTTCAGCCATTTTTTTTTCTTACTTGATTTCCCTCCTACCTGTGGAAAACATAATTTTCTTCCTATGCAGGGGTAAGGTCTCTACTCCCACCTCCCAACTATTTAACAGATTGTTTACTGAATGCTGGCTGTGTGTAATCTGTGTGCTAAGGCCTGAAAATAGAAAGAACAATTATGACTTGGTGACTAGCCTGGCGTTTAGCTGTGTCAGAGTCAGATATGCCAACAATTAACATATTATGGCAATTGCTGTAGAACATTCAGTGCAATACAGGGACACAGTGGGAGCACACAGGAAAGGTTGTTACCAATTCTCACCTTTTCCTCCTGAATCTTCCAATCTTCCTTTGTCTGACTGGCTCTCCAGCAATGTGAACACCACTAGACCACTACCCTGCCTCAATCTATGCACAGTACTATATTTCTCAATCATTTGCACACTCTCTCCCTCGTCTTCTTTTCAAAGACAAGCAGTCAGAAGAAGCCTGCCCTTTTATCTCTACTTCTTCCTCCATCATTTGCTTAGCCTAATACATTTATGTTCTTTTAGGTCACTGTGCCTTGGCATGGAATGTCTTCCACTCCTCTACCTCTCCAGCTTTAATTTAACTCAATTGCCACACCTCCAGGAAACCATTTGACTCTGTGTTAGCGTTTAGTGCTCTTTGCCTCTTTGTTCTCATCGGAGCCTGTGCTGAGCTCCACTGGTGTATTTGTCACACTGCATTATAATTGTCCACTGCTTGTCATTTCTCCATTAGACTGTGAGCACTTTAATAGAAATAGCTTTTCTTTCTATTCCTAGCACTTAGCACAGTATCTGACATGTAGCAGATGTTCAATAAACACTGAATTAATGGACTATTGGTTTTGAGCCAATTATTTATATTACTGCGTAACAACGCAACTGATTTTATTGTTTAGCATCATCTACTAACATATTGCTTATATTAATATTTTAAACCAACATCTCGAGAGATGCCCAAAACAGAACAACTTTATTTGTCCATTTTATTACTAAATAATTATGTAGTTCCTGGCCCAAACAATTCTATTTAGTCTAGAAAGCCAAAGCAAAACAAAGTCTATCAATTCAAACAAAAAATGAAATATTACTAATACTATAAATATCTTTGGATATTCTGTTTAGTTACCAGAATTAAAACATAATAGCAAGAAATATTTAACCTAATAAAATTGAGGATAACAGACACTGCAAAAACACATGTTCAGGCTAACATTTTAAGTTGTATTAAACTGTACTGATCAATCAATTTTTCTGCATACCAAATCTTTCAATTCTTGTATACATTACCTTCATTTTCAAAAATTCACTATTAATGTTAAGTTCTAGAAATTTCTTAGCAAGGATAGACATATGAAAACAAATTGCTTATTGATATTAATTTTTAAATGGCTATAATTTAAGGAATTTCTTTTGAAGATTTATCTTAATTTTTTACAGTAAAGATGTGAAGGAACCTACATCAAACCCAAAGAACATATACTAAAAAGATGTACTATATATAATACTAAGAAGGAAAAAAGCACTAAAAAATTACTTTCTTTTGTCCTAAACATTCTCCTAAAAAGTGAAAACCTAGTGAATAAAGAATCAAATGACACGAACAACTAAATGCATGGAAACTTCCAGGTATTGCTTGAATCTGAACTTATGACTGAGAGGAGTCAGAGATTCTATGGAAAGCCACTAATTAATATGTATGAACCATACATGTTATAGGGAGTACTCTACTGGTTTCTTAAATATCAATTAATACGTATTTCCTTGATTTTAAGATGCCATCAATTATAAGACACCATCAACTAAATTACAAATACCATGTGAAATGCATACATAAAGTAAAAGATGTATCCCAATTGCAAAAACAATTAAAATGGTAAAGAACATGTGTCTACAAACAAGGAAATACTGTATTATCTCTTTCAACAGCTTTATTGAGATATAACTTACCACACAGCCATACAATTCATCTGTTTAAAGTGTACAATTCAATGGCTTTTAGTATATTCACAGAATTGTGTAACGATTACGACAATCAATTTTAGACCATTTTAATCAGCTTCAAAAGAAGCCTCTATACCCACTAGCAGTCACTTCCTCCCCCCATCCTCCACCTACCAACACAGCTGTCCTCCCCTACAGTTCCTCAACCCTAGGCAATCAATAGTTTGACTTCCATCTCTATGGATTTGCTTATTCTGGAAATTTCATACAAATGGGATCATATAATATGTTTTTGTGACTAGTTTCTTTCACTTAAGATGTTTTTGGGGTTCATCCATATTGTAGCATGTATCAACACTTCATTCCTTTTATTGTTGGATAACATTCCACTGTATGGATATGCTACAGTTTGTTTATTCATTCATCAGTTTAGGGATGCTGGGGTTGTTTTTACTTTTTGGCTATTATGAACAATGCTGCTATGAACATTTATGTACAAGTTGTTGTGTGGACATATGTTTTAAACTCTCTTGGGTAGAATAAAATTGCCAGATCATATGGTAATTCTAGGTTTAACACTTTGAGGAACTGCCAAACTGTTTTCCAAAGTGGATGCATCATTTTACATTCCCACTAGCAAAGTATGCAGGTTCCAATTTCTCTACATCCTTGTCAACACCTGTTATTGACTGTCTTTTTTATTACAGTCGTTCTGTATATTATATCTTAGAGTATAATATTTCACAGAATACTAGAAAAAGATAAATTAACCTTCCCATAGCTGGATATTTATATTGAAATATTTCTCCAATACCAATGAGAACTTTTTACTGCTCTTCCAATTTACATGGTCTCCCTTCTGATGAGCACACTTAAAAAATGCCTAGGATAGGTTTGGTGGTATAATCTGGGATATCAGAACAATGTATCCTCTATGTAAAGCTAATGTGCCAACAGAGCCAGGGATACCCATGTCATTAGCACAACCCAAAATATGAAACAACACTCAGTTTTAAGGGTCCAGCATTTTACTTTTTCTTTATAGCCCTGGCACTAAAACAATATTCACATTTTTTCCATCCATCATTCTCATAAAATCCATTCTAAGTATTTTACACATTCACACACCAGACAGCCTCTCTCCATGGTGGTTTTCATTAGTTCACCCTCTGACAAAACACTGAAAGGGAATTTAAAAACCACAGGTGAACACTTAAGGATGTCTTCATCAGGGCTGTCACTTACTAGCTAGGAAATGATGCCCTAAAATGCTGAGCTATCACTTGACGATAATTAGTTCCCATTAGTAAGGAAGACTACTGATTTAAACTAATATTCTCACTAATATGATGACTTATATCATATTATATGATCATCTATGTCATATAATTTCCACTTACTTTCAGGCTTCGCATCTGCTGCTGCATGGCGCATACTTTTCAACTGGTTTTGTATTCTTTGCAGTCTCTGCACTGCATGAAATAGCTTTAAAATACAATTAGATCTGTTACTTCCTTAGTCTAATGAAACCTACCATTCATATAGACATGCAATGAAAAATACAAGTTCCACATAATTATTATGCTGTAAAGGGAACAAATGATAATAACTAAGAAATTATTAAGCTAAACCCAAAATGTAATTGGTTTGCTCAATACCTTTTCATGTAAAACTTAAAAGAAAAGCTTTCAGACATTTTTTCTTTAGTTATTTGTTGAATTAGGTGATCAAGGAAAAATGCTGGTTAGAAAAGTATATGCACCAGGCTTTTCTTGTTAAAACATGGTTTTCTTTATTCTAAGGAATGCTAGCATTCTCAGAAATGATGGCTCAGGAATCAGAAACTGATGCTAAGTAACCATTCAGGGCATGGGCAATGCAGCTTACTGCTGCAGGGTAATTATTATGATGCCAAGCCAAGTTCCAAAAGAGCCAAACATCTAACCTGCTCACTTAGTAGGAAATGAAGCTGATTTGAAATATATTTTTAATGTACAAGTCTACTCAGTTTTAAGATAGATTTTTTTAAAAAAATTAATTAATTAGTTTATTTATTTTTGGCTGTGTTGGGTCTTCGTTTCTGTGCGAGGGATTTCTCTAGTTGTGGCAAGCGGGGGCCACTCTTCATCGCGGTGTGCGGGCCTCTCACTATCGCAGCCTCTCTTGTTGCGGAGCACAGGCTCCAGACGCGCAGGCTCAGTAGTTGTGGCTCACGGGCCTAGTTGCTCCGCGGCATGTGGGATCTTCCCAGACCAGGGCTCAAACCCGTGTCCCCTCCATTAGCAGGCAGATTCTCAACCACTGCGCCACCAGGGAAGCCCCTACGATAGATTTTTAATAAAATACAAGAAATACTTTCTGGCCGGGAATTCCCTGGTGGCGCAGTGGTTAAGAATCTGCCTGCCAGTGCAGGGGACACAGGTTCGAGTCCTGGTCCGGGAGGATCCCACATGCCGTGGAGCAACTAAGCCCATGCGCCACAACTACTGAGCCTGTGCTCTAGAGCCCATGAGCCACAACCACTGAGCCCATGCGCCGCAACTACTGAAGCCCATGTGCCTAGAGCCCATGCTCCGCAACAAGAGAAGCCTCGGCAATGAGAAGCCCACGCACCACAGCGAAGAGTAGCCCCTGCTCGCCGCAACTAAAGAAAACCTGCACGCAGCAACGAGGACCAAATGCAGCCAAAAATAAATAAATTAAATAAATAAATTTAAAAAAAAAAAGAAATACTTTCTGGCCAAATTATTTTTTCTTTAAGGCAGAGTCTAAAAACGTGGAGTGTGGGTAATTTTGGGCCTTTCCAAGATCTGCTTATTTGCCCATGGAGTAAAGTGTAAAGAATACCGTGATCAGTGGAATAAAATGGATGTTCTTTCATAGCCCCAGAATCTCAGGACACTCTTTAGAGATTCTAGAAGTTTTATTAGCAGTTAATCTTACTGCTTAACATTACAATGGATATTCTGTAATGCTGGAACAACATGAGTTAAGCATGGGCCAAAAGATAGTGTATAGATACCTACAGAGAATAGAACCCAAAAGATGGTATTGTTTTTGCTGTTGGTGCCACACAATACTCTTAAAAAGAGTATTTCATCATGTTAACAAAGGGAAATGTGAACTTCTACAATTCTAAAAAATCTTCTTTACATTTGAATGATCAGCAGGAACGATTTCTTTCACAATGAGAATATAAACTTTTATGTGGGTACCTGATTCTTTTGTTCCTGTTTCTGTTGTGCAAGAAATTCTTCTCTCTCTTTCTCAACTCGAAGTTGCCTTGCTATTTTAAGCATCCGTTGATGATTCTGAACTGTCTCCACCTACAGTGAGGGAATAAATAGTATATGTTACTATCAGGTTTAAGAAAGACATGAGCATGTCACATGACTCAGACATCCACTTATCATTTCCTTTTGGTAAACTGTATTCCCTAGAGATGACACTAAAGTTTCAGACTCCAGGTCCTTAACAAGTTTTGGGCTACTGCCTAGGGAGATTCCCTTTCCATCAATGTATTTGACTCCAGCCTCCGATGTACACTCATGCCTTGCTTAATCTTTATTTGCATTCCTAAATCTTTGCAAGTCCTTGGGACTTGGGGCCAAAGTCCTACAGTGCTAATTCTTGCCTTACCCTTTTCTTCAAACGTTCAACTCTCTTAATGAGCTGATCCTTTTCTTCCTCCATTGCACTGATATCCTAAAAAGTAGTCAAGAAGACGTTATAAGAAAAAGTATTTTGTCTGTAGAATTCAGATAAGGTTTTTACATGATTATGCATCTACCATTTCCATCATTTATAACCAGAGCATTAAGGAACAAAGATCCTCTTTTGGATGAAGGGCATTTCTATTCCCACCCCTCACCCCAGGGTTCTTTATGCAGGGTAATTTATTTGGTAGCTTGGTGTTCATCTAGAAAAGCAACTGAAACAGGTTACAAAGTAGCAAGGTAAAGCTGCCAACCAGACCATTTGTGTTCTGATTCCAAATATGGGCACATGATTTTTCAAAAACTTCTATAATGGAAAGTGTACAGGTCTAAAAACATGAACAACAGCTGCTGACATCCCGTCTGCTCTGTTAAATACCAAACTATATATTCTGTCAATTTTCCATCAAAATTATTTTTAAGGCTATGGTGTTTTCAAGACATAAATTTGTATCTGGTTTTGTCAATTAAGCAATTCTCTTTCTAAAAATAAAGATTTCAAAAATGTCTTTTAACCAGCTCCACAATAGTTTCTAGTGAAAACAAACAAACAAAAAATCCTTCCTAACCAAAAAACTAATAGGCTAACTCTCACAGTAATAATAAAAGGAAAAATATATACGGTATTCAGTACTGACAGGATTTGGGGAAATAGGCACTGTTACTACTGGTGGCATTATATTGAAGAACAATATCAAAAGTCTTAAAATAAATGTGTATGCATTCTGGCTCAGTAATTTCACCTCTGGGAATCTATAAAGATTCTCATAGATGTCAATTATATCTAAAATTTGGAAATGATCCAAATGTCTGAGGATTATTAAGTAAATTACGGCACAACACAATGAAAATCACTAAAAATTATGAAGAATGTTGAATGACATGAGAAAAAGTCATGATATGACATTACTTGAAAGAAGCAGATTATAACATTTATATATAATACAATACCAAGAAAAAGGTTTAAATATATTCACTAAAATATCAGTAGCAGTTATCACTAGAGCATGGCATTTTGAGTGAATTATTTTCTATTTTTGCTTAATCATACTTCTTTACAAAGAATATGTTGAAAAATACTTTGGTAATAATTAATAAAATTAAAATCACAGACTCTAGGTTATTTTATCATTTTAGTTTACTCACATGACATAATGGAGGAACCGTAGGTGGACATCACTCTTATTCCATACTTTGTGATAACTATCTACTTATGGGTCTTTCTTTTCCATTAGATGTGAGTTCATCTTTCATTTCTTATACATTCAACAAACTCTTATTGAGAACCTACCACATGCAGGGCACTGTGATATGCACTGGGGATACTGTGGTGAACAAGATACGTAGACGTGGTCCCTGCCCTCACTGGGTTTAAATACAGTTGATAAGACAAGACATTAAAATAATCATAAGTGTAATGAGTGTTATGAAACAGAAAGAACTGGGGGGAACTAATCTATCTAGGAAATCAGGGAAGGCCTCCCTGAGGAAGCAACTTCTAATGTTTCCTGTTTGAATGAGAAGATAAAGATGTGATTTCTAAAAATACAAAATCCATGAAAGTGAGAATTAGCAATGGTTTCGAGAAAGAACTTTCACACCTAGCAAGAATATAAAGACATTTTTTGGAGAACACTAAGTAACATACATCAAAAGTCCTAAAAATTCTCATATGCTTTAATAAGCAATTCTACTTCTAGGAATTTATTCTAAGGAAACAATCACAGGTACCCCCAAACAAATTTATGTAGAAGATAATCACAGCATTATCTATGACAGCAAAAAATGAAAACAAAACACCAAAAATTGTTAGACTATCCATACCACAGAATATTAAATTAATATTAATAAGTAATTAATATTAATTAAGTCATGAAAAATCATACCGTAGAAAGATAACAATGGGAATATATTCACATGTAATGATTAAAAAAACAAATAATTATGCATAGCATGATCCCAAATACACACACATATATACTTTTTTTTCTATATCATATATATATATATATATTAGATAAAGACCCAAATTTTAATTGCTTTTAATCCATGGCAATGGTCTATATAGTACATAAGAACTAATTATGAATTTACCCTGGCCTCATTAATTTCTTCAGTAAAGAATCAGCAAAGGTCTTACAAAAGAAAATTTGCCATTTGCTATCACTAGTTTCCACATACTCTTAAGACTCATACTGAATTTAATTCAAGTCCAAAAAAAATGGTTATTATGTTTTTTTCCTTTACCCTTCTTATTTCTGCTGTAGAAAATCCAGATGTCTTGAGCTGCTCACATTCTTTATGCAAAGTTTTAAAGGCTTCCATCAAATCTTCATACTAAAAGAACAAGTTAAAAAATTATAAACTAGTGACTAGATCCAGTAGGCTTTTCTTAATCAGGTTATCTATTAACTTAAAGTGATTACTTAATCGGTATAGAACAGCATTTAAATATATCCTTAAACATTTATATAGGACACAAAAAAAGTTGGTGTATATAATCTGGCCTCTAAAGACTTCTCCGGTTACTTCCCTAACTAACACTCTATTCACTAGCTTTGTTGATCTTCTTTCAATCCCTGGAATATTCCACCTTCACTTTATACAACCTATTCCCTCTGAGAGTACTCTATGACTCCCTCACCCTTTGCCAGGGTAGCTCCTATTAATCCTTCAGGTCTCAGCACAGACACCACTATCCTCAAAGAAGCCTTCTCTAGCTCTGTACCTATTCCATATCAGAGTACCATGATATCAGAGTAAATATCATATAAAATTATAATTGCTAGTTACTTGTCTGTCTCCCTCCTTTAGACAGTGAGAGTCAGGAGGATAAGAATCATATTACTTGTGGAGACTTCTACATTCCTAGGGCCTAGCATAGTGCATAACCTATATAGGTGTTCAATAAAAAGTAGTTAAATGAATGAAAAAAATCACAACTCTTATCCAAAATTTTTAAAAAATAGGTTTTTTTGTGGATAATGACAGAAAATTAATAATATTTTTTCTTGACTGATCATATTCTGCAAGTCTGTAAATCAATCATTCTAAAACTCTTCATTTAGAAAGACAATGTTCATTTTTTATTAGGCTCTCTGCTAAATGGCTAAATGTGTAAGTCATTTTATACACATACTTCAAACATGCTTCGAGGACAAACATGTCTTTATTATTATTAATCCTTCCATTAATAATTAGCTGGGCGTGTTTAGTAAAAGCCTATTAATAACCTTCCTCCAGGGATGTCCCTGGTGGTGCAGTGGTTAAGAATCCACCTGCCAGTGCAGGGGACACGGGTTTGAGCCCTGGTCCGGGAAGATCCCACGTGCCGCGGAGCAACTAAGCCCGTGCGCCACAACTACCGAGCCTGCACTCTAGAGCCCGCGAGCCACAGCTACTGAGCCCGCATGCCACAACTACTGAAGCCCGCGTGCCCAGAGCCCGCACTCTGCAACAAGAGAAGCCACCGCAACGAGAAGCCTGAGCCCCGCAACGAAGAGTAGCCCCCACTCGCCACAACTAGAGAAAGCCTGCGCACAGCAACGAGGACCCAACACAGACAAATAAATAAATAAAATAAATTTATTTAAAAAATAAAATAAAATAATCTTCCTCCAGAGGAACTGGTTTCTATCTAATTTATTGATGTGGGAGGGTAGGGAGGATATAATATTTCATATTTACACCCCTCTCTTTCTTACATTATGTAAAGCATTCAAAGGTAGGGGCCGCAGTGGTCTCATTCTGCTGTACTTTTCTCAAGGCATCGACTGTAACACTTGACATAATTATTTGCATAAATCTTTCAACCCTAGAAATGTCTTAAGAGATCAATACTGACTCTATTTTGAGTGACTGCTATGGCTACCCAAAAATAACAAAATATATGGATGAAAATACATTTAGTTGATTGTTTCGATTAATACAAATTTTGAGCACATACCATATAGAAGCAACCCTACCAAACCCTGGAGGAAAACAAAGATGGATAAGACATGATACCTGTTTTCATAGATCTCATAATCTATTGGGAGAGATAGATTGACAGACTACTCACAACAAACTGGCACAAAACGGTCTACATACCTACTATAGGACAAAAGCACAAATGCTAAACAGAGGCAAATTTTTTTCTTTTAAATCAAAGTTCTTTGAAATCTTAAGCCTAAATTCTTTCTTTCCATAGTCTTTGATCAGCAATGTGCTTTGAAATCCCAGGACCAGGAGCCAGACCAGCCAGAATCCTGAGTAGTCAAGAGCTTTAAGACCTTAAGGCCAGAACCCAGTATCACCCCAAAACTCTGGAGAGGAAAGTACACTGAAATTGCAAATTCCTGGTCCTTTCTCTACCTTCTGCCTGATTGGAACATCCTTTGAGATCATAAGCTTGGCTTCTTTGTCTACACACAATCTTTGAAGGTGCTCACATGTCCCAATTCACCTGGCATACTGTCAATTTATACCTTTTGCTCCAGTGTAATTATTATGATAACCCCTTTCCTCTCTGATTTGGATGACAAATTATACAGTCACAGAACTGATCAACAAAGTATTCTGCAGTCCCAAGCCCAGGATCCTATCTACCCATAATTCTTTTTTTTTTTTATTCAACCCACATTTATTATTTTTTAAACATCTTTACTGGAGTATAATTGCTTTACAATGGTGTGTTAGTTTCTGCTTTATAACAGAGTGAATCAGCTATACATATACATATATCCCCATATCTCCTCTCTTTTGTGTCTCCCTCCCACCCTTCTTATCCCACCCCTCTAGGTGGTCACAAAGCACCGAGCTGATCTCCCTGTGCTATGCGGCTGCTTCCCACTAGCTATCTATTTTACATTTGGTAGTGTATATATGTCCATGCCACTCTCTCACTTCGTCCCAGCTTACCCTTCCCCCTCCCCATGTCCTCAAGCCCATTCTCTATGTCTGCATCTTTAGTCCTGTCCTGCCCCTAGGTTCTTCATAACCTTTTTTTTTTTTTTTTTAGATTCCATATATATGTGTTAGCATACGGTATTTGTTTTTCTCTTTCTGACTTACTTCACTCTGTATGACAGACTCTAGGTCCATCCACCTCATTACAAATAACTCAATTTCTCTTCTTTTTATGTCTGAGTAAAAAATATGGAACGCTTCATGAATTTGCGTGTCATCCTTGCACAGGGGCCATGCTAATCTTCTCTGTGCCGTTCCAATTTTTAGTATATGTGCTGCTGGAGCGAGCACCACAATTCTTAAGTAATAAATTATTCTAAGATCCAAATTTCAGGGTTTTTTTTTCTATCCACATACTCTATCACCAAAAAGGTATTTGTGTGCAAAAGTCAATATTTTCACAAGTGATTACAGCTGAACATTAGTTGATAACTATTTTACCTTTTGATGCCACCGGAAATACGGAGACAGCAAATAAACTAAAGTGAGATCAATATATATTTGAACGTGTGCACCTTGAAATCCACTACGGATAGCTTAAAAATACCATTTATATATTGTATACCTGTTTATTGGTATCAGCCACGGTTTCATCCTGAAGAAACTCACTTGGTACCTCAAGTTTTATTAAAAAACGAGCTAAATATGCTCTTTTCTTCAGTTCATTAGTCCTCTGAAGAAGCCAGTGGAGCACTGGGTAAATTACAGGTTTACTTCCAATCACCAGACCCTGACGAAAGTTACTCCTATAAAAAGAAAATAAACACACACACACACAGAGGCTTAAAAGTAAACCTTGAAAAGAGGTAACATTTGCTCAAAATCCAATTTACAATTTCCTGATTGCTTTCCATGACTATTTAAAAAAGATAAAACCAAGGCTAATCTAAAGTCAGTCTGCACATTAACAATAATCATAAAATTAGGCCTTTAATATATCACTAGAATATACAGGGAGGTTGTTTTGGAACCATTAACCGGTACAGTCAGCCTAAATACTTCACTTCATTGACTGGACAGGTTTAAGTCATTGTTTTTGGCTAGGATGGCAGATAAATGATAAAATGGAATCATGGATTTGCCTGACTTTTCTGATTAAGAGAAAGAACTGACTCACTTAAGACTAGTGTATGACAAAATAACATTAAGAATTCAAGATTATTTTGAAATTCAGTGATTTTCTGAGGCCACTGACTTAGGGAAAACAGGTATTGCCAGAAAGACTGACTGTGAAGGTTTGGATATTAAAGCACAGCTCTAAGAAAGCAACACTTGATCAGATTCTTACATGTCCGTGGCATTTCCTGGAGGTTTGTATTTAAGGATACCAAGAAGGCTCAACATCCTTTTGGCTGTCTGCTCTGGCATCTCCTCTCTGATATCAACAACTTGCTAACAAAGAAATTGAAAAAATGTTATTATTGTATATCTAACAAAGTACAATATTTAAACTCACTGACAAAATTGTTCTTCTAGAGCATAACAGTCACAATGGTCTCTTCAAAAACAGATTAAGTATGGAGGCCCCCAGATTCCAAGTGAGGGTACATACAAGTAGGATCAGGATTCATATTAAGAAGGTCGAGCTTAAAAAAGTCTCAGTGGAAAAGACCAGTGCATGAGAGACATGAGCCAACTTGCAACACAATAAAACCTTTCGTAAAAGCATTTTCATTCCAGGACCAAATCTATTTATGTTTGAAAGTAGACAAATAATTTCTAAATAAGGTACAAGTAGATAATTTAGTTTTTGAGCTATTAAGAAACCTTAAAGATCATCTACTATCTATAGCTTTACAGGCATGGAAAATTAGGCCCAGAGAGGTTAAATAATTTGCCCTAGACGCACAGGTATTTAGTGGCAGAAACTGGCTTTCTTGCCACCCTTTTCATCACAGAGAAAAAGAAAACTCTTACCTTTGGGTCAATCTCAGCCAGAACATCACTGAGAACTTGTAATAGTTGCATTGGCTCCAGGGAATCAAATGTGATTAAGTTATAGTTCTTCCCAAAAGGCTCCTTATTGAGATTGTCCACGATGAATTTGATTTGATCACTCATAATTAGGTCTTATAATTTAAACTAAAGAGTAGAAATACAGAAAAGAATTCCTCAATATTGGTAACAAAAGTTCTGTATTAACAAAATACAGTCAACAGAAAGTCAGTATTAAGTTCATAGGAAGTAGGCATGGGAAGTATTCTACATGGCATATAAAATGCTGTGAAGAGGGTTATTTTGTTGAAAGAAAAAGAATATGCAGACTTTATTAGGAATGCTACAGTACATACTGTTAATATTTAATGACCTGTTTTTGTATATGCATCTGATCGCAATCATCTGAATTAACATTGAATTAATGTGGACAAATGAATACAAAATCCACCGACATTAACATTTCTCCCATTCAGCTTCACAATTTCTACCTAGAGGTAAAAACTTGTTAGCCTGTAAACATGCTTCTAATTTTTTTTTTAAATTTAATTAGCAGCCCACATTAATCCAAATTACCAACTTCTCTGGAAAATCAGATCTGGCAACCCTGGACCCACTAGGTACATGGCCACAACCACCTGAAGCTGGGTAGAGGCTGCAAGCTTCAGCCTTGGGGGTGCGCTCTTTGGTTTTGTTTTGGTTTCCTCCAACAGGTACTCTTCACACATGGATGCATCAACTCTGCCACCCTTGAGTAATTAAGGCCTTCATTTCTTTTGCCTTCAGTAGTTCCAGTCTCTGCCTCTCCCATTCCAAATCATTTTGTAGGCGTCTCATTGCCTACAAAATAAAGTCCAAACATCTTGGATTTTGAGACCCTTTAAGATCTAGTTCAATTTACAGTTTCTCAATATTATTTCCAATTGTTACCTTACACCCTTTCAAACTTCAGCTGACTGAAATAAGCACTGCTCCCTAAATAGCTTTTCCATCTCTGCCTTCAGTTAACGCTGTTTTTTCTGCCTAGGACTGTTCTCCCTTTCCCCCGTCTCCAGAGGTGCAAATCCTAACCGTGTTTCAAGCCCTGCCCTCCAAATCCAAGTTCCTCTAGGAAATCTTTCTCAAGCTATCCCCCAGTTCTGCATCAGAATAGCAGCATTTGCCCTCCAAGCTGACCACTTTATCTGCACTGCTCTCCTGGAGTTACTTTTCTATTTTGTACTAGTTACTTACATACAGTTTCTCTTCTCTACTAAACTGTAAATTCCATGAGGACATATCTGTGCCTAATTCTATCTCTTAATATCCACTGCATCTAAAACAGTGACTTCTTCCACTAGACTGAATTTGTTCACAAGGCCCAAGGCCAGAAAATAAGCATAAGCCTAAATAGAGTGGCAGTGAGGAAGATCATAACTTTTTAAAAAATTGATTACCTGATTATTTAACTGCTGAAACAGCTTAATCAAGGCTATTAGTGTTTCTTGCACACAGATATCACTTGTTTAGTATGGGAAGAAGTGGTAGAAATTTGCAGACAGGCAATTTTTTAGAGTAGCTATTTTAAAAAATGAATTAAAAAATGAACTACTAAAAAAAGAAATAAAGACAAAAATACTTCAGTGCTCCCTAACAGTTCCTAACCATGAAATGAAGAGATGCTATTTTATTTAAGACATTCATTGGAGCTGCATGCACCTTGCTCTGAAATAGGTTTTTTAAAGTGGGTGGGTGGAGCTAGATACTTAGAACTAACATTGAAATGTAAAAATATTATCATTTCCTCATAAGTATGATAAAATTATGAGTAAATGATTATTATTTTTGAAAAATAAGCCAAAAGACGGTAGAAAAGATAACCAATGTGGTTTAAAATTTTGAGGTTTCCTTTAAGCTATAAAAGGAAAACCTTTACATAAATTAAATAAAAATCCACACTGGAGATGCAAATTTTCCACTGCTGAAAGTATTTTAAGTATAAGTCCACGTCACAGTCTTCACACACGGATATACTAATTTTTAACTCTTTAGAAATTATATACATGTAGAAATTACACATACATAAAACGTAACATATACACACACATATATATTCTTTTTTTCCCTTGCCAAAACCAGAATACTTGGATAAACGAGTAAAACGTTCCCAGGAGACAAAGATGTACTGAACAGGTAGGTTGTCTGTGCCCAGTGGGCTCTGCGCTCTAAAATTAGCAAAAGCAATCACTCTCCCTCTTCCAGCGGAAAGTCGCCACACTAATTCACAAGCACTCACCCACATAAGAACCCGAGAGGGTGGGGGAGAAGAACTGAAACCAGGACATGCGTTTATCTGGCACAACTCGGCACAGAAACGACGCTGCCCTGGTCCCAGGCTGGCACACGCGCTGGACCAGCAGCCTCCCAAGATTCCCCAAAATAGTATCTCCCCCCACCCCGTCCCGCCCCCGGGGCTCGCGAGAGCGGACAGAGGACCCAACGTCCGACCCTCGCGAGGGCTGCTCTGGGCTCCCCTGCGGTTCATCCCGCGGGGGAGCCGCCCGGATCACTGCGAGGCACCACAGGGGCCGACCCCCGATGTTGGGGTTGAACTGCTGCTACCCCTCCGTTCTCGAGGTGCTGCACTGGGAAGGGGAAGGAGTTCTCTCCCACTTAGGGGTTTGGGGGAGCTTCCGACCGCGGCTTGGCGAAGTTACCTCAAATTCTCCTCACGAAACCACTTGCCCCCCCAGGAGTCATCCGGGCTCTAGTGAGTTCCTAGAGACGAGCTCCTTGGCAACGGTTGCTAGGCCATGGACACATCACTTCCGGGGGCGGGAGGGTCGGCGCGTTTCCGCGAGGCACCGGGCGCGCGCTCTGTGGCCAAGGCTCTGGAGGCGAAAGGCGGAGGGAAAAGAGCCCACCTGCAAACTGGGTTCACAGGTTCTGAGCCACTGCGGACAGCTTAGAGAGTTGGGGGTTGTTACCGTGGCAATAAACTTTCCCAAACGTCCTGCAGTTTGCAGTTTACAAAACACTCTCTTCGTTATTCACCCATGTTAAATTCGTGTGCTCTTTCTTTCCTCCTTCCCTCCTTCCTGCTTTCCTTCCCTCCTTCCTTCACCAAACATCGGTGGTGACATCTTTGAGGCAGGGCCAGTGGGATTTGGGTTGAGGAAGCATTTGGCCTGGGCTTCAAATTTAGATTTTTGACATAAGTATCTCCAAATTAGGTTACACGTAGGAACAATTGTAGTCTCTTCTGTGAATTGTAGATTAACAGAAGGCACATTCATCATAGAGATGTCAGCTTCTTTGTCACATTATTGGGCCACATAGCCTGTACTGGGAATTAATTTTTTTCATCCAGAATTTCTTTAATATTCTGAGAGCCTAAAAAAAAAAAAAAAAAAAAAAAAAAGAAAGGAAATGGCCTAAGGCTCTCTTTGGCTTCTGAGAGTCTATTTTTAGGCACCTGCAGAAATGAATAAATTCCTCCTTACATTTTCATGCGGTTCACGTTCTATGAGGTAGGCGTGGGGGGCGGAGATCTTCATGTCTAGATCACAGAGGAGGCCAGGAAGACTGGAGCCGAGAGAATCCCGGGACTGCACTAACTGGCTTCAGCGGAGAGTTTAATTGATGAATGGTATTTTGAACTGCCCCTATTAGGGTGGAAACCACTGTACTCCGTGATGTCAGCTGGCAATGGAGAAATGAGAAGGAAAAGAAAATGAAATTCCTCACACCCTGAAAACTTAGTTGCCTGCTCAAACATCTTGGAAGAAACCAACTACAGATTTAGCATCAGACTTACAAAATAAAGCAAGAGAAAACAAAAAAAATTCCGTATTAGGCATCTCCTGTAGGCCCTGCTCTTTGCTGGCTGCTGGGGATGCAGTGGAGGGCAGGGAATTACCTGGCCCCTGTCCTCACAGAGCTGACAGTCTATGCAAGAAGAGAGACAACTGAACAGGCAACACCAATATAACTATGACAAATGCTATAAAGAAGGACCCAATGATGGGAGAGTCCAGATGAAGGGTCTCAAGTTTATTTGGAGCTGAAGGGATTGTACTGTCAGGAGAGGTTCCATCGGACAATGGGATGTTTAAGGGTCAGTAAAAATTAGCCAAACAAGAAAGGGGAGAGTTTTTTGGGCAGAGGGAACAGAACATTCCAAGATGGGTACATTGCTGGCTGCAGGGCGCTTGGAGAGAAACTAAGACAGGTCCCAGCTCACAGATGCTCAAGACTAGTTGGAGGAGGCAACACTTGAAACCTTGAAAAATTGAATAACTCTGGGAGAAACAATAAAAGATGCAAACAAGGGATTATATAATTACTTGATCCTGTTGGGTGTGTTAGGAGATTCTCCTGGCTCCCTGGATTTGGATCTTGGATTGCCATTGTATGGCCTCACGTGAGATTTCATTTCCTCATCTATAAAATGTGGCTATAATAATACCTTCCTAAAAGGGTTGATGTGAGGATTACATGAGTTGATATGGGTTTAGCGATTAGAATAGTGCCTGATACTGGAAGAGCTGAGGACATTTTACCTTTTTTGTCCCCTTTTTTTAAAAAAATGAGATGGTTAGATTTGCTCCTTCTATAGTCTACAGATGTCAGCTATACAAAGATAAGAGTGGCTTTTCTAGTAGTTTTTAGTTCCTCCTCTGCCTGTTGCTGCTATTACAGTTATAAGAATGTGTAAATTCAAGTAAGCAATGGAATCTACTCTTTGCACTCAAACTTGAATTGATTTTATGCTTAATGTGATTGCTCTGGAACACAGGAAAGAATTTGAAGCCAATCTGCATGCTTCCTGGGATCCATATACTGAGGAGCTTATATTCCAACTTGAAGCAAAGAAGAGAGGCATCGAGCAGCCTTGCACATGTTGGGTCCCTGCCTATCTATCAGGCCCACGCACAGACCAAAGGAAGACTTGTAACCACCCCTTGACTCATTTAAGATAAAAAGATTCATTGAGGTATCCAAGAAGAACTTATCAAGCAACAACTTCACAACAGTGGAGGCATTGCTGAGTACATCCCAAGTTTAGCCACACACACGAAGGCTTTTTTTTCCTTAGATGCTTTACTGAGTCTTCCTTGTAAACCCCCAAAGATGCCTCTTGGCTGAACTATAGTTGACACTTTTAACAGGTGAAGGGAAGTCTCAGTCATGTGAGACAGCCTCTCTGAAAGACTCCCACTCCTACCCTGACTCTTTTTTTTAATAGCTTATTAAGATATAATCCACATACATACAATCCACCCATTTAAAATATACAATTCAGTTGCTTTTAGCATCTTTACAGAGTTGTGCAACCATTACCACTATCTAATCCAAGAACATATTCATTACCCCAAAAAGAAACCCCATTCCCTTTAGCCATCATCTCCCAGTTTGCTTAACGTGATTAAGCAAACCCACCACCACTTCTCAGCCCCTGGCAACCATTAATCTGCTTTCCTTCTTTATGGACTTGCCTTTTCTGGACATTTCATATAAATGGAATCATAAAATATGAGGCTCTTTGTGTCTGGCTTCTTTCACTTAGTTGTAATATTTTCAAGGTTCATCCAAGTTGTAGCACATATCAGTACTTCATTCCACTTTATGGTAGAATAATATTTCATTGTATGGATTTTTGTTCATGCATTTATCTATTAATAGACATTTGGATTGTTTCCACTTTTTGGCTATAATAAACAGTGCTCCTATGAACATTCATGTACATACCTCCACTGTCTCATGGATAAAGCACTTCCATTAGCTAAGTCAGGTAAGCAGGGTATGCACATCAGGGACATGGGTAAATGGAGGGGTGGCCTTTCTTGGATTTGTCTTTTCCTTTCAATTCTTGTTAATTTTGGCTTCTTGGGTGCTCACGGTTGCAGACTATGGGACCTAAGATATGGATTCTTTAGCAGTTTTTGGTTGTAAAATCAGACTGTTGTTGAAACCTACTCTACCCTTGCTACCAAAGCACTAAAATTCCCAATCTGCTTCTCAGCCAAAACCCTCTGATAAGAAAATGCTGTTATTTGGTATTATCCTTAAAATGTTCACCAGCCTCCAGTGGAGGAGAAGGTGGGGAGGAGTGTGGAGGAGATGAGAGAGAAACTGGAAGCTGCCCCTTCTAGCTCCCTTATTTAACCCTGTAGATACTGCAAAGACCATTCACAGTTGTGAACCTCTGCTCTGCTTATTCAGAGGGGAAAAAAAAATCACTCCTGGTCAAGTGTTTTTTCAAGACTGAGTTTAGTACTAGATAAAAAAATAAGGAGAACGGTCATTATTTCATGTAATTGTGAAGTCCAAGGAAATCACTACCTTCAGGTATGGCTTGATCCAGGAGCTCAGTGATGTCATCTTAACTTTCTTTCTCCCTCCATCTTTCTGTCTCTCATCCCCACTTTTCTCTGAACAGGCTGTTAGTAGCAAGAGGCTTACTTTCTTCAAGCATAGCATCCTCAATAAAAGTAGAATCTTTGCTTCAATAGTTCCAGCAATTTCCCAGTGCAAATTCTCATTGGTCTGAAATGTGTCAGATCATTCTTGAATCAATTGTTATGACTCTGCTGGACACAGTAATTGATTGGGTAAGGGTGGTTTCCCAAAAGAAAGGGCTGGATTTTCTTACCAGAGGTAGAGACACTGTGCAAACAAGAACAACAGATGTCCCATTCAGGTGGTCAAATCTCAAAAGTTGGGTAAGCAAAACCAGAAGAGGAAGAAATGAGTCTGCTTATTGTGGAGAGTTTGTGTATTAGTGCGAACCTTCTCCCTGATTTACTTCCAACAAATTATCTTTCTTCAATGCAGACTTCCATCATGGGCCAAATGAGGTCTTGGGATAACAGTAGACCTTCCAAGTCCCTGTAAAAATCTGAGGATGCCATGAACTTAATGTCTCCAGCCCCTTCTCATTTCAGAACTTTCAAACAAGAACTTTCCTGTGCAGAGTACAGGGAAGCCAAGCCAATTTTCTCTTTTTGGTATTAAATTTAGACCTTTCATCCTGACCATGAGATATTTCTGGATTCCGCATGAGTATTCAGCGAATGCCAGTGTTCAAGATGCTATCCCATCTGGGGCTACTCTGCACACTGCCCACTTTATCTCATTCTTTTAAAACTGGGAAAAATGACCCAGACATAGGAACAAATTCAGAAGTAGGTTATTCCGTTATCCATTAATTGTCATTTAATGCCTTTGCCATCTAGGTTATTTGGAGATGAAAGAAATTAAATTTAAACAGAAACCTGAATTGAGCTTTGCAGATATCCTAAATTGTCTCTGCTCTGGCAATTTAATCTTGTGAGTATGTTTAGTAGCAGAATGTGCTTTCCTAAAAGGTTAAAAGGTAAATAATATGTGAAAAGTTAAACTGAATGGATGGGATTCCAGAGGTCTTATTAAATGCGTGCCTGGTACTACATTTTTGTCAAATGGTTTTTTAAAATGGATTTTGTGAGATTAATGGGTAATGTAGAGGAGCCAAAATAATATGCAATTCATATTAGTTCTTTGGTTATAATTATGGGTTGAAATGTAGAAGGCACCTAACATTCTTACTGGGCTCAAATAATAATTATAGCATCACTTATTGAGTGCTTACTGTACATCAGGAACTTTGTTAAATACTTCACGTATGTGTCAGAATTTATTAAAATGTTAATTTATGTGTGTACTCCTTCTGTTTCCCCTCCTCTTGAAGCAATTTGCATTGCCTTGAGTTTTACAGGCTGAAATTAGAAACAGTACTTATGTCTTTTGTAAAGGTCTGAAGTCTTTAGAGGAGCTTATGCTGGTTGTCCTCAAGGGGGGAGTGGAGAGGAAAGTTCCTATTAGAGTAAGAAGAGAGTAGAGAGACGCTAAGAAGATTGGGAAAGGATCACAGGTGGATAAGTTTGGGGCAGCTCTTGAGAAGGCGGAAATACCCCGAGGAGGCCACACCATCAGTCCGGTGGCTCCAGTGTGGCCGAAGCTTTCCTTGTCCCAGGTCTGACATGGAAGCATCAATGCCATTGGACCTAAAAGGACCAGGCAGCCTGGGATGATGGGTGGGTGACCAAGCAATCACCACGATGGGCCATCAGCAGAAGACTGCAAGTGATTCTCTGAGGCCTTGTCACTGCAAAAGAACCCAGAGACTTGGCATCCCCCAGGAAGTGTGTGAGGGAGAGATGCTCAGTAATGACAGGATGGGGGCTCAGAGTTGGATTTCAGCTGATTATAAAATAATATGCTTCCTCTAGCAAATCTGAGTTGTGAACTAAAATGGGTGACCTCTGCATCAGTCAGCTTCCTGGCAGGATAAAGATGGCACATTCTGGACAACTGATGAGAGCTTAATAAAGGACTATGTATAAAGGTGTGGGCAGGGTTTAGGGAAACCAACAAGGGTCCAGCAACAAAGGCAGCCATTGCATCCCTAAACCTGAAGCAGCCAGAGAAGGGAACAGGCACCAGAAGCCCAACACAGCAGCTGGATAGAAAAGGTTACCCAACAGGAGCCTTTAGATACAGCCAGTCTTGACCTCACTCTCCTTCCACTCTCTGATCTCCTGCCTGGCCTCCCGTTGGCTAAACCCACCAGGGAACCAAAGGAGCAGGCAACCCCTTGAAGATCATCCATGCAGACCGGCCTCCCAAGGGAGAAAATGGCAGAGTGGGGATCTGGAGGGGCAGATGGACTGAATTATAAATTGAATTATACAGTCAAAATGATGGGCAGGAAGGCCCTGTGAGGCCACCCAAACCACCGCGGCATCTCTAAGCTTCCCTGGTTCTCCAGCTGAAGGTCTAGGCATCGCGTGGAGTTAGGTCTAATTCTGTTTCTGCACACTGCCCACACCCACATCATCTCATTTAATCTTCACAATAGGTCTGCAAGGACAGTATTGCTTTTTCCATTTTGTAATGAAGGAAATTGAGTCCTGGAGAGTTAATAGAGGGCCCAAGGTCACATGGCTAGCAGCTGTCTGAGCCAGGATTCAAACACAGGTCTCCCTGATCCCAAAGCCATTTACACCAACCCACTAGACTGGCTCAAAACTGGCTCAGCAGAGTCTGGAAGAAGGACCATAAATCAGGCTGCTGAGGCAAAGTGATTTTCTGTGTGAGGCAGAGGGATTTTCTATGTGGGAAGGCCAGGGTTAACATGCTATCTGGCTTTCTCTGCCTACAAGGGCTTTGCTGAGGAAACTCTTTTCTTTCCCAGGTAGGGCTAGTGGTTTGAAATCCAAGCGCTTACCCTGGAATCAAAGAGGAAGATGGAGAGACAACACTTGGCTGATGATGGAAAAAAAGTGTATTTTCATTTCAGATGCCTTTCAAGTTCTTTTTTTTCCAGCTGAGTGTTGGTGTATTTATAGAATTCAGGGGGAGTATTTAAGGGTAACCAGCAGTGGAGCTGCATTTTGGGACATCAGGAAGCTCAGAATCATGCAGGAAAATGTTGATGGGATGGGACAAGAAAAGGCCAGGAGCAGCAGGGCACAAATCTTCTTCTTCATGTTGTCAAGACCTTTTCTCCCTTCTGGGATGATGACGTCAAATCAAGGTCTATAAGAGTGCTATAGATGGAATATAGAATCAAAATGACGGGCAAATGGATGGAAGGCTGAACAATTTGTGGTATAAACATACGGCAGAATATTATTCAGCCATAAAAAGAAATGAAGTACGAATACATGTTGCAACAGGGATGAACCTTGAAAACACTTTAAGTGAAAGAAGCCAGACACAAAAGGCCACATATTGTATGATTCCATTTATATGAAATATCTAGAAAAGCCAAATCCATAGGACAGAATGCAAGCTGGTGATTGCCAGGGGCTGGGGGGGGGGTGGGGGGGTGGGAGAATGTGGAGCAAAGGCTTCATGGGTATGAGATTTTCTTTGGGGACGATGGAAACCTGGAAATAGACAGAGGTAGTAGTTGCACAATACTGTGAATATACCAAATGCCACTGAATTTTCCCTTTAAAAAGGTTAATTTTATGTTATATGAATCTCACCTCAATTAAAAAAAAAAATGATGGGCAGTCAGGCCCTTAGGAGGTCACCCCGTCTTCCAAGCTGTGTTTGCTCCCTATGGCGGAAGTCCCAGGAGCTGCACGGTATAAGGTCTGATTTCATTCTAGGTTTCCCTTCTCTCTCTACTCCTCCGACCACTGGTTTCCATTCAGTTGCTCAGACACAACAAACGCATCCCGGCCTCAAGACCTTTGCACTGCTGTTCCTTCTGCCTGGCTGCTCTTTCCCCAGATCTTCACCAGCCTGGCCCCGCCTCCTCATCCAGGTCACAGCTCAGATGTTAGCTCCTCATCTAACATCTGAGGAGGTCAGGAGGTCTTTCCTGACGCTGTTACTTAAAGTAATACACCTACCAGTCATTCTCCATCATTGTGCTTTGCAGACTGTCTGTTATGGCCCATTAGTGGGTACTGAAATCAGTTTAATCATTAAATCAGTTTAATGTAAATCTTGAGTAACATTTTTAAAAACTGAAATTAAGTGGAATAGAAAATATCACACAGAATAAGGGTAAATATTTCTTTGTCGGAAATATTTTTGCTGCATTCAAACCACTCCAAATTTATTGGCTTAAAAATAATACCTTTTGGGACTTCCCTTGTGGTACAGTGGTTAAGAATCTGCCTGCCAAAGCAGGGGACACAGGTTCGAGCCCTGGAACAGGAAGATCCCACATGCCGCGGAGCAGCTAAGCCCGTGCACCACAACTACTGAGCCTGCGCTCTAGAGCCCGCGAACCACAACTACCGAGCCCGTGTGCTACAACTACTGAAGCCCGTTCTCTGCAACAAGTGAAGCCACCTCCCACTTCAACGAGAAGCCCGCACACCACAACGAAGAGTAGCCCCCGCTGGCCACAACTAGAGAAAGCCCACGCGCAGCAACGAAAACCCAGCGCAGCCTACATAAATAAATAAATAAAGATTTTTTTTTTAAAAACCCTTTCCCCCCACAAGTCTGTGGGTGAGCTCAGCTGGGCAGTTCTTCTGCTCCATGTGGTATCTCCTGGGTCACCACGTGACTAAGTTAGGCTGGGAGCTTGCCTGGGGCTGGAACATCCAAGATGGCTTCCCTCCTTTCTGGGGCCTCAGTGCTGGCTGCCATTTCTCCCTCGTGTGGACTCTCTCTTTCTCCTTGTGGTCTCTCATCACTCAGGGGTCTAACCTGAGCTTCTTTACATGGCAGCTGGGTACTAAGGGCATAAAAGTGAAAGCCACCAGGCCTCTTAAAGCTGAGGCCCAGAACAAGTACAGTGATCATTTCCATTGGTCAAAGCAAGTCATAAGACCCTCTCGGGTGCAGAGTCCTAACCACTGGACTGCCAGGGGAATTCCCTAGACTCTACCTCTTGACTGGGGAGTGGCATGTGCATACCAGGAATGATGCTTGCCAAATTGCTGGCAGATATCGTCACAGACAATCTACCACAACTGTTCTGTGAAAGTTTCATTTCAGCTTAATGAACATGCATGGGTGTTCACTGGGTCACACAATAAGCATATCTCTTACTGTGAGTCACAGTCAAAAGGTTTAAAAAACACACTTCTTCCATATCCCTTTTTTAATATCTTCCATAGCACTTAGTACTCTCAGAACTTAATTTACTTTATTATATCTCCCCCATGAGAATATAAGCTCTCTGAGGGCTTGTCTGTCTTGTTCACTGCTACATCCCCAACACCCATCAGGGCCTGGCACCTAATTGGTGCTTAATAAACATCTGTTGTTGTTGAATAGGTAGTAAGAGTTATTATTTATTAGGTGCTGAGCACTTAAAAGAATTATCTCATTTAATTTGTTTAACACATTTGAGCTCCTACTGTGTGCTGGTGAGACAACAGTGAACAAAATAGACAATAATTGCTGCCACAGAGTTTACATTAGACTAAGATACTAGAATAGTATTGAGTAGATTTGTTGATGTTATTGTGACAGATAAGGAAACTGAGAGTCAGAGGACTCAGTCAATTTACCCAAGGTCACATAGCTAATAATTTCACCCTGATACCTGGCTCTTCTCTACCCTGCCGCAGATGTTGGGTTTTGCCCAGAGATGGGCCTAAGTGGTTACAGATCTCAATTCCTGCAACTGCTTCTCTGAAGGATCAGACATCTTTCTGGGAATCAGGCACAAGGTAGTGGGAAGAGGCGAGTCCCATGACCTCAGGGTCCCTGCCTTCCCCACTCCCTGCCCCACCCCCCACTCCGTGATGACGTCTCACACCTGGGGTGTTGCAGATTTGAGCCACAGGTCTCAGTCACCCCCGACTGTCTTATCGGCATGTGACATCCCCAAGTGGCTGGGGCCTGCAGGCCTGGCAAAGAATGCAGCCCGAACAAAAATAAACCTGCCACATTCTTTGGCAGCCCCCTGCCCCTTCCCGCTCTCCAGCCATCCATCCTCACAGCAGAGCCTGCCAGGGAAGGCCGAGAGAGGGAGAGCAGGGTGGAGGAAGTGCTACTGCAGTCCAACCCTGAGAAAGAGGGAGAGGGGAAGAGAGGAAGAGAAAGAGAGAGAGAGATCACCTTATATGGGAACGTGCGCAGACAATGTGTGGCAATGGCTTAGAGGGCAGCAGAGGTCAGATGCCAGACAGATGGAAGAAATTAAACATGGGACAGAGAGTGTTCCTGGGCCCTGAAAACAGCTCTTGTTTCACAGCGAGTTCGCACAAAACCTGGCCCATTTTCCTTTTTAGCCTAGGCCAAGCAAGATTTGCGTCCTAAACGCTACATGACGTTCAATCAGGCCCCCGACTCTGGCTGGCCGAGGTCTCAATCCTCTCAAGTCATTTCTTTGATGAACAAAATTCCTCTTGGCAAAAAAAAAAAAAAAAAAAGACGGGGCCTGTTTCCCAAGAGTTTCCAATATCTCTCCAAAGCACATAAATTTGTTGTTAATGAGTAAATACCCCTTCATTTCGCATTCATTCATTCATTCAACAAATATTGAGGACCAATTATACCCCATGCACTGAGCCAGGGTCTGGAAAGACAGTGTTGATGATGATGATGATGATAATAGTCGTAATAATAATGATAATAGTTACCATGTGTTGATTTGCACTCATCTGGTAAATGTTTCAGTTCATAATAATTTACTTAGTACCTTCCATGTTCTAGTCATTGGTGATACTGAATGTTGACCTAGAATCATCTGGTCCCTGCCCTTGTGGAGTTTACAAGGGAGTGGGGGAGTAGAAATGACAGATATTGAACAAGTGATCCCCCTGGATCCTCACAACAGCTTTTTGAGTTAGCTACCATTACCATCTCCATTTTATACGGGGTTTTTCAGCTTCAGCGTTACAGACATTTTGGGTTGGATCATTCTGTGCTCTGTATGTGTGTGTGTGTGTGTGTGTGTGTGTGTGTGTGTGTGTTGGAGGGCTGCTCTGTGCACTGTAGGCTATTTTGCAATATCCCTGGTCTCCACCCACCAGGCATCAGTAGCAATAACAAACACCCCCAGTTCCTCCAGTTGTAACAATCAAAAAATGCCTCTAGACGTTGCCAAATGTCCCTGGGGGACAAAATCGCTTCTGGTTGAGAATCACTTTTTTCAACAGATGAGGAAGTAGGATGGGTTATAAAACCTCCTTAAGGTCATACCACTGGCAAGTAGGGCTCACACCTCCATCATGTTGATTCCAAAGCCCATGGGCCTAACCATTACAGTGTGAAAACCTGTTTCCTTGACAACAGATGACTCTGGGTTTGGATGACTGTAGACCTCACTAGTTCATTTCACAAAATGGAAGTCATCTGTGTTAGTTCAGATCCTCTGAGAAGCAGACACCAAGTAGAGCACAGATTTGCAGATTTACTGAGGATTTATTTATTTATGCCTCTGAGGGATAAAGGGCAAGGGAGTGAGAATAGGCAAGAGACTGTTCAGACTGTGATGCTGGTCTGATACCTTGGAAGGAGAGGGGGACAGAAGGATTGGGTAGGAAGAGCCTTGGACAGCAGCACAGTTCTAAGAAAGTTTTGGCCATGCTGAACGGGAGTTCCCCGGCCACAGTCAGCTGTGAGAGGGATTCCAAGTCGGGCAGCAGTGGGGCTTCACTAGCACTCCCAGTGTGCTCTGTCATTGGCTGGGAGCAGCCCAGGGAGGTATGGCCTTGGCATGAACTTGGTGGATCCAGAGGGGTGGGAACTAGTGCTGTCAGTCAACAATGCTCTTCGAAGCAGACACTCAGGAAGGAGTTCTGAGTGGTGCACTCCATCCATGGCTGCCACATCATCAGAGGAGTGCTGCCCAGTAGTTACATTCACCTTAAGACAAGGAGATAAAGGCACTGGAGGTGCACTGGGCAAAAAAGCCAGGTTGGCATCCTTTAAGCAAAAGGGTTCATTTTCCTTGCAATGTCTTGAACTTCTTAGTGAACTTTGAAGTCAGCTCTAACTTGGGTACCATCAGCAAGGAGGTAAAGAGTGCAGTCTTGAGGGTCTAGTTTGTAGTTTGTGAATGTGGGCACTCTCTGAGCCTCAGTTTCCCCATGCATGTAATGGAATTAACCTGCTTTATCTCATAGGGTTGATGTGAGGATTGAATGAATGTTCATGGAATTGCTTTTCAGAAGATGGAGGTCCTCCTGCACAAACTTTCCGCCCATCCTTTGGTTTTGTAAGGACATCTCCCTGCTAGCCACCCTCTCATCCTTCCAACTAAGATTCATCTTGGCATCTACCCAAGGGACAACAGACTAGCATCCCCAGGGCTAAGTTTGACAGATAGGCAAGTTGTGTTTGGCTCACAGAGCGCTAAACAAACAAACCAGCAGAATGAACCAACATTTGAAAATTGAGATATTTCAGGATGAGGCCAATCAAAACCAGTGAGACTCAATTGCATTTGTTGGGACTGTCTGGATTTCTGGAAATCTGGATATACTATGTGGCAGATTGGCTAAAGCTGAGAAGAGGCTTCTTGCTTCAGATGGGACATGCACTGACCTGTTTGCCACAGTTCTCACTGCTCCCTAACATGTGAGATCCGGAAGCCATTGTCAGTTGCTGATTATCATCACGTTTGTGCTGCCGTTCTTCGTAGAATAACATTCCTTTGTCTCATGTACCTATTGAAGGGGAATGTGTAGACCAGGAAGCCTATGTTCTTTCTTGTACCTGCTCCTACTTCACTCACTTATATCATCTCCTGGTGCCTGTAGCATCCAAGTTTACCTTTAAGCTTACCATCCTTTTAAGCCCTTCTGGAATCTTCTTCCTAAAATTATCCCTGCAATTTCATAAGAAATCTCTACATTACACCTAGACTCTTCCCCCACCACTGACTCCTTCCTCTAGCCTTCCCAATATGCACCAGTCTTCTTCTCCACACCCACCTCCCCTGCCTTGTTCCTGGGACATTCCCTTCCTCTCACGGGAAGGCCACCCTCATACCCTCTTTCTTCATTCAAATTGACTTCAAGACCCAGGTCAACCCCCCCCCCGCCATTCAACCATTCTGGGCTACAATGAAATTGTTCTTCTGGGAACTCCTAGTACAGTGAGAATCTGAACCACACACACCAGCACTCAGCTCCATAGCTGTTGAATGAATGAATGAGGGGATAATTTACATGAGTTGCAATAATTAGAAAGCAGGGTCACAATTAGAACAAAATAAACAAAAATGTTAGTGGTAGCTATTTTGATAGGTTATGGGTGATTCTGGATTTTCTTTATTCCTTTCAGTATTTTCTACAATTGAGGAAAAAAAGATAATAGTGAAAGGGAAGTAATGTGAGTCTGGTTTAAACATCTAGACTACAAGCAAGGTGAGGGCAAGGACCAAGTGTTAATTCTGATATATCCTCCTAACTCCCAGCAGCAGGGCACACACAGTGAGCTAGGGAGAGCTCACTGGGAGCTAAATTAACAGCATCAGGGCTTATAACAGAGACTGTCGTCAATTCCCTTCCCAAAAGCTTCTTAGTGAAGAAGTCCCTCTTTCCTCTTTCAGACTCTCCAAACCCCAATTTTGTGTGGTGTCTTCTGCCTCTTCTTCACTGCCATGTGCTTCATGGAAGAAGACTCCAGTCCCAACCCCTGCACTGATCAGTCTAACCCAGGGCTTCTCAACCTCAGTACTATTGACATTTTGGGCAGGATAATTCTGCTAATCTTGTTGAGTTGTTGTACGTGCCACCTTGGAGTTTACTTGTTATAGGAAGTAAAATTTTCCTTAATGTTTAAGTGTTTAAGCTAATTTGAGTTGTGTCTTTCTGTTACAGCATCTTAACCAACCCAGGGATGTCTTAAAGACATTGCACTCACATACAGATAAAACGACCATCAAAAACAGTGATAATCTGGGTGGTTGAGGGCAGATATCAGCATCTGGAGTTGGGGACAGGTGTGTCACTTAATAGTCCCTTTTGAGTACCACTGCTGATCTAAAGCTATTCCAGTTCTACATGAAATTGCTGATAACCTGTGCACATGCTGAGACAGACAGAGGAGTTTAATTTCTTTTGCAAAACAAGGAGCAATATCTGGACTCGAAACCACTATGTCCCATCATATGAAAACTGCTGCAAAACACCAAGTTCTGTAGTTGTTAAGCTAATATTTCTGGGAGTCTACCAAACAGCCTCTAAGATGGAGCTGATTATGAAAATGCTAAGCCAAATGGCATCACCTCTAGAAGCCTCAGTTTTCTCATCTGTAAGCTGGGGAGAACAAGAGGAGAATCCCCTGATATTGAGGATCAGAAAATACTTCATGAACCATAAAGTAGGTAATGGGTTATCAATACTAAGCTGACAAGACATACAGCAATGCTGTTCCTAACACTGGAATGTTCTGAATTTAGGATGTGGTATGAACAAAATTATCTGTTGATTGTTTATATGCAGTCTTGTTAAGTTTCTGGTGCTTCTGAGGTTCTGCTTTCTCATTTGTGTACTGGGGCAAGACCTCATTCTGACTGTGCACTGAGGATAAAATAAGGCTCTTTGAAAAAGAGAAACATACTACTATCATTATTTCACCACAGTTTTCTTGCCCCGAGTCAGATGATAGCAAGAGGGCAAACAAGACTTGCAGGCACGGACTCCACAGTGAACGTTGGCTCACCGCTACCCTCTACTGGTCATTAGCGGTGCACAGGTAGATACAGAGAAGAGAGGGTCCTTGGAGAGGGACCCCAGGAAACTGAGGCTCAGAGAGGGAAAGGGACTTGCCCGAGGGCATGGAGCTGGCCTTGGACAGAACATTTGGGACTCCTGATTCTTAGCTTTTTCCAAAGGGAGAAAAATGAGAGTTAGAAACTCATTATGGCTTCACTCTTGCTAAGTTCTCACGAGCTTTTCTAGATAGTCTGATTGGGACTTTTCTCTCCTGTTCTTCCTTCACCACCCAAACTGCTTGGACTTCCCATCCTTTTCTTCATACCAAGGTGGCCACCATCAGCTCTGAGGCTAAGAGTCCTGTTGGGTGCTGGGTGCTTCACAAGAATGATCTCAGACCCTTACAACCGCTTTATAAGGTAGGCCAGGAAACTGAAGCTCCGAGAGGTTAAGACTCTTGCCCAAGGTCCAACAGCAAGTAAGCACAGGAACCAGGATCTCAACTCTCACCTGAGACCCCAAAGCCCACATTCTACCTGCCACCAAAAAACAAAACAAAGCAAAACATCATGGCAACTTGTGTTGAAGACATGATTAAAGGTAATCTTGTAGTTTTTTTTAATGCCCCAAGTGGCATTTGCTGGGCAGACATATGATGACGCAACAAAAGAGGGAAATTTTTTGAGCACTACCACATACCAGTGACACTCATATATATTATCTATCAATTCTCCTATGACACATATATGATCCTGAATCCTGTCAACAATATTGAGTCACAAATGAGGAAATTGAGTTAAAAGAGATTAAGAAATTTGCCTAAAGTCACTTGGTGAAAGCTGGCATTCAGACTCTAATCCCCCTGCTTGGTGTTAGTATATAAACAAATTATGCTCTTAGAAACATAAATAGAGGAGAGTATATGGTAGCCTGTGTCAGGCTAGACTGCAGGCCTCCCCGCCACAAAACCCCTCAGACTCTCCTATAAACCATTGTCTTCCTGGAGGCCTCAGGATCTGAAGTCCTCCTGATCTGGGTTCAAACCCCTTTCTTTTTTTTTTTTTTTTTTTGAATTTTATTTTATTTATTTTTTTATACAGCAGGTTCTTACTAGTCATCCATTTTATACACATCAGTGTATACATGTCAATCCCAATCTCCCAATTCATCCCACCACCACCACCCCCCGCCACTTTCCCCACTTGGTGTCCATACGTTTGTTCTCTACATCTGTGTCTCTATTTCTGCCCTGCAAACCGGTTCATCTGTACCATTTTTCTAGGTTCCACATATATGCATTAACATGCGATATTTGTTTTTCTCTTTCTGACTTACTTCACTCTGTATGACAGTCTCTAGATCCATCCACGTCTCTACAAATGACCCAGTTTCGTTTCTTTTTATGGCTGAGTAATATTCCATTGTATATATGTACCACAACTTCTTTATCCATTCGTCTGTCAATGGGCATTTAGTTTGCTTCCATGACCTGGCTATTGTAGATAGTGCTGCAATGAACATTGGGGTGCATGTGTCTTTTTGAATTATGGTCAAACCCATTTTTGAGCCCTACTATGTGCCAGGCCCTGACTGGGTATATATTTAATTTAATTCTTGAGAGAACACTGCAAGGTAGATAGCAATTATTATCCCTATTTTACAGGTGAGCAGACTGAAGCTCTGAGAAGTACAGTTGACCGTTGAAAAACATGGGTTTGAACTGCCTTGATGCACTTCCACAAAGATTTTTTTCAATAGTAAATACTACAGTACTTCATGATGCATAGTTGATTGAATCTGCAGATGTGGACAAACCACAGATATGGAGGGTTGACTCCGTATATACTCGGATTTTCAACTACGAGGACGGTCGATGCCCCTAACCCCTGTGTTGTTGAAGGGTCAACTGTATCTTGCTCAAGTATGTGGGCGAGCCCAGGTGTTGATAATTTGCCAATATTCTATGTGATATTCTCTTCACGGTCTTATTCTTCCCCATTAGCAGACAGGAAAATAGAGTTAAAGACAAGTGAAAATGACTTGCCTCAGGGCCTTTGCACTCACTGTTCCCTCTGTGTGCAGTGCTCTTCCCAGACGTCCTGGTGGCTTGCTCCCTCACCCTCCTAAGGTCTTCACTTAAAAATCATCTTCTGGGACTTCCCTGGTGGCTCAGTGGTTAAGAATCTGCCTGCCAATGCAGGGGACACAGGTTCGAGCCCTGGTCCGGGAAGATCCCACATGCCGTGGAGCAACTAAACCCGTGCACCACAACTACTGAGCCTGAGCTCTAGAGCCCACGAGCCACAACTACTGAAGCCCACGTGCCCTAGTACCCGTGCTCCGCAACAAGAGAAGCCACCGCAATGAGAAGCCTGCGCACCGCAACGAAGAGTAGCCCCTGCTCGCCGCAACTAGAGAAAGCCCACACACAGCAATGAAGACCCAACACAGCCAAAAATAAAAACAAATAAATAAATTAATTAAAAAAGAATGTGATATAGCCACACAATGGAATATTGCTCGGCCACAAAACGGAATGAGCTACTGATACACTCTAAAACATGGATGAACCTTGAAAACATTACACTAAATGAAAGAAGCCAGTCACTAAAGACCACGTAGTGTATGATTCCATTCATGCGAAATGTCCATAATAGGTAAATCCATGAAGACAGAAAGAAAATTGGTGGTTACCAGGGGCTGGTAAATCCATAGAGACAGAAGGTAGATTGACAGTTGCCAGGGGCAGTGGGGGAGGAGGGAATGGAGAGTGACTGCTTAGTGGGTAAGGGTTTTCCTTTTGGGGTGATGAAAATGTTTTGGAACTAGATAGAGATGGTGGTTGCACAACACTGAGAATGTACTAAATGCCACTGAATTCTATACTTTAAAATGGTTAATTTTATGTTATGTGAAGCTCACCTCAATTTTACCAAAAAGTTCAACCCTAAGCACATCTTATCTTCCTTCCTTGTTTGATTTTTCTCGATAGAGCACATGGCCCTTTCACATACTATATATTAGTATCTATTGTTCATCCTGTTTCTTTAGAATATAAACACCAAGAGGGTAGGGATTTTGATCTCTTTAGTTATCTCACCCCAAAGAGTCCCTGGCACTCTGTAAATATTTGTTGCATAAATGAATTAGAAAAAGTGTGGTGATGAACCAGAGTCCCACCCCACCAACCCAACCCCCTCTCTAATTCTAACGGGCTCTTGATCCTCAAGCAAATTAACAGTAATCTTCAGTCTGGGCTCATTTTTTCCTCCTTTTCCTAAAGAGCTAAATCCATAGGCTCTCAGCTCAGCTCTTTAAAGCCTTCTCTGCAGAGAGTCTGAGAGAAGAGAGGCAGGAGAGAGGACAATGAGTCCATCACTATGTGGAGAAACACCATCCGCTCTGCCGCCCTGTGGCTGCCCACAGCAACTGATTGTAACCCCAGACGGATGCCGTGAGGCCATCTTGTCCCCCAGCCAGGAGGACACCATTCCCAGCTGCTGCACAGGTGGCTCTTCAGGAGGGACATTTACAGGAACGAGTCAATAACCATTTACGAACAGCCATTCTGACACAGCCGTATACCAGGCACTTGGCCAAATTACAAATGTAAGATATAATCATTCATTTGATCATTCATTCACTTATGTGGTTATCAAACATTCATTGAGCACCTACCATGGGTCTTACATTATGGCCCTTGATTTCAGTTTACAATTGAATTTACAGCCAAGGCACCAACACGGTATAGACCAGAGTTTCTCAGCCTTGGCGCTATTGACATTTTAGACCAGACAGTTCTTCGCTGTGGGCGTTGATCTGTGTATTGTCGGATGTTTAGCAGCACCCCTGGCCATTAGATGCCAGTAGCACTCCCTCAATCATGACAACGAAAAATGTCTCCAGACATTGCCAAATGTCCCCTGGGGGTGAACAATCACCCTTGTAATGAACCACTGGTTCAGATGAGTATTTTTTCCCCAAACCCAGATAAACCACAATTATCAGAAGAAAAACACATTTAAAATTATTTTTGCTGTTCGATCTTTCCTCTCTGTCGCTTTCTTTCTGTGTCTCTGTCTCTTTCTTTCTCTATCTCTCTGTCTCTGTCTCTCTGTCATTCTCTGTCTCTGTCTCTTTGTCTCTGTCTCTCTGTTTCTCTCTCTATATATATACATAAATGTATATATTCTTTCTTTTGCTTGTTAAATTGGAAAGGGAGAGCATAACAGCTAACATTTGTAAAGGGCATATAGTGTTAACTTTATTATAATAATAATTATTATGAACCTGCACCATTCAACACTTTAAGTCCCTTATCTCGATTACTCTCACAACCACCCTACGAAGAAGATGCCATCAATGCCCATTTTACAGATGAAGACATTGAGGTTCAGAGGGGTTAATCAACTTGTCCAAGGCCACACTGAGAGTAACGGGCACAACTGGGGTTCAAATCCAGTTCTGTATGGTTCCAAAGCACGAGCTTTTCACCACCACACTACATATTCCCAACTCCTGGCACAGAGCCTTGCACATAGTAGGTATTCAGTAAACATTTGTTGTCTGAATTATTAAACAAAAGGATGGGGAAAGGATTGTAAGAAAGGTCTGGAGAAGCGTAGGCTCCTATTTTGGGGCCTGATGCTCAGGAGGGACATGTACTATTTTACTTCTTTCCATTATTCATCCATCCACCAGTCCATTGGTCTATCCATCAATCCATTCATTCATTCACCAAGCATTCCCTGAAAACATGGGCTGTGCCTGGTACCTAGGTGGCATTCTGGTTTCAAGATACTTGAGGAGACATGAGATGTGTTCAGAAATAATTGCAACCTCAGGTTCAAAGTGATAAGCCATATTATGAAGGTACACATAAAGGCTCTACTAGTCAAGACTCTTTTGGTTGAAAGTGATAAGAGGGTCTGCTTCAACTGGCTTAAGCAGAAAAGGGAAGTTACTGGCTCCTGAAACTAGTCAGGCCTTCTGGCATGGCTTGATCCAGATGTTCAAATAATGTCACCAAGAATCCCTCCATCATTTCCCTCTGGATTTCTCTGAGTTGACTTCATTCCCTGCTGGCAAATGGCTGCCAATAATTTTAGGCCCATATCCTACCAGCTTAGCAACTCCAGCATAAAGAGAGCACCACTGTTTCAGTAATTTTAACCAAAGTTCCAAGACATATCAGACTGACCTGACTCACATGTCCACTCTTGAACAGAGCACAGTAGCAATGACGAAGTGTCTCAGACTGGTCCTGGATCCACCCCTGGGGTCTGTGGGTGGGGACAGCTTGACCTGAACCGAATCATCTGAGAATGTAGATGGCACGGTTCTGTCAAAGGAAAATCAGAAGAGAAAATAAGGTCAGACAACAAAACCAACAGATGTCTACTCCAGGTATGATGGGGGTTCAAAGGAGAGAGCAACCTCTTTTAGCTGGCAGATCAGGGAAGACTTTTTGGATCTTGTGAAGTCTGTGAGCTTTGATATCACCTAAGGAACCCAGAACATTCCTACAGGACACAGCTTAGGAACTGATCAGAGACTCCAATACTCCACACCCAAGACTTTGACTTTCAGACACCCCCGTCAGTGCCAAGATAGGGCCCATTCCCTTGGGAAAAACACAAATAGGCCATTATTTACCTGGGCAAATAAATTCTCTATAGATCTCTTCCCAGGCTGGGCCGTATTACATGCCTTATAGCTGTCCAGGTCCCCTATGAACACAAAGATTTCCTTCCACATACGGGAGAGGCTACTCATTCAGCTCCAGGTCAAAGGACCATTCCATTGGTACCAGTGGCAGGAACTCCTGGCTGTCCTTCAATATCCATTCTCCTTTCTCAATAAAAGTAAGAAAACTCCTGATCCGATTTTAAGCAAGCAACATGGTCAAACAGAATAAGGACTACATTTCCTACCTCCTGTTGCAGGTAGGTGTGGCCATGTGACTAAGTTCTGACCAATGAGCTGCAAGTGGCAGTGACAGGCCACGCCCTTGAAGGGAGGAACATGCTCTTTCTTTCTCCTTTCCTCCTTCTTCCATCCTTCTATTGGGAATTTGATCCTGATGGGGAGCCATTTTTGACCATGGTGATGAGGGCAACACCCTAGAGATGGGTCCCTGATGAATTCATTGCTCAGAGCCGCCATACCAGCCCTGGACCATTTTCATCCAGACTGCATGTGAGAAAGAAATCAATTTCTACCTTATTTAGGCTACTGTTATTTGGGGTCTCTATTGCATGCAGTTGAGCTCTGTATCCTAACTGATATAGTGCCTGTATCTGGACATTTCCAATGACCTTTGGGCAGAGAAGGGAAAAAAACAAGGACGTACATCCTTGATAAGTGCTAGTATGAGAGTGCACTACCTCATTTAATCACCAGGACACCGTAAAGTAGGTATTACCATCCCCTTTTACAGATGGGGAAAATAAGGCTCAGGTAGGTTAAATAACTTTCTTCAGATCACATAGAAGTGGCAGAGTTGTGATATATGCTCAGAACCACCTATTCAAATTAGCTCCAGAAAATGATTTTCATATTAAAGACTTAGTTCTCATGGAATCTCCTAGAAAAGCTATAGCCTTAGCAAGAGCAAGAATCAGAGTGATTCCAGGGACCACATCAGTTAGAGCTGGAGGACTTTCACCCTAGAGCTCTTCCTTTTACTTGGTCCCTTAATGCCTTTGTCTCTTAATTTATATTCTTTTTTTAAAAAATATTTATTTATTTATTTGGCTGCACCAGGTCTTAGCTGCGGCATGCGGGATCTTTTAGTTGTGGCATGTGGGATCTTTAATTGTGCCACACGGGATCTTTAGTTGCGGTGTGTGAACACTTAGTTGTGGCCTGTGGGATCTAGTTCCCTGACCAGGGATTGAACCGGGGTCCCCTGCATTGGGAGCGTGGAGTCTTAGCCACTGGACCACCAGGGAAGTCCCTTAATTTATATTCTTTTTTTTAAAAAGTTAATTTATTTATTTATTGTGGCTGCGTTGGGTCTTTGTTGCTGCAAGCAGGCTTTCTCTAGCTGTGGCGAGTGGGGGCTACTCTTTGTTGTGGTGCGCGGGCTTTTCATTGCAGTGGCTTCTCTTGTTGCGGAGCACAGGCTCTAGGTGTGTGGGCTTCAGTAGCTGTGGCACGCGGGCTCAGTAGTTGTGGCTCACGGGCTTAGCTGCTCCGCGGCATGTGGGATTTTCCTGCACCAGGGCTCCAACCCGTGTCCCCTGCATTGGCAGGTGGATTCTTAACCACTGCGCCACCAGGGAAGCCCCTTAATTTGTATTCTTGATAGAGAGATCCCAATTGGTCACTGGCCAGCCACTGTGCTGACTCTGCTTGGCAGTTGCCCATCCTGGTCCAATCAGCCCTGGTTAGGGACATGAAGGCCTGCTGATTTCAGGTTGAGCTAGAAGAAGCTAGGCATGGCAGAAAAATTTATAATCTCTGCTAAAATTCAATCTTTGAATATTGGGTTATTGAACCTGGGCATACAGCAACCACTCTCCTTGTCTTCTAGGAGCTTATATCCTCTTATTATTATTACTATAATTAATAACATATCACTATTAATGAAAAGCTGCAATTCGCTGAGCACTATTATGTACCAGCCATGGTGCTTTTAACGAGTAATCTCATGTAATTCCTTTAAAGAAAGTCAGTCAGTCAGAGACTTTTCATCATGTATGGCAACACAGGGACATTTGGGATTTAAGAGGTGTGCTTTGGGAAAAGAAGTATAATTATTCAACTTTCACTTAATTGGAGAAACTAAGTGGTAGGTGCAGTTGTAAAGGAAGGCAAGCTCCTGGGCAGGCAGATGGTAAGTAGGAGGCTGTTCAGGCATAAGGGAAATGGGGGTGGGAATGAAAAAGAGACAGACAAGGGAAATTAAGTTTGACCGGATAAAATGGACAGTGAGAGTTTTGATAAGAGCAATGAGATGGGCAGGCAGAAGCACAGAGGTCTTCAAATCATGGACTCTCCCACCACGCCCTCCCTCTCCCATCAGAAGAGGACTAGGGTGCTCTCCCCACCCCCTCCTCCTGGGGCCTCCAGAGGCCCTGAGCTCAGCCTGCTGGCCTGCCCTCAGCTAGGGCCCTCTCTTCCTGTTTGCTGTACCTGCTCTGTTCCACGCCACCATCTCCGTGTGTCCAGATCCAGCCTGGTGGCCTGATCCCAGGTCCTATCCATTCCACTGGCTTCTCCATTTGGCTTGGAACTCTTGAGCTAGACTGAGACTACGCTGATGAATGCCACGTCACTGGCTCCACAAAAAGGGTGGAAGTAAGTCAACATCTTTGACATGAAGATGCTGTCATTTTGACAGGGGCCAAGAGAATGAGACTATTTTAGTTAAACTTGTTTGATGGTGAGGCATAAATACTCAGTCACACTATGTCACTGTGATATAATAAGAATATATATTAGGTCTCAGGCCCTGGTTCCTGACACAGAGCTCCTAAAACCCTTGTAATTTCCTGAGTTATAGGGTGCTAGGAGCATCTTTTGTTTGAATGTTTGGTCTTTGTCCCTGATTCCTGACACAGAGCTCCTGAATTTCTTGGAATTTCCTGGGTGATAGGAGCATCTTTTGTCCTAAAGAGGCCACTCTTGGTGGGCTCCTGGACAGGTTCAGGATAGGGATGATCACCAAGAAGACCAAGCCATGATTAGAGGCTTGGAACTTTCAGTCCCACCCCCATCCCCCAGGGAGGGAAGAGCGGCTGGATATTGAGTTAATAACCAATCATGCCTACGTGATGAAGCCTCCATAAAAATCCCTGAACTATGGAGCTTGGAGAGCTTCTGGGTTGGTGAACATGTCCACGTGTTGGGAGGGTGGCAAACCCCAACTCCATGGGGACAGAAGCTCCTATACTTGGGCCCCTTCCAGACCTCGCCCTATCTATGTACCTCTTCACCTGGCTGTTCTTTTGTCTCCTTTTTTATGTCCTTTACAGTAAACCAATAAACATGTTTCCCTGAGTTCTGTGAGCCATTACAGTAAACTACTTAACCCAAGGAAGGGGTCATGAGAACCCCCAATCTGTAGCCAAGTCAAACACCTGGGATGCACTACTTGTGACTCGCATCTGAAGTGGGGGCAGTCTTGTGGGACTGAGCCCTTAACCTGCGGGGTCTGTGCTAACTCTAAGTAGTTAGTGTCATGATTGAATTGTAGGACACCCTTTTGGTGTCCAGAGAGCTGGGAAATTGGTTGGTGTGGAAAACCCACATATTTGGTGTCAGGAGTGTTGTGAGTGTAGAGACTGACAGCGGCTTTTCCTTTTAGTCACAATTATTATGCATATGATCAGAGAGAAATATATAACATGGGATTTCATGGAAAAAAAAAACCCACAATAAGTTGTAAATGGGTCAGGGTTCTTGGACTCCAGAATTAGTGAGGAATTCTCTGTGCGGGGTCACTCTAGGGACCTTTGGAGCTGGTGGGTCTTCATGCCTCAGCCCCACCCTCAGCTCCTCTGTGCTTTCTCTCTGTCTCCCTGCTTCTGCTTTTCATTTCATGTCCTAAATTTCCATCTATTCAGCATAACTTTATTCTGCTTTCCCCTCTATTCTCTGTAACAGAATGCCCTGTTGGAATTAAACTAATGGTTTTTATCTCTGCTTTAATGAGAGAGATGGTGACTCACTGATACAAGGAAAGTATTTCCCCTCCTGAGGGTGATGTATTCAGCTTTGGGGTTAAAAAGGGGAAGCTTTCAAGCACATGTGGATATCCTGGTAAGTTAAAAAAAAACAAAAAACAAAAAACTTGGTTTCTAAAAAAAATTAAACATACAATTGCCATGATCTAGCAATTCCACTTCTGGCTATATACCCAAAAGAATTGAAAACAGGGACATGAACAGAAATTTGTACAACCATGTTCAGAGAAGGACTATTCACAATAGCCAAAAAGGTGGAAACAAACTAAATGGAGAGAGAGAGAGAATTATTCAGATTTTAAAAGGAACGAAATTCTTTTTTTAAATTGAAGTATGGTTGATTTACAACATGTGTTCGTTTCCGGTGTACGGCAAAGTGATTCAGATTATACATATATATATATGTGTATGTGTGTGTGTGTATGTGTGTGTGTGTGTGTGTGTGTGTGTGTATGTGTGTATGTGTATATTCTTTACCATTATAGTTTGTTAAAGATATTGAATATAGTTCCCTGTGCTATACAGTAGGACCTTGTTGTTTATCTATTTTATATATAGTAAGTTATATCTGCTAATCCCAAACTCCTAATTTATACCCACCCCCTTTCCACTTTGGTAAGCATAAATTTGTTTTCTGTGTCTGCAAGTCTGTTTCTATTTTGTAAATAAGTTCATTTGTATCATATTTTAGATTCCACATATAAGTGATATTGTATGATATTTGTCTTTCTCTGTCTGACTTGCTTCACTTAATATGAAAATCTCTAGGTCCATCCATGTTGCTGCAAATGGCATTATTTCATTCTTTTTTTATGGCTAAGTAGTATTCCATTGTATATATATATTTGACATCTTCTTTATCCATTCATCTGTCAATGGACATTTAGGTTGCTTCCAAGTCTTGGCTATTGTAAATAGTGCTGCTATGAACATTGGGGTGCATGTATCTTTTTGAATTAGAGTTTTCTCTGGATATATGCCAGGAGTGGGATTGCTGGATCATATGGTAACTCTATTTTCAGTTTTCTTAAGGAACCTCCATCATTTGCAAATATTTTCTCCCATTCTGTAGGTTGTCTTTTCATTTTGTTTATGATTTCCTTTACCGTGCAAAAACATGTAAGTTTGATTAGGTCCCATTTGTTTATTTTTGCTTTTATTTCTATTGCCTTGGGAGATTGACCTAAGAAACACTGCTACATTTTATGTCTGAGAATCTTTTGCCTATGTTCTCTTCTAGGAATTTTAGGGTGTCATATCTTATATTTAAGTCTTTAAGCCATTTTGAGTTTATTTTTATGTATGGTGTGAGGGAGTGTTCTAAATTCATTGATTTGCATGCGGCTGTCCAGTTTTCCCAATACTGCTTGCTGAAGAAACTGACTTTTCTCCATTGTATATTCTTGCCTTCTTTGTCAAAGAATAATAGACAGTGGGTTTATTTCTGGGCTCTCTATTCTGTTCCATTGATCCATATGTCTGTTTTTGTGCCACTATCACACAGTTTTGATTACTTTGAATATTTTGTTGAATATTACTTTGAATAGCTTTGTAGTATTGCCTGAAGTCTGGGAGGGTTATGCCTCCACCTTTGTTCTTCTTCCTTAGGATTGCTCTGGCAATTCTGGGTCTTTTATGGTTCCATATAAATTTTAGGATTATTTGTTCTAGTTCTGTTAATAATGTCATGGGTAATTTGATAGGGATCACATTAAATCTGTAGATTGCTTTGGGCAGTATGGCCATTTTAACCACATTAATTCTTCCAATCCAAGAAGAGATGAAATTCTGACATGTTACAACATGGACGAACCTAGAAGACGTTATGCTAAGTGAAATAAGCCAGACACAAAAGGACAAATATGGTATGATTCCACTTATATGAGGTACCCAGAGTAGTCAAACTCATAGAGACAGAAAGTAGAACGGTGGTTGCCAGGGGCTGGGGGGTAAGGAATGAAGGGTTATTGTTTAATGGGTACAGAGTTTCAGTTTGAGATAATAAAAAAGTTCTGGAGATAAATGGTAGTGATGGTTGTACAGCAAGGTGAATGTACTTAGTGCCACTGAACTGTATACTTAAAATTGGTTAAAATGTTGGGGAGGGAAGGATTGGGCATTTGGGACTAGCAGATGTGAACTGGTATATATAGGATGGATAAACAACAAGGTCCTACTCTATAGCCCAGGGAACTATATTCAATATCCTGTGATAAGCCATAATGGAAAAGAATATGAAAAAGAATATATATATGTATAACTGAATCACTTTGCTGTACAGAAGAAAGTAACACAACATTGTAAATCAACTATACTTCAATAAAATGTTTTAAAAAACTGGTTAAAATGGTAAAATTTGTTATGTATATTTTACAACAATTTTTAGTAAAGTTTTTGGTTTTTGGAAAGTTAGAGGTAGTCAACCCATCTGTCATTTGAGTGAGAGCATCTCTTGTGTTAATTGGTCTAAAGGAGAAGCTGGCAGAACTCTCACAGAGAATTAAAAAAGGGAAGAGAATTGAGGCTTTTAGTATACAAGGTAGCAGATACCTGAGCCATATTCTGATAACATATTCCAGAGTTCAAATATGACCAGGAGATTCCAGGGCAAGGACATCAAGGAAAAGATGACGGTGGCGGGAGGTTGTCAGGGTGCTGGACTTAAGATGCATCCCGGATGTTGGGCAGGCTGCCTCTTGGCAGTTGAGTCCCTGCTGTCTCTGTACCTCAAGGATGCAGCCCACTGTCCTTAATTACCCCATAAATTGTATATCTGCCTGTTCTGTGCTTCAGAGGTATTGTCTGCCAGCCTCCTGATGAACTTTATAGCAGTTCCCTAGCAATGCTTCTTAAATCAGAATGCTTCAGCTATGAGTAAAAGAAAGCCCAGTTAAAATGGTTTAAACAATATATTTAAGAAAAGAAGTCCTAAGGTAGGATGGCTCCAGAGTTACTTAACTCAGTGGTGCCAACAAGTTCTTTCCATTGTTCTGCTCTGCCATCCTGAGCATGTCACATTAGAAAGACCATTTCTTCTCATGCCTCTCTCTTAGGAATGACATCTTTCTTTAGAAGACCTCTAATAAACTTTCATGTTTTGGTGGCCATAATTAGCTTTCATATTCGTTCCTACCTAAACCAGTCACCCACAGGTAGAATGGGATTAACGTGATACCCTTGAGGTGGGTACAGAGTTCTCTTTCCTGAAGGTTTGAAACCTGGACAAAATTGGGGATTCTCTTAACAAAGAAAAAGAGAGCAGATTTCAAATGAGTAGCTGAGTGTCTGCTACACCCCTAGATACTGATAAGCTCGGGGGATTAATGGACATTTAGGAAGGGTTGCTTTGGACTTGCTTCTATTATTAACCAGTGGGTGAGGAGTATGAGTTCTCATACTCTGGGTCAAATATGGCTCACCTCTGGGTTTCATTGCAAATTGTGGGAACGGAATAGAGAAGAGTGGAAGGCATGCTCTTTTCTTTTTCAGGTCATGACCTCAGCATACAGAGTTCCTTCTACTTCCTGCCCCCCGTAAACTTGGTTCTCCCCTGACAGTCCTTGAAGCCGTCCCCAGAGGATGCAAATCCTTCTCCGACTCTCATGGTGTCCCCCATGGTCCTCAACTCTATTTCCGGATCAATGGTCCTTCATCTTGATTAAACTCTGAGGCTCAAGTCATCTACGTGTACCACCTTCAATACCTTCTCATTGCTGATGTCTACTCATCAGTCAATCCTTGTTCTTAGAGGACTTTAGCATCTGGCTCATCCTTCCTCCCCATCCCAGTTCCTACACCATACTAATGATTTCGATGACTATGAGAATGACCGAAGACTTGGCCAACCTCCTGACCCCTTGGCTCCTGTCTCTCCTCATTCCAGTGATCTTCACCTCCACTCTACTTGAGCAACCCCCTCCCTTGACCATGTCCTAGACCTCAATTTCTCCTGGAACTAATCTTCTTCCAAAGGCTTACATTTCTCTGACCACACTCTTGTATCCTCTGTTCTTTCAGTTATTCCAGGCTTAGCAGTTCTTTGAACTCCAGAATCCCAGACCCTTCTACTTTCTCCCTCTCAGGACCCTCCTTCCTCCACTTCATTCTCTATCCAGCATAGATCCTGTGGTCCTCACTTTAGCTACTTTCTTGCCAGTTCCCAAGTAGTGGACATTATAGATGAGTCCCCAATATCTACTTGAACACAGGTGATTGGTCCAAGTTGGTCATGGTCATTTCCTCTCCCTTGTCAGTAAAGGAACAGGCATGTGACTCAATTCTAGTACTAGAGGGTAGAGTAAGGTGGGGAGAGAGGGGTTCTGGGAAAGATTTTCCCATGAAAGAGACTAAAGAATTGATGATCTTTCTTTCTGAGGATGAACGCAACAACAAAGGTGGTGGTGCAGAGAGATAGAAAGAACCTGGGTCCTTGATGATGTTGTCAAGCCACAAGATCAACCCGCTTTGGAGTTTGTCCTCCCTCTCAATATATTATTATATAAGATAATAATTTATTTCATATTAAGCCAGTTTGAGTCAAGCATTCTATTACTTTCACATAAAACACCCTAAATGACATAGTTTTTAACTCCCAGCAAAAGCTCAGCCCTGGATCAATGTACATATCCTTCTTTTCTTTCTTTTTTAAAATTTATTTATTTATTTATGGCTGCGTTGGATCTTCATTGCTGCACGCGGGCTTTCTTTAGTTGCAGGGAGCGAGGGCTACTCTTTGCTGTGGTGCGCCGGCTTCTCATTGCAGTGGCTTCTCTTGTTGTGGAGCACGGGCTCTAGGCGCATGGGCTTCAGTAGCTGTGGCACGCAGGCTCAGTAGTAGTGGCACACGGGCTTAGTTGCTCCGCGGCATGTGGGATCTTCTTGTACCAGGGCTCGAACCCACGTCCCCTGCATTGGCAGGCAGATTCTTAACCACTGTGCCACCAGGAAAGCCCATGTATCCTTCTATACTGTCTTCATACCTGTCCTGCTAAGACTGATGGAGAAAACAATAGGTCCCTGGTCCTCTAGAAACCCCAAACACCTCTCTCCCATCCACCATTAGAAGAAGAATGACAGTTTTCCCCACCCTTCCCCATCCTCTGTGTTTAGGATTGCAGAACACCTCAGTTATCACCTGAAGTGGCCAGCTCTTGACTAGGAAATGGATTTTAAAAGTTTCCAAGAAGAGCATGTGTATTTGTCTTGGATGGAGTGGAGTGGAGAGATGATCTTGGGATTAAAAGAATCCAGCACCCATGAGAAGGCTACAGGAATTACACCCAGAATAAATGGAGTGAAACAAGACATTCCTAGTGCTTGGGTTGAGTTAGGGGGAAAAGAGGAGCTTCTTGCCTTGCATTGTGGGGCTGGCAAGGGATACAAGCCCCAGGAAAAGGGTGACTTAGGTGGAAGGCGAGGCAGAGACGTAGCTTTGCTCACAATGTTTCTGGAACAAATGTAGAAGACCAGAATAAAGGTAGTAGATATCAGTGATTACAAACTCTAAAACTATCTGAACCACTTGGCAAGAGCGGGTTGGTCTCTGGGTGTGGAGGTGGGAGGTGGATCCTGTAGGTGGGAAGGCCCTTATCATAATCTCAGTCATGCAGACTGTTGCAATAACAAATTCATAGTCTTTAATTCTCAGCACCACCCTGGAATTCCTGTTTTCCTTGTTGGCTCTCTTCTCCTGGTTACCATAGCAACTGTTTTGAATCTTCACTCTCGTGGACCCTCCTACCCCTCTGCCTTCCCTTTCTCTCTCATCAGGCAACTCTGCCTCCTATTTCATGCAAAAAAATAGATGCCATCTGACTGGGACCACCCTCACCTTCCTCACTTACTTGCAACTGTATATCACCTTTTCCTCTATCCCACAGATTTAGTCAGCAGTGCTGTCTGATAGAACTTTCTCCGGTGGTGGAAATGTTCTACATCTTCACTGTGGTAGCCATTGGCCACATGTAGCTGTTGAGCACTGGAATAATGGCAAGTGCGACTGAGGGACTGAATTTTAAATTTCACTTGATTTTAATTAATTTAAATTTAAATAGCCACGTATGGCTAGTGGCCACTCCCTTAGACAGCACCAATTTAGTGAACTCAAAGAAAAACATTTTTGAATACCAGGGCACTGGGTATTTCTCCTAACTCTGTGACATCCCTAAGCAGTAGACTCTTGACCAACTTATTATAAGAATTATGAATTAGGTGATGAGAAGGAAGGAAGAGAGGGTTAGAGAGGCAGGTTCACAAGAAATTGCCATGCAGAAAGGTGAAATTAACATCATTTTGACATGCTTTTTTTAGTAGCTCCAGTTACTAAGAAAGAAACCACAGTGAATCCTGGCTGAAACATATTCCTGAAGGAGAGTAAGAGGCTCTCATCATCATCTTATCATCACTGCAAATCCATCCTAGTCTCTTTTATTTTTTTAATTTATTTTTGGCTGCATTGGGTCTTCGTTGCTGCGCGTGGGCTTTTCTCTAGTTGCAGCGAGTGGGGCTACTCTTCATTGTGGTGCACGGGCTTCTCATTGCGGGCTTCTCATGCTTCTCTTGTTGCAGAGCATGGGCTCTAGGCGCGCGGGCTTCAGTAGTTGTGGCTTACGGGCTCTAGAGCGACTCAGTAGTTGTGGTGCACGGGCTTAGTTGCTCCATGGCATGTGGGATCTTCCCGGACCAGGGCTCAAACCCGTGTCCCCTGCATTGGCAGGCGGATTCTTAACCACTGTGCCACCAGGGAAGTCCCTCCAACCTAGTCTTGACACCAAGGAGGAGTCTGAGTGGGAGAAAGAACCAAGCATCAGCCAGGTGCTGGTGTGGTGTAGTTATCAGTTGAGTTATTTCAAAGGGCATCCAGTTACCTTTGCATTTCTACCATAACGCAAAATGTGTGCAACACAAACAGAAGGGTGACTTGAATATCCCTTTTGTGTAGCTGATTTTGTTCACTTTTGATGATTCTATTACATTTCAAACAGCTACATATCTTTTTAAATACGAAAAGTTAGAATACCACATCGCCTCCCCTCCACCGGCCTCCTGTAAATGGCTGGCCAATTGCTGTGCAATCACATTTTGAGTAATTTCTTTCTCCCCTGATTTTAAAATGCTTTTATCATATGCTAAGTTCCCACCTATCTTTGAGTTTAATACTTGACTTGATCTTGTTCCATTAAGTTACCTGTCAGCTTCCTCACTAGTGCCCTTTAATTCTGCAGCATTATAATCGCTCTTAATATCTCCTGTGGCCCCTGGCTTATTTGTGAACTGCTCTCCGGTTGGCGTCTGAGTGCACACCCCCCCCTTGGTTTTCCTCGCCTTCCCTGATGCCTCTGCTTAGTCTCCTTGGTGTTGGATTCTTTGGGGATCTGCCCTCAGCCCCCCTCCATGTCACTATGCCCCCTCCCTGGGCAGAACCCCTGCCTCACTCTTGCCCCTTCTATCCACTTCCACAGTGCAGCCAGAGTGATTTTACTAAAGTGCAAATAAGATCATGCCACAGCGTTGCTTAGAAGTCCACCTATTGTTCTCAGAATAAATTCCCAACTCCTTAACAACAGCACAGGAGACTGAAATAGACTGGGTTTCCCCAAAGCAGACCCTGGGTGGAAATAGCTTATTTGGGGTGAGGCCAGGAAGGGGAGTGGGGAAGTGGCACAGGGAAGGAAGGGAAGGCAGCCAATACAGGAAGCAGCATGTCACTGCTGTGGGCATCTGGGGCCCAAACTCACTAGGGACCTCTGGGAGACTGCCTAGGCTGCCTTTGAATTGTCCCACCCGAGAGAGAGGGGCTGGGGTATTTAACCAGAGTCCCCCAGCCTAGGAGCCTCTATTCTCTGAGAGCCACACCTCTCTCTCTCCCTCCTTCCGTTCTTTCTTCCTCCCAATCCTCCCTCCCCTCCCTCTCCTCACCAAGGCAGGGCCCCTGATGCTGTATTTGTTCTGTGACCCCACCCACAGCCATAGCTGATTGGACCAGAGATAAATAGCCAGAACAATCAGATTCACTCCCCTGGGATTCTGGAATTGGGCGTTGATCTGGGCTTTCACTTGAACTTTCACGTGGACATCTAACCATGATAGCCTTGTTTGGCCACATGTCCTCAGAGAAGAAGAGATGGCCAGTGTTTAGAGAGACACATTGTGGGTGGACAGAGAGACAGGCAGAGGTGGGACCTCACAGTTTCAGGCAAATTGAAAGAGCAGCCTCAGCGCGGGACGTTTTAGTTTCCTGTTCTAATCATGGGTTCTCACGATTTGGAGCCACATTTCATGCATTTGAGTTCTGTGAGATAACAGTGTTTCCTCAAAAAAACTTGCTTTTTTTCTGAAGAAAATCACTTGATTTTCTGACCTGTAACCAGAAACACACACACACACACACACACACACACACACACACACACACACACACTTGACTAAGAGAAATTCACCCAAGCCCTCCAACCTCTGTTCCATTCATGACCTGAGTTCCTACTTCACAAAGAAACAGACCACTGTTCTTGACATTCCACTTTGAACATCTTTGAATGGCTCAAATGTTTCAATCTTAACCACACGCACCAATCTTCTCTAGACTCTATGACCCCCATTAAAAATCACCCTTACCCCTCTTCTCACATAGCCAAGCTAACAGGAAAAGTAGCCCACAACTACTGTCTCCACTCTCTTGCTCTCATTAGTCCTTGCTCACACTATTATTTTATGGGAAAGTGTTCCATTTTTAAGTTGTGATTTGAAGTGTCTGCGGGATATTTAGGTCTGGAGGTTCATAGACTACAGGTGTGGAGCTCAAAAGGCAGGTTTGGTCTGGAGATACAGCTTTTAAAAATCTATCAGTGTTTTTTTTTGTTTTTTGTTTTTTTTAAGTAATGCATACATATGGTGGAGAAAACTTCATAGAAAGGTGATAAGTAAGTCTCTTGACACTGACTAATCCCCCTGTTCCCTCCCCAGAGACCATTGGATTTTTTTTTAGTATTTATTTATTTATTTGGCTGTGCTGGGTCTTAGTTGTGGCATGCAGGATTTTTGTTGCCGCGTGTGGGATCTTAGTTGTGGCATGCAGGATCTTTTAGTTGTGGCATGCGGGCTGACCAGGGATGGAACCCGGGCACCCTGCATTGGGAGCGGGGAGTCTTAACCACATTCCACAGGCAGGAAGAGCAGAAATGGATTAAGTCCACAGCAGAGGGAACATGAAACAGTATTTCTGTGTAGCTGTAAGGTGATAATAGCCCCCATCTTTGAGTGAGTGACTGCTACTTTGTTACTTACTGAGAAACATCCTCCTCTAAAATCATGGACTATCACAAACTTTGCTATTTGAAATTGCATCTGTAAGAACGAAATGTTCCTGTTTTGCCTGGAGGATCTTAGTCACCTTGAAACAGAGAGGCAGCCTCGATTTGCAGCTCAGGTGCAGAGCTTCAGATAATGGGTTTCTGGAAACAACAATCAACATCTATCTTAGCATTATTGCTTCCACGGAAACAGGGCCCTGGGTCCACTTTGCAATCCAGATCTAAAGTTGACCGTTTTATATAAAACTGCTTTGCTCTGAACCTGTGAAAACTTGATTTCATTTAAATTTGATCTAAACTCCACCTTCCCCAGAATCTGATGATAACTCTATCCCTTTGTTTGATGATGTATACTCCCTCACTGAATGGGTCAATAAACCTGATTTTGTTGGATGGCAGGTTTGTTTCTTAGGCTGATTGGGCTAGGTCATGGGTTGACCTCCCGGGGGAATAGAGCAGAGTGGAAAGTGGATCTTGAGGGTCAGGCAGGAAATATCCAGCATAGCAATAAAGTCCTCCCCCAAACTCAGCCCCCAGCAAATCTAATTCCTCCTCTACAGACCAGAGTGTTGTGAGGACGTGAGGGAGGGAGGAGGCGGGATACCTTCATTCATCCAGTGTTCACATACATCTGGGGCTGAATAAATGGTTGTAGAAATGAACTAATCAGTCTCTGAGTGGGGCTTGAGGCAATGGAGAGATCTAGGCTCTTTCCTAAGGCACAGTGGAAGCACTGGGTCTCCTGACATTTGAAGGGCTGCTCCTTTACCCCAACTGAAATGACCCCAAAAAAAGTGAAAGGAAAAAAGGGATAAGGCAGAATTCTTAAAATGCCTTTCCTTTGAACACCATCTTTGTGCAGGCATCCGGGGGAGGCCGGCTGGGGCGGGGACATCTGCCAGCTGGGCCTGTTGGACTTGGCTTTTCTTGTTTATTCCCAGCCACATCTTGGGCAGCTGCCAGTGCCCGCCCCGACTCTGCCATCATTGGAGGAACTCAAACTTAAAGGCTCCTGCTAAGAATAAGGACGTTTCATTTTCCTCTTACTGGTGGGTCTGCTGTGGCCGGTCTGGGAGGGTTGAGCCCTGGTCCAGCCCCGAGTGGAGAGCGAGCCTCTCACCATGACAGCCTGTTGCAGCTGGAACGATGTCTTCCAGTATGAGACATACAAAGTCATCCGGATCCAGAGCACGAATTATGGCACCATTAAATGGTTCTTCCATGTGTTGTTCTTTTCCTACATTAGGTAAGTGGGCTGTGGGGATGACCCTAATCTCTGCAGTGGCTGGCAGCACAGAAAACCTCAAGGTCCAGCTTCCTGTGCACATCCTGAATTCCCTGTGGTTTTAAAATCTGAGACATGAGGCTCACAGCAAGCTGGGGAGGAGTGGGAGTCGGAGGAGGAAGCAGCAGGCGGGAGGAAGTAGTGCCAGTCTCCTGCAGGGGGAAGCCACGAGAAGGGAGGGTGACACTTTGGGTTCTAACCCAGGACTGCTGGGGCGAGCTGGGCAGGGCATGCCTGGGGCAGGTGGGAAAATGCAGGGCAACATCCTGGATTCCCAGGGAGGAGTCAAGGATTCAGGGCACGCCTGGTGATAATGCTGGCATCTACGTGAGTCATCACCGCTTAGGGGGAGGAATAGGACCAGACCTGTAAATGTAACTTTAGGTCCTCGCCAGGGTCAGCAGGTCCTTGCTCTTTATTTGTTTAACAGCTTATTGAGATATAATTCACATACCATTCAACTCACTCATTTAAAGTGTGTAATTCAGTAGTTTTTAGTATATTCAAAGAGTTGTGCAACCATCACCACAATCAATTTTAGAATATTTTCATCACCTCAAAAAAAAAAAAAAACCCACTCCCTCATCCCTTAACCATCACTCTCAATCCTCCTATTCCCCTGCAGCTCCAGGCACCCACTGATCTACTTTCTGTCTCTATGGATTTGCATATTCTGGATATTTCATTATAAATGATCATTTGTGTCTGGCTTCTTCCACTTAGCATATGTTTTCAAGGTTCATCCATGTTGGAATATGTATCTCTACTGCATTCCTTTTTTTTTTGGCCGAGTAATACTCCATTATATGGATATACCACTTTTGGGTGGAAATTTGGGTTGTTTCCAATTTTCGGCTGTGATGAACGATGCTGCTGTGAACATTTGTGTACACATTTTTGTATGAACATGTCTTCAGTTTCCTTGGGTATGTACCTAAAAATGGAATTGGTGGATCGCTTGGTAAACTCTAATTTTAATCTTTTGAGAAACTACCCAGTTGTTTTTCACAGTGGCTGCACCATTTCATATTCCCACCAACAATGTACGTCCAGTTCCTTCACATCCTCATCATCACTTGTTATTGTCTCTCTTTTGGATTATAGGCATCCTAGTGAGTATCTCGTTGTGATTTTGATTCGTATTTCCCTAATGGCTAATGCGCCCTTGTTCTTTGTGATGGTGGTGGTGATGACAATGATAACTTGCATCTATTAGGGAGACAATGCAGTTTACCAGCTAAAAGTTAAAGCAACTTATTTCATAAACCTGGCTAAGTTTCCTTGACCAAGTCACTTAACCTCTCTGAGCCTCAGTTTCGCATCTGTTCATAGAGTTGTTGTGATAATTATACAAGAAAAGGCATGACAAGCTCTTATCAATGCCTAGCATAGGGTAAGAGCTTCACAAATGGTAGCTATTTTTTAAAAATAATCTTTTTGAATATAATAGGTACTTTCATATATACTCTCTCCTTTGACCCTCAAGGTAATCATGCCCAAGCTTGGGATTTCAGATCCGGAAATGTGGATTCAAAACTCCTTCACCTTTATGAGCCTTGGTTCCTCATCTGATATTATTAGGATTATCATTATTTGAGTCATATGTTTTCTATGCAACAAATATTAAATAATAAGCATGTATATTAAAATTCTAAAGACATATTACTTAGACCAGATATCACAGAATGGATAATAAAGAATATAGTTAGTAAATTCTCCCTTATGAATCAATACATAGATCATATGTCACAATTCCACATTGTGATGCGGCTTCCTGGTATTCTTGGGTCTAGCACGCAATGTCTTAAAAGAAGATTGCTGTATATATATGAACAGATTATTATGAGAACACCTTATAATGATATTTTTCTTTCATATGGTGGAATCTTTACTTACGAGCATTTAATTCCCTCAGATTCAGTTGTACATGTTCTACAGGAGCATGAAGAGAGAGCACAATTTAAACAGTGCAATGACTCAGCAATTGGGTGCCCCAGAGTAAACGTGAGATGGGGTTCCCTCAGTCAGTTTCTGTTCTCACACGCTTCTCATAGAGTGAGCATCTTGCTTCCCTACCTGTGAACATTTTCCACTCAACATGTCCCCTAAAATAAGCCAACTCCTTCACCTTCACCTTTGAGACCCAAGCTTTTCAAACATACGCACCATGCAACAACACTTTGGTACACAGGAAATAGCATAGGGTGCTGGGCATGAGCAGAATTCATCTTAAGGAATGTATGGGGGCAGTACCAGCCTTGACCTACACAATAGGGACTGCTTCCTGGACCCCACACTTTAGAGATCCCACCCTGGCCCTCCGCTAGCTGCGAGCTTCCCCATGGAGTAAGGAACCTGTGGGGCTGTATTAGTTTTCTGTTGCTGCGTAACAAATTACCACAAACTCAGTGGCCTAAAACACCATCACTTATTAGCTCACAGTTCTGTAGATCAGCAGTTTGGGCCTGGCGGGACTGGGTGCTCTGCTCAGGGTCTCACAAGCTTGAAATCAAAGTGTCAGCTGTGCTGAGTTCTCACTTTGCGACTCTGGGAGAAAATTCACTTCTAGGCTCATTCTTCCTGTTGGTAGAATTCAATCCCATGCCATCATGGGATTCAGAGCTCTGTCAGCCAGGGGCCACTCTCAGATCCTAGAGACCACTTGCACTATTTACCATGTGGCCCCTTCCATCTTCAAGCCAGTGATGATATACAATGTTCTCATGCCTCAAATCTTTGACCTCTCTTCTGGGACCAGCCAAAGGAAATTCTCTGCTTTTAAAGGACTCATGTGTTTGGGTCAGGCCCACCCAGATGATCTTGCTAGCTTCAGGTCAACTGTATAGTATAATCTAATTGTGGAAGCATTTCCATCATACTCAAAGTTTGGGGGATTAGGCAGGGTGTGTATGCCAGGATACAGGAAATATTGGTGTCCCCTTAGAAGTCTGCTGCCTCAGGGGCAGAATGTGCCAATCCAGAGCACTGGATGCACTCCCCCCATCCCACCATGCTCGGTATGTAGGACCCCAGAATTCTCTTCCCAAATGGCCCTTAACCTTTTCCCAGATTTATCCTCTTGAGAGAAGACCACAGCACCTGGGGCATGCTCCTGAGATCAAGGGGTGGCCAAGGGGCAGCTGAATGCAGGTGGAGGGTGTGGAGGGGGCTTAGGCATACAGTGCAGGGTATCCATACACAGGTGCACGGGGCCCTCACAGAGCTGGGAGGAGCCAGAGTGAGATGAGAAGGGGGGTGGGCTAAGGGTCAGAGGTCTCTTCAACCAATGCTTCCAAGTTCTGGCACAGAATTCTGAGGAGTCCAAGAACTCTAAACATGAATCTGGCCTTCCAGGTTATAATGAAGGTATGTCAGGGTAGATGAAAAAACATGTTTCATTTTAAAGTCTGTTATGACTTTTAGGGACTTCCCTGGTGGCGCAGTGGTTAAGAATCCACCTGCCAATGCAGGGGACACGGGTTTGAGCCCTTGTCCAGGAAGATCCCACATGCCGCAGAGCAACTAAGCCCGTGCACCACAACTACTGAGCCTGTGCTCTAGAGCCCGCGAGCCACAACTACTGAGCCCGCGCGCCACAACTACTGAAGCCCACATGCCTAGAGCCCATGGTCCGCAACAAGAGAAACCACCATGATGAAAAGCCCACGCATTGCCACAAAGAGTAGCCCCTGCTCACTGCAACTAGAGAAAGCCCGCATGCAGCAACGAAGACCCAACGCAGCCAAAAATAAAAATAAATGAATTTATACCAAAAAAAAAAGTCTGTTATGACTTTTAAATGTCTGAATAAGCAGTATGTGGACCTCCACTTGTTCTCTTGCCCAGTTGTCAGTTGCCTGTCACTGCTGTAACAATTAACCACAAACTTGGTAACTTAAAACAACGATTTATTCTTTCACAGTTCTAGAGACGTCTAAAATCAGTATCACTGGGCCAAAATCAAGGTGTCGGCAGGGCCACGCTCCCTCCAAGGCTCCAGGGGAGAATCCTTCCTTGCCTCTTCCAGCTTCTGGGGGTGGCCTGTGTTCCTTGGCTTGTTATCACATCACTCCAATCTTCAAGGCCAGCATCCTTGACTCTGCTCCACCTTCACAAAACTTTCTCATGTATGTGTGTGTGTGTGTGTGTGTGTGTGTGTGTGTGTGCGCGTGCATGAAATCTCCCTCTGTCTCTCTCTTATAAGAACACATATGATGGCATGTAGGGCCTACCTTGATAATCCAGGATAATCTCACCATCTAAAAATCCTTAACTTAATCACATCTGTAAAGACCCTTTTCCCAAATAGGGTAACAGTTATAAATTCTGGGGATTAGGACCTCATAGCTTTGGTGCCATTATTCAGCCTACTATAGGAGGTATAGCCCCAGGCATTCAGCTCATTGGGATGGCAGTGACTAAGATTCTGGCACTCATTCCCAAACATTATTGGCATGAGTTCCCACCTTAGGGCTTAGCAGTGGCTGGCCGAGTCTTTTCTTTGGAACAGTCCCTGTTCTCTGGGTGTTGTTCCTGGCTGTGTAGTGTCTCAGCAATCCTGGTTTTTGGTCCTCCAAGAGATTGTAAGAACTGCCTAATGTCCTTTAAAATCTCTTTCTTCCTTTATTTTTTAACAACTTTATTGGGGTATAAATTTATATATCATAAAATCACCCATTTTAAGCATATACTTCAATGATTTTTAGTAAATTTGCCAAGTTGTACAACCATCATCATAATCCAGTTTTAGAACATTTCATCACCCCAGTAAGATCCCTCATTCCCATTTGCAGTCACTCCCCATTCCCACCCCCTGGACCCAGGCAACCACTAATCTATTCCCTGCCTCTATAGATTTGCCTTTTCTAGACAATCTCTCTTCTTAAACTAGGCAGAGTGAACTCTGTTGTTTAGAACTAGAAACCCTGGCCAATATAATACTAATATCCCCTAATTATAGAAGAAGAAATGATGACTCAGAAAGGCTAAGTTACTTACATAAAGTCATGTAGGTAGTAAGTGGTAGAGCCAATGTTGAACCCAAGTATCTCACCCCAGAGTCCAAGCTCCCACTAAAGTACTGCAGAGAATGGAGGAGGTAAGAGTACAAACGGAGGGAGGGAGACAATTTAGGAGGCTATTGGGTCATCCAGGTGAGTTAATGGTGATCTGGACTGAGGAGTTGACAGTGGTAGAGGAGAGAAGTAGACTGTTTTGAATAACATTAGGAAGATAAAACAAAAAAAATTGACAATTGAATGGACGGGGGGAATGAGGGAAAGGATGAATCAGGGAGTGTGCCATGTTCTGGCTTGGGCAATTGAGTGGTGGAAGAACTTATGGGGATAGGAAATGTGAGGAAAAAAAGCCCATTTAGGGTGGAAGATGAATTCAGAACTGAAGGCACTGAGCTTGACATATCTATGGGACATACAAATACAAATGCTTAGTTGGATATATGAATCTGGAGCTGGAGATGTAGATTTACATATCACCAGCATACAAATGGTAACTAGAACTATGGAAGTAGCTGCAACTGACCAGCAAGAGAGGATGTAGGTGAGAAGGCAAGAGGGCTTAGAACAGACCCCTAAGGAATGCTAATCTTTAAATGATGGGAAGCACAGAGGTCTCCAAAGGATTCTCAGAAAGGGCGAATGTGGGGAACCAAAGGAAGTCAGGAGAATGTGGATTCTGGGAAGCTGAGGGAAGAAGGGGGGGCAGGGGGGTGGTGCATGGTTACTGGTGTCAAATGCTGCTGAGAATCTGACAGGTCTGTGGCGTGTCTATTGGATTTAGTGATGGTGGTGTTGTTTACTGGGCACGAGAGGCTTTATAGACGTTCTGGCGGGGGGAAGCCAGACTGGAGTGAGCAGAGGAGTGAATGGAGATGCAGAAATGGATGTGGTGACTCACTTTTTCAAGGGACTTGGCTACAAAGGAGAAGAGAGGAATCAAGTGGTAGAAGGAGAAGAATGTGGGGTCGAGGGAGGGTTTATTTTTAAGTTGGGAAATGATGTTGAAATGCAGATGGAGAGGAGACTCGAGAGAAAAGGAGATGATGAGATAAATGAAAATTATCATCACGCTGTCATCGTCATCGACACCATCATCATCATCATCATCGTTGCTGTCGTCACCAACTAGCAACCACAAGGAAAGCTTGTTCTGTTCTGGGACTGTTCTAATTGTTAGACATTTCTTCCTTACATTGAACCAAAATCTATCTCCCTGTAATTTTTCCCTTTTGATTAGAGTTCTGCCCTGTGGTCCCTTTTCTACTGGACACTTTCCAAATGGCTGCGTCACAAAGCACCGAGCTGATCTCCCTGTCCTATGCGGCTGCTTCCCACTAACTATCTATTTTACATTTGGTAGTGTATATATGTTAATGTTACTCTCTCACTACGTCCCAGCCTCCCCTTCCCCCCTGTGTCCTCAAGTCCGTTCTCAACATCTGCATCTTTATTCCTGCCCTACCACTAGGTTCATCAGTACCATTTTTCTAGATTCCATATATATGCATTAGCATATAGTATTCGTTTTTCTCTTTCTGACTTACTTCACTCTGTATGACAGACTCTAGGTCCATCTACCTCACTACAAATAACTCAATTTCGTTCCTTTTTATGGCTGAGTAATATTCCATTGTATGTATGTGTCGCTTCTTTTTTATCCATTCATCTGTCAATGGACATTTAGGTTGTTTCCATGTCCTGGCTATTGTACATAGTGTTGCAATGAACATTGTGGAACATGTATCTTTTTGAATTTTCTCAGAGTATATGCCCAGTAGTGGGATGGCTGGGTCATATGGTACTTCTATTTTTAGTTTTTTAAGGAACCTCCATACTGTTCTCCATAGTGGCTGTATCAATTTACATTCCCACCAACAGTGCAAGAGGGTTCCCTTTTCTCCACACCCTCTCCAGCATTTGTCGTTTGTAGATTTTCTGATGATGCCCATTCTAACTGGTGTGAGGTGATACCTCATTGTAGTTTTGATTTGCATTTCTCTAATTATTAGTGATGTTGAGCAGCTTTTCATGTGCTTCTTGGCCATCTGTATGTCTTCTTTGGAGAAATGTCTATTTAGGTCTTCTGCCCATTTTTGGATTGGGTTGTTTGTTTCTTTAATATTGAGCTGAATGAGCTGTTTATATATTTTGGAGATTAATCCTTTCTCTGATGATTCATTTGCAAATATTTTCTCCCATTCTGAGGGTTGTCTTTTCATCTTGTTTATGGTTTCCTTTGCTGTGCAAAAGCTTTGAAGTTTCATTAGGTCCCATTTGTTTATTTTTGTTTTTATTTCCAGTACTCTAGGAAGTGGATCAAAAAAGATCTTGCTGTGATTTATGTCAAAGAGTGTTCTTCCTATGTTTTCCTCTAAGAGTTTTATAGTGTCCAGTCTTACATTTAGGTCTCTAATCCATTTTCAGTTTATTTTTGTGTATGGTGTTAGGGAGTATTCTAATTTCATTCTTTTACATGTAGCTGTCCAGTTTTCCCAGCACCCCTTATTGAAGAGACTGTCTTTTCTCCATTGTATATCTTTGCCTGCTTTGTCATAGATTAGTTGACCATAGGTGAGTGGGTTTATCTCTGGGCTTTCTATCTTGTTCCATTGATCTATGTTTCTGTTTTTGTGCCAGTACCATATTGTCTTGATTACTGTAGCTTTGTAGTATAGTCTGAAGTCAGGGAGTCTGATTCCTCCAGCTCCGTTTTTTTCCCTCAAGACTGCTTTGGCTATTCGGGGTCTTTTTTATCTCCATACAAATTTTAAGATGATTTGTTCTAGCTCTGTAAAAAATGCCATTGGTAATTTGATAGGGATTGCATTGAATCTGTAGATTGCTTTGGGTAGTATAGTCATTTTCACAATGTTGATTCTTCCAGTCCAAGAACATGGCATATCTCTCCATCTGTTGGTATCATCTTTCATTTCTTTCATCAGTGTCTTATAGTTTTCTGCATATAGGTCTTTTGTCTCCCTAGGTAGGTTTATTCCTAGGTATTATATTCTTTTTGTTGCAATGGTAAATGAGAGTGTTTCCATAATTTCTCTTTCAGATTTTTCATCATTAGTGTATAGGAATGCAAGAGATTTCTGTGCATTAGTTTTGTATCCTGCAACTTTACCATATTCATTAATTAGCTCTAGCAGTTTTCTGGTGGCAGTTTTAGGATTCTCTATGTATAGTATCATGTCATCTGCAAACAGTGACAGTTTTACTTCTTCTTTTCCAATTTGTATTCCTTTTATTTCTTTTTCTTCTCTGATTGCCGTGGCTAGGACTTCCAGAACTATGTTGAATAATAGTGGTGAGAGTGGACATCCTTGTCTCGTTCCTGATCTTAGAGGAAATGCTTTCAGTTTTTCACTGTTGAAAATGATGTTTGCTGTGGGTTTGTCATATATGGCCTTTATTATGTTGAGGTAGGTTCCCTCTATGCCCACTTTCTGGAGAGTTTTTATCATAAATGGGTGTTGAATTTTTTCAAAAGCTTTTTCTGCATCTATTGAGATGATCATATGGTTTTTATTCTTCAGTTTGTTAATATGGTGTATCACATGGATTGATTTGCATATATTGAAGAATCCTTGCATCCCTGGGATAAATCCCACTTGATCGTGGTGTATGATCCTTTTAATGTGTTGCTGGATTCTGTTTGCTAGGATTTTGTTGAGGATTTTTGCATCTATATTCATCAGTGGTATTGGTCTGTAATTTTCTTTTTTTGTAGTGTCTTTGTCTGGTTTTGGTATCAGGGTGATGGTGGCCTCATAGAATGAGTTTGGGAGTGTTCCTTCCTCTGCAATTTTTTGGAAGCGTTTGAGAAGGATAGCTGTTAGCTCTTCTCTAAATGTTTGATAGAATTCACCTGTGAAGCCATCTGGTCCTGGACTTTTGTTTGTTGGAAGATGTTTAATCACAGTTTCAATTTCATTACTTGTGATTGGTCTGTTCATATTTTCTGTTTCTTCCTGGTTCAGTCTTGGAAGGTTATACCTTTCTAAGAATTTGTCCATTTCTTCCAGGTTGTCCATTTTATTGGCATAAAGTTGCTTGTAGTAGTCTCTTAGGATGCTTTGTATTTCTGCGGTGTCTGTTGTAACTTCTCCTTTTTCATTTCTGATTTTATTGATTTGAGTCCTCTCCCTCTTTTTCTTGATGAGTCTGGCTAATGGCTTATCAATTTTGTTTATCTTCTCAAAGAACCAGCTTTTAGTTTTATTGATCTTTGCTATTGTTTTCTTTGTTTCTATTTCATTTATTTCTGCTCTGATCGTTATGATTTCTTTCCTTCTGCTAACTTTGGGTTTTGTTTGTTCTTCTTTCTCTAGTTTCTTTAGGTGTAAGGTTAGATTGTTTACTTGAGATTTTTCTTGTTTCTTTAGGTAGGCTTGTATAGCTATAAACTTCCCTCTTAGAACTGCTTTTGCTGCATCCCATAGATTTTGGGTCGTCGTGTTTTCATTGTCATTTGTCTCTAGGTATTTTTTGACTTCCTCTTTGATTTCTTCAGTGATCTCTTGGTTATTTAGTAACGTATTGTTTAGCCTCCATGTGTCTATGTTTTTTAAGTTTTTTTCCCTGTAATTCATTTCTAATCTCATAGCGTTGTGGTCAGAAAAGATGCTTGATATGATTTCAGTTTTCTTAAATTTACTGAGGCTTGATTTGTGACCCAAGATGTGATCTATCCTGGAGAATGTTCCGTGCGCACTTGAGAAGAACGTGTAATCTGCTGTTTTTGGATGGAATGTCCTATAAATATCAATTAAATCTATCTGGTCTATTGTGTCATTTAAAGCTTGTGTTTCCTTATTCATTTTCTGTTTGGATGATCTGTCCATTGGTGTAAGTGAGGTGTTAAAGTCCCCCACTATTACTGTGTTACTGTCGATTTCCTCTTTTAGAGCTGTTAGCGTGGCCTTATGTATTGAGGTGCTCCTATGTTGGGTGCATATATATTTATAATTGTTCTATCTTCTTCTTGGATTGATCCCTTGATCATTATGTAGTGTCCTTCCTTGTCTCTTTTAACATTCTTTATTTTAAAGTCTATTTTATCTGATATGAGTATAGCTACGCCAGCTTTCTTTTGATTTCCATTTGCATGGAATATCTTTTTCCATCCCCTCACTTTCAGTCTGTATGTGTCCCTAGGTCTAAAGTGGGTCTCTTGTAGACAGCATATATATGGGTCTTGTTTTTGTATCCATTCAGCAAGCCTGTGTCTTTTGGTTGGAGCATTTAATCCATTCACGTTTAAGGTAATTATCGATATGTATGTTCCTATGAGCGTTTTCTTAATTGCTTTGGGTTTGTTTTTGTAGGTCCTTTTCTTCTCTTGTGTTTCCCACTTAGAGAAGTTCCTTTAGCATTTGTTGTAGAGCTGGTTTGGTGGTGCTGAATTCTCTTAGCTTTTGCTTGTCTGTAAAGCTTTTGATTTCTCCATCAAATCTGAATGAGATCCTTGCTGGTTAGAGTAATCTTGGTTGTAGGTTCTTCCCTTTCATCACTTTAAGTATATCATGCCACTCTCATCTGGCTTGTAGAGTTTCTGCTGAGAAATCAGCTGTTAACCTTATGGGAGTTCCCTTGTATGTTATCTGTTGTTTTTCCCTTGCTGCTTTCAATAATTTTTCTTTGTCTTTAATTTTTGCCAATTTGATTACTATGTGTCTTGGCGTGTTTCTCCTTGGGTTCATCCTGTATGGGAGTCTCTGCGCTTCCTGGACTTGGGTGGCTATTTCCTTTCCCATGTTAGGGAACTTTTCGACTATAATCTCTTCAAATATTTTCTCAGGTCCTTTCTCTCTCTCTTCTCCTTTTGGGACCCCTATAATGTGAATATTGTTGCGTTTAATGTTGTCCCAGAGTTCTCTTAGGCTGTCTTCATTTCTTTTCATTCTTTTTTCTTTATTCTGTTCCACAGCAGTGAATTCCACCATTCTGTCTTCCAGGTCACTTATCTGTTCTTCTGCCTCAGTTATTCTGCTATTGATTCCTTCTAGTGTAGTTTTCATTTCAGTTATTATACTGTTCATCTCTGTTTGTTTGTTCTTTAATTCTTCTAGGTCTTTGTTAAACATTTCTTGCATCTTCTCGATCTTTGACTCCATTCTTTTTCCGAGGTCCTGGATCATCTTCACTATCATTATTCTGAATTCTTTTTCTGGAAGATTGCCTATGTCCACTTCATTTAGTTGTTTTTCTGGGGTTTTATCTTGTTCCTTCATCTGGTACATAGCCCTCTGCCTTTTCATCTTGTCTATCTTTCTGTGAATGTGGTTTTTGTTCCACAGGCTGCAGTATTGTAGTTCTTGCTTCTGCTGTCTCCCCTCTGGTGGATGAGGCTATCTAAGAGGATTGTGGAAGTTTCCTGTTTTCCTTTTTTAATTGAGGTGAAATTCATAGAACATAAAAATGAACGATTTTAAAGTGAACAAGTCAGTGGCATTTAGTGCCTTCACAATGTTGTGCAACCACCACCTCTATCTAGTTCCAAAACATTTTTATCACCCAAAATGCAAACCTCATTATGCAGTTACTTCCAATTTACCCCTTCCCCCAGCCCCTGGCAGCCATCAATTCACTCTCTGTCTCAATGGATTTACCTATTCTGGACATTTCACATAAGTGGAATCATACACTAAGTGGCCTTTTGTGTCTGTCTTCTTTCACTTGGCACAATGTTTTTTGAGGTTCATCCACAGTATAGCATGTGCATCCTTTCATTCTTTTTTGTGGGTAGATAATATTCCATTGTTTGGATAGACCACATTTTGTTTATCCATTCATCTTTTAATGAACATTTTGATTGTTTCCACCTTTTGACTATTGTGAATAGTGCTGCTATGAATATGCGTGGACAGGTATTTGTTTAAGTACATAATGTTTTTTGAATTTCTTTAAACTTTATCTCATTCTGTGGCATGCTTTGTTTACTCACTATTATGTTATTTCCATATTGATACAAGCAGCTCTCCATTCATTTTCACTGTTGCAGAACATCCCATTGGATGAATCCAACAATTTATTCACCCAGTCAATGTTCAAGGACATTTAGGTTATTTCCAGTTTTCCCTAGTACAAATAGTACAGCTTTATACTTTCTTGTATATGACCCCTTGGGCACATGTTTGAGGGTTTCTCTGGGGCATATACCTAAGAGTGGAATTGTTGGGGCGTGGGGAATGCACTTCAAATGTACAGTACTTCATATTGCCAAATGTGACCTGTCTTTCCATGAGTGTCCCAGGGGTCCTCAACCCTGGCATTGCCTTAGAATTAACTTTAGAAAAATATATAGGTACCTGGATAACTCTCCAGACCTTCTGAATCAGAGTCTCCAGGGATAAGACTGGGGAGCTGAAATTTTGAAAGCTCCCTAAGTAATTATACTGTACAACCAAGGTTGAGAACAGCTGGGACCAAGCCTTGGCCCACTGTGTCTTGGTTTCCCAAGGTCAGCTCATAGAGGGCAACCATTGGTTTAGACTTCCTAATATCATTCAGACATCAGAGGCTGAGCAGAGGGAAGAGACCAAAATAGGTACCTGCCAAATGAATAAACAAAGCATTTAAAATAAACTCTTAAGGGACTTTCCTGCCAGTCCAGTGGTTAAGACTCCACGCTTCCACTGCATGGGGGTGTGGGTTCGATCCCTGGTCAGGGAACTAGGATCCCATGTGCCATGCGGCATGGCCAAAAAAACCAAAAATAAAAAATAAAATAAACTCAATTATTCAGGGCAATGGGAGATGGGGAAACAGATAAATGGGGATGGAATCTACCATTTTTAGTTATCAATTCCACTTTCTCCCTCTCTTCCCCCACCATATAATTTAGGTTCATATTCTAAAGAAGAGTTTAATAGCTAATGAATGGATCAAAAGGCAGGAAACCAGAGGCAGAGCCACATCATGCATGAACAAGTAGAGTACATGGTTAAGACGTCTGGCTCTGGGCTATAAGGTAGACCAATCAAGGACCTCAGTCCTGCCACTGACTACCTGTGTGACCTTGGGCAAGTTCCTTCACCTCTCTGAGCCCATTCCCTCATCTACAAAAGGGTGATGATTACAGTAACTATCTCCTATTGCTGTTGTGAGCATTAAAGGAGATGATGCATACAGAGCACGTGGCATGTACTAAGTGCTCAATAAAGGGTAGCTGCTATTATCAATATTATTTATAAATCAGGTGGGTGTTTCTGGAAAACAGGAGGCTGACCTGCTGGACACACCATTAAAAAGATGCTAATGTGTTACTGAGCCCCAAAACAAAGCTGGTGGACCACCCTGGGGTGGACTTTGGTATTTGAGAAGGCAACCTATAAATTAGGGTGTATATTAGGCAATATTAGAGGTTGGTATTGGGACCAATAGTTTCTATGTAGTGAAAGCTCACTATGCGCCAGATATAGTGCTAAGGAGTTTGCATGCATATCTCGTTGCATCCTCATAACAACCCTATGAGGTAGGTATGACTATTCTTCCCATTTTACAGGTAAGGAAAATGAGTCACAGAGAAGGCAAGTCACTTGCCCAAAGTCACCCAGCAAAGCTAGGATTTTAATGGAGGTGACTTTCGGAACCTGCATCCAAAACCACTGCACTGTGCCTCCCTTGAGAAAACCATTGATGCTTTTCTGTGTCTGCCATTTAGCTTTGCTTTGGTGAATGACAAGCGGTACCAATGGAAAGAACCTGTTATCAGTTCTGTGCATGCCAAGGTGAAAGGGGTGGCAGAGGTGAAAAAGGAGATTATGGAGAACGGAGTGAAGAAGGTAGTGTGGAATGTCTTCGACACGGCAGATTACACTGTCCCCTTGCAGGTGAGCACTTATCAGCATCCTCCCAGGACTCCTCCCTGGTCACTGTCCTCAGGTCCTCGCACCCCTCCCTGGGACCTAGAGCTTCACTCCAGAAAAACATTGGCCCCATTTTAAAAGCTCTGTGAAAATCCCAACTGAGAAAACCTAAAAATTGCAAAACTGGGTCAGATCCAGCAACTCGAAGGAGATGATTCTTTGCTTTATCAAGTCCTACAGGGTTTCTCAAAATAGCAGTGTGTCCTGGTGCATTGAAAACATGATTTGATTCACTCACACCTGATTTATACACAGTTCTTCAGAAGCAGGGCCATCAAGTCAGTAAACTTTGCCTAGATCCAGAAAGGTAAAGAACTTTCTGCCTAGAGGGGACCAGCCCTTCTACATTGTTTGTGTGACATTTTATCAACAAAAATGTCTCCAGGAAAACACTCTTGGGTACAATTTTGCACAAGGGAAAGGAAGGGTGTGGCCCACAGAGAAAGGCATGAGATTGTCTCAATTTGCAAGAAGAGAAAATGAAAGTAGAATTCTCAGAAGGGAGAAACTGAAGTGGGGTTGAGAACAAAAAAGAACAGATGGGGGGCGGGAGGGACAAAAGGGCACGTTGGCAGCCCTTGGGAGCTGGAAAGCTTTTCGAAACCATAAAAGCCAAGCTGCTATCCGTTTTTGTCTCTAACAGTGGGTCATTAAAACCTCCAGCTATTTCCCAGGTGGTGGGATGCCCTACTGCCCTTTCATTAAAGTCCTGGATAATCTGAACAGTGCTCTGATGAAGGTGACACCTCCACCTCCGCCTCCCCAGGTCTCCTGAATTTCAACTTAATGGGATTTTATTGTGTCCAAAAAATGAAAAGGCTGCTTTTGAGGCTGGAATGGAAAACCAATACTCAATCAATTCGAACTGTTCCTCTGCTCTCCCTCGACTCAGTAGGGCGGCTCATCCAGCTTTGATATTAAGCCCTCAGGGTTGTCGAGTTGCTTCCAGACCCTGATTTCTAGACTGAAACTTAGAAGAGTGGAAAGGTTCACCCCCAGGCACTTAGCCAGCTGGATTACTATGATTAAGTAGTTCTGTTCTCAACGGCTTTACATTTGCCTTCTCTCCTTTTTCTCCACAGGGGAACTCCTTTTTTGTGATGACAAACTTTCTCAAGATAGAAGGCCAAGAGCAAGGGTTGTGTCCCGAGGTAAGGTGTGATGGGTCATAAGAGTTCCTGGAGGAGACACAGGTCAGAGGAAATGGAAATTGACACCAGGCGTGTTTTGGAGCCTGCAAATATTTACTGAGCCTCTGCTTGCTACAAAGCAGGGGTGTAGATCTGGGCTGGGTGGAAAGGGTGAGAAGGTGTTGTAGTTCTCCCTCTGTAACCACCAGGTCTTGGTCTGTCCCCCTGGGTCTCCAGCTCCAGCACTAGGAGCCTGTGCAGCTCAAGGCCTGCTTTCTCCATCGCTCACTCCCTGTGCAGTTCATGACAACAGGGATCTTTGGCCTTTGCACAGCACCTCATGTTTCAGTGGAGCCTCACTTCAACTTTAGGGGGGTAACAGCTCTCCCAGCCCCATTTTACAGGTCAGCACAAAGATCAGAGAGGTTCAGTGACCTCCCCAATGTCACGCAGCTTGCTGGAGGCAGAGCCAAGCTTAGAATCCAGTTGTCCTCATTCACAGCTTCTGCCACGGTCCACTGTGAACTGCCTGCAGGGCCAGCCTGGGAATCAAGCTTGATTTTTCATCCCACTTCTTAGAGTTTTAGGCTCTATATCAGGTAGGAATGCTCCCATGTCTCCCGCCGTCACCACTACCACCCATGCAGTCTTTCCCAGACTGCATGGGTGGTAGTGGTGACGGCGGGAGACAGGGCTAGTGGGTAGTGGTGAAGGCGGGAGTGGGTAGTGGTGAAGGTGGGAGTGGGTAGTGGTGAAGGCGGGAGTGGGCAGTGGTGAAGGCGGGAGTGGGTAGAGGTGAAGGTGGGTGTGGGTGGTGGTGACGGCGGGAGACATGGCTAGTGGGTAGTGGTGAAGGCGGGAGTGGGTAGTGGTGACGGTGGGAGACATGGGAGCATTGCCCTCTCCGTACTCTCCACCTTCCCCTACTTTTTCTGGAAAACTTTCTTCCCTATCAAAACATACTGGTCCTATTCTGTCCCATCCCAGTCCTGCTCTCTGCTCTGTAAAATGATAACTAGCTCTTCTGATAAGTTTGTCTATAGCAGAATTTGTCTAGGCAACACACTCCTGCTGTTCCCCTCTCGAGTAACACACCCGCGCTTTACCAGGGACCGTCCCAACTGAGGGGTGCAATGCTGTGGCAATATTGAGCGGGTCCCCAGCCTGTGGGGAAGACCAGCCTTGCCTGTGGGTCTTGCTCGTCAGCCTACTCTGGTGACAAGGCCTAGATTTCTGAGTGTCTGAGAGATCAGGGTGGATAAGCTCTATCTCATTACAGTCTTTGGCCTCATTTCTACCTAAACTTGGAAACAAGCTAACATTCCCTTGGTGTCTATCTCAATAACGTTCCCCTAAAAGGAGACCTCTCTATGTTTATCTTGCCCCCATCTTCCCTTAAATGTTCCTGTTACTCTAATGAAGTAGCGGGCGCCAGTCCAACTAAACACTCCCTCCCACCTCCCTTCCCAGCAGCATCCAAAATTGTATCCAGTTTGGGGCCCTTGCTTCCCTTTTGTCCCATACTCTGGAATTGCTACTCACACTCCACCCCTGTGGTACTTTGCACAGATGCTTTTCTTTTCTTTTCTTTTTTTGGCCGCGCTGCAGCTTGTGGGATTTTCTTTCCCCGACCAGGGGTTGAACCCGTGCCCTCAGCAGTGAGAGCTCGGAGTCCTAACCACTTGACCGCCAGGGAAGTCCCTCACAGCGCTTTTCAAGTTACTGAGACTGGTAAGGAAGAGAGTTAGGGTAGCCCAGAGCATGGATTTAGGAGCTAGACTGTAAATGGTTTAATACTTGACGTATTAGCTTTGTGACTTTGGACAGGTAACTTCACCACTCTGTGCCTTGATATGTTCATTTGCAAAATGGGGTAATTACAAAACCTAGCTCTTAGGATTTTTGAAACAAATGAGCGAATCTCTGTGACAGGCTGGAAACAAGGCATGATACATTGTAAGCACTTGATAAATGAGAGCTGTGATGATTCAAATGACAAGTTACTCTTTCTCAGACAGGATGTCACTCAGACTGGCTGGAACTCAAAGAGCAGCCCAGAGAACACTATGTAACTCTTGGGATTTTAACCTGTGACCCAAGCTGGTTTGGGTTGCTCTAATGGGATATTTGCCTCCTCTCTTTGCATACTGACACCCACCCTAACTCTGATCAGGAGGTGGAAGTCAAGGACAGGGCTTGACTCAGTAAATATGGCCAAACCCCAGCTGTACACCAAAATGAGGAGACATTGGTTATAATTATCTATTGCTGCATAACAAACTACCCTGAACCTGGTGGACTTAAAGCAACAAGCATTTTACAAGCTCTCATAGTTCAGTGGTTGACTGAGCTTAGCTGGGCAGTTCTGCTGATCTTGGAATCTGCATGGGATCTCTCACGGCGCTGCAGTCGGATAGCGGCTGGGGCTAGCACCATTCGGAGGCTCAGCTGGGGTACCAGGATGGCTGGCCTTCTCTTCCTCTCCGGGGACTCTCAAGGCTTCTCCTCCTTTCAGAGTCTCTCCGCATAGTCTTTCTAAACTTCCTCATAGCAGCTCAGGTTCCCCCAAACCAAAAGAAGCTTCCAGGCCTCCCAGGCTCAGTACTAGAGCTGACACAGCATTACTTCCACTGCCTTCTGTTGGTTATTTGGTCAGAGCCAGCCCAGCTTCAAAGGGAAGGGGAAACCCTCTACCTCCCAATGGCAAGAGTGAAAAAGAATTTGTGGCCATCGTCAACGCATGTGACAACCACAAAAAGAGATGATTAAAACGTCTTTTTTAAAAATATATTTATTTATTATTTATTTATTTGGTTGCACTGGGTCTTAGTTGTGGCTCGCCAGCTCCTTAGTTGCGGCATGCGAACTCTTAGTTGCAGCATGCATGTGGGATCTAGTTCCCTGACCAGGGATCGAACCTGGGCCCCCTGCATTGGGAGCGCAGAGTCTTATCCACTGTGCCACCAGGGAAGTCCCACGTCTTCATTTTCTTTTAATTTTGGAATTTCTTTTGGAGAATAAAATAGAGTCAGTTTATCTTCTTTCCTGAGATTTCTTTCCAGTCAATAATCAAAATAACATAGCTTCCCATGAGCCACAGTAAATGATCATTTGTTCATTCATTCATTCATTCATTCCACATTCATCAAGACCCACTATGTGTCAGGCACTCAGACTACAAAGATATGACCCAGGCCTTGTATTCAAAGGGTTCATAGTGTAGTTGGGGGTCACAAGGGCAGCAAACCAAGGACATGCTGGGTAACAGGAAGAAAGCAACTTGGGAAGAAAAGAGAACATGAAAGAGATTGAAAACTATAGGAAACGTTCACTGAGCAAGAGCCATGTGCTAAACCCTTTCTCATCATAATTCATTTAATTTTCACAACAGCCATATAAGACAAATCTGTTCATTCCCCTTTTACAGGTAAGGAAACTGAGGCTCAGAGAGGCAAAGTTACTTGGCTGAGGCCACTCAGCTAGGAGATGGTGCAGCTATTGCCGAACCTGGTTGTACCTGGGTCCAAGCCTGGGGCCTCCCCTGAATCTCTGTAAAATTGCACAGCAGAGGCTATTTTCACAGAGGTTCTGGTTTCCCCAAGACGGGCCGGTAAACCTGGTCCCTGAAAAATGGGAAGCCGAGTATGCATAAACCAAGTCATCTCATTTTTCTTTTCCTCATTCTGTCCTCAGCTCTTATTGAAAGCTGACTGACCTCATTTTCTTAGGCCAGGAGAGAGTGCTGGCTGGAGTCCTTTATTTCCACATTTCCTGCTGAGACTTTGTGCCTGTCTGCTTCACTTGGTTCTGCAGCCACAGGGCTGCTTGCACCAGGCCCCCTGCTCTCCAACACAAGGGCTGTCCCCGAAAGTGGCCCCTGGCATACGCTTCTTAGATGTTCATTAATTTTTATTTTTTATCGAGATATAATTCACATACCATAAAATTCACCATTCTAAAGTGTACAATTTAGCGGTTTTTAGTATATTCACGGAGCTGTGCAGCCATCATCACTATCAGTTTCCAGAACATTTTCATTATTCCAAAATGAAACCTCATACCCATTAGCAGGCACTCCCATTCCCGCTTCCCTCAGCCCCTGCGACCACTGATCACCCTTTTGTCCATGGATTTGCCTGTTCTGAACATTTCACATACACAGAATCATACAATATGTGGTCTTTCGTATCTGGCTTCTTTCACTTAGCATCCATCATGTTTCAAGTTTCATCTACATTGTAGCATGTATCAGTACGTCATTCATTCCTATTTGTGGCCAGCCAAATAACATTCCATTGGATGAATGTACTAGATTTTAGTTGTCCATTCATCTACTGGTGGATATTTGGGCTGTTCCCTTTTTTTGGCATTATGTGCAAGTTTTTGTGTGGACATAGACATCTGCCCTTCTGTATCGTAGGGACACACAATGCTTATTCCCCACTACCTTGTCCTTCTCTCTGCAGTATCCCACCCGCAGGACGCTCTGTTCCTCTGACCAGGGTTGTAAAAAGGGACGGATGGGCCCAAAGAGCAAAGGTATGTTCTGTTTCTTTTCCTGAGACCCCGTGGGTGGATGGTCTGGAATCCTGGAGACATTCGAGATGCCCAGATTTTTAGCCTCTGGCTCTCAGCTGCCTTCGTCCACCCTCCCCAGGCCATGGATGAGCCTGTACCTGCCCCGTGCCTCGACTCTGAACCCAGAGGACCAGCTGCTGACTATGAATGTGACTCTAATTCCCAGTGAAAGCAGCTCCTGAAAACCTCGCAGAATTAGCCCCTTCAGGGTTCTCACTGATAGAAAAACTGAATGGCCCATAGCATCATCTGAGTGTTCTAAGTGTTTCCTCTTGAATTTCCCCAAAGGTTGAAAAGGATGAATGTGTACCCCCAGGACACCTGGGGACAATATTAACCTGCAGAATTTCCAAAGCTCTTGTTTTAACTTAAGGCACATAATAAAAAAATTACCACAAAAAAGAAAAAAGAAAAAGTAAAAACCATCATTGTTTATAACACACATGTACACAAAAAGGCATAAGGATATTCAATTCCATCCCATAATACATATGCATTTGAGTTGGTGGAGAGGTCATTAATATTATTTACTATTCAACTTTCCCCTCAAAAATTGCTAATGACACTGATACTCCAGGAAGATGTGCCACGCTTACTCCATGGCTCTGTACATCCTGGTACGTGCTGTATACACCTAGAGGGACTCAGATGCCTGTTTACAAGCCAAGTTCTAGTCCATTTATACGAGGCAAAAGAATATACCCTGTTCAGCTCCCCGCTCAGCCATCTTTTCTTGCAAAGAAACCAAAAAAATCCAACAGCATCCATGGTCTTTCTGAGTTCTCTTTGATCCTTTTTTGAAAAGCTTACCGTTCTATGAGTTGCTTGCTTGATTTTTCTTATGTAAGTTTGTGGTTTGAATGGGTTTCATGGAAACTGAAACTGCTTGGGTTGAAAAACATAAATAGTCTCCTGCTTGAGTTGAGTGGAGTTTCCTCCCCCCCACCCCCCGCCCGTTCTTTCACACCTGTGCTTCTACGACCCCTTGACCCCCACAGGAATCCAGACCGGCAGGTGTATAGAGTATAAAGGGAAGCAGAAGACCTGTGAAGTCTCCGCCTGGTGTCCCGTCGAGGGAATGGAAAAGGCCCCAGAGTGAGTAGTAGGGAGGGGACAGACACGGTGGCCCTCAGCTTTGAGCAGATGAGGCTCTGCCAGGCACTGTTCCGACTTCCCTTCTCAGCACCGTCCCCCCAAGTCCCAGGTCTTACTGGCTTGGTGGCTCCTGTGCCAGGCACACTAGTGGTCTCTGGGAGGCCCCTGATAGTTGTTAAAATACTGAAATCATTCTATACCAACTGGTAAATAGCTAATACCTTCAACACCCTTGGGTGCCCCTGTCCCTTGGCTGTCCCAGTACCTTCCAGGGCACCCCCAGATACCTCCTCCAGTGCTACAGCAGGATCCTTTCGGACTGCCAGTGTCTGTACTGAGTGACTAAGGGAGAGAAGGTGGGAGGGAGGGGGGGAAAAAGGAAAAAGGAAGGAAGAGGAAGGGAAGGGAGAAGAAAAGGAAGGAAAAGGAATGGAAGGGGAGGGAAGTTTTCTTAAGTTAAATGTTCATAGTGACATGCAGATTTGGTGGTCCCCTGTATTGACTCTTCTCTTTAACACAAAAGGTCAGGCCCAGAAGGCAGAACTTGATGTTAAATCTCAGAAACCAGTGGGAGGGCTGCATTTCAGCAGAGAATAAGGAGAGCTGGATTCAAATCCTGGCTTTAACACATCCTTGCTGTGTGACCTTGAACAAGTGGCTTAACCTCTTTGAGCTTCAGTTTCCTTGCCTTTAAAATGAGGGTAATAGGACTTCCCTGGTGGTCCAGTGGTTAAGACTCTGAGCTTCCAATGCAGGGGGCACGGGTTCGATCCCTGGTTGGGGAACTAAGATCCCACGTGCCGCTCGGCGTGGCCAAAAAATTAAAAAATAAAATGAGGATAATAATTGCACCTACTTCACTGGGCTGTTGTGAGAATTAAATGAGATGATACTTGTACAGTGATTGCAAAGTGAGCCCTGTGCTTGGCACACAGTAAGTGCCCAATAACACACACACAAATGATCTGCCCCTAGACATGTGGTGGTTCTAGACCAGCACTGCCCAATGGAACTTTCTGCAATGATGGAAAGGTTCTGTACCTGCACCATCCAATATGGTAGCCACTAGCTACATGTGGCTATTAAGCACCTGAAATGTGGTTACCACAACTAAACTGAATTTTTACTTTAGTTTAAATAGTCACACATGCCACAAATGCCTAGGAGATGTTGGACTATATTGGACAGTGCAGCTCAAGACAAATGTGACTCAGGGCCACACTATCAGCATCTATGGGGCAAAGAGAAGACTTCCCCAAACTGACTTTTTAGAAGGTTCAGGTGAAAGTTTCCTACTAGGCAGTATCAGCCCATCTGGCCCTCAATCATTAATGGCACCACCCTGGTTCATTTGTAGGTCAGGGAAGTTTCTTTGTCACAGAATGAATGTCCAGGACCTGGGTGGGACATCAGCCTACATTCAAGGAGTCCCTAGTTCAAGGCAAGAGGCTTCTTGATTGCCTGTGGTTTTCAGTCCTGGCTCTGCCACCATTCATTCATCAGATAAATACTGTGCATCTCTAATGTTCTGGGCCCTGGGCTGCAATTTTACATGACCCTGGGCAAGTAACTCCCTGAACTTCAGTTTCTTATATGTTATACGAATGGATTACTAAGATGATTCATTTAATTGTTCGTCCAACACATCCATTACCATGCAGTAGGTGTTAGATATTTATCTTACATGTAATCATACACAAGGGAGACAGTGCTAAATTTTTTGTAAAATACAAGAAGACCCAGATATGGAGCAGGTCCCAAGGCTCTTGCAGTCTAATATCGGGTTGGCCAAAAAGTTTGTTCGTGTATTTCATAACATCTTACAGAAAAACCCGAACGAACTTTTTGGCCAACCCAATAGAAGAGATAAGACACATGTACAGAGGACTGTAATTCAGAATAGAAAATTATAAGTGTCATGAAAGAGGAATAAAGGGGATCCTGTAGTCCTTTGATTCTTAGAGTATTGCCCAGGAAGTGTGGGGTTTAGAATGTTCTAAAGGCAAAGGGTCTGGCATATAGCAGGCATCTGTCGTAAATAAGATTTTTTGTGTGTGCAAGTGACAAATATAACTTTAACTAGGGGGCTTCCCTGGTGGCGCAGTGGTTAAGAATCTGCCTGCCAATGCAGGGGACATGGGTTTGAGCCCTGGTCCGGGAAGAACCCACGTGCCGTGGAGCAACTAAGCCCATGCACCACAACTACTGAGCCTGAGCTCTAGAGCCCACGAGCCACAGCTACTGAAGCCCACGTGCCTAGAGCCTGTGCTGCTCAACAAGAGAAGCCACCGCAATGGGAAGCCCGCGCACCTCAACGAAGAGTAGCCCCCGCTCGCCGCAACTAGAGAAAGCCCGCGCACAGCAACGAAGACCCAATGCAGCCAAAAATAAAAAAATTTTAAAAAAAGCTTAAGTATAAAAAAAAAAAAAAACTTTAACAGGCTTCAGAAAAAAAGGACTGTTAATTTTTGGCTTGTGTTTTTGACTCATGTAAATGAGAAGTCCAGAAATACTAGCTTCAGGCATGGCTTGATCAAGGCTTTCAAATGATGTCTTAAGATTTTCTCTCTCTCTTCCTCCACCTTCCTCCTCTCCCCAGCTCCTAACTATTCTTTCTTCCGTTCTGGCTCTCCTCACACTGTGGTCTGGGGCACTCCAGGTTTATACCGTCTTTGCTACTAATAATCCTAGAGAAAATGAGTTTTTCTTTCCCAACAGTTCCCACAAAAATCCTGTAATGTTCTCAATGGCCTAAGGCATGTGACAATCTATGAACCAATCACTGCAGCCAAGGGGATTGGATTACACTGTTTAACCAGCTCTGGATCACTTGCCCACCCTGGGAGCTGTAGGGATGGGCAGGAGATGAGATTGGGCTGAGAGTGGAAGAGACCTGGCTTGCCCAAAGGGAGAAAATTGAGGTGCTACTGCCAAAGGGGGAATTGTTGCTGGACAGGCAAAAATTACAGTGTTCTCTATAGTTATATCTCCAATAGAGCCAAAGTTGGGCTCTGGAAGTCCTGGAATAAAAAGCAGATCATTCTTTTTTTTTTTTTTGGCTGCATTGGGTCTTCGTTGCTGCATGTGGGCTTTCTCTGGTTGCGGTGAGCGGGGGCTACTCTTCATTGCGGTGCGCGGGCTTCTCATTGCAGTGGCTTCTCTTGTTGCGGAGCACGGGCTCTAGGCGCATGGGCTTCAGTAGTTGTGGCTCGTGGGCTCTAGAGCGCAGGCTCAGTAGTTGTGGCGCACGGGCTTAGTTGCTCCGCGGCATGTGGGATCTTCCCGGACCAGGGATCAAACCCATGTCCCCTGCATTGGCAGGCAGATTCTTAACCACTGTGCCACCAGGGAAGTCCTTTTCTTTTTCTTTTTAATATTTATTTATTTATTTAGGTTGCACTGGGTCTTAGCTGTGGCGAGCGGGCTCCTTAGTTGTGGCATGCATGTGGGATCTAGTTCCCTGACGAGGGATCGAACCAGGGCCCCCTGCATTGGGAGCGCGGAGTCTTAACCACTATGCCACTAGGGAAGTCCCCAAAAGCAGATCATCCTTGATGTCCCCTTCCAAATACCCTCCACCTTTAGCCTGTGCTTCTCCCAATATACATCTGCCACCTACTCAGGCATGTCAGGCAACAGTGGTATCTTTTTATGGAGCCAGTTCTCTCCATCTTTAACAGATTGTCAACCCCACAAGGACAAAACCCTCGACTGTCTTGTTCATCACTACATCCCTAGTGCTCAGCCCCATGCCCAGTACAATAAATATTTGTTGAATGAATGAATGCATGGATGGTGGGTGGACCTTCCAGCAGTCGAGAATTTGGGCTCCTCTCACTCATGGAGAATTTTACACTACTCAGAGCCTCTAGAGTGTGAATGATAGAGTCAATTATATATGTGTGGCCCTGTGCTAAAGGCTGAGGATGCCAAGATGAGAAAATTGTCTCAGCCCTGCAGGATCACAAAGCCTATTGTGAAAGATACAAACAAGAGTGTGCTGGAGCTGGCTTGTACCAGCTCTGAGCCATTTCTGCTCATCCCTTCCCAACTCCAAGTTCACTGATGTTCTATTGGTAGCTTGAAATCAGCTAGGGTGGGAGTATTTATACCACAATAATCAGTAACTCCTACAATATCAGGGCTTTTTGTTTTCCTGGAGAGCTGGTTATTAAACGTTTACCAACATACCACTGTGCATACCTAAACATATAATTATATCAGAGTGAGAAGTATTACAGTAAATGCCACGGGATCTCTTTTGTTTTTTGTGGTTTTTTTGGCCATGCCACGTGGCTTGTGGGATCTTAGTTCCCTGACCAGGGATCGAACCCGTGCCCCCTGCAATGGAAGTGCAGAGCCCTAACCACTGGACCACCAGGGAATTCCTTCCACAGGGGTCTCGAAGGGAGAAATTCTCCCTGGAGAAGCTGGAGAATTTTGGAAGGCTTTTCCCACTGGATTGCACTTCTCTTCATCCAGTATATTGACCCAAGCAAGAAACCAGAGCCTCTGGCCCATTGGCCCACTGACTCCTTTGGTCCCTGTAGTCACTGATCCCCGTTTTTCATTCCTCTCTTTCAGGCCTGCGCTCTTGGGCAGTGCTGAAAACTTCACTGTGCTCATCAAGAATAATATCGACTTCCCCAGCCACAACTACACCACGTAAGCACCCAGAATGTCTGGCTATATTAGTTATCTACTGCTGTGTAACAAATCACCCCAACACTTAGAAACTAAAAGCAACAAACTTTAATTTTCTCACGTCGTTTCTGTGCGTCCCAGAATGACATCTGGGTATGACTTCACTGGGCGGTTCTGGCTCAGGGTCTCTCAGGTTGCAGTCAAGCTCTCATCTCCAGACTAGACTGGGGCTGGAGAATACTCTTCCAAGCTCACTCACACAACGGTCAGCAGGAGGGCTCAGTACTTCATCATGTGGACCTCTCCTTCAGACTGCTTGAGCGTCCTTAGGACACGGTGGCCGGCTTTCCCAGAGCAAGAGATCCAAGCCAAAGAGCAAGCAAGCGAGACAGTAACCAAGATGAAAGCCACTGTATTTTATAATCTAATCTCAGAAGAGACACACTATCACTTCTGTCGTATACTATTGGTCACAGAGACCAACGCTGTACGATATGAGAGGGGAATACACAAGGGTGTAAATCCCAGGAGGCAGGATCATTGGAGGCCCTCATGGTGCCCAGGTACCACATTGGTTCACTCCTATGAAAGAGATGGATCCCAGTTTTCAATAGAGATGTTTGTTTGTTTGCTTTCCATTATGTGCAGGAGAAACATCTTGCCGGATTTAAACGTCACTTGCACCTTTCACAAGACTCAGAATCCACAGTGTCCCATTTTCCGACTAGGAGATATCTTCCGAGAAACAGGAGATAATTTTTCAGATGTGGCAATTCAGGTTGGTGACGTCTTTGTACAGTGGGATGTGGGGGTGGGGGAAGGGTCAAGGGATGGAGGATGACAAATGGCCAAGAGGCTGGACCACTGGGTCTTAATAATATGCTCATATTTATTGAGCATTTTGTAAATCCATGCACGGTGACAAGGACTTTTCCTGCATCACCTCATCTAATCCCACAACAACCCTATGAGAGACACTCAGTGTATTCGTTTCCCGTGCCTGCTATAACAAATTACCACAAATTTTGTGGCTTAAAACAACACATTTTTTTTTTTATACTACTGGAGGTCAGAAGTCCAAAATGAGTCTCACTGGGCCAAAATCAAGATATCAGCAGAGACATGCTCCCTCCGGAGGCTCTAGGGGAGAATCCATTTCCTTGCCTTTTCCACCTTTTAAAACAGCGTTCCTTGCATTTCTTGGCTCACAGCCCCTTCTTCCCGCTTCGAAGCCAGCAGCACAGCATCTTGCTTCAGTGGTCGCATTGATTTCTTATTCTGTGTCAAATCTTGCTCTGCCTCCCTCTTATAAAGACCAGTGTGTCTTCACAGGGCCCACCCAGATAATCCAGGATAATTTCGTCATCTCGAGATCCTTATTTAATCACATCTGCAGTCTCTTTTGCCATTTAAGGTAACATATTCAGAGGTCCAGGGATTAGGACCTAGGATTAGGAATATTTGGGGGACCATCACTCAGACTACCACACTTGGATTAGTCAGGATTCTTCTAGTTGCAAGTTATAGAAATCCAACTCAAATGATGTAAGCAAAAAATAAATTAAAAAGTAATTTGGGGGCAAATAACAGAAACCAAACTCAAGTGGCTTAAGCAAAAAAGGAACCATATTAACTTGTGTAAAAAGACCAGGGAAATGAACATTCTAGTATACCCAAGGCATCTTCCTACCTTGGGAGTTTTCTCTTGCTGTCCCCCTCTGCCTGGAACAGTCTGTCCCAGACATAGCATTAGCTGCCTCCTACACCTACTTCCAATATTTACTCAAATATAAGCTCAGTGAAGCTTTCCCTTACCGCTACATTTAAAGTGACAATTCCCACCTCTATCCCAGCATGCCCTATGGCCCTTTCCATGTTTATTTTTATCCCTGGCACCTAGCATTATCTGACATACTATATATTTTACATACCCATTTGTCTGTTGTCTATTTTCCCTGACTAGAATGTAAGTTCCATGATGGTAGGGACATTTAGCTTTTTTTTGGGGGGGGGGTTCATTTTTGTGTAATGTTCAGCCCATAATGGACACTCAATAAATATTTGTTGATTGAATGAAGAATATGATAGATTTAGGCATAGCTGCCTCCAGGAACTCAAATGATGTCTTTGGGAATCTGACTCCTTTCATCCCTTGATTGTTTCCTTAATGATGATGTCATTCTCAGGCATATTCTCCACATGTCAAGGCAAAGCCACCAAAGCTCTAGCACTGTGCTATCCAATATGGTAGCCACAAGTCACATTAAGTGACTTAAACTTAATTAAAATTAAATAAAATTAAAATTTTATTTCCTTGGTTATACCAGCCTCATTTCAAGCGTTCAATAACCACTGGCTATTGTACTATACAGCATGAATATAGAAATCATCACAGAAAATCCAATTAGGCAATGCTGCTTTAGACTTTCACACTCTATAGCTAGTGGTCCCAGCCAGTAGAGGACCTCTTTTCCTATGGTTCTGGCAAAATGTCTCAGGAAGAGCTCTGATTGGTCTACCTTGGGCCACATATCTATCCTGAATCAATCGCCAGGTCCAGAAGGGAGCACTGTCCTGACTGGCCAGGCCTGCGTCATGTGCCCACTCCTGGGGCTTGGAGAGGACATAGCCCCATTCAAACCACTGAGAGTTGGGAAAGGTGTTTCCCAAAGGAAATTCCAGGTAGTTTTCCCAGAAGAAGGCAATTTGGACGCCAAGTGACAAAGGCATTAGATATTCACTGTAATACATAGAGTGCTTGGCTTAGTGCCTGACAAAAAAATGGCAGTTGTGATTATTCTGTATTATTTCCCCTTTCTCCAAGTCAGAGCCTCCTTGCTACTCATTTCTGTATCCTCAGCATCTAGCATACTGTCTTGAAATGCCTAATTTCATTGATTCAAAGACATACCTTTTTTTCACTTTTAATAGTTTCAAAATCAGGAAGTGCTTTCAGTTGATGGAGTCTCACAGTTTAATTGACAGCCTTTTTTTCTTAGAGGAACATTAAAAAAAAAAAACCCTATGTGTCTTACAAGCAATGGTGTCTAAGATTCAGTGAAATATGATAGTCAGTACTCAAAAAAATGTTTGTAGAAAAAAAGAAGTACCAAGTATAGGTAAGAGATTAACAGATTCTTTAGAAGTTTAGAGAAGAGAAAGGTCACCATGAATTGAGGAGCACAGGGGTGGCTGAGTGGGTGGGGAAGGATGTTTGCTGGGTCTTGAAGGATGAGGAGGATTTAGCTAGAGAGGTGACTGGGAGAAACATTTCATTGGGAGAAAAGGTCAAGGGCCAAGATTTAAAAATTCAAAGCATACCGAGCAACTCCACTCCTAAGTATGTACCCACGAAAAATGACAACATATGTTCACACAAAAACTTGTACATAAATGTTCACAGCAGCTTATTCATAATAGCCAAAAGGTGGAAACAACCCAAGTGTCCATCAAAGGATGAATGGATAAACAAAATGTAGTATACTCAATCAATGGAATATTCTTCCACCACAGTAAGGAATGAAGTACTGACACATGCTACAACATGGATGAACTTTAAAAGCATCATGCTAAGTGAAAGAAGCCAGACATAAAAGATCATATATTATATGATTTCATTCATATGAAAGTTCAGAACAAGGAGCTCTATAGAGACAAAATGTAGATTAGTGGTTGCTTAGTGCTTGAGAGAGGGGTGGTAACTAAAGTTTACATGTTTTCTTTTGGAGGTAATGAAAATGTTGTAAAATTGATTGTGGTGGCAGTTGCACATATACGTGAATATACTAAAAACTGTTAAATGCACATGTTATGTGGGCGAACTGTATGTGAACTGTATCTCAATAAGGCTGTTTTTAAAAAAAGAAATGAAAATGCAAAGTGTGTTTAGGGAAAAGCATAGAGAGTTCGGAATAAGAGCTTTCTCCAGGGGTGTATTGGGAGATAAGCAGAGAAGATGTGATGGAGCACGATGAATTCCAGTCTAACAAGTTTCAACTTAAACTTTAACGGGGGGTGGACATTAAAGGTGTCTGATTACAGGAGTGGTTTGTTGAAAGTTATATTTTAGGAAAATAAATTTAACGGTGGTGTGTTCCAGGTGGGAGGAGGAGCAGGGAGGTGCGTTTGTAGCTGCCACAGTAGTAGTTGTATGAGTTAGATAGGGCTGCACCCTATGGCTCGGAAATTTTTAATTAGCATTTTTTTTTTCCCTCAAGAGCCAACTTTTCCTTCAGTGATCATCACTATGCAGGGAGATGTCTGATGGCTGCATAACCCATGTCCAGCGGGACTTAGAGATTGTCTCTCGTTGTCTTCCCCAGGGAGGAATCATGGGCATTGAGATCTACTGGGACTGCAATCTGGACAGGTGGTTCCATCACTGCCGTCCAAAATACAGTTTCCGTCGCCTTGACGACAAGACTGCCAAGGAGTCCTTGTACCCTGGCTACAACTTCAGGTAACAGTGCTCCACGTCAGACTTGCCCAGTGACTGGCCACCCTTGGATCCCCAGGGACCTTCCAGGCCTGGCTGAATTGTATCCCCAGCAGCCAGCAAGACTAGTTTTGGTTCCCAAGGCAACAAGAGGAATGTAAAAGACTTCCTCTAAGAGCTAGGCAGTGACTGAATTTTTGTATGAATTATTAAAGAATTGCACACTGTTTGTAAGATAAAAACAAAACTTGGGAAACAGAGAAAAGCATAGAGAAGAGGATAAAAATCACCCATAGTTCCTCTATCCTGAGATAACTGAAGCTAACCTTGTGGTGAATGTTCCTTCGTCTAACCAATTGTTTTGTGAGGCTTATATGAGATCATATCACATTTATAATTTGGTATTCTGTGGGGGTTTTTCACATGCCAGGTCACTCAAAATTCTTTGTGACCATCACATTAATTATCATCGTATTCCATTGTGAGTGTAATGATAACATCAGCTACAACTTAGGGAGGGTCTTCTATATACCAGGCATTTATATCACCATCACTAAACCTCACAACCACCCTGGAAGGTAGATATTAGTGTCCCGGGGAAAGCTGAGAAAGGTGAAATGATCTCCCCTAGACCCACAGCTAATAGTAGAAGCTCCATAATCCTAACCTAGATCACTAAGACCTCAAAACACACCCTTTCCCTTCCATCTCATGATTTTCTCACCATTCCGCCATTATTGGATATTTGGGGTATTTCTGATTTTTCTTTATAAATAACTCTGTAGTGTATACCTCTGTACATGTATCTTTGTTTGAATCCCAGATTATTTCCTTAGGATAAATTTCTAGAAGCAGAATTATTGGATCAAAGGTTATGAGCATTTTACCATATGCTTTCAGGTTTTAAAAAAACTATATGGCTATTATATTTCATTTCTCGGATTTATATTCAGTTCTTTTTCAAAGCCATCTATTATTGTTTCAGTGGATCTTAGGATCTTAGCTCATGGATCCTACTCCTTTTGTCCAATCTACTGTATAACCCCTTTCACACTGAACTGTAGCAACTTGGATGGGATTTCTCTTTGTGGGGCTTTGGAATATTTGTTGGTGGACTTCGGCAGAAATGATCTTGTGCAAAGTTTTGTGTGTGCCATGGGATATGGAGACATTCCTCTGGGGTGATAATTTAATTTTGTAGTTGTTCCTGCCAGGACTGTATGGCATCTATCAAATACAAACCAGTTTTTAGTTTAATTTCTTGGTGCTGGATGTCTTCACTCCACTAGAAGTATCCCATCCCTGCTTCCTTGCTAAGTAGGGCATCTGCAGCCTCAGCTCCTTTCCCAAGAAGTATGTTAAGACTCTAGCTGCTCAGATACAAATCTGACCTGGTACTCCTAGGGTTCACGTGGCTTTAGTCCCCACTTACCACTCATCTCTAGTACCTGCCCTTCCTTGTCTTGAGCTCAATAATATATTGATATGACTTTAAAAAATATTTTATCTTGCACTTCTTTGTGTAAGGGGTGAGGCAGCCTGCCATCTTGATTGGAAATCCTTTTGGTGAGAACATTTTTTTTTTTCTTAATAAATTTATTTATTTTTGGCTGCGTCAGGTCTTCGTTGTGGTGCACGGACTTCTCATTGTTGTGGCTTCTCTTGTTGTGGAGCACGGGCTCTAGGCACGCGGGCTTCAGTAGTTGTGACTCGCGGGCTCTAGAGCGCAGGCTCAGTAGTTGTGGCGCATGGGCTTAGTTGCTCCACGGCATATGAGATCTTCCCGGACCAGGGCTCGAACCGTGACCCCTGTGTTGGCAGGCAGATTCTTAACCACTGCGCCACCAGGGAAGTCCGGTAAGAGCACCTTAAAGACTCCTGATACCTTGGGTAACATTGCTTCCTCACTGCAGTTTTGTCTAATTTTTAAGGTTCTTTGTAGTACATCGCCTATGCTTCTAGCTTCTGGACTTCAATCCTATTAATTCACTAGAATTCTGGTTCATTTTCACTCTTAAGCTGGCTAGTGCTGGTTTTGTGCTGGTCTATTCTTGTTTTGATGCTCTGCACAGTTCAGTCCTCTGCTCCTGAGTTTTTCCCATTGGTGATCTTGTGCCCCTAACTTAGTTTCCACGTTACCTCCTACGTCTGGATAATTTTTTCAGCTTGTCCCTACAACACTGGACCAGCAGTAACTTGGCCTCTCAGTTTGAGGCTTATAACACAGTCTCCATGACCTTTCATTTCCTGTGGGAGGAGGCAGGCAGGGTTCTGTGACTGTGGTTATGGCTGGTCATTTTGTGCTCTGGTTCCAGACACAAAGCAGGCTTTTGCTGTTTCCTTTTCAGAGAGAGTTGCTGAGTATATCCCTTGGTTATACAATTTGCTTAAGAAGCTGGTAGGATGTTGATACTGGCATTCTTCATTCATTAAATATATATTGAAGAAAAAAATATTTGTTGCCCCAATGGGTATACATTGGTAAACAAAATAGACAAGTTACCGCTTAGCATATATCCTAATAGGACATGACTATACATATAAGACAAAAATATAAGTAAATAAAAAACTTCAAGTCAACATCGTTAGTCACCAGGGAAATGCAAATTTAAACCACAATGAAATATAATGACATGCCCACCAGAATGACTAAAATTAAAAACACTGGAAATTCCAAAGGTTGGCAAGGAGGAGGAGCAACTGGAATTCTCCTACTTTCCTGGTGGGAGTGTAAAATGGTACAACCACATTAGAGAATTGTTGGGACATTTCTTATGAAGGTAAACATGCATCTATCCTCTAAACCAGAAATCCCACTCTTAGGTATTTACCCAAGAGAAAGGAAACATATCTCCACAAAAAGGTTCGCACATGAACGTTCACAGCATCCTTACTCATAATAGCCAAAACCCAGAAAGAACCCAAATGTGCAATAACAGGTGAATGGAGAAATAAATTGTGATATATTTATATAATAAAACACTACTTAACATAAATAAAAATGGAAGAAATTACTGATACACACATCAACATAGATGAATCCCACAGACGTTACATTGAGTGAAAGAAGCCAGACCTGAACGAGTACATTCTATGATGCCATTTATATGAAGTACAAGAACAGGCAAACTTATCTGTGATGACAAAAGATAGAACAATGGCTGCTGGGCTGGGGTTTGGGTGTAGAAAGGAGAAGTAGGAACAGATTGGAAGGGAGCACAAGAGTTTTCTGGGGTAATGGAATGTTCTAGATGTTGGCAGGGATCTAGGTTACATAGAGTATTCATTTGTCAAAACTCACTGAATTGAACCCTTAGGACTTGTGCATTTTATTATTATATGTTAGTTATACCTCAATAGAACAAACAAATCCAACAAAACCATTTCAGATGATGATAAATGCTTCAAAGAAAATCAAACAAGATAGTGTGATGGGGGTGCGGGGAAATGCAACCAGAAAAGGCCTCTCCAAGCACAGGATAGGACCCCCATAGGCATCATGCACTTTCCTGAGGACTGAGCTTTCCTGTTAAGAAGAGAAACTGCACACATAGGAGTCCATGTTAGGGAATCAACTTGCAAACATATTAGCTTCTCTGAATACTTTTAGTACTAATGGTCTGGACCAGTGGTTCTCAAAGTGCGGGTCCCCATATCAGCATCATGTGGTATCTTGTTAGAAATGCAAATTCTCAGGCTCTATCCCAGACCTACTGAATCAGACACTCGGGATTGTCTTCATAAGCCTTCCAGGTTATTCTAATGCAAACTTAAGTTTGAGAATCACTAATCTAGACCCTTGATACTCAAATGTGATCCTGGAACCAGCAACATGGGCCTCACCTGGGAGCTTGTTATGATGTACAATCTCAGCCCTCACTCTCAATTTACTGAGTCAAAATCTGCATCTTAAGATTCCCAGGAGATTCATGTGCACATTAAAATTTGAGAAGCACTGGTCTAGACTATATTATCTAGCATCCTAAACATACTTCCTTCTTAGGTGATTCATCTGACTATATTTTCTTTCTACAACCAGGTTGCTAGCTGCCTGGGAGAATGAATAAAATAAAGTGTCTACTTAATCTGAGCATGCAAGTACAGGCCAAAGTACACGTGCACGTGCAAACACACACATACACATTCACTGCTTCCTAACCCTTCTGCTAGCACTCTTATTGAGTTCTGGAGGGGTCCACTTAAGCAAATGGCTCTATTTATATTTTACTTAAAGCAGCATCATTAACTGGCAAGCAGGCTTCAAATTTTGTTTTTGTTTTTGGCCTGCACAATGTTTTGAAAGTTGAGACATTCTACATAAAAATATGGACTTCCTACTTTTTTTGAAAATTAAACTATTTGAAAAAAATCAAACCATTTGACAACACTGGCTTCATATTCCACAGGGAGCACTAGGCTAGAGCTGAGTATCAGTGGTTCCCTTTAGAAAGGGCATGTGGCTCTTGGTTTGCCAAGGTCCTCACCACTCCTTATTGCCTCTTACCTGGCTGCATCACTCATTTCTGTTATCTGGCCCCTATAGGCATTTGAATTTGAGACCCTTGGCTAAAGGCTGGCTGAGATCAAGACGTTAAGAGGATTTTGCCTTCTCCGGGTCAGTGCAATTTCATCCAGGGCCCTGAAACCAGCTCCTAGTTTAGGTAATGTTTTGATCATTCCCAGCTGCTCTACTGAATTGGCTTGTGGCCATTAGCAAAAAGAGAAGCCTGGATCAGTGGTCCCCGACTGCCCTCACAGGCTGTTTTTTCAGCAATCAGCAGACGCATGCAGGGCAATGTACCAATCAGATGTTAGCAAATGTCCTTCAAGTCACTGAGCTAAGCCTAAGAACATTAGCTCCTGGAGAGATCTGAGCTTTCTGAAGAACTGGTTGTGATGTTAATATTCTTTTAGAACAAAGTTTTAGAGCATTGGTTCTCTGGAATAAGCACCAGAAGAAATCTTTAGCCAAAAATAAAATGTCAAGATCTGACGGGTAACTGGGCAAGTTATTTTCAAATAGCCACACAAAAGGGAAGTTAGAGGTTATATGAGGTTTATGAGAAAATATAACTTTCTAAAACATAGGAAGTTGAAGGAATTGATCACGTTGCAGAATTCTGTCCTTTACCAAAAGATCCATGGCAAAAGATCCTTTTTCAATTATTCAGTTTATTTACAAGATGTGTAAAGCAGGGAAGACCCACACAGAATAGAATGCCTGATGTGCTTCTCTGCTTCTCAGAATGTGTGTGTGTGTATTCATTTCCTATGGCCGCTATAACAAATTACCACAAACTTGATGGCTTTAAACAACAGAAATTTATCTCTCTCAGTTCTGGAGGCCAGAAGTCCAAAATCAAGGTGTCAGCAGGGACATACTCCCTCTAAAGTCTCTAAGGGAGGATCTTTCCTTGCCTCTTCTAGCTTCTGATGGCTCTAGGTGGTCCTTAACTTGTGGCTGCATCCCTCCAGTATCTGCCTCCGTCTTTACATGGCCTTCTCCTCTGTGTTTCTGTTTCAACTCTCCCTTTCCTTTGTCTTATAAGGATACAGCCATTGGATTTAAGACCCACCCTAAATCCAGGATGATCTCATCTTGAGATCCTTAACTCATTTACATCTGCAAAGATCCTATTTCCAAATAAGGTCACATTCATAGGTGCAGGGGTTAGGCACTTGGACTTATCTTTTTGGGGGGCCATTATTCAACCCACTACAGAGTGTAAAAACATCCTTGCCCAGGGCCTGGTGTTCTGAGTGTGGCCCACTGATCACCTGCATCAGAACCACCTGGTACCTTTCCTGGAAATACAGATTCCTAGAAACACCTCACACCTTTTGAAACCACCCTTTGGGGGTGAGGCCCAGGAATCTGCCTTTTGAACACACTTCCCAAGTGATTCTTGCCCTCAGTTTGAGAACCACTGTACCAAGACCCTGAAAGCAGAAATTCAAGTATTTACTATACAATGTTAACCTTCCAGCAAAACAGCTTGCATAGAGAGATAATGCAACCCTGGGGCATGGAGTGGTGATGCATGCTTGCTTTGTATTTTAAAAAACAAATCAATTAATAGAGCAGAAGAAAGTACTGTCATGGAATGAGAACAATCAGATGCAAAGAAACTGAAACCCCTTTGGCCAGAAACAGGCACTGAAGCGCCTGAGAATATCTAACTGATCTCAATGTCAGATCGAGAGTTTAAAAAGAATAAGAATTTCAGATGTTCCATACTATATTCTGGCAGAGCATCCGTTTTCTGTTTACTTCTCTCCCCACACCTGTAAATAGATTATGAATTAATAACTCAAAGAAAATATATGTCCTTACCTAAAAACCACCACCAAAAGTGGTAAGAGGGAGAGTCAGATTTAAAAGTTTTGTGAGGCATGTGGCTTAAGCCTTCGTAATTATTCATGAAAAACAAAACATGCCACTTTCCCTGACTGTAGTACTGATGAGGGTTGCATATTTGGGGTGACTGCGATTTGTGCCCAGGTCTTAATTTATAAAGGTGACTGAGTGATAACGCAGAGAAGTCAATGCCCTTGAAAGAAGAATTTCCCGAGAGGTGGGGCACACCAGGCCACACAGGGCCACAGGGGGAAGCACCAGGTTTGGTCAGGGGTTAGCAGGAGAAAGGGGAAAGCACAGCCCAGAGGCTTTACTGTGTTTTCTGTGGGAAAGGCAAGGCAGGGCAGGGGAAACAGCTTAGGACTGGCTAGTTTGAGTAGTTGGTGGGCTCTGGGCTACAGGGGTGGTCTCTGGTTGTCTGGTACCTGGCCCTGGGCAAGTTAGGGCAGGGGAAATGTTGGCTGGGTGTGTGAAAGTTAGATACAGGTGGTGGCTGGAGATGTGGACTCAGGATTGGTCAGAGGGTTTGTAACATGATTTTCACATACTCGCAAAAGCTGGATTGCAGGGGGCTTGTAAACAACACTGTCTGCTAGTTTGGCCCTGGTGATAATGGATGCCAAACAGACAAATACAGAATCTTAAGAAAACACAGTTAGAGCAGATTGCTGAGGGGCACCTGTTCCCAATCCATTAATTAGTATCTAAGATTCACCCTCCCCCTCTTTGTTCTAGAAGCTAAACTTTTCCCTCTTAGAGAATGATCAGAGTGCTTGACGTTATTTTTTTAAATTTCTCTTGTTGTTAACCCTGTACTGGTTAAAAATTGTTCATTTTAATCTTAAACTAAAACACAGACTTTCCATCATCCTGTGATGCTGGAAGTAGAGAAGGTGAGGTAGGGAAGTGGTGCCTTGGTTCCAGGTGAAGAGAGAGAGAATTTCATGGGTTTGGATAGTGTTCTTCCCTTTGTCAACCACAGCAGAGCTAGAAGATGGACAAAGAAGACTAGATCGAATACTGCTTCGGTTTTTCTTTTCATAAAATACCAGCACTTCCACATAGATCTTTATAAATATGTATCCTTTTCCTCCTACAGATACGCCAAGTACTATAAGGAAAATAATATCGAAAAGCGGACCCTGATAAAAGCCTTTGGGATCCGTTTTGACATCCTGGTTTTTGGCACTGTAAGTCTCTTCTCTGCTCTCAGCCACTGGCATCTCCATTCCTATGACTGTGTCTTAATTATTGCTGTAGCGTCTCAAAGGGTGAACGTCTTGGTCATAGTCGTTAGCTGGCACTGTGCATCTTGCATGTGGGATCAGAGAGGGGGAAGAAATGTCCTTGTTCATGGACAAGTCATCTAATGAGTACAAGAGTGGGCTTGGGGAAAAAACCTAATACTCAAATTTCAATATACTCTGATGCTTAAAAAAGAGAAAGAAATCCCTCTGCAAAATACTTTGTAAGGAATCCAATTCAAATGGGCTTAGGAAAAAAGAAGTCTTTTTTTTTTTTTAGTTCACATAACTGAAAAATCCAGAGGCAATTTTCAGGCTTCAGGCATCATTGAATCCAGATGTCTTAACAACATCATCAGGAATCTGCCTCCCTCCATCTCTTACATTTGTTCTCCTCTGTTTTGGTGTCATTCACAGCAGGTCATCACTATGCAGTTGTGTTAGCAGCTACTTATACCTTAGCAATTTAGCAACCTCAGTGAAAAGAGAACATCTCAGCAAAAGCCTCAGCAGATGCCACTGGCTTTGACTGGCCCAATATGGGCCAGATGCTCACTTCTGAACTAATTACTATGACCAGGGTCACTCACAATGGCTGGTCTTAGACCAGCCCTGAACCAGCCCCTTCCCCGCAAACTACATGGACTGAGTATGGACACAAACGGTTCTCCAAAACGGGCATGCTGTCTCCAGGAGGAGGGGAGGCTGGGTATGCAAAAATCAACAGATGCCCACATACCTTGTCTGACAGCGTATTACTTATGTAACATGGTGATAAGCAGCACAAGAATCGATGAGATATAGTGAGAGGATACAAAGACACTGAGAATAAAAACCACAAGGACATCTATGGGAAGAGTTCGTGCAGACATTCCTTCCCTCTGTTTCCAAAGTAATCTCAAATCACTTTTAGGGAAAGCTCTTTTGAAACCCTCACCTTGAATGGAAAAACAAACTTTCAATGGTTCTCTTCTCAATGTGTGAGTTCCAGTGCTTATTTGTTTAAAACGTCCATGTTTTCAAGCACATCCTGAAAGGCAGAAGCAGGAGGAATGGGATTCATATTTTCAGTCTCCTTAATCTTTGTTGCCGTGAACACTTTGGATGCATCTGTCAAATTCACGGCACTAGACTCCCTCCTCTGCTGGAACTTACAATTACATGTTAGAGCAAAAGAGCATTGCTCTGAAGTTCAACCGGGTAACCTTTTGTACTCTGTTTCCAGGGAGGAAAATTTGACATTATCCAGCTGATCGTGTACATCGGTTCAAACCTCTCTTACTTTGGTTTGGTAAGGGATTCTCTTTCTCACATTTTATGAAAATGATTTGGCAAAAGGAAGTTTCACTGACATGGTGCTTGTCTGGGTTTTTCCCAGGCCACTGTGTTCATTGACTTTCTCATCAACACTTACTCAAATAAATGCTGTCGATCCCGTATTTATCCCTGTTGCAAGTGCTGTGAACCCTGTGCAGTCAATGAATACTACTACAGGAAGACGTGTGAATCCATTGTGGAGCCAAAGCAGGTAAGGCTTGCTGTGTCTATGGGATGTTAAAACACATGTATGGCCCATTGGATCGCGGAGAAGTATGCAAAAATAAGGCCAAAATCATAGGTGTAATCAATCCCATGGTGGATAATTCTCTGGACTCTACCCCAATCCACCATCTCTCAGATGAATCCTTTAGTTTTAGTGAAGAATAGACACAAAAATGGAGAAGCAAGATATAGGGAAAACAAATTTTTATGTTCCAGGATTTGTCAGTTTTGTCAGATTTATTAAATTGGTTGTGCAAAAAATGTATAATGACTTTGGAGAACAATTTGTAAATCTAGTAACATTCAAATGGGACATACTTTACAGCCTGGCATTTCCACTTCTCTATACCTGCCTTAGAGAAACACTCACATGGGTACCCAAGTAGTACACATGTACAAGATGTCCATCACAGTGCTGTTTGTGACAGTGAAGAGGAGCATCTGCCCAAATGTCCAATAGGTGAAAGGTGAAATAAACTATGATAAATCCATAGTAAGGAATGCCTGGCACCAGTTTTTAAAAATGAGGTAGATTATTATAAAAGCAAACGTTTACGTAGCATTTCCAATGCTACGTAAACGTTAACTCACTGAATCTTCACACAGCCCTACATGTAGGTTTATGGGATTATGATTATTAGCAGAACTCTAGATAGGTGCTACTATTATCTCTTTCTATAGATTAGGAAATTGAGGCACAGGAAGGTTAAATAATTTGCCCAAAGTCATACAGTTAGTAAGTGGCAGAGCTGAAATTCCAACTCAGGCAGGCTGGTTTCAGAATCCATGTTTATAACCACTACGTTATAGGTACTGGCATGAGCAAATATCCAAGACGTTTGTTGACAGGAAAAAAGCAAACTATGGAACAATATATATGGTATGATATATAGGTTAAAAAGCAACAATACACATAAACTAATTCTATGTTTTTTCTACACGTATATTATGTATGTCCATTTATATACACACACATATAGATTCTGCATATTTTCTACATGTATTATACACACACACATATAAGTGTGTGTGGGGAGGTAATATATGTATAAAAAAAGGTACTGGACACTCATAAAAGTGATAACAGTGATTGCTTCTGGAAAGGAGCTTAGGATGGGGGAGTGGTCAGAGTGGTCAAATTTTAGTTCATCTGTATGGTTTTGATTTGATTAATTTGGAATTTACTACATTGACTCCATGATTTCCTACAATCAAAGAGAAATCTCTGGTATTTAAAAACAACAGAGGGTTTCTTTCTTTTATCCAAGAACATTGCTGTCCTTTTTTAGCAGCTGAATGCACAATTCATTGTTCATTGTACATGTATTTGCAATTAAAGTAAAAGTTCATCTTTGCAACTAAAATTAATCACCATTTCATGGCCCAAGATGGGATGAAATTTAATGAAAATATAAATAATTTAAGATTCAATAGTATAACTTTCTGGAGATATTCAACCTAGAGTAACTGAAATTGAGGGAACACAACAAAGGAGTTTTACATAGCACTTGGGGGACCTAGAGATATTAGGCAGTAAGCTGTGGATACTCTAAATCTACAAATTAAGGTGCTTGGGGCTCCATTTCTGATTTACCTTTAGACTCGGAATCATTCTTTCTTTGTTAGCAAGAGTTTTTGGTTAGCTTGTGTAACAGGTTGTCATTTGGAAATAGGAATAACAGTTGCCTTTAGATATGTTCAGATATGCAATTCGTGATAATTCTGAACTAAAATTGGTAACCTTTTAATCTTTATTTCCTAGACATTAAAATATGTGTCCTTTGTGGATGAACCCCACATTAGGATGGTAAACCAAAGGCTACTTGGGAGAAGTCTGCAAGATGTTGAAGGTGAAGAAGTGCCAGTAAGTTATTTTGTCTTTTTTTTTTTCTTGGTCACGCCGCACAGCATGCAGGATCTTAGTTCCCCAATCAGGGATCGAACCCTTGCCCCTGCAGTGGAAGCACAGAGTCCTAACCACTGGACCGCCAGCAAATTCCTGTTAGTCTTTTTTCCTTTTTTAAGAGAAAACTTACTATTTTTTAAAAATTAATTAATTAATTTATTTATTTATTTATTTTTGGCTGCATTGGGTCTTCGTTGCTGTGTGCTGGCTTTCTCTAGTTGCGGCGAGCGGGGGCTGCTCCTCGTTGTGGTGCGTGGGCTTCTCATTGTGGTGGCTTCTCCTGCTGCGGAGCACGGGCTCTACGCACACGGGCCTCAGTAGTTGTGGCACACGGGCTTAGTTGCTCCGCGGCATGTGGGATCCTCTGGACCAGGGCTCGAACCCGTGTCCCCTGCACTGGCCGGCGGATTCCTAACCACTGTGCCACCAGGGAAGCCCAAAGCTTACTATTAAATATAAATATATCTAGAAATGTGTATAAATCACAATTGATGACAAAGTAAACCACATGTAACACATGTAACAAGCACCCAGATTTAAAAAGTGACTATTACTAGCAGAAGTCCCTTTTATGCCTCCAAATTACTACCTTCCCTTAAAAGTAGTCATTATCCTGTATTCAAGGTTAGTTTTACCTCTTCTAGGATTTTTTTATTTAAAAAATTATTTTATTTTATTTTTAGAATTTAAAAAAAATTTTAATCCTATAGTATGTATTCATTACATACTCTGTTGAGTGTCTGGCTTCCTTCCCTCAGTATTATTTTTGTGAGAGTCATCCATGATGTTGTGTATAGCAATGGTTCATTCTCATTGTTGTATAATTTCCGTTTTATAAACATTCAATTTATTTATCCATTCTATTGTTGAATGAACTACCTATTTGGGTAGTTTCCACTTTGGGGTTCATGCCAATGATGCTGCTACAGTAAACGTATGGCACCTAAGAGTGGAACTGCTAAGTCATAAGGCAGGTGTGTGTTCAGCTTTAGTAGATACTACCTAACAGTTCTCTGAAGTGGGTGCTCTAATTCACACTCCCCCCAGCAGTTCTGGCTGCTGGACATCTTCACTAACTGCATTAGTTTTCTACAACTGCCATAATAAGTGACCACAAACCAGGTAGCTTGGAACAACAGAAACTTATTCTCTCACAGTCTGGAGGCCAGAATTCTGAAATCAAGGTGTCAGCAGGGCTGTGCTCCCTTTGAAGGCTCTAGGGGAGGTTCCTTTCTTGCTTCTTCCAGCTCTAGGAGCTTATTACACCTGTTAGGATGTCCAGTACAATACTGAATAGAAGGGATAAGACCAAGCATCTGTGTCTCATTCCCTGTCTCAGGAAGAAAGTTTTTTATTTCACTATAGTACTTGCTGTAGGTCTTTTTTTTTTTTTTTTCCGGCCTCGCCCCACGTCTTGCGGGATCCTAGTTGCCAGACCAGGGATTGAACCCGGCCCACCAAAGTGAAAGCGCCACGTCCTAACCACTGGACCGCCAGGGAAGTCCCTGCTGTAGGTTTGTTTTTTTTGTTTTTTTTTTTCTTAGGCGTTAGCAGTACTGCCCTCGCTACACGCTCATCGGACAGTAGCGCAACCCCAGGAAAAGGATGGTTTGCTGTAGGTTTTTAAAGAATGCTCTATCAGATTAAGAAAATTCCCCTCTGCTCCTAGTTTACTAAGAATTTTTATCATGAATGGATACTGAGTTTTAAAATAACGTGTTTTTTCTGCTTCTTTCCAAATCAATGAGTTTTCTTTTCTTCTGTCATGTGGTGCATTACACTGATTGGTTTTCAAATATTAAGCCAACCTTGCAGGAGTCTGCAATAACATCAGTTTGAGTGAGATGTATGATTCTTTGTATTTACTGCTGGATTCAATTCACTAATATTTAAGAATTTTACATCTCTTCTTGAGAGAGTCTGGCCAAAACTCTTCCACTCTTGTAAAGTTTTTATCAGATCTGGGTATAAAGTGAACTCCTGTGTGTTGGGGTGGGGGTGGTGATATACACATAACCTAAAATTTACCATTTTAATCATTTTAAAGTGTGAAGTTCAGGGACTTCCCTGGTGGTCCAGTGGTTGGGACTCCGTGCTCCCAATGCGGGGGGCCCGGGTTTGATCCCTGGTCGGGGAGATGTAGCCCACATGCTGCAACTGGAAGAGCCCACGTGCCGCAACTGAAGATCCTGCGTGCTGCAGCGAGGATCCTGCGCACGGCGGTGAGGATCCCCTGTGCTGCGGCTGGGAGCCGGCGTAGCCAAATAAATGAATAAACACATAATTTTTTTAAAGAGGAAAAAAAAATAAAGTGTACAGTTCAGTGACGGTTAGTACATCCACAGTGCTGTGCAACCATCACCACTATCTAGCTCCAGAGCCTTTTCACACCCCAAAAGGAAACCTTGTATCCATTCAGCAGCCACTACTCAGTCACTTCTCCCCAGCCCCTGGCAACCACTAATCTGCTTTCTGTAGATTTCTGTATACATGGATTTACCAATTTTGGACATTTCATGTAAATTGAATCATATGATATTTGTCCTCTTATGTCTGGCTTCTTTCATTTAGCATAATGTCAAGGTTCCATCCATGTTTAGCTAAACATCCATGTTTAGCATTTGTCAGCACTTCATTCCTTTTTATAGCTGAATAATAGTCCATTGTATGAACATAACATTTTTTTAATCCATTCATCCATTGATGGACACTTAGGTTATTTTCACCCTTTGGCTATTATAATAGTGCTGCTGTGAACATTCATGTACAAGAACCATTCAATTTTAATGTACTTAACTCAGACTTTCTTTGTCTGGTGAATGAAGGTATATGTCACAAAGAATAGACATAAATGATGGCAATTATGGCAGCTTCCACTGGAGGATAACAAATGGATTTTTTCAGAAAAGGGAGCATGGTGAGAAAGGAGAAAGCAGAGCTAAGTCAACAAATATTTACTGTCTACTATGTGTGGGCACTGTCCTAGGCATTGGGAATACAGGCAGTAAACAAAGCAAACAGGGCCCCTGCTTTCACGTGGAAGAAGAATCATTAAGTAAACATATCAGTTCATAAGATCATTTCCTCATAACAAACATAGAACATCATTATGTGATAAGAGAATGACCTGGGAGGAGGGGAACTCCCTAGATCAGGTGGTCAAGGCAAGAAGGTCTCTCCGAAGAGATATATGTATTGAGGTGCTGGCTTTTCTGAATTTCACTTTCCAAATCTGTAAAATGGAGATCAGAACACATATCTCAAGAGGTTCTCCGAGAGCCTAAATGAGGCAATGCTTGCGAAACACAGTCTTGATATATACATTTAGTAAATGATAGCTACTAGTATTAATGTAATATTAAATGTAATTTTATAAGTTAATAATAAAATTAAAGAACCTAGAACCCTAGGGGTTGTCAGTGCTGATGGGTTTGGAAACTTGCCTTTTTCAGAGACCCCCGATGGACTTCACAGACTTGTCCAGGCTGCCTCTGTCTCTTCACGAGCCACCCCCCACTCCTGGACAACCAGAGGCTATCCAGCTGCTCAGTGAAGGGGCAACCCCTAGATCCAGTGACTGCCCGAATTGGTGCCAGTGCGGAAGGTGCCTCCCATCCCAACTCCCTGAGAGACAAAGGTGCTTGGAGGAGCTGTGCTGTCGGAAAAAGCTGGGTGCCTGTATCACCACCTCAGAGCCGTTCAAGAAGCTTATCCTGTCCAGACACGTCCTGCAGTTCCTCCTGCACTACCAGGAGCCCTTGCTGGTGCTCGATGCAGATTCTACCAACAGCCAGCTGCGGCACTGCGCCTACAGGTGCTATACTACGTGGCGCTTTGGCTCCCAGGACCTGGCTGACTTTGCCATCCTGCCCAGCTGCTGCCGCTGGAGGATCCGGAGAGAGTTTCCCAAGAGGGAAGGCCAGTACAGTGGCTTCAAGAGTCCTTACTGATGTGCTGAGCAGTCATATAACATTGCCTTTGCTTGCACCTTCAGCTTCACCTGCAAAGATGTGTGTCCAGATTTTCAGCCAAAGGGAAATGTGCTTTCCTCCTCCCCCAGCTCTGTATGTGTCAGAGAGCAAAGTGACCAGGGTAAACAAACAGCAAATAAACTAGAATCCCTCAGCATGGACTGAGAGTCAAGAGATTCAGATTTATATCTCCATTCTATCCCTAGGAAGTTGTGTGATCCTAGGCCTTTAACCTCTGTACCTCAGTTGCCTTATTATCCAACCTATTGTTTCACAGGGATATTAGGAGAGCAAATTGAGACAGTGTACACAAACTCTCTTATTAACGCATAAAGAGCTACATGAATATGAAGCAGCTCATTTTGAGATGAGACTAGGATAATGTCCAACTATCAACCAACCCTTGGGTCCTGGTTAAAGAATGGGGAGGATTAAAAGTTTTGGCACAAATTTTTTGGCATTTGTCCTATAGGACCTAAGGGGTTATATCTCCTCCCCTTGTGTCTTGGCAGCTCTGATCACTTTATCCAATGATAAAGTGATGCTGTGTCAGGTTCAGGGTCTTGGTCTTAAGATGCTGTCAGCTTCCACTTCCTGTCCCTTGAAACTCTTGCTGTGAAGGAAGCAAGCTCCCATGTAAAAATCTGCCTATCCTGAGTCCACCCTGCTGTGAAGAAGCCCAAGCAGCCATGTGAAGAGGAGAGATGCCCCCAGCATTCAAGCCATCCAAGCCCATGGGAGAGAAGAAGCCCTTCAGATGATTCCAGATCCTGCTAACATATGACTGCAACTGCTTCAGACAACCCAAGTGATAGCTACCCAGTGAAAACACGGAACAAAAATTGTTATTTTAAACCACTATGTTTTGGGTTGTCTGTTACATGGCGACAGATAACTGGGACAGAGAGCAAGCCTGATTCATGGGAGGTAGACTCAGCCCTCATCTTCTCTGGGTCTAAGAGGTGTGTCCAGGCTTTCAGCCAAAAAATCCCTGGAGCCCCTCGGGGGCTTGGGTTTCTATTTGGCAGTTCTAGAAGAGCTGCAGACCAAATCAGGTAACTCACCAGACCAGCCCTGGAATCCATCAAATCTAACTGCTGAGCTACCCAATACATTTCAATCCACATCACATTTCTATGACTGGAAGTAAGTATTGCTGTTAAAAACTGGAACAAGCCACCTTCATGCCTTTAACATCCTGTACTTTGCAGCCAATTACAATGGATGCAGTCTGGATGCTACTTAAAAAGCAACTCACACTCAAACCTTTTACCATTTCTATACGTCAACTGCTAAGAGTATAAAAATGAATAGCAGGTTTTAGGATCCTCCTGCAGGATTTCCGTTTCAAGGTTTTGGCACTAGAATGGACTATTTCTAAACGACAACTATTTTAAAGAATAAATAGAGAACACTATTCAAAACGGTGACTAATGAAGGATCTGTGAGTTTTTAATACATACTCTAAGATTTACCATTTTGACACTTTTTAGAAGTCATCAGCTTTCTACTGTTTTAATGTAAGATAATATGAACAAAAACCTTCTTTTTTGGTCCCAGGATTTCACCTGGCTTTAAACTCAGGAATCAAGTTAACTGGGCCAGATTTAACTCTCATTTTTACTACCTTTCAGAGATATTTTTGAAAAGTGAATTATATATGACTTCTTCAGAACTGAAATTTTTTACTCTGAGAATGCTATGTAACTGCTACAGATTTCCATTCTGACAGCCTCTGAGCCTTCATATGTTATTTTTTGATGCCTTCCCCCTAGTGTGTTTCTGTCACCTTGTGGAGACCCCAGATGGAGTCAGCATTTGGAATGACAAATAATCACTGGATCCACCTGTTGTTTTCACCTTTCCCAGATGCTCTGGGTGAGAAGGTGAGAGGGTGATGTGTTACATCAGCTATGTGCAAAATGTCTGACACTTTCTACAACAGCATGCATCATATTTATATTCTTAGTTTTGGTCTACAGTAGAAAATAGTGTCATCGCCAAAGGCATCCCAAGGAAAGTCACATTTTGTAGGATCTGTTTTTTGTACTTAATTCCATTCTCCTGTTATAGTAATTGCATACTATTCACTGCTTCATCTTTGTATTGGAGATCTGCTTTCTTGTAACACTGCCTGATTTCATGTAGCATTGGTTATGGACTTGCATTCCTCTCTTTAGAGGGAACCATTTTTAAAACCCTTCCTAATTCTAGCTTGGCAATGTAGATGTCTTAATAGTTTTGATAATAAAAAAAATAACGTGTAATTCACGTTTACCGAAGTATTCCTTTTACTTTCTTTTCTCAGAAGATCCCCAAATCAGTTAGCTCATTCATTGACACATTCATTCAACATATACGCACTGAGGCACTGTGACATACAAAGATATGTTTTTAGTCTCTGCCCCCAGTTCTTAACACAGAGCTCCTAAATCCCCTGGAATTTAGAACTGTCTTGTGTTCTAATGAGGCCACTCTTGGTGGGTTCCTGGATAACTTCAGGAAGGGGGCTGGTCACCAGAAAGACCAAGCCATGATTAGAAGCTTAGAACTTTCAGTCCTACCACCTTATCCTCTAGAGTGGGGAGGGGTTGGAAATTGAGTTAATAATCGATTTTGACTATGTGATAAAGCCTCCATAAAAACCCCTACACTGTGGGGTTAAGAAAGCTTCCATACTGATGAATACATCCACATTTGGGGAGGGTGGTACACCCCCAACTCCACAAGGACAAAAGCTTCTGCACTCAGGACCCTTCTGGCCCTCACTCTATGTAACTCTTCATCTGGCTGTTCATCTGTATCTTTTAACATATCCTTTATAATAAATGGGTAAATATAAGTGTTTCCCTGAGTTATATGAGCCACTACAGCAAATTACTGAACCTGAAGAGGGGGTTATAGGAACCCCCAATTTATAACCAGTTGGTCAGAAGTACAGGTGACAACCCTGGACATGACTGGTGTCTGAAGTGGGGGACAATCTTGTAGGACTGAACCCTTAACCTGTGGGGTCTATGCTAACTCCAGGTAATTAATGTCATAATTGAATTGCAAGACACCCAGTTGGTGTCTGGAGAGTTGGAGAATTGGTTGGTGTGGGAAAACCCCACACACATTTGGTGTCAGAAGTGTTACGAGTAGAGTATAGGTAAACAGGAGTTTTCTTTTAGGCACTTACTAGAGATCAATGATAAATAAGGTTGCCACTCCCATGGAGATGTGAGGAGATGGACATTAATCAAATAATTCAAACAAATATAAACTTGTAACTTATGATGAGTATCATGATGAAGAAGGTAAAAGATGTTCTGAGAGCCTATAATAGGGGAACTTGACCTATTTCGGGAAATCAGGGAAATCTTCCCTGAGGGAAGGAGCTCTTCAGCTGAAACTTGCAGGATAAGTTCTAGATAACTATGTGAGTTGGGGAGGAAAGAGCATTCTAGGCCAAGACAATAGCATGTGCAAAGGTCCTGGGGCTGACAAAAAGCATAGAAGGTTTGCAGAATTTAAAGGAGACCTGTATGCCTGCTCCATAAATAGTATGGGGAAGTAAGGAATGAGATAAGACTGTACAGGCAGGGGTTGGACTGCACAGAGCCTTGAAGGTCATGGCAAGGAGTTCTGTCTTTATATTAAGAAAGACCAGAGACCCACTGAAGGGTTTTAAGTAGAAGCCTAGTAAGATTATATTTCATTTTTAAAAGATCATTCTGATCGCCAAGAGTGGTGGTAGATATAGTTTTAATTTTCATTTCAGTCTTTCCTTACTCTGTGAAACACGTGTCCCAAATATGCAGCAAAATGGACTGATTCTCTTTTCTCTCCTGCTCTTCCTCTCCCGGCAGTGAGAGCACCGAGTCCTAACCACTGGAACACCAGGGAATTCCCATTATGCCTTGATATTTAGAATATCTCCTGTCCCAAGTTGGTGGGCATGAGAACACTCGTTGAGCTTTGGGTCAGGGTCAAGAATGTGCCAAATCTAGAGACAAGGGGCAGTCAACAGAGCCTACAGATGCATTCCACCCTGTGGTGTAAGGCCTAAAATCAAGGTCTAACATTACATGCTGCCTTAACATCTGGTGAAATCAGGAGGGCCTAGCTTGGCTTAACTGCAAGTTTTTCTTCTTGGTCTGATCGAAAATGTCACCTAGTTAAACAACCTTCCTCATCAGATGGACCAGATGCAGTTTCTGCTAATCACTGCATAGTGGATTTGCGTTCCCCACCAGGCCATGGAATTATCCAAAAGAGCCAACGACATTGTCCTGTGGGAACCACAGGACACCTCACCCTCCAGATACTACAAAGCAAGCTTGCCTCCCACTGCCTCTGGTTGTTCACTCTGTTCCTAAATGCTACCCCCATGTGACCCTGCAGGGCGTGTGGTATCCTTCTTCCCTGTGCTGTGAGTATATGTGACCAATGAACTGCTGCCAATTTCAGCTGTCCAGTGCTGGGTGTCATAAGTTTGGCCATCCCCATACCCCTAGGGTGGGAATCCCTCCCTTACCAATGCGGTGAAGAGGAGGTGATTAAGATACCCTTAAAGCCAGTTGCCCTAAAAAATTAGAGGCTTGGCTTCTGCACAGTCACCGTCTGCACAAAGCCCTGTTTCTTAGAGCCCATGGGGAACTGGGACCACTACCCCCATTTATTCAAAGTAACCATTTGAGTGTACTGGGTGTGGTTACACTTTCTGCTGCTTGTATGTTTATCAGCCCATACTCTAATCCAATGCAGTCATCATTCCAGGAATCCCTGAGGGTCCACTGATTGAAATCCTTCTGCTCTCTCTCTTTTTTAAAAAAATATTTATTTATTTATTTATTTGGCTGCATCGGGTCTTAGTTGCGGCACACGGGATCTTCGTTGTGGCACGTGGGATCTTTAGTTGCGGCATGTGGGATCTAGTTCCCTGACCAGGGATCAAACCCGGGCCCCCTGCATTGGGAGTGTGGTTTCTTAGCCGCTGGACCACCAGGGAAGTCTCCTTCTACTCTCTTTTGAATAGATGTAGACATCACTATCTTCTTCCACTTTTACTGTGATCTTTCAGTTTCCTCTTTTCCAGTCCCAAGAGGGTTATGAATCATGTTTCCAAAACAGATGATGATCTATGGAAAGGATTTTGCATTTCCAACTTCCTTAGTTCTTCTGAATGAATTATGAAGGTCATATGTGTGTGAGTCTTCAGGAATCAGAGGGGGAGGCCAACACCAGTCATTTTAATCAAATAATTACCATACTTGACAGGCTTGGATAAGAGCCTTAGGCAAGCCTTAGGCAAGGCTGTTGAGTATAGTAAGTTATGAGTTATTTTGTTTCCCCAGGGAAACAAGAAGCTCCTCAAAGGCAATGGGCTTGGTTCTGTGTGCCTGCATGCCTATTCCAGCACACTAGTGCAGTGGGGAAGAGCTGGGACACTGGAAACTGACCACCTGGCTTCAAATCCTAGCCCGCCCACTAATTAGCAGAGAGGCCTCAGTTTACCCAATTCTTAGAAACCTTAATTGTATCTTTGTATCCAAGGGTTGTATAAATATTAAATGTTCTAAGAGTAAATGTATGTGAAGCACTTAGCACACTGCCTGGCACAGAGTAAGTGGTCAATAAATGTTAGGTATTATTGGACTTCCTTGGTGGCACAGTGGTTAAGAACCCGCCTGCCAATGCAGGGGACACGAGTTTGAGCCCTGGTCCAGGAAGATCCCACATGCCGTGGAGCAACTAAGTCCGTGCGCCACAACTACTGAGCCCCTGTGCTGCAACTACTGAAGTCCATGCATCTAGAGCCTGTGCTCCACGACAAGAGAAGCCACTGCAGGGAGAAGCCCGCACACTGCAACAAAAAGTAGCCCCTGCTCGCCACAACTAGAGAAAGCCTCCGTGCAGCAACGAAGCCCAACACAGTCAAAAATAAATTTTAAAAAAAAGAAAAAAAAAGTTAGGTATTATTGTTATTTAAAGTGTTAACCATGTCTAACGATGCTGGCTATTATTGTTATTTGGACAGTGCCCAAGAATCACTCCTAAGCTCTAGGCCCATATATTTAACCATGTGTGGATGAATATTCTACTTAAATAGTTTAGAGGCAACTCAAATAAGTACAGAGGAGAAATAATCATCTCTGCTTCCTCCACCCCCACCCACATGGGCTCTTCTGGAACTCCCAAGCTCGGTTAGTAGCACCACCTGCCATCAGCTCAGTTTCCCAAGTCAGAAATCCAAGGGACAGCCTCACCATCTCCCTTCTCTTTCTCCATTCCATCCAATCTCACCAATTCATTCAGCAAACATTTATTGAGCACCCTGGCACTGGGTAGGTGCCAGGATAAACAAATGAACCAGACAGGCTGTCCTGGAGGTTAGGTGAAGTGCAGAAGATGGGCAAGCAATGTGTAAAGGGATGAGTTGAGCACAGCCTGGGATAAAGGGTCTGAAAGAAATAAGCAATGCGCTGTGCTAAAAACAATGGAGTTATTTCTGACAGGGGTCAGGGATGGCCTCTCCAAGGAAGTGACATTTAAACTAGATCTGAATGTCAAGAAGGAACTGACCATGACGAGTTGGAGGCAGGACATTTCAGGCAGAGGGACGGCAAGCACAAAGCACTGACGTGGGAAAGAAATGAGTGTGTTCCAAGAACTGTCAGATGGCCAGTGTGACTGGGACATTTACAACAAGGTCTCTGGACCTTCTAGTCTAGCCAGGAGGGACACAAGCTTACTTCTTACTGCTTCATAAACTATGTGGTCCCATCTCAGTGAGACAGAAGCTCAAAGAAAGGCAAAATAAAACCCATACAGACAAGAGTAGTCACAGGGGGCTTTATGAAGCTTGTGACCCATGAGCTGGCCCTCCTAGATGAAGAGACTGGAAACATTCAGTGGGATGAGAAAAGGTATTCCCAGCAGGACTAGTGGCACCAGCCAGGTCCAGAGAAATGAGTATGGTATGTGCTAAGACTACAAGTAGACTTGACTGGCTCCCCAGGTTGGGAAGAAAGTGGATGAAAGTTAAATAGAGGCTGATTTGGGGAAATCTTTTTTTTTTTTTTTTTTTAAGGGCTGAGATGTTTGGACCAATTGCAAAGTTAAGGTGGAGCCATTCTTGGGTTGACAGGAGATGTGAGGAAAACAGTGACTTAAGAACATCCTTCAGACCTCCATGAGGATGTTGGGTGAAGGGGGAAACCCTGGGAAGAGAGATTACTTTTAGAAGTCTGCTGGAATCATGTAAGAGTGACTCAAAAAGCAACCTAGACTACTAATTGGGTGGTGGTAATAGAAAGAACAGAATCTGAGTAAGAATTTTAAAAATTCCTTTAAATCCAACACTAGAGGGTCGGTTAAATAAATTATGGTACACTCATATAATAGAACTATATGCAGCTATTTAAAATGATGCCATAGAAGGATAGCAAATGACACTGAAAGATGTTCAAGGCAGAACACAATCTGCATGACATTTCTTACTTAAGGGAGATGTGAGTCTTCAATTAGGGTTCACTTTTTTCTTGCAAAGATATTTATTAAAAGCCTTTAACCCTGAATGCAAATTTAAGGAGACAAAGAAGACTCACTTCAATCCTCACCGAAATATGTCACAGATAATAACAAATTCAGAGATATCAGAAAAGGTCAAACGGCGTTTCCTGAAATCCAGAAATCAAGCTTAAAAACCATCTTTTGTGTTTCCCTCTACCATGATTTGTTTTGGGTAAGTCAGTCAAGAGGTGGTGTATATGGACTTCCCTGGTGGCGCAGTGGTTAGGAATCTGCCTGCCAATGCAGGGGACGTGGGTTTAAGCCCTGGTCTGGGAAGATCCCACATATCGTGGAGCAACTAAGCCCGTGCGCCACAACTACTGAGCCCGTGAGCCACAACTACTGAAGCCCGTGTGCCTAGAGCCTGTGCTCTGCAACAAGAGAAGCTACCGCAATGAGAAGGCTGCACACCGCAACGAAGAGTAGCCCCTGCTCGCCGCAAATAGACAAAGCCCGCGCACAGCAACGAAGACCCAACACAGCCAAAAATAAATTAATTAATAAATAAATAAATTTATTAAAAAAAAAGAGTTGGCATATGGCTGGCTCTACCCCTCCTGTAGGCTCAATCTTGCTCCCGCCACCACCAAATGCATATGTTGAAGTTCTAACCCCCATTATCCCAGAAAATGACTGTATTTGGAGATGTAGCCTTTAAGGAGGTAATTAAGGTAAAATGAGATCATATGGGTAGCTCCTAATCCAATCTGATTGGTGTCCTTATAAGAAGAGGTGATTAGGACACAGGCACAGAGGGAAGATCATGTGAAGATACAGGGAGAAGATGGCTGTCTATAAGACAAAGAGAGAAGCCTTAGAAGAAACCAACTCTGCTGACACCTTGATCTTGTACGTCAAATTTCTGCTATTTAAGCCACCCAGTCTCTGGTGCTTTATTATGGCAGCCATACCAAATACTTTGATTCTCTCTTTTTAATTGTGACAAATATATTTTAAATACAAAATCTAATGCTTGGGTTCCTCATATATTTAAGTTCCTCAAATACTTACATGCAAAATTACTATATGATCCAGCTATTCCACTCCTAGGTATATACCCAAAAGAACTGAAGGCAAGGACTCAAATACATACTGGTACACAAATGATCATAGCAGTATTATTGACAATAGCCAAAAGGTGGAGACACCCCAAGTGCCCATGAAGAGATGAATGGATAAACAAAATGGGTTATATACATACAATGGAATATTATTTGGCCATAAAAAGGAATGCAGTACTGACACATGCTACAACATGGATGAACCTTGAAAACATTATGCTAAGTGAAGTAAGCCAGACACAAAAGGCCACATACTGTATGACTCCGTTGATATGAAATATCCAGAACTGGCAAATCCATAGAGATAGAAAGTAGAATAAAGGTTACCAGGGGCTGGGGGGGAGAAGGAAATGAAGAGTTAGTGTTTAACGGGCACAAAGCTGCTGCTGATGAAAAAATTCTGGAAATGGATAACGGCCATGGTTGTACAACACTGTGAATGTGCTTAATGCCACTTAATTGTACACTTAAAAATAGTTAAATTTATGTTATGTATATTTACCACAATTTTTTAAATCAACAAAAGCAAAAACCAATGCTTAGGCAACTGTGGGATTTTTATATTCTGTGGAAATTTCCTTATATCATTAAAATATATATAATTTTTTGCAGTCCAGACTCTCTTAGTCTGAGTCTCAATTGGAGGCTTGGTGATGCCTTGCTGTTCATACTTTTTTGTTTCCTCCAACCACATATAAATGTGTCTTGTAAGAAAATATTCCAGTGGAGATCCCCAGCTTGGCCAGCAAGCCAGGAGAACAATATTTGTGAGGATATGCAAAGAAGAAGGGATAAACCAGTGGTTGGTGGATATAAATCTTACCTTTGGCTTTCTTCGGATGGGACTGGAGGCACTGATCTTGCCTGAGGCATTGACTTTGCCATCCACCATCAGGGAAGAAATTTCTACCTCTCTGAGGGGAATAAATCTGCCTTCAGCAGATAAAGCACTAAAGGACTACGTTCCCAAAGGCACTTGCTGATGCCCGTGTGGAGCCAGGCTCACAGGCGGGGAGGCATCACATGTACACCGTGCCCATTCACGGTTTGAGGACGGCCTGGCGCAGTAGCTGGATTCAGCTTTGCTTGCTCAGGGTACATCCACATTAGCTCCCATGCCGCTGGGAGAGCAGAGTGGCTTCGCCTCCCAGGTGGGTAAGGTGAGAAAACCCACATGCAGCCAGGCAGTACCGATGGGTAATTACTGTGAGTATCTTTGTGATGTGGAGGTTTTCTGAATGTGCCACAGAGGCCTTATCAAAAAAGTGCCGGGACAGGTCATCCTGGAAATGGGACAGTAGTGCCCAGGAGAATATAAGGCGGGCTGAAGTGGCTGCCTCATAGAAACAGGTCCAAATGTTCAAGTGAAGCAGAGAGGGGTAAAATGAGAGCAGAATATTTGAGGAAAGGAAGAAGTCCCTGTGGGAAACTCATTTTGAATAAACTCAATCTGCAAAACTCTAGATTTACAAAATAAGTAAATAGGATGGGTGAGCATGATTTTTGCTTATAAGATTCCTTTCAATAACATTTGAATGAAATTAAATGAAAGTGGAGTCCTCCCTTTTAAGAGCTTATCTATCAGAGAGACAGGGGGATGTCCAAAGCCTGGGCTCTGGCTAACTGTGAGACCCTTTTAAACCTCATCTTAGTTTTCTTATTTGCAAAAGGAAAGGACTGGGCTAAATATGATCTCTAAGGTACTTTTAATCTCAAAGTGCTTCCCCCATCGTATAAAATGCGATCAGTTTGTATTTGACATCAGGCTTACATAAAGTTCATAGCACATCACCTGGTAAGTGTGGTCAATGAATTTACTGTGTTGGTTAAAATCAAAAGTCCATACCATTGCCTCTGAGGCCCTCCTTGATCTGGCCCCTGACTACCTCTCAGGATCTTACCTCACTTCACTCTCCTCCTTGCCCACTATGTTCCAGGTCTTCTTTCTATTCCTGGAACACACCAAGCTCATTCCTACCTCAGGGCCTTTGCACTTGCTGTCCACTCTGCCTGGGATCCTTTCCCCCCAGATTTTCAGAGAGTTGGCTCTTTCCTGACATTCAGATCTCAGTTCAAACGTACTTCCTTCAAGTGGGCCTCCCTCAAGCTAATAGATATACAGAGAATTCAACACCCACTAAGAATGCATGTTCTTTTAGGGTGCACATGGAACACTTGCAAAACAGACATGCATGTATCTCCTTCAATATATTCCCAATGAACAATATGATATAGATCAGGTTCTCCAACTGCATTTTAATGAAATTTGAAATTAATTTTGAAAAGATAAATTTTTAGGGAATTCCCTGGCAGTCCAATGGTTAGGACTCTGCCCTTTCACTGCTGAGGGCTCGGGTTCAATCCCTGGTGGAAGAACTAAGATCCCACAAGCTGCACGGCATGGCCAAAATAAAAATAAATAAATAAATAAATAAAACTCTTCTAAAAAATATGGTTTATTTTTTTAAAAAAAGATAAATTTATAAAATATTTGGAAACCAAATAAAATATTGCTAAATGACTCTTGGAAATATTTAAAACTGGATGATGGTGAAAACACCATATGTCAAAATTGGTGGGACACAGACAGTGAAAGCACTATTTTAAAGGGAAATTTATAGCTCTATATACATTTATCAGGAAACAAGAAAGGTTAAGAAAGACATGAGGCTAAACATTCAACTCAAATACTGGAAAAGAAGCAGCAGAACCAAATGAAAGAAACAAGAAGGGAATAACTATTAGGGCAGAAATCAACAAAATATAGAACACTGAGACGACTAACAAAACTAAAAGCTTATTCTATGAAAAGATTAATAAGATAAAAGTCTTGGACTTCCCTGGCGGTCCAGTGGTTAAGACTCTGCGCTTCCACTGCAGGGGGCACAGGTTCAATCCCTGGTGGGGGAACTAAGAAACTAAGCTCTCTGCATGCTGCTCGGCGCCTCCAAAAAAGAAAAAAAATTTCCCTCCACGTTTGGCCTTCCTTGCTGGTGCAATGGTTAGGAATCCGCCTGCCAATGCAGGGGACACAGGTTCGATCCCTGGTCCAGGAAGATCCCACATGCCGTGGAGCAACTAAGCCCGTGCGCCACAACTACAGAGCCTGTGATCTAGAGCCCGTGAGCCACAACTACTGAGTCCACGTGCCACAACTACCGAAGCCCGTGCGCCTAGAGCCCGTGCTCCGCAACAAGAGAAGCCACCGCAATGAGAAGCCCGCGCACCACAACGAAGAGTAGCCCGCGCTCACCACAACTAGAGAAAGCCTGCGTGCAGCAACGAAGACCCAATGCAGCCAAAAATAAATAAATTAAAAAAAAAAAATCTCTGTACTTCACAGCCTTTGTCTCTGTGCATTACCAATCACAGCATCAGCCTTTTTCTACCATTGAATAGGAGACCTATCTAGTTACCACAAAAAAAGTCATAAAGAACACTAAATGGGGGAAACACTTCTACTCTGTTAAACATCTTTATTTTTCCACTTATTTTTTTAAGAAAAATAATCTAAATTCACACAAATAGTCTTGAAGCTTTTACCTTGTTTGGGTGAGAGATTTAACTTCTGTGCTTATAAAAAATATGTTGTGGGGAGGAATAATGATTTACCTAATTAAGTTAGCTTTGTACATCTCCCTCAAGCTCTAGTCCGTTGCCAGGTATTCGAGTATACACAGAAAAACGTACACCAAAATCCTCTCCAAAGAAAATAAATCAAACTGTCCAAAGATTAAATACTAAGGAGAGTAAATGAAATTCTCTGTAGCTTAATCTGAATTAAGAATCTTATGCTTCTCTATGTATCTTCGAGACCTGTCAGCTGTGGCAGTCTCCCTTTCTAGCCATGGAAGAGCATATTCTTGTTTATTGGCAAAGCTGTCACCATTTAATTGGTATCACATTCTGACTTGTACAAGTAACGTTCTTCACTTTAAAAACTTGGAGGGTGGGCTTCTCTGGTGGTGCAGTGGTTAAGAATCTGCCTGCCAATGCAGGGGACATGGGTTCGAGCCCTGGTCCGGGAAGATTTCACATGCTGCAGAGCAACTAAGCCCGTGTGCCACAACTACTGAGCCTGCGCTCTAGTGCCTGCAAGCCACAGCTACTGAAGCCCGGGTGCTTAGAGCCTGTGCTCCGCAGCAAGAGAAGCCACTGCAATGAGAAGCCCGCACACCGCAATGAAGAGTAGCCCCCGCTCGCCGCAACTAGAGAAAGCCCGCCCGCAGCAATGAAGACCAAACACAGCCAGAAAAAAAAAAAACAAAAGCCCTGGAGGGTACTGGGTTATTGGGCAAACTTCTAACTACTGTTCAAATGTTTCTAGGAAACTGAACCAATTGTTCCAATGGATGATGGAAAACATAGCAAGATATCAGGAAATCCAAAGTAATATGGGTGAAGTCTTATTTAGCATCCTGCAGTACACTGCCAAACATGATTTTAAATCTCAAACATGGTATTCAAGTGGAGAATAAATGAGTGTTTCCTTGCTGTAAAAAAAAAAAAAAAAAAAAGAATCTTATGCTTATAGTGTTTCTATGGAGTTAGTAACTATATTCGTCTCCTACTGATGCTGTAACAAACTATGACAAATTCAGTGGCTTAAGAAAACACAAATATATTATTTTACAGTTCTGGAGATCAGAAATCCAAAATGGGTCTAATGGGCCAAAATCAAGGTGTTGGCAGGCTGTGTTCCTTCAGGAGGCGCTGGGGGGAATCCATTTCTTGCCTTTTCCAGAAAGCTTCATTGTTTGGCTCATGGCCTCCAATTAGCAATCTCATCACTCTCACCTGTGCTTCTGTTGTCACAGGCCTTTTCTGACTCTGACCTTCAGCCCCTCTTCCATTTTTTTAAGAACCCTTGTGATTAAACTCACCTGGATAATTCAGGATACTCTCCCCATCTTAAAATCCTTAACTTAATCACATCTGCAAAGTCCCTTTTGCCATATAACGTAACACAGTCACAGGTCGCAGGGATTAGAACACTGATATCCTCAGGGGGAATCATTAGTCTGCCCCCCACAGTAATTAAGACACCATCTGGGAAAGTTATCAGATTTGACACTAACGGGACTGTATCTTCAGGTCCTATTTTCCTGAGTCTGTTGGGTAATCCTTCCAAATATTTAGGTATCTAATAGTTTCCAAGTAAATTTGAGAAGATATTACATCGTATGCTAATGTCGGGGAACATGATGAAATGTATGGGGGTTCCAATAACTAGCATCTCCACAAGCATGACTTCTCCCATTTCAAGGTGACCCCCACAATCCTCATTATCCCTTAAACTTACATAACATACCAAGCAATGGAACCATAAAAATAGTCCCACATAATATTACACAATGATTTAGTGGACAAAATGATTTCACAGCATTTTAAAGCTACAAATGAAATATTTAAGAGCAAAGATTCTGGAATCAGACAGACATGGACTCAAATCCTGACTGAACCCCTTGCATGATCTAAGTCTCAGTTTTACTCCTCAGTGCCCACCTAGGTTCACATGAGACCAAGTGAAAGGATGCCCATAAAGCTTTTAGCAGCATATTAGCTGTTGTTATTACTATCATAAAGGCGATATCATATTTGACACAATAACACCGATCCCCATTTTACATATAAAGAAACATACTCCCGGGTTTCCCTAGTGGCACAGTGGTTAAGAATCCGCCTGCCAATGCAGGGGACACAGGTTCGAGCCCTGGTCCGGGAAGATCCCACATGCCGCGGAGCAACTAAGCCCGTGCGCCACAACTACTGAAGCCCGCGTGCCTAGAGCCTGTGCTCCACATCAAGAGAAGCCATCGCAATGAGAAGCCCGTGCACCACAACGAAGAGTAGGCCCCACTCACCACAACTAGAGAAAGCCTGTGCGCAGCAACAAGAGACCCAACGCAGCCTAAATAAATAACTAAATAATAAAATAAATTTATAAAACAAAAAAGAAACATACTCCCCAAAAGTAAATAGCTCATCTAAGGATGCATAACTAGTAAATAATCATATCTATCCCAGTGCCTGGCACACACTGTATCCACTCCTGAATACCTTTGTTTTCAGTAATATCAGATAAAACCCCCGCAAGTCGACCTCACAACTGCTCCATCACCTTTTGTATTCACAGCTTTTTTCCTATCCATCCTCTATTCTCTGTTGCCTACCAATGGATGTGGTCTCTGAGGACTTTATAGTACCCTGAAACCAAATGTCAAATGTGCTGAGATTTTAAGGCACAGTTTCAAAAACAGGTCCAGTTCATCTGCAAGAATATCATACTTCCCATTTTCTCCATTTTGATAAGCTATAATTCCCCCCACCCACTGAATGGGAGGAGACATTTGCAGATCATATATCTGATAAGGAATTGTAGCTGCAATATATAAAGAACACTTACAATCTAAAATAGACAAATAACCCAATTAAGAAATGGGCAAAGGATCTGAACAGACATTTCTGCAAAGATGTACAAATGGCCTATAAGCACCTGAAAAGCTCAAGATTAATCACTATGAAAATGCAAACTAAACATTTTTATATATATACACATTTACATATACATATTTGAGTGTAGGCCAATTATATTTCATATTAATTTCTTTCAGGGCTCCTAACGGGATATTAGAAAATATTTCTTTTTAAAGGGACTTTGAGCCTGATAGGTTGAGACCCACTGATCTAGCAGATATGGTCAACATACGGCCTATTAGATATGGAACATACGGCTATGTTCCACACCGGCTTTAGCCTCAAGGACTCCATGGGGAAAGCAACAGTATAATTATAAAGTGATTTATTCCTCACTTCTGCTACCAACTTGTTCTTTATTTAGGGAATGTGCTGTTTCTGGAGATATATAATTACACATTTGGAGCACATGCATCTGTCATTATGTTATACAATGACAGATTTTACAACGTCTACGTGCCAGATAAGTGAATCTTACATCTATAAATGCCTGAACATTAATTTAAACGTTTTTTTCATTGAAGCATACAGCTTCATCTGACTGGCCTTTTGCATCTCGAGGCCATTGTAGTGACTGTGCTGTAACCAAACGACGCCCTAATATGCACTGAGGTCAGCCACTGCTGGCCTCACAACTAAATGGTAACAGACTGATGAGCTTTTTGGCGTTCTTTTGGAGCTTTTTATAGGAACTTATTTCTTTTTATGCACTATTAATCTATTTATTGCTGCTCTTAGCATTGGTGGCCTCAAGCAGTGCCTCCCATCTCTAATTTGCTGCATTCATACAAACATTTGTTTTAACGCCCACATTACCAGTGACAGTACATTTTTCATCTCTTGGAACCTAGCGCTATAGCCAAAGCCTTTTCAATCCCAACTTTCAAAAGCCTTCTAGCTTAAGAAAAAAACCGAACATTTATTATAAGCTTACGGGGGTACCTTAAGGGCAAAAGTGAACCAAGGAGGCAGAACCAGGAAGTAGAAACTCAGCAGAAACCAAAGAGGCCATTTTCTTAGTATTGCTCACCTCTGCTCCCTTTGCCTGTCCAGTTTCCTTCTTTTGCTTCTGTAAACTCCCCTTCTTGGCTTCTCCATAAACATGACTCTGCCACAAACCCTGAGGTTACATCAGCTCAGTTCTGGTCACTTGCAGAGAACAAAGAGCTGCCTCTCTCCCAGTGCCAGTCCCAGAGGAGAGAATCAGATTGGTCCTTTTGGGTTAGGTTTCCCTGTGGTCCGATTGATAAGGTCATGTAGTATAAAAATGGCTGCTGGGGCCACCTCTGTGAGGAAGGGCAGTTTTTAGAGGAAGAATGTTGTGATAAACTGGCTTACCATGCATCAAAGGAAACGGACAATCCAGACTTGGAACTTTGTCTAAAATAAAAATAATTTCTGTGTGAGGGTCTGAGGTGCTCCCCTATGAAGAAAGAACATGAGGTTTGGCCCCATTATTATGTGGTAGGTACTTTTTTTCTGAGGACCTTGATTGTCTACTCCCTGTTTCTTTCTTTCTTTCTTCCTTCCTTTCTTCCTTCCTTCCTTTCTTTCTCTCTCTCTCTCTCTTTCTTTCTTTCTTTCTTTCTTTCTTTCTTTCTTTCTTTCTTTCTTTCTTTCTTTCTTTCTTTCTTTCTTTTCTTTCTTTCTTTCCTTTTCTTCCTTCCTTTCTCTCTTTTTTAATTTGATATAATTCACATACCATAAAAGCCACCTTTTTATTTTTTTAATTTTGTGTTATTAAAATAATTTTATTTATTTATTTATTTTGGCTTGCCGGGTCTTAGTTGTGGCACACGGGATCTTCGTTGCGGCATGCAGCCTTCTTAGTTGGGCATGCGAACTCTTAGTTGCTGCATGCATAAGGGATCTAGTTCCCCGACCAGGGATCGAACCTAGGCCCCCTGAATTGGGAGCGCACAGTCTTACCCACTGGACCACCAGGGAAGTCCTACAATCTTTTTAAAATGTACAAATCAGTGACTTTTAGTAAATTCACAAGCGTTCTGCAACTATCACCATTATCTGTTTTCCAGACCATTTTCATGATCCCAGATGGGAACCTCATACTCGGTAGCAATCACTCCCCATTATTTCTTTCCCTCAGTCCTAAGCAACCATGGATCAACTCTCTGTCTCTGTGGATTTGCCTATTCTGGGCATTTCATAAAAATAGAATCATACAATATGTAGCCTTTTGTACTTGGCTTCTTTCACTTAGCATAGTTTTCAAGCTTCATACACATTGTAGCATGTGTCAGTGTTTCATTCCTTTTTATGGCTAAATATTCCATTGTATGGATAGACCACATTTTATTTATCCATTCATCAGTAGTAGATGGACATTTAAGTTACTTCCACTTTTTGGGGCTTATGAATAATGCTACTATGAACATTCATGTACAAGTTTTTACATGAACGTATCTTTTTAAAAATTTTTGTTTATTTATTTATTTATGGCTGCGTTGGGTCTTTGTTGCTGCGGGCGGGCTTCCTCTAATTGCCTTGAGCGGGGGCTACACTTCGCTGTGGCGCACAGGCTTCTCATTGTGGTTGCTCCTCTTGTTGTGGAGCACGGGCTCTAGGAGCGAGGGCTTCAGTAGTTGTGGCACACGGGTTCAGTAGTTGTGGCTTGTGGGCTCTACAGCACAGGCTCAGTAGTTGTGGCACACAGGCTTAGTTGCTCCGCAGCATGTGGGATCTTCCTGGACCAGGGCTCGAACCTGTGTCCCCTGCATTGGCAGGCGAATTCTTAACCACTGTGCCACCAGGGAAGCCCCAAAATGTTTTCTTAAAGCAGCTGCACCATTTTACTTTCCCACCAGCAGTATATGAATACTCCAATTTCTCCAGCCTTGCCATCTTTTTGATGGTCGATTGTTTTGATTATACCCATGCTAGTGGGATGCAGTGGTATCTCACTGTGATTTTGATTTGCATTTCCCTAGTGACCAATGATACTGAACATCTTTTCATATCCTTATTGACCTTTTGTGTATCTGCTTTGTAGAAATGTCTGTTCAAACCTTTTGCCCATTTTTAGTTGGGTTGTCATTTTACTGATGAGTTATAAGAGTTAAAGAACTCTTTAAGATTTTAGACCCTTCTCAGATATATGATTTTTCCCATTCTGTGGGTTGTCTTCTTTTTCTCAATAATGGCCTTTGATGCACAAAAGTTTTAAATTTTCATAAAGTCCAATTTATCTACTTTTTTTCTTTTGTCACCTGAACTTCAGGTGTCATATCTAAAAAACCACTGCCTAATTCAAGGTCACAAAGATTTACACCTATGTCTTCATATGACTCATAGTTTTAACTCTTACATTTAGGTCTTTGATCCATTTTGAGTTAATTCTCATATATGGTAAGAGGTAGGGGTCCAACTTCATCATTTGCATGTGAATATCCAGTTGTTCCAGCACCATTTGTTGAAAAGACTATTCTTTCTTTGCTGAGTTGTCTTAACATCTTTACTAAAAATCTTGGTGTTTTTTTTTTTAAGCTAAATTCCCAGAGTTGCTCAATAACTGACTACACTCAGCCAAGCATACAATATGCAACTGAATGTGATTAAGATTATGTGAAGGGCGGCTGCGCAGCGTCGGCAGGGAGCGCGGGCTGCGAAGAGGCGGGCCGGGCCGAGCTGGGCGAGGGGGAACGCGGACCCGGGAGGCGGCGGCGGCAACCTGGGCCTCGCGGCTCAGCCGCGCATCGGAGCAGGACTCCGCGGCGCGCGCCCCTCGCCGAGCCCGCCCCGGGCCGGCGAGCGCTGGTCACCGAGGCCCAGGCCGCTGCCGCGGCGAGTTCTTGAAATCATGAATCCTGTTTATAGCCCGGGTTCTTCTGCGGTTCCCTATGCAAATGCCAAAGAAATTGGTTATCCAGCTGTTTCCCCATGGGTTACGCAGCAGCTCCTGCCTATTCCCCCAACACGTACCCTGGAGCGAATCCTACCTTCCAAACAGGTTACACTCCTGGCACACCTTACAAAGTGTCCTGTTCCCCCACCAGCGGGGCGGTGCCACCGTACTCCTCCTCCCCCAACCCCTACCAGACCGCTGGACATGCCGTGCGAAGTGCCTACCCCCAGCAGAGCGCGCACGCACAGCAAGGCACGTACTACCCCCAGCCCCTGTATGCAGCACCCCCTCACGTCATCCACCACACCACAGTGGTGCAGCCCAACGGCATGCCAATGCCAGCGACCGTGTCCCCTGCTCCCATCCCTCTGCCTAGAGGCAACGGGGTCACCATGGGCACGGTGGCGGGGACCACTATAGCCATGTCAGCGGGTAGCTTGCTGACTGCCCGCCCACTCCCCAACTCCTGTCGCCCCCCACCCCGTCACTGTGCCCACTTATCGGGCCCCAGGAACGCCCGCCTACAGCTATGTGCGCCCTCAGTGGTGATCACCCTGCAAACGTTTGCGGACGGAGCTGTGCAGTCACATCGTGGAGGTTCCACAGCTGGTGCTGCAGGCCTCGTGCCTCCAACCAGGACTTTCTTCTTAATGCTCTGGACACTCGGCTGAACACTACTACGGCCGGCCCAGCAGGTCCCAGCGCCCTCAGTCTCCAACTGACTCTGTGGGTTGGTCTTAAAGCAAATCCTGTTTGGTGGGCTGCCAGGCAATTTTTTTAGCTAACTGTAATGATAAAAAGGGAGTATTAATCTATTCTGAATCATATCTAGCTGAATGCATGTTTAAAAAAAAACAACAACACAAAAACAAAGCTTGTTCCATCTACCTGCAGTGACTGATGCAGAACCATCATATGCAAACTCCAAAGGAATGGAAAAGTATTTTACAACTTGTATCATTAATGCACTCTTGTAATGTATGCAAAGTCAAAGTGAATTTCTTCACAGAGCATCTGAAATCTCTTCGATGATTCTTCAGCCTTTTGGGGTTGACGTGGGTTGCCAATTGGAAACATGGACTTCTACTTTCCACCCATCTGTTCCTTTTGCATGGACTGCACTGGGAGAGAGTTGCAGGGACAGGGAGAGTGTGGGGAGGCCACCGCTGCTTGGGGTGCAGCCAGGTTAATGGCTTTCTCTCCATTTAGGCGTGTGGGGTCAGTGTGATGTGGACGTCCTTAGGGATTACCATGAATCCAGTTAGGGACACAAGGTGGTTTATGTATCAGCAAAGCAATTTTCTCTGCTATATAAATTTTCATTACAAATCTCTTACAGATAGAGATGATGCTTTCTATATGTTTAATGGAAAAGTCCTATGTAGAGCGATATTATTTTCCTGGGATGGAAGATATGTGAAAGAGAACCAGCCACACTTGGAGGAGGTATTGGCCTCTCCTGTATTTAGCTTAGAAAAATCATTCCTTTTTCACCCCCAGCCGGGGGAAGTGTTTGAATCACCTGAAAACATATGCAGGCATTGTTGTTCTCCCTCCCACAAAGAAGGGCGAAGACTTCGTTCAGCTGTGTGTTATGAAGAACGTTGTCTATTTAAGAACTTTTAAAAGGGAACAGGACTTTATTGGATATTGATTGTTTCTTGTAGAGAGGCAGGGCTGTGGCTGTGTTTCGGCCCATGCACTTCATGGGGACTTGTCCTCTGAGAGCATCTGGAGGGGACTCGTGGAGATGGCTGTGGGGAGGTGTGAGGGAAGGGCTGGCGCCTGTTGTCTGTGAGCCCCTTCGGCCATCTCTTCTTGCGGCTGAGGACACTCGGCACAAAGCACGTGTGGACAGCAAAGGGCCAGGCAGCCTCAGAACGTGTTTGCCTGCCGGAACTTATTACAGAAAGGATTTCGTGTTTAAAATCTGAATATTGTACATAAGAAACCAAGAGGATTTTTTTGCCTAAATGTGCCCAACTTGTATCGATGGGTGTGTGTGTGTGTCTGTCCTCAGATGAAGTCAGAGGGGGTGGGGGGTGAGGGCTATTCCCTTTCAGCAGTCTGTCAGGGGCGGGGGTGCCCCTGCTCCACCCCGTCGTTGTTTCAAGCGCTGTGGGCCTCAGGTGGGGGGGGGCACCTTACTCTCCTTACAGCTCCGGCAGCTGGTCAGAGCTCCGGCACTGAGGTGGCATTCAGCCCCGGATGGTGAGTGGGATACCTGACCCCTGAGCCTTTGGTAACCTTATTTTTTATAGTGAGTACTCTTCATAATTTTCTTTTTCACATTTTATCTTATAAGAAATTTAGGAATATTTTTGCATGGATCATTGTAAACAGAAGATTTATTTCTGTTTAACCTACCTTTGTATGTGTGTATTCATGTGTGTGTGCGTGTGCGTGTGTGTGTGTGTGGCAGCCATTTACCCCAGGCACAGTGTCCACTTCTTCAACTCTTTGTTGGTAATTCCATCTGTGTAGTGGCCAGTTTGTAACATCGATATGTTCTCCAGGGCCTGAACTGATCCAGTAACAGAGAAGCTGGTTTCCCCAGTTTAGTGTAATAAGTTAGGAGAAAATATGATTTTAGTATATGTTTTTTAAAAGTCCCAAACAGAGTGCACATACACAGATACACACATGCGACTACCTGTAAGGGTTAGAGTCATTTGAATTCAGGAGGAAGTTATGAGGAATTATATAGGCTATTTCTTCCAGCTTGCCTGAGACTTGGCACACACAGGGTGAATGTTTTCACGAGCACTGAATTAAATGGTGTTTTCAAGAGAAAGAAAAGAGTGGGTTGCGTTTTCTCCCCATTTATATCAGCTTTATAAACACTTTCCCCCCTGTAATTTCTAAAAAAATCTTGCTTCCCCTTTGTGAAGTTGAGTTGGGAGACTTCATCAAATACTTTTGCATTATGGAATACATCTGTGTGGAAATCTTTTCAATTTTGAAACTATCAGGGCATCAGCTATCAAATGTGAAAGGTAGATCTTGTCTAGCAGGTAAGAATCTGGATATAATGAATAGTAACAAAACTATCATATGTTGTAATTTTAGCAGCATTTAGTTCCAGTAAAATTAAGGAATACAGCTTCTGTTATAAAGTTGCATAATTTGATATCCTAAGCACAACAGTAGAACATTCAGAGAAATTCTGCATTTTTTATATGTGACATTCCTAATTTGAGAGTCTTTCAGCTAAATTACAGTTATTTTAGAAGTTGAGACAGGCAAATAAAGGAACTAATTCCTATAAACATAGATATCATCATGGACATTTTAAAAAAATTTTGTTCTACAGCCTTCCCCTAAGGTTTAGAAGGTATGTTTCTCTGCTTAGGGAAACCCTGTTTGGATCTGGGCCAGATGACTGAATGTTTCACGATGACTGATGGTCCCATCAGCTTGCTGCCTCTGAGAACTGAGGCCAGCATCAGGGCCAGGGCCATCTGTGACAAGCACAGAAGCGCTTCCAGAATCTTTTGTCTCTTGTGTTTGATCTTTTCTCAACATTCTTGTTGGTTTAGTTATTAGGCCTACCAGTTGTATTATATGACTCCGTTTCTTGAGTGCTATGCAAATGTAGTATTTACAGGAGCTGAGAGTGGTCCTGAGCCGTGGGCTGGACACCTGGTCGGTACTCGGTACTCGCCCTGCCCTTCCCAAGCTGTGCATGCAGTGCCTCACTCCATCTGCTGGCATCGGCACTTCAAACAAGAGGAAATAGATTCTTGGGGCTTGGGATATACTAATCTCTGGTAGTGCTGTCCTGGCAGCAGGTGGTGAAAGGATGGCAGGACCAGACGCATCAGTATTGGGGCCTACTTTTTAAGGAAACTCAGACTTCTTCACCTGTCCTTTGTAAACATTTGGAAACAGTATTACTCCGACCAGTTAGGCCACCTTCTCCCTATCTGGCAGCTAACAGCTGGACGCCCCAGTTCTTGCCAGCCTGGGCATTGCCCAGATGGGACGCCTGCCTGACACCCTCTGGCCGTGCAAGGGCAGGCTTAAGGGTGTGGGGCTTGAGGTGGGGTACAGCTTCTGGTTCTTCTCTTGGTGCTAAGGACGGGGTGTGTCTCTAGAGAGGAGTGGTTGGCACAGGGGAAGGGTGGACTGCGTGACTCTCCTCTCTAGTACATTTCAAATGTTGGTGTGTTTTTTTCTCCTGAGCTGTTTATTGTTCAACCTGAGCTTTCTGAAAGGAGCCTGCAGAGGACACGCTGCAGAGGAGGGTCTGATCTTTTCAGGTAGAAAGTTGCAGAGTTGATCTTACATGTTTCAGAGTATTTGCCTCTTTCCCCACCCTATTCACTTGAAGAACAGAAAACCTCTGAGGTAATCTTATTTGAATCCCCAGGACCAATGCCAAGTCACTTGGGACAGGGAGACCAAGGAAAGGCTGGCATCTCTGTGCAGGGAGCCTGCAGTGAGCTTCAGGGGATGCTGTGCTCCCAGGTCTGGTGTGTTGGAGATGACAAGTGTCTTATCTTGGTCTCCTGAGCCCTGTTTGAGTCTCCTGTAGGTCCTCGTGCAGACCAGCAGTCAGTAGAATAATTGGGCTGGACCTGAGGCCAGCTCTCATGTGTTCCTGGTGGGGTTACTGTGATGGCCACTCAAGAGGGACCCCAGGGAGCCACTGTTACTGACTAGGAAATGGTTCCTTTTTTTTTTTTAATCAGTCATCAATTTTATACACATCAGTGTATATATGTCAATCCCAATCGCCCAATTCAGCACACCACCATCCCCACCCCACCGCGGTTTTCCCCCCTTGGTGTCCATACGTTTGTTCTCTACATCTGTGTCTCAACTTCTGCCCTGCAAACCGGTTCATCTGTACCATTTTTCTAGGTTCCACATACATGCGTTAATATACGATATTTGTTTTTCTCTTTCTGACTTACTTCACTCTGTATGACAGTCTCTAGATCCATCCACGTCTCAACAAATGACTCAATTTCGTTTCTTTTTATGGGTGAGTAATATTCCATTGTATATATGTACCACAACTTCTTTATCCACTCGTCTGTCGATGGGCATTTAGGTTGCTTCCATGACCTGGCTTTTGTAAATAGTGCTGCAATGAACATTGGAGTGCATGTGTCTTTTTGAATTATGGTTTTCTCTGGGTATATGCCCAGTAGTGGGATTGCTGGCTCATATGGTAATTCTATTTTTAGTTTTTTAAAGAACCTCCATACTGTTCTCCATAGTGGCTGTATCAATTTACATTCCCACCAATAGTGCAAGAGGGTTCCCTTTTCTCCACACCCTCTCCAGCATTTGTTGTTTGTAGATTTTCTGATGATGCCCATTCTAACTGGTGTGAGGTGATACCTCATTGTAGTTTTGATTTGTATTTCTCTAATAATTAGTGACGTTGAGCAGCTTTTCATGTACTTCTTGGCCATCTGTATGTCTTCTTTGGAGAAATGTCTATTTAGGTCTTCTGCCCATTTTTGGATTGGGTTGCTTGTTTCTTTAATATTGAGCTGAATGAGCTGTTTATATATTTTGGAGATTAATCCTTTGTCCGTTGATTCGTTTGCAAATATTTTCTCCCATTCTGAGGGTTGTCTTTTCGTCTTGTTTATGGTTTCCTTTGCTGTGCAAAAGCTTTGAAGTTTCATTAGGTCCCATTTGTTTATTTTTCTTTTTATTTCCAGTACTCTAGGAGGTGGATCAAAAAAGATCTTGCTGTGATTTATGTCAAAGAGTGTTCTTCCTGTTTTCCTCTAAGAGTTTTATAGTGTCCAGTCTTACATTTAGGTCTCTAATCCATTTTGAGTTTATTTTTGTGTATGGTGTTAGGAAGTATTCTAATTTCATTCTTTTACATGTAGCTGTCCAGCTTTCCCAGCACCACTTATTGAAGAGACTGTCTTTTCTCCATTGTATATCTTTGCCTCCTTTGTCATAGATTAGCTGACCATAGGTGCATGGGTTTATCTCTGGGCTTTCTATCTTGTTCCATTGATCTATGTTTCTGTTTTTGTGCCAGTACCATAGTCTTGATTACTTTAGCTTTGTAGTATAGTCTTAAGTCAGGGAGTCTGATTCCTCCAGCTCCGTTTTTTCCCCTCAAGACTGCTTTGGCTATTCAGGGTCTTTTGTGTCTCCATACAAATTTTAAGATGATTTGTTCTAGTTCCGTAAAAAATGCCATTGGTAATTTGATAGGGATTGCATTGAATCTGTAGATTGCTTTGGGTAGTACAGTCATTTTCACAATATTGATTCTTCCAATCCAAGAACATGGTATATCTCTCCATCTGTTGGTATCATCTTTCATTTCTTTCATCAGTGTCTTATAGTTTTCTGCATATAGGTCTTTTGTCTCCCTAGGTAGGTTTATTCCAAGGTATTTTATTCTTTTTGTTACAATGGTAAATGGGAGTGTTTCCTTAATTTCTCTTTCAGATTTTTCATCATTAGTGTATAGGAATGCAAGAGATTTCTGTGCATTAATTTTGTATCCTGCAACTTTACCAAATTCATTGATTAGCTCTAGTAGTTTTCTGGTGGCATTTTTAGGATTCTCTATGTATAGTATCATGTCATCTGCAAACTGTGACAGTTTTACTTCTTCTTTTCCAATTTGTATTCCTTTTATTTCTTTTTCTTCTCTGATTGCCGTGGCTAGGACTTCCAAAACTATGTTGGATAATAGTGGTGGGAGTGGACATCCTTGTCTTGTTCCTGATCTTAGAGGAAATGCTTTCAGTTTTTCACCGTTGAGAATGATGTTTGCTGTGGGTTTGTCGTATATGGCCTTTATTATGTTGAGGCAGGTTCCCTCTATGCCCACTTTCTGGAGAGTTTTTATCATAAATGGGTGTTGAATTTTGTCAAAAGCTTTTTCTGCATCTATTGAGATGATCATATGGTTTTTATTCTTCAATTTGTTAATATGGTGTATCACATGGATTGATTTGTGTATATTGAAGAATCCTTGCATCCCTGGGATAAATCCCACTTGATCGTGGTGTATGATCCTTTTAATGTGTTGTTGGATTCTGTTTGCTAGGATTTTGTTGAGGATTTTTGCATCTATATTCATCAGTGATATTGGTCTGTAATTTTCTTTTTTTGTAGTATCTTTGTCTGGTTTTGGTATCAGGGTGATGGTGGCCTCATAGAATGAGTTTGGGAGTTTTCCTTCCTCTGCAATTTTTTGTAAGAGTTTGAGAAGGATGGGTGTTAGCTCTTCTCTAAATGTTTGATAGACCTTTTTTTTTTTAAATGATTTTTGAATACTGCTTTTTTTTTTTTAGACCATTCTCATAGGAGTTTTTTAAAACTTAAGCCAGCATTGTCTTCCAGTGTTAAAGGCACCCCTCACCTCTGCACTGAACTTCAGGTGTCAATCAATACAAAGGAACATCCATCCTGAGCCAATTACATTATGTGTAAATTCATACTATTTTAATTTTTTATGCAATCTGATGAGTAGATGAGCTCAGACTTAAAATTCTTAAAAGCACGTTTATTGTAACAAGAATTGTTATGTATTAATACTGCAGTTTTCAATAAAGACTGACTTGTGTTGCAAAAAAAAAAAAAGATTATGTGAAAAATCCCGACTGTAATCAGCAGTCACTTTTACTTTATAAACTAAGATTACTCTGGCTAGTGCACTGGATATATTCACTATCTTAATTGTGCTGATGGTTTCATGGGTGGGTACATATGTCAAACTTATAAAATTGTATAATTTGAATATGTGCAGTTTACTGTATGTCAATTATGCCTCAAGAGAGCTGTTTTTAAAAAGAGATAAACTCAGGGCAAGAGTGTAAATGAAACAATTTTTTTTTTCCTAATCATTTTTCAGGATCAGCTTCTCTGGTTGAGCCTAAGGTTACACTACCAACTAGGCACTTACTTACAAAAACTTTTATTTGTACATTTCTCTTAACTGGCTTTGTTCAAAAACACAAACAAACCATTTAAATTCAAGATCTGTAAGGCTAAGACCATCTCATTACTATGGGGTAAGTATTCACGAGAGCTGTAAATGTGTTTTGACTCTTAAGGAAAAGTATTTTTAAGTTTCTTTCCAGTGAGAATTTAGTGACTGGGTTTTCTTTTCTACACAGAATTTAAGTCCCCCCAATTACACAAAGCTCCATTTTGGCAGAGACTTTATCTGTCTGTTCACCCTCATATGCCTAGCATCTAGAACACTGTTAAGCACACAACAGGCACTCAGTAAATACCTGTCAAAGAATGAATAAAATCCCACTTAAACTGTCACCACCTTTTCCTGGGACCATTTTGAACTGAGGCAGGTGGCAGCTATATTCCTCCTGTTAACATGACAAGTCCATCTCCAGAGGCAGATACTGTCTTCCTCAAATTTTATTATTATTCACCTTTTTATATTTGTAAAAACAAGGTGGTGTGGCTTAGGAATCTCACTTCCAGGAAAAGACCTAAAATGGTGTGTTAAAGATTATGCATAGGATCCACAAACTAGAAGCAATCAGAGAGCGGTTAAGGAAATCATCCCTAACTGAAGAAACAATCCATAGATTAAAAATCACCGTTAGGACAAGTCTGCCGTAACATGGAAAACATGTAGTGTGAATCAGGAATTGAAAAGCACCATCACTGACCATGCTTACAAATTAAAAACGTATACACAATTATCTGCTAGAATTTATACTCCATGAAGAGAGAATGTTTGGGTTTTTTCTGTTCACTAGACAGTGCCTGATATGGAAGGTGTTTATTAACACTTGTTGAATGAATTAATGAAACTAAATATAAAACATACCTATGATAACATACCTGAAGGGAATGAACACAGGTGGAAAATTATGTTCAGGTGGTGCAACTGTGGGTGTTTCCTCCACTTTCCCTCTATTTTCCAATTCTCCCGAAAGTTGTGATAAAACTTTCTCAGTTCAAAGGATGGTCACAGAAACCCCTCACCAGGCTCAGGCTGCTTCCTCCCGTCCTACAACTAAGGAAGCATCGGAATGGGAGTAGGTATGTGGCCTGGCTTCAATTCTAAGAAGGCTATCTTGCAGCGTGTGTCGCTCCAGCCAAGGGTCCCTAGGGTACCGGATATTTAGGCTTTCCCTCCTGCAGCGAGAAGGCAGCGCTGCCCCCCACTGGAGCCTGCAGGAGAGAGACTGCTCTTTCCCCTAAGCTGCCCGCAGCGCCTCGCCTCGCCCCACCCCGCCCCCAGGTCACTCCTAGACACCCACCCACGGGGGCCGCTCATTACCCCTCCCGCCCCTCGGGGGTGGGTGTATGTCGTTCCCAAGGTGGAGGTCACTCTCTCCTTCAGGGCTCTATCTCCCCTGAGCGTCACCGGTCCTCCCCGGTCCTCCTCATGGGGGTCATTCGTTCCTGAAGGAGAGGTCACTCCGTCCCCGTGGAGCCCATCCCCCTTGAAGGGGGGTCGCTCGTTCCACCAGGCCCTCTGGGGGGGAAGGGTCATTATTCCCCCGTCCCTCTCCAGAGGGGGTCATTCGTTCCCAACGAGGAGGTCACCCCCTCCCCCAGGCCCCATTCCCCCCGAGAGGGTCGCTCTCCCGCGGCCCTCCTGAGGCGGCGCGGCACTCGTACCCGAGGGGGAGGTCACGCCTTTCGCCCGGCCCCGTCCCCCGAGGGTCAGCGCCGCCTCCTTCCGGGCCCTCCCCCACGAACGGCCGCGCCGGGCGGGGCTCCCGGGCGGGGAAGCGGCGGCGGGTCCGGCTACCGGGTCCAGAGCGCGGAGCCGGGCGGCGCGGCGGCAGCGGGGCGCCAGCCATGGCGGGCTGCTGCGCGGTGCTGGCGGCCTTCCTGTTCGAGTACGACACGCCGCGCATCGTGCTCATCCGCAGCCGTAAAGTGGGGCTCATGAACCGGGCGGTGCAGCTGCTCATCCTGGCCTACGTCATCGGGTGAGCGCGGCCGCGGACGACGACCCCGAGGGGTCCCGGGGACAGGAGGGGACCCGACGGCCGGGAACTGCCCCTTCTGGGTCCCGGCCACGCACCTGCTCATCTTGGCCTAGGTCCCCGCGAGCCCCGCGAGCCCCCTCCAGGTGGGGTCCAGGGGACAAAGACCCGAAGCCAGGGATACATCCCTACTCCCCCAGCCCTCCACCCCCGACCCTAGCCACCAGGGGGACGGGCTCTGTGCCGGCTCCGGGTCCAGAGGCTGCTTTGATGTTGTGTCTTGAAGGCAAAGCCTAGCTAGACCTTCATCCTCGCCATTCATGCTTCCTGTCCCTTCGGACTTGCTCCATGATGTCCTTTGGCTGGGAGTGGGAGGGCTTTGCCGTAAATGACTCACTCTTTGCCCTGCACTTCCCATGCTGATGACCTGCTGACAGAAACCAAGGTTTGGGATTTCCACTTGGTTCCTTTTGGGTCTGTGGCTTCCTGTCCTTTCCTTTGAGCATCATATGGTAACCCAAGATAATAGAGAGGTCACGCTTTCAAAAATCACTTAAAGTTCAGTTCCTTCCTTTTATGAGGTTGTTGGAGTTTTTGGTATAGGCACCTGCCTTAGCCTCCTCGTTCCCCATGCTGCCCTCTTTGCTTATATGTCCCTCCACCATCAGTCCTCACCTAGTGCTTAATTTTAATTGATGCACCCTTACAATGTAATAAAACTCGAGAGGAGGTGGAAATTAATTTACCAACTGGGCCCGCTTTCAAGGTCCACCTGGGGTGTTATGGTGTCTACAGCTGCTGAGCTGACAGATGTTAACCTGCTGCACCGTGGGGGGGGGGGTTGTTTTCCTTAAAAGGCCTAATACAGTGTTCCCCAAACTGCACATAGAGCTATTTGCAAATCTTTAAAAAATACTGACTGCTGGCTCTCAGACCCAGAGTTTCTGATTCAAGTGCTGTAGAGTATGACCAACTCCCCCGGTGATTCTGATGTGCAGCAAATTTTGGGAACCAGTGTCCTAGTGTTTCCCAAACCTACCTGAACATGAAGGACTCATCTGAGGAATTGTTTAAAGGTAACAGGACACCATCCCCCGCCTCCCCCCACCCTGGGGTGGGGCTTGGAATCTGTTAACACTGCCCAAGGGAATCCGCATGATCTGGCAGGTTTGGCTTCTACCATCTATCAGCGCAGCAGCAGTAGGTACTGACAGTAGTCAGTAAAAGGGCTTTCCAGGTATGAACTCTGCATCAGAACCACTTGGTCTACCCCCAGGTTTGGACTCTAAGTCACATTAAGTACCATCACAACCAACTCCTTGCCCCCCCAGTGATTGTGATGCACCCTTAAATTTTGAGACCCGCTACAAGCTGGTTAACTAAACTCATATTGCTGGGTTGGACCTGAAGCATTTGGAATCAGGAGCTGTCATGCAGCTTTTTCCTTTTGGCTTTTGCTGCTCATAGGAAAATCAGTTTACATCTACTTTGTATCTGTAAAGTTCTAGACTGCATACAGTATATCTGCACTTGTACAATATGGTAGCCAGGAGTCACATGAAACTGTTGAGCATTTGAAACATCCCTACTCCAAATTGAGATGTGCTATCACTGTAAAATGCACGCCAGATTTCGAGGACATAGTACAAAAAAACAATTAAATGTCATATTAATACATCTTATATTGATAGCATTAACGTATATTGGATATGTTGAGTTACATAAAACATATCATTAAAATTAGTTTTACCTGTTACTTTTTACTTTTTAACATGGCTACTAGAAATGTTGAAATTACACAACTCGCGTTGTATTTCTGTTGGGCAGTGCAGCTTTACAGGATTCCTAAGGAGTGTTGTCTGCCTCTATCATGAGGATTTTTTAAGCAGTAAATGCTTTGCTTTTATACATCTTGCTGTGATCAGATCTGACTCAGGATCTGAATTTAGGGCTTTTAAGAAAAATTTTAAAAAACCTCATCTCTTAACTTTCTGATTCAGTTCATCTTGGTGAAATTGTGGTCTCTTTTCCAGTAGTGACCAAAGGTAATCCTTCCTCAAAAAGAGACTGAACAGGACTTCCCTGCTAGTCCAGTGGTTAAGACTCTGCACTTCCAATGCAGGGGGCACGGGTTCAATCACTGGTCGGGGAACTAAGATCCTGTGTGCTGCATGGCCAAAAAAAAAAAAAAAGAGAGAGAGACTGAACACTTCTCAGTTATCTAATTGTATTATCAGTCACAGGATGAGGTAATAGTTATTTACATAGTGATTGGGGTGAAACCATGTGTCTCTGACTTAGCAACTCACTGTCCAGTCAGCCCTCCGTATCCTCAGGTTCTGCAGCCACAGATTCAACCAACCATAGATAGAAGATATTTTTTTAAAAAATTCCAGAAAGTTCCAGAAAGCAAAACTTGAATTTGCCACTTGCCAGCAACTATTTTTACATAGCATTTACATCGTATTTACAACTATTTACGTGGCATTTACTTTGTATTAGGTATTATAGGTAACCTAGAGATGATTTAAAGTATAGGGGAGGATGTGCATAGGTTACATGCAAATACTATGCCATTTTATATAAGGGTGTTGAGCATCTGTGGATTTTGGTATCCTCAGGGGTCCTGGAACCAATCCCCTATGGATACCAAGGGATGACTATACTTGGTGGTAAAATAATAGTGACCCTGCTCTAAGCTTCTCTGTGTCTGACTAGAATTAAATGGAAGCTTATACTGCAGCTGAATTCCTAGAAACCCTGAAGAAGAGAACTTCTTAGGGAAAAAGCCCATCTCTAAGATGGGTAGTGAACTTGGAGACTACTCGGACAATAAGTAACCAAATAAGCAAATTTCTGAAGTCTCAGCACCTAGAGCTTATAAGGAGGGGAGAGGGATGCTAGTAGCATTTCTTGATTCTAGAAATTACAACAATAGTAGTCACTATTGATGTTTAGCAACAGCTCTGATGGGGAGGAGTTCTGATTTGTAGTACTGGCCAATTTCCACGGTGTAAATGCTCCCATCGTGGCCAATTTCAGCCTGCCGATAATGGCTCACAAACATTGTTCCAAGCATTTGACATGCATTAACTCATGTAACGTCACAACAATCCTGTGAAGTCTTGTTATCATTCCCATCTTATAGATGGGAAGAACAGGCACGGAGAGGTTAAGCAGCTTGGCCAAATTTATGCCTAGTGAGATAGGCTGGCTTCAGTCTGTTCCGGTGTCCTAACCACTATGCACCAATGCCTTCAGATTTTTAATTATTCAGGCTGGTAGTGAAGTCCCCACTTCAGAGGAGAGAAACATACATGTGACCTGAATTCTTAGAGAAAAAGTAAGAAACTATTATACATTTACTTAAAAGATACGATTCTCCTTTCTAGAGGGCATATATAGCATAGAGGGCAAGAAAGGAGACTTCGAAAGCAAAAAGCTTGAGTTCAGATGCTGACTCTGCCATTCACTAGCTGTGTGACCTTGGGCAAGTGACTTAACCTCTCTGAATTGCAGTTTTCTCCTCTGTAAAATGGAGAACAATAATGACACCTGCCTTATAAAGTGGTCAGTATTAAATTAGTTAATACACATAAAGAGCTTAGATCAGTACCTGGCACCTAAACACATTCAAATGGTAACTATCATTATCATAATTTCTGTTATCTCATGGTGATTCTGCAGGTCACAGTGCATTGAAAGTGTTCAAATACCTAGTAATAAAGACAGCATTCACTGAGCATTTTCTTTGTGCTGATCACTGCGCTAAGTTACAAAGTTAACTTTTGCAAAGTCACAACAAGTAAACATCATACTTTCAGCCTCTGGCTACCAGAGGCTCCCTAGCATTAATTCAGATTCATGCAATCCTAATGGCAATTTAAGAGACCTGTTTTATTTTGTAGCTGGGTGTTTGTGTGGGAAAAGGGCTACCAGGAAATGGACTCTGTGGTCAGCTCCGTTACTGCCAAAGCCAAGGGTGTGACCACGACCAACACTTCTAAACTTGGATTCCGGATCTGGGATGTGGCCGATTACGTGATTCCAGCTCAGGTAAGCCTCCCACTGTGTCGCTGTCTAAAGCTCAAGCCTCTAGTTAGCTGCTTTCCCTTCACCTTTGCACTCTTGATTAGTGATTGTCATGCCCAGAGTTCTAACATCACCAATGCCCAGACTGATTGTTTTAGTCCAAGAAAGCAGTGCAGACAGACCTCTTTTTGGCTTAGGGTCTAACAGGTAATATTCAATCAGCTACGTTTCTTCAGCCCTAAAACATGGCTGGCTTACACAGAGGAAGCTTTCCATGTGGACATGTGAGTCTGTCGCCGGACTTGAAAAGTGGAAAAGCATATGTTTTAAATCCTGGGAAAAATGCAGGTGGAACTATTACCTTTCCACATTTTGTGATTTGCTTTATTGTTGTAAACCCACAAGGTAAATCTTTTCAGACAGCGTAAAAACTTTAACAGCCATTAGAGACCCAAAGCCAAAGAAGAAGGAAACAGCCATACCCATATAGGATTCCATCAGGAACACAGGGAAGGGAAGAAACTGTTTGATGCAGCCTCCTAGTCTCCCGTCTGTTAATCCACAAAGCTCCAAGTTAAATATTGACTCTCTTTAACCATGATAATGGCTCTGATCCACAGTCAAACCCCACATATCCCTCCAGATGGCCCACGTGCTAGGGTGACTGGGGTGGCCACATTCAGATAAGCTGCCAACTCTTGGCTCAGAGCAAGGACTTCAGAAACTCTCTTTCTTCAAGTGTGTTCATTTTCCCTCTGCCTTCTCAAAGAAGGTTCTTGTGGGGTGCCCAGAGAGAAATCAGAGCTAATAAGACATAAAGGTCAAATGGAACAGGGGATTCATAGTTTGCTGGAGGAAGCTGGTGCTGTTGGCATGCACCTGTCTCTACAGCGGGACCTCTGCTTCCTACGAAGCCACGGCCTCGTCCTGGCAGGCTCGGAATATCACACTCCGTCTGTTTACTGGACCCTCAGAAGGGTACGGCCCCCTGCTTCTGCCCCTCAGTGGAAAGGAGCACACAGCAACTCCGCCTTCCATCTCGGATCGGAGCTGAGGGCCGTGTGAGTTCCACAGGGCTCTCTTCATGAGCTTTCACGATATGCTTCTGCTCCTCCAAAGATGGAACACAAACATCTATTTGCACCGCATCTACTCGGCTCATCTCCAGACTGAAATTTCCCTAAACTTAAAATAGATAAGAAATAGGAAACAAAAAGTAAACCACACTGACTTGTTCAGGTCTAACTCAGGAGAGACGCAGCAGCAGCCTTCTGTAAACACCAAGCAAGCAGTGTGTCTACATATGGAACACGGGAGCCTGCTAGGGCGCCTGACCCGGGCCTCCTGCCACATCCTCACGCCCCCTCCTGTGGCCATTTCCTCATTTCCCAACATGCTTTGTTCCAGGCCTGTCTTTGAAAGATGCCAACTATTCCCAGAGCGTCCACCACCTTGTCAGACCTGGGAGTGGAGATGTCTACAGACCCTTTGGTCCCTGAGTTTCCCTGATGGCTCCCAGCACTGACTGCTCTTCTCAGGAGTATGAAATGCTCAGAGAATTTCATTTTAGAGCACCAGCGCCCAATAAGGAGGAGGTCCAACTAGAATTGGCAGGGTCTTTGTCTTTTTTTCCTTATACTGGGAGGTCACCGTTAACAATTCTTCAGTCTCATCCCCAAGTGAATTGCTCTCCAGAAACTTAAATCAACCATTTGGCACATTCATACATAGGAGGAGAAAACAGAACTTTCTCAAAAGGAGAAGTATCAGGCTTCCCTGGTAGTGCAGTGGTTAAGAATCTGTCTGCCAATGCAGGGGACATGGGTTCGAGCCCTGGTCTGGGAAGATCCCATATGCCGTGGAGCAACTAAGCCCGTGTGCCACAGCTACTGAGTCTGCACTCTAGAACCTGCGAGCCACAACTACTGAAGCCCGTGTGCCTAGAGCCCGTGCTCTGCAACAAGAGAAGCCACCACAATGAGAAGCCCGTGCACTGCAATGAAGAGTAGACCCCGCTCTCCGCAACTAGAGAAAGCCCGCGCGCAGCAACGAAGACCCAACACAGCCAAAAATAAAATAAATAAAATAAATGAATTTAAAAAAAAAAAAAAGGAGACGTGTCAATGGCGAGCCCTGATTGGGTCTTCTGTATAGAATGTTTTATGTATTTATTTTAGTTCCTGTTAGGAAAGAGAACCAGCCAAACTTGAGACCTTTGAGGTCTCGTGTTTTTGCGCCCGTGAGGTAATCCAGTTGGCAGAGGATATTCTGAGCACTTATTGACTCTTTCCCTCAACAAGTCAAGCTTTATTAAGGAACCATTTCAGGGTATAGACATGTTTTTTTAATCTGAGGTGAAATTCATGTATCACAATATTAACCAGTTCAAAATGAAAAATTCAGTGGCATTTAGCACATTCACGATGTCGTGTAACCATCACGTCAGTCTAGTTCCAGAACATTTTCATCAGTCTAAAAGGAAACTCCACACTCATTAAGCTATCATCCCCTTTTCCACCTTCTCCCTCACCCCCTCACAACCACTAATCTACTTTCTGTTCCTGGATTTGCCTATTCTGTACATTTCATATCAATGGGATCATACACTACGTGGCCTTTTGTGTCTGGCTTCTTGGACTCAGCATCATGTTTTTGAGGTTCATCCACGTTGTAGCCAGGTCTGTGCTTCATTCCTTTTTATGGCTGAGTCATATTCCCTTACAGGTATGGACCACAATTTGTTTATCCATTCATCCGTTGATAGACACTGAGTTGTTTCCACCTTTAGGCTATTGTGAATGATGCTGCTGTGAACATGTGTGCAAGTACTGGGGTCCCTGTTTTCAGTTAGGTTATAAACTCCCATCGGTGAGAGTGGGAGACGATAAGATCAGTGTTTTTAACTGTTTTCTGCATGGCACAGGGGGGGAAGTGAAGGCACTGTCCTAGTAAAGGGCCTTCCCTGTGGCTCTGCTTGGTTCCTCGGAAGGTAATATGCAGCACTGTCTCCCCTCTGCCTGCTTTACAGGAGGAAAACTCCCTCTTCATCATGACCAACATGATCGTCACCATGAACCAGACCCAGGGCCTCTGTCCTGAGGTAGGCAGCTTCCTGGGGAAGAGCCTCGGTTCTCATACCCACCTCTCTGTGCCTGTCCCACTGTGGGTGGGACCAGGCCATGTGAAACCTGTTTTCACTGGTTCTTCTTTTTCCAGATTCCAGATAAGACCACTGTGTGTGAATCTGATGCCACCTGTACTGCTGGCTCTGCAGGCACCCACAGCAATGGTACAAACCTGTGGCTGTGACTCCACAGCAGACGCTTAGCCTGGGGAGGGCAGCCCCCGACCACACTGCCTCCCCCGTGGGCCCCCTCTCAGAGGGAAATCTCCAGGATGGAGAAATCCCCCACACGAGCCTGGGAGAGCCTGGTGTCCAGACTGGGGTCCTGGGACCCTCTCGACATTCGTCTCTGTCATCTGCACCCCAGAAGCCATCCCAGATCTTGCCCTGTCCTATGGCTCGGCATCAGCCCAGCCCTGCAATTGGCAAAGCAGTGATGTCGCTAGGACTCAGACAACTCTTTTCCTCCAGTTTGAATTTCTGGATGCTGTCTAAATCCCAGAATTAGACTAGCTCAAGATTGATTGCATAGGATGCATGGTGGAGTTTCTACTCTGCCTCACAAAGTAGAAAGTAGGAGACCCCCATAGACCTGGGTGCCCCTCGCCCCTGTAGGAGTTGCGACAGGAAGGTGCGTGCCGTTCAACGAGACCATGAACACATGCGAGGTGGCCGCCTGGTGCCCGGTGGAGGACGACACACAAGTGCCAACGTGAGTCCTGCCAAAGGGACAGAAGTGCCCTAAACGCTGGGTCTCGGGCCTGAGAGAGGTGGCAGGGGAGCTGTGGCTTTGTGCTCTTGGTGTCAGCCTGTGGAGTCAGGCTTCCCTGGGCTGGCGGTTCTCAACCACAAGGCAGCTAGTGGGCCATGGTGTTTGTCACTCATGATAAGAGTGCATATGACTTATTGCTACATTAGGTCTCTGTCAGTTGCAAGTAACTGACAGGAAACAGTTCTCAGGGCCTTAAACGGGTATGTACAACTGTGTTAGTTGTTCAACTAACCACAGAGATCCCAGCATGGCTAGACCTGGGGCTCAAAGGACAGCACCCGAGTCGCCACCTCTTGGCTCTCCTTCCCTCCGTGGTGGCTTCATTTGCAGGACCCATGGCATAGTCCCTAGTCTCCCTGCCCAGCTGTCCGTAGAGATTCTAGACCTATCCATCTTCAGCCACCTCTGTCAACCCGTCCAGCCCATCACTGTGGCTGTGGGATGGATTTTGCTTATGGCTCAGGCCTGGGTCATGTGCCTTCCTAGCTAGGGGGGGGGAGTCAGACCCACCCAAATGACACAGGTTGAGAGTGGGGGAGGTGTGGCTTTTAAAGGAAGTGTGGGGTTCTGTTACCAGAAAAAAGGGGTACAGATGCTGGGCAGGAAAATTATTAATGTCCGTTAAAGTGTGTTTTATAAACTAGAGTAGGTTCAAGGTTGCCTAGAATAACATTCTTCCTAACTGTGATCAGCTGTGCTGTGAGTGGGTGGCGTTAGAAGTAATGCTCTCAGAAGTGCTTGCACCCTGGGGCCTTTCTTGCTCAGCGTTCAGACTGAGGCCTAGATAAGCCCAAGGGAGCAGGTAACCATGTGAGCCTCATCCTGGGTATGTTGCAACACAAGAAAATGTTGAGGACTGCAGATTGCTGAGGGCAGCAGCTCCAGCAAGGGAGGGAAGTACTAGAAGACGAGGAATCCTAGCATTCTGGAGCCAGAAAGGATTTTATGGAGCCGGTGGCCATGTGTGGCTACTGAGCACTTGAAATGCAGCTGGGTCCAAAATGAGCTCTCAGGGTAAAATACACTCCAGGTTCTGAAGGCTTATTATTTAAAAAAAAAAAAAAAAAAAAAAAAAAGAATATGTAGTATCTCATTAATAACATTCTGTGTTGTTTACATGTTAGAGTAACATTATAGATATATTGGCTTATTACAGAAAAGTTCATTTCACTTGTTTCTTTTTACTTTATTTTTGGCCGCGAAGCATGTGGGATCTTAGTTCCCCGACCAGGGATGGAACCAGCGCCCCCTGCAGTGGAAGTGCAGAGTCCTAACCACGGGACCGCCAGGGAATTCCCTCTTTTTACTTTTTAATGTAGCTACTAGGAAATTTTAAATTACAGTGTGGTTTGTGCCTCACAGTATATTTTCACCGGACAGTGCTGTTATGGATCTTTTTTTTTTAATTGGAGTATAATTGCTTTACAACGTTGTGTTACTTTCTCCTGTACAATGAAGTGAATCAGCTATATGTATGCCTATATCAGCGCTGTTATAGATCTAATCCAGTGTAGGATGATTTTTAAGTGTACACTGATACACGAAATTTCAGCACTGAGTCACATGGAGAGAAAGGCCTTCCCATCTCCGCTCTTATTCAGCCCCTAGCTGATATCAAGGAGGAGATCCTGGTCTGCAGTGTCTTCAGTACCTCTCTGTCCCTCGCTGATTTCCATTTCTCACCGAGAACAAGCCCCAGGCTCAGCACCTTGGGCTGACAAAAATATGTACCACGGCTCGTAATGACATTGTTCTTAGTTATATTTATTTGAACGATGACCTCTAACTTGTGGCAAACGATATTTTTTATGGTCATGATGGAAAGTTTTATTTCAAAATGAATGTCAGTTAAAAAAAAAAAAAAAAGTGAGTTTATCCTAAAGGTGGAAACAACTCAAATGTCCATCAACAGAATGTGGTGAACACGTACAATGGAATGTTACTGAGCCATAAAAAGGAATGAATAAAAAGCTCTGACACAGGCTACCACAGGGATGAACCTCGAAAACATGCTAAGTGCAAGAAGCCAGACACAAAAAAGTCACATACTGTCTGATCCCATTCATATGAAATGTCCAGAATAGACAAATCCATAGAGAAAGAAAGTAGATTGGTGGTTCCCGAAGGCTGAGGGGAGGGGAGAATGGATAGTAGCTGCTTGATGGGCAAACAGTTTCATTTCAGGGTGATAAAGATGTTCTTGAACTAGATAGAGGTGATGGTTGTATAACACTGTGAATGTGCTTCATGCCACTGAATTGTATACTTTAAAATGGTTAATTTTATGTTCTCTGAATTTCACCTCAATTTTTTTTTAAAGGAGGGTTAATCTTAAAGACAAGTATTGCACATGAGGCACACAGTGGTATAGGGAGTGACAGAAGTTTGAGAAACCTTGATATAGTCCATCCCCTTGATACAGGGACGAGGGAATTCAAAGCCCCAAAAGAAGTGCCTTGGTCAAGGTCTTTGTCAGCGGTAGCGACAGGCTCAGCTCCCGACATTGTGTGGCCTCGTCACTGGCCTTGCTCCTTTCTCAGGGTGGGGAAGACTGCTGAGGTTTTTTATAGCTTCGAAGATTCCACCTGGGGGGCTTCCCTGGTGGTCCAGTGGTTAAGACTCCACGCTTCCACTGCAGGGGGCACGGGTTTGATCCCTGGTCGGGGAACTAAGATCCTGCATGCCATGTGGTGCAGCCAAACAAACAAACAAAAAGATTCCACCTGGGTCAGGGCCCCCCCCCCCCCACTGAGGCGTCAGTCTACAGTGCCAGATCCTCCTGTAGAAGCCCTCCAAAGCAGTGAGGTCCCCTTGGGGAATTCAACTCCTACTGTCAGCAGGAGCTGACATGGCACTTCCAAGAGGCGGTGCAGCAGCAGACATGCACTTTTTGTGTCCAGCCTGTAGGTGAATTCACCTTTGCTTTCGCTTCTTTTTTTTTTTTTTTTTTTTAACATCTTTATTGGAGTATAATTGCTTTACAATGGTGTGTTAGTTTCTGCTTTATAACAAAGTGAATCAGTTATACATATACATAGGTTCCCATATCTCTTCCCTCTCGCGTCTCCCTCCCTCCCACCCTCCCTATCCCACCCCTCTAGGTGGTCACAAAGCACCGAGCTGATCTCCCTGTGCTATGCGGCTGCTTCCCACTAGCTATGTATTTTACATTTGGTAGTGTATATATGTCCATGCCACTCTCTCACCCTGTCACATCTTACCCCTCCCCCTCCGCATATCCTCAAGTCCATTCTCTAGTAGGTCTGTGTCTTTATTCCCGTCTTGCCACTAGGTTCTTCATGACCTTTTTTTTTTCTTTTTTCCTTAGATTCCATATATATGTGTTAGCATACTGTATTTGTTTTTCTCTTTCTGACTTACTTCACTCTGTATGACAGACTCTAACTCCATTCACGTCACTACAAATACCTCCATTTCGTTTCTTTTTATGGCTGAGTAATATTCCATTGTATATATGTGCCACATCTTCTTTATCCATTCATCTGATGATGGACACTTAGGTTGCTTCCATGTCCTGGCTATTGTAAATAGAGCTGCAATGAACATTTTGGTGCATGACTCTTTTTGAATTATGGTTTTCTCAGGGTATATGCCCAGTAGTGGGATTGCTGGGTCGTATGGTAGTTCTATTTTTAGTTTTTTAAGGAACCTCCATACTGTTCTCCATAGTGGCTGTATCAAACCAGATCTGTTGAGCATTCCCGAGAATACCTGAGGGAGGTAAGCCCTGAAACCCAGCACCTGCCGGATGAGTGATTTCTAGTGAGGCCACGAGGCACCACCCCTCCCACCCTTCGTTAGCTATTCCTCAGGTTCTTAAATTCCCGCTGCCTTGAGGAAGAGGCCCTGCCCTTCCACGACTGGAAGAAATCAGAAGCCTTGGTTTGCAGTCTCCTCTCTTGACCTAGTGTTTATGCAGAGGAAAGTAGAAAAGACGAGATATGTTTTACTTTTTTCTTGGCAAAGTGACATTATAAGACACACATGTGTATGCGACTTGAAAATATTACCCAGGTATATTAGGAATGTACATATGTTTGTACTTTTATTAACAATATGTTGTAATTTTTTTCAGGCCTGCTTTTTTAAAGGCTGCAGAAAACTTCACTCTTTTGATTAAGAACAACATCTGGTATCCCAAATTTAATTTCAGCAAGTAAGTGGTGGCCAGCTGTGTGAATTCACCAGTGTCTTGGAGAAACTTCTGGCTCTTCTTTGAGGTTTTCCTTGCTCCTATTTTCTGCTTCCTCCCAACTTTAGGAGGAATATCCTTCCCAACATCACCACTACCTACCTCAAAACGTGCATTTATGACGCTAAAACAGATCCCTTCTGCCCCATATTCCGACTTGGCAAAACAGTGGAGAATGCAGGGCACAGCTTCCAGGACATGGCTGTCGAGGTAGGTGCCGGTCGTGGCTTTTCTAACACAGTCTTTGACACATCTCCTTCTAGAATGGGCTCTGAGGAAGGCTTGCTCTGTCTGTCCGCAACCCACAGGGAGGCATCATGGGCATCCAGATCAAATGGAACTGCAACCTGGACAGAGCTGCCTCCCTCTGCTTGCCCAGGTATTCCTTCCGCCGCCTGGACACCCGGGACGTGGACCACAACGTGTCCCCAGGCTACAATTTCAGGTGGGTGTGAGCTTGGGTCCCATTCCTCATGTGCTGGGGGTGATGGTAGTTGCATCACTCCCCAGTGGGGGCCTCCACGCCCACCCAAGACCAGCACTCAGGCGGCACCCCACGGGCAGGTGGGGAGGCGTGTGCCAGGGAGAGTGGTCCAAGCAGGGCCTTGCCCCTGTGGCATCCCGACCTGTGAGAGCCCTCCTCGCCTTTTCTTGCCTCCAGAACGACTGTCTGCTTTAGCTTTCCTGGGCCGGCCAGCCTCAGCCAGGACCCTGCTGAGTTTTCTTTTTTTTTTGGCTGTGCACCTGTGGGATCTTAGTTCCCCGACCAGGGATTGAACCCAGGCCTCCTGTAGTGGAAGCGTGGAGTCCTAACCACTGGACCGCCAGGGAAGTCCCTCTGCTCACTAATTTGGACAAGTGGATGAGCCTGTGGTCCTCCAGTCCAAAGGCCCCTGGGGCCTGATCCATGAATTGGTTTCTCGGTTGATCTGGCGCCCAGAATCTCCAAGGTGCAGGGGATACAAGTTTTAGCCTCAGGAAAGGCCTTTGCTGGTATTTCCCCGCTAGAAGTGCTGTGTATTTGTTTCCTGGGGCTGCCGTAACAAATGACCACAAACTGGGTGGCTTGAAACAGCAGGAATCTGTTCTCTCACAGTTCTGGAGGCTGGAAGCCCAAAATCAGTGTGTCAGCAGGCCAGGCTCCTTCCTTGCCTCTTCCAGTTTCTGGTGGCTCCTGACAATCCTTGGTGGTCCTTGATTCATAGATACATTACTCAGTCTCTGCCTCTGTCGTCACGTGGCCTTCTCCCGTCTGTGCCTGTGTCTCTGTGTCCTTTGTCTCTCTTCCTTTACGGACACCAGTCATATTGGATTTGAGGTCCACCCTAATCCAGTATGACTGCATCTTAACTAATTACATCTGCAAAGACCCTATTTCCAAGTAGGGTCAGTGGTGCTCTTTTGCTGCTCTTGTCTCCCTCTAGTGGTGATGTGTGGAATCAAATGCACAGAGCATCTGCTGTCCTCTTGAACCGTCTGGCTCACTGATAGAAGGGCAGATCCTTGCATTTTTCCCTAGTAAGGCAGTCTGATTTGCATTGCTCTATCTCTATGGTTACACAGTTTCTCGTAGAAACCACTGTGGAAAACCTCAAGCTTGGGTTGGAACCCCAGAACAGAGAAGCCGATGGGACCCTCACAAGGACATCCATCCCCCTGACCTCCACCAGCATCAAGCCCCACCTGAGTTCCCCAGGCCTGGACCATGGCATGGAAGTTGTGGGCCAGACAGATCTCAGGCCACAGCTTAGGCTCCTGGTGGATCCCCTGTATAACACGGGCAGCAAATGGTATCGGTCTCAGTGGTTCTCCCCCCAGCATGCCCCTTCTTGTTCTATTTTTGCATGTGGGATCTTAGTTCCCCGACCAGGGGTTGAACCTGTGCCCCCTGCAGTGGAAGCACAGAGTCCTAACCACTGGACTGCCAGGGAATTCCCCCTCCTGGTGTCCTTTTTAAATGGTTTTATTGAGATATAGTTCACATACTACACAGTTCACCCATTTAAAGTATAGAATTCAGTTGTTTTTAGTATATTCACAGAATTGTGCAACTGTTACCACAGTCAATTTCAGAACATTTTCATCACCTCAGAAAGAAACCCCAGACCCTTTAGCTCTATCCCTCTATCCCTTCAGCTACGTCAACCCCTGGCAACCACTAATCTACCTAATTTGCCGATTCTTGACTTTCATAGGAATGGACTCATGCAATATGTGGCCTTGTGTGACTGGCTTCTTTCACCTAGCATCATGGTCTTTTTCCAGGTTCACCCATGTTGTGGCATTTATCAGTACTTCTCCTTATGGCTAAATAATATTCCATGGTGTGGCTATAACACATTTTGTTTATCCACTCATCCAATTGATGGATCAATGGTTCTTTAATACAAAAAATGTCCAGTGCTGAGATGCTCGGTCCCCCCACCCACAAAGCAGACTTGGCCATCACTGCTGGCTGGCCACCTTCTGTTAGTGGCCAGGGTCTCCTTGAGAGAGACGGGGCTCAGCTGTATCAGGAAGGACTTTCAGAGGAGGAAGTTCCGTTTTAAGTCGTAGGAAGTGAGGGTGATGACAGAGGAGGGATCTCTTCGTGCGCCCTTGTGCCAGCATTCCAGACCCTCTGCCCTGTGGGCCCCAGCGCCCTCCTCCTCAACAGGCCAGCCCTCCTTCTGCGTGGCTCACATTAGCCAGGAGAAGCCCCGAGGTGCTCGAGTGTGGTTCGTTCAGCAGGCAGAGCGAGCCCTAAGCCAGTGCCAACTCCGCCAGGGCCTCGGGAGTTCGCTCTGACATCCCTCAGCAGGACCCAGAGGCTGTCTCAGGCCTCCCTGTGCCTTTTCCCTCTAACCCGGCCTCCTTTCCCAGGTTTGCCAAGTACTACAACGACCTGACCGGCACCGAGCGCCGCACACTCATCAAAGCCTACGGCATCCGATTCGACATCATCGTGTTTGGAAAGGTAGCCTGGCCGCCGGCTCCCCTCGTTCAGAGCCCACTGGTCCTCTTCTGGGCTGGCCAGGGGCAAGGGGCCCTCTCCCCACCCCTATCACAACTTCTTTTTCTCCCATCGTTTGCAGGCTGGGAAATTTGACATCATCCCCACCATGATCAACATTGGCTCCGGCTTGGCGCTCTTAGGGGTGGTGAGTGTCTCACTTAGACCTCTCTGGCCACCCACCTGGGGCTGGGACCCCCCCCAGCACAGCAAGCTGAGACCCTCTGCTGGCATCCTGGTTCTTCCCCTTGACCCCAGACTTGTTTCTAGGCTCGACCCTCCAGGCTTATTTCCCTTCCCCATCCCCGCCTGCTTCCTCCTGCCCTTCTCCAAGACCACGCCCCTCGGGCCCTAACCTTTTCCCCCCTGGAGAGATGGAGGAGCCTTTCATTTCCTTGGAAGATCCCAGGCTTTGTGGGAAGGGGCGCACACAGAATAATAGGGGCCAAAGCATCCTGCCTCATTCTTTCTTGCCCTGTGCTACATTCAGGCGACAGTGCTGTGTGATGTCATAGTTCTCTACTGCATGAAGAAAAGATACTACTATCGGGAGAAGAAATATAAATATGTGGAAGACTACGAGCAGGTAGGCCACCTCCTGAGCTCCCAGCAGGCAGGAAGGTCCAAGCGCCCTACCTCACCTGCCTCTTGTACCAGCGGTGAGAACCCCTAGTTCATTTAGGTGTGTTGTCCACTCAGGCAGTCACATGTGACTCTTGTCATCTGCTCCATTTCTAGACCATCTATACTAGCCTTTACTTCATACTTTTCTTCAAATGGACTCACTCTTTAAAATCTAGCCTTCATTTTAATCAGTGATGTCTCAGGTTAGTTATGATAACGGATATCATGACAAAACCTCTGTCCACACTCTACTTAAATTCGCCTTGCAGAGCAAGAGGGGTTGGGTACCCCTAGGACCTACCTGAATACGCTCAGCTGTGCAGGGCTGTCCAGACGTCCTCAGGGAAAGTGCCCGATTCCCACCTGCCCCAAATGGTCCAGGCTTGCCTGCAGGCAGCACAGGGCAGGTGCACATGTATCCATAAGCATATCAACTGACGATAAGCATATTGTTCTTTGCAGGGTCTTGGCAATGAGACGGACCAATGATGCCCACCCCACACCTGGGCTTTCCTTGGCCCTCATCAGAGCACAGCAAGGAGGGAGAAAAGGCTGCCTGCCATGTCACCCCAGAGGAAGTTCCAGATTCTGAGTCAGTCTCCACAAATACTGCCGGGTTGCCCAGCTGCTCCCATGTCTTGTGTGTAGGGTTTGCGTAGTAAACCACTATGCACATTGGTCACCTTCTGTTTGTGGCTGGGTCACCTCCTGTCTGTGGCTGGGTCACCTCTGCTGTTCCTTCTATTTGGGGTCACTGGGGCAAGCTCTGGCCCGAGGGCAGTGAAGTGGCTGTGGCTACAGGGCCAGGGCCTTCTCCAGGGCCAGGTCTCCTCAGAAGCTCCCATCTCCAGCCCCCTTCGAGACAGTCCCAGTCCTCCGAGGCCCGGCAGCTCCACTCAAGCACTGTATAAGGAAGGCGGGACACCTGGCTGTGCTTGTAGCTCTTCGGCACATGCGGGCTGCTGTTCCTCTCCCCCAACCAGAGGCTTCAACCACAAGGTCATGAGGCGGAGCTACTGTTTTTCCTTTGAGAAGAGCTACATTGAGATGATTGAGGACCAAATATTAAAACAAATGATTTTCTTAATCTCTGTCTGTGTGGTTTCACGGCATGAGCTAGAACTTTCCTTCCTTCCCCTTTACTTGGACCAGTAAATCCATTTGTTATCCCAGCTCACTGTGCTCCTGAAACAGTATTGCTGGAGCTTAGGTTTTGTTTTTTTTTCTACTTTAAACTTCTCCTAAAGCCTAAGAAGTTTGATCTTCGTTAGCTTGTGTTCCTATAGAGTTTACAAGATTTTTTTTCTGTGGTGTACTATTTGTCTTACCGGTGCTTACATTTTACATAAAAGTGTGGGTCTACACTACAGGGAACAGTTTTAGGTGACATGAAGGTGGTTTATCCTCCCTCCTCCTCATTTGCCTTCCAGAAACCTCCAACCAAAAGCAGCACCCCCTACACCTACCTTGCCACCGATTTGAAATGTTAATGAAGCTATTTCTAGCTTCGCCTTCACACCGACTTCATTCTGCATCAGGTGTTCAGGATCTCCCTAAAGAAAGCAGCCTGCCCCTCCTCCTTGTTATGAATTCATTTCCAACAGCTGAAGGGAACGTTTATTCTAGAAGTGCTCTGCTTCTGCGGGGTAAATGGCCAACCTGGGCTTTTCTTGCTCTGGGGAAAAAAGAAAGAAGTTTACAGACCCCTTTGAAGAAGTTCTGGTTCAAGCTACATTTCTGAAAAATGCCTGCTTGAACACACCAGTCACATGGAGCTGGAATTTTTAGGAAAGGTTTATTATCTTGCAGGCTAAGGAGTGATGGTTACTGGAGTGACGAAGACTTCTTTCAGCCTCCCTTTTCTAAGATGGAATGCTACAGCCAGGTGGGATGAGGGCTGGGGGTGGCATTGCCCTTTAACTCACCAGAATCATCTTGCGTTCTGCTACAGCCCCACTTGTTGGCACTCCTTGGCACTGCCTCTTAAGTAGGGTTCCTTCAGCCTTGCATCCATGGATGACCTTCTGGGAGATTCTGAAACCCCTAAAACCGTGCAAAGTGATGCACCTGTGTGCATTTCTGCTCACTTTCATCAGATTCTCAGTGGGGTCTTTGAAGAGGAACACCTGCTCTTGTCTCTGGAAGGCCAGTATTTCAATGTTGCATTTCTGCAGTAATGGAACAGGAATCTTTCAGATTTCATCTACTGCCGCTTGATAACAGAAAACTGAAGTTCAAAGCTAGTAAAGCAATCCTGTGGGCTAGGTTCACATTTAGAATACAGGGAACCCTCAGCCCGCAGCCTGGAGAAAGCAACCGTTCTAAAATAATCTCCAGAGGCCGTGAAAACCGGCAACCATCAAGGCTCTGCAGAACACTGAATCTACTGACAAACGCAGCGTACTTTCTGAGCCTCGGTTTACAAATGATGAGCCATAAAATGGGGTTAATACCCACCTCACGGGTGAAGTGTCACGTTGCATGCCTACCCACAGGACGTATTCAATGTGTGATTAAAACTGCTGCCATAGCTGCTCGCCTGTTTGGTCTCCATCAGAAGAACCTATCTGGCAGTGACCTGCGTGGCAGAGCAGTGCTTTGCAAGCTTCAGCATACAGGTGAGTCACCTGGGGATCTTGTTTAACTGGGGCCTGGGAATATGAATTTCTAACCCAGTCCCAGGTGATGCTGACACGGCTGATCCGGGGACCACACTCTGAGTAGCGAGGTACTAGGACATGCTTAAATTAGGGATTTGCTGAGTACATCAGCCCTGATGGGCATTTGATCTCGCTGTCAGCTTAAGGAAGGAAAACAGACATAAGGACAGATGACCTCGAGAGCACCGACTTAATTAAACGACCAACAAAAACATCCCAAAGAGGCCCAGGCTTTGCACCATTTTGCTGTCTGTTTATTTCAAGTTTACAGAGAAGCTTAAACATTTGTGGAAAAACACCGAAGGCTTATTTTTCTCTTAAGTTCATGTACTTTTTAGTGATAAATACACAGTATTTAACTTTGTACACCTGATAAAAGGAAAATGCATAGTAGAAGGGATCAGGAATAAAACAGAAGCATCGGGCATGAAATCAATCACAGGATAGAAAAGTCAGCAGTCCCACGAAACTCGGCCCGTCAAGCTGGAGAGAAGATGGGAATCAACGACCTTGAAACCTTCCCTAGCACCTTGGAAGTGAGTGGAGGTCTTGGTTCTTTCCCCCGGCAACGTGAAGCTCCCCTTTGGAAGATGGGTGAGAGCGACAGGTGGAGCCTGTGTCTTAATGCACAGCTTTCCCCTCCTTGTCCTGAAAGGCTTTGAGGAGGGGAGCCCTAACTCACGGAAAAGGCCAGACCAGAGGGGAGGTGGCCTCTCGGGCCCCAAGTGCCAACAAGGGGCTAGATAAGGCTTTCTGGGAGCCACTGGCCAGGCTGCGGAATAGATGGGGAAGTGGAACAGGACAGAAGAAAGATGGGTAGAGAACATGTGCTGCTTCAAAGCCACAGGTGCAGGCCACCGCTTGCTTACACCAAACTGGTCCCACAGATGAGCCAGTAATGGAAGAGACGGATACGCATCCTTTTTGCTCACCTGGAAAAGCTTCTGCCCTTTCCTGACAGAGCCGGCTTTTGAAAAAAAAATCAATGTTTGTGCTTTAGGAGTGGAGACAAACCCCAAGAGTTGGCGCTCCAAGTAGCTCTAATGCTTTATGTTACAGCCCTCTCTGTTTATACTTTTCTCAGTGGGGCGGTTCCTTTCCACAGCTTTCTTTGGTGTTTCTTAGTGTAAAAAAAAAAAAAAAAGTAATGAACGTGGGCCTCCCCCAACCCACCCGCCTACATAGCTCAGTGCTGCCTGATCGCTGGCATTCCACATGTGAACCCTTAGACGGAGAGTTTCGTGGTGGGAGAAATGGCGTCGCCCGATGCAGTTGTGTAAACACAGGAGGAGTTCTGCAGAGGCTCTGCATGCTGCCCGCCCTCCCTGGGCGAGCCACTCGGCCAGGCCAGAGTCCAAACAGACAGGCTAGGACTAAGACTAAGGACCGGTTGACCTGAACCACTGCAAGGTGCTTACTGCAAACTAACCAGACCCTGTTTGCTCCCAGGAAGGCTGGAGCCTGTAAATTTAAACAAGCACAGGAGGTGAGAGGAAGTACCAGATTACAGAAAGAAAGCAAGCAGGCCAGAGGACCCTCCAGCAGATGGGTGTCCTTTGCTCTTGGAAACCAGCATTCTCTAACTCGGTACTGCTTTTAAGGTAGCAAGAAAAGTCTGGCTAAACGACAGTCAAGAGCTTATGAAGACTGATGGAAGCCAAGAACACCCGGGCTCTGCGAACGCGCTGGACGGGGGAACAAGGCCTGCTTCTCTGTCTCTCCGCAAAAAGTCCTCATACCAACACTGATCAGCCAGAAACTACAGGAAAGCACGTCCTTCTGAGCCCAATTACTGACACTATTTCCCCCAAGCCAGATTCCACAGAGCACTGGGAATTCCAAAGAAGGAAGGAAGGCAAAGTCCTTCCAATTTTCCTCCCTCTTGAACTTCACACTCACCTACATGTGGCTCTGGAAGAAGTCCACTTGAACTGCAACCAAACTTCCCAAGGTTAGTTGGAAGTCAAAAAGGTAAATTTTTTCTTTCTGGACTTCTGGCTACAAAAAGGAACTCCCTGTACCAAGCCCTGGTTCCCCTGGACCTGAGGACTGCTCTAGGTTTCAGTAATCTTCTCTTAAAGGGTGCCCTAAAGTTATTGTGTAGATCCAAACAGAGCTTTGCCAGTAAGGATGATCATTTGTGTCTCAGTTGAATGAAAGTATTTCTTAACTGGCCCTCCAGAAACTGGATAAGTGTTTCATTGACTACAACAATCAGCTAGTATTTAAGAAGAAAACAGAACCTTAGCAGCCTCTAGAATACACAGGTTATAAACAAGGTGAGCTGCTAATACACAGGCACAGATTTCATTGGCCGATCACATCCCTGAAGCCATGGGAGAGATCCTGGAAGCTCGAAATGATCTCTGAACTGCTCTAGAGTTCAGACTGGTTAGAAAATTGAAAGTATTTTTTGTTGTTGTTTACTCTTAAGCCATGTAATGTACATGGAAGTGTAGGATTTCACCCTGAAGTTTTTGTAATTTAACAAGAGATTTACCAGAGCTCCCTCAACTATGGAAGAAAAGTTTCAGCCTTGAGCGGCTGTCATAAAGAAACACACTCGTTCAGTCCTTTAGGGGAGATGTCCCACCACAACCACTGAAGCCCCTCTGAGGCTGGAAAATCCCCCCTGTGAAGCTGTTAAGTGTCAAGCCCTTTCCGTTTTCCTGACTACAGCTCTACTCATAAAAAAAATTTTTAAGTCCTTCTTAGGAATAAGTTGCATCGAAGCTCCCTGCAGCTACTGAGGGCTAGCCCTGTCCTGACTCCTTGAGTCCACAGTTCTAGAAGGTGCCACGGTTCGGGGCTTGGGGTTTTGCGCGAAGTCACACCCGCTCTTCCCCTCCCTTTCAAATGCAGCGAGTGTGGTCTCAGACCACACCACCAGAGTTTCCTGCCAGTTTTCCCCGATTTTCAAACTCCACACACATTCACCTGGTATATCTGACATGATTCTGAGTTCACAAGGAAGGATTTTTGGCATAAAAACATTTTAAAAAGCAATTGTCCCCAAATGTACGTGGCTTTGGGTCTGCAACTCCTCACACCCTCCCATTCAGCCAGCCAGCGGCCAAGGTCGATGTCATGGAGTTGTTTTTTTTTTTTTTTTTTGTCTCCTTTAAAACAATAAAGAAATCAAACAAACAAATGGGAAAAACAACAACAACAACAATAACCAGAGATGATGGTCAAGGCTCTACACACGTGCTCGGTTTCCGTAGGACATGCTGCTATGGAAACGCAGGGCGCAGCCCCCAGAGGTGAGACGTGCATGCGAGGTCGAGGTCCGGCAGCTACTCCATCGCCTCGTCCGGCCGCAGAGGATGCGTCCGCTTGCCGGAGCCGGGGGCCAGGGCCCCCCAACTCTCCAGGCCTGGGCCACCTTTCACAAGAGCGCTTCCTCCTCCCCCACGGGAGGCGGGTTGGGGCCCCGGAGGCTGTCTTCGCTGCCTTGCTTCCTGCTCACCAAACAGAAAACCTGTGTTAAGACCCAGCGCAATGCTGGCACGGCCCTGAACCAAGGTTTCCCGCGGCCCCACACCACCTGGGACGGACGTTATTTACTTAACTTCTTTTAGATTCTCTCCCCCGTTTTGCTTGCTCACGTGAAAGTTTCAAAGGAGACTTTGTATCCCCTCCGTAAATGGAAAATCAGCATCATGTGCAAAAATAGAAAGGAACTATAAAAATAGCTGTGAATCTAGGGGCCTAACACCTAAAATCATGGCACATGTCACAAGTCATGTGTGGGCTCCACACTGGGGCCTGTTCACCGAGGGCTTTAGGCTCTAAGCTCTTGCAGGACAGGAACCATGACACTTGTCTTCAGCCCCCAGGTGCGTTTCCTGGGGGCAACAAGCAGCACGCCTGACTTGGCCTGGCACATAGCCAGCCTTCAGGAAATGGTTGTCAACAGAACTGCCCTCCGCACATGGGCCCAAGGGACACCTCCGACGAACAGAAGGGCCCTCAACTCGGCAATGTGTGATCAGAGCAGGAGACCAAGTTGGCGGGAAGAAGTGTCCTGGTGTCCCCAGCTAGAGCTGCCTGGGGTGACAGACATGGGCAGTGCGAGGGGAAATGTGAGGGAAAGTCCCTAAGGAGAGGCCCAAACCCTTTGCCATCATCAAGCAAACAATGCCCCTCCTAAGGGGAGCCGTTGGGCTTGCCATGCAGGACTCATGTCTATTGTGTGCCCTAGGCCCGAAGGGCAACTGCCCTTGCACGAGGGAAGGGCAAGCATGGTGTCTGTACATTCCTAGGAAGAAACTCCTCTGTTTAAAACTCACACTCACTGGCTTTTACGTTTCTGCCAAAGAACAGGGGGTCAAGTCTCCTGGGAGGAGAGTTGTAACTGGATAACCAGTGAGGCCCTACAGCGGCCTGCTCACACCAGCTGGTCTCCCTGCAGACGGCTAGTGGGCCATGGGCCCAAGGCCTCTAACGACTGACTGAGCCCTAAGAGCTCCAGAGTGCTGGACCATTGGGACAACCAAAGCATCCCACCTGTGGGCTGAGGGCAAGGGCAGGTAATCCCCAGGTGCTGCTGGGACTGAGGTGAGGGAATAAAGAGGCAGTAAAGTCCTCTGGGCCAATATCAGTCTTTGGTGTCTTGCAACTTTGATCTCATTAAAAATAAAAGGTGGGGGCTTCCTTGGTGGCGCAGTGGTTGAGAATCTGCCTGCCAATGCAGGGGACACGGGTTCGAGCCCTGGTCTGGGAAGATCCCACATGCCGCAGAGCAACTACGCCCGTGAGCCACAATTACTGAGCCTGCGTGTCTGGAGCCTATGCTCCGCAACAAGAGAGACCGCGATAGTGAGAGGCCCGCGCACCGCGATGAAGAGTGGCCCCCGCTTGCCGCAACTAGAGAAAGCCCTCGCACAGAAACTAAGACCCAACACAGCCATAAATAAATAAATAAATATTTTTTTAAAAATGGGTAAACAATTTTAAAAAACAAAACAAAACAAAAAGATACTCTACATCCAAAGGCAAAGGAGAAGCCACAATGAGACGGTAGGAGGGGTGCAATCACAGTAAAATCAAATCCCTTAACTGCTGGGTGGTGACTCACAGACTGGAGAACACTTATACCACAGAAGTCCACCCACTGGAGTGAAGGTTCTGAGCCCCACGTCAGGCTTCCCAACCTGGGGGTCCGGCAACGGGAGGAGGAATTCCTAGAGAATCAGGCTTTGAAACCTAGTGGGAATTGATTAGCAGGACTTCGACAGGACTGGGGGAAACAGAGACTCCACTCTTGGAGGGCACACACAAAGTACTGTGCACATCAGGACCCAGGGGAAGGAGCAGTGACCCCAGGGGAGACTGAACCAGACCTACCTGCTACTGTTGGAGGGTCTCCTGCAGAGGTGGGGCTGGCTGCGGCTCACCGTGGGGACAAGGACACTGGCAGCAGAAGTTCTGGGAAGTACTCCTTGGTGTGAGCCCTCCCAGAGTCTGCCATTAGCCCCACCAAAGAGCCCAGGTAGGCTCCAGTGTTGGCTTGCCTCAGGCCAAACAACCAACAGGGAGGGAACCCAGCCCTACCCATCAACAGTAAAGCAGATTAAAGTTTTACTGAGCTCTGCCCACCAGAGCAACAGTCAGCTCTACCCACCAACAGTCCCTCCCATTAAGAAACTTCCACAAGCCTCTTAGATAGCCTCAGCCACCAGAGGGCAGAGAGCAGAAGCAAGAAGAACTACAATCCTGCAGCCTGTGGAACAAAAACCACATTCACAGAAAGATAGACAAAGTGAAAAGGCAGAGGACTATGTACCAGATGAAGGAACAAGATAAAACCCCAGAAAAACAACTAAATGAAGTGGACATAGGCAACCTTCCAGAAAAAGAATTCAGAATAATGATAGTGAAGATGATCCAGGACCTCGGAAAAAGAATGGAGGCAAAGATTGAGAAGATGCAAGAAATGTTTAACAAAGACCTAGAAGAATTAAAGAACAAACAAACAGAGATGAACAATACAATAACCGAAATGAAAACTACACTAGAAGGAATCAATAGCAGAATAACTGAGGCAGAAGAACGGATAAGCGACCTGGAAGACAGAATGGCGGAATTCACTGCTGTGGAACAGAATAAAGAAAAAAGAATGAAAAGAAATGAAGACAGCCTAAGAGACCTCTGGGACAACATTAAATGCAACAACATTTGCATTATAGGGGTCCCAGAAGGAGAAGAAAGAGAGAAAGGACCAGAGAAAATATTTGAAGTGATTATAGTCAAAAAGTTCCCTAACATGGGAAAGGAAATAGCCACCCAAGTCCAGAAAGCACAGAGAGTCCCCTACAGGATGAACCCAAGGAGAAACACGCTGAGATACATAGTAATCAAATTGGCAAAAATTAAAGACAAAGAAAAATTATTGAAAGCAGCAAGGGAAAAATGACAACATACAAGGGAACTCGCATAAGGTTAACAGGTGATTTCTCAGCAGAAACTCTACAAGCCAGAAGGGAGTGGCATGATATACTTAAAGTGATGAAAGGGAAGAAACTACAACCAAGATTACTCTACCCAGCAAGGATCTCATTCAGATTCGATGGAGACATCAAAAGCTTTACAGACAAGCAAAAGCTAAGAGAATTCAGCACCACCAAACCAGCTCTACAACAAATGCTAAAGGAACTTCTCTAAGTGGGAAACACAAGAGAAGAAAAGGACCTACAAAAACAAACCCAAGACAATTAAGAAAATGGTAATAAGAACATACATATTGGGGCTTCCCTGGTGGCGCAGTGGTTAAGAGTCTGCCTGCCAATGCAGGGGACACGGGTTCGATCCCTGGCCCGGGAGGATCCCACATGCCACGGAGCAACTGAGCCCGTGCACCACAACTGCTGAGCCTGAGCTCTGGAGCCCACAAGCCACAACTACTGAGCCCATGTGCCACAACTACTGAAGCCTGCGTGCCTAGAGCCTGTGCTCCGCAACAAGAGAAGCCATGACAATGAGAAGCCTCCACTCGCCACACCTAGAGAAGGCCCGCGCTCAGCAATGAAGACCCAACGCAGCCATAAATAAATAAATAAATAAATAAATAAATAAATTTATATTAAAAAAAAAAGAACATACATATCGATAACTACCTTAAACGTGAATGGATTAAATGCTCCAACCAAAAGACACAGGTTTGCTGAATGGATACAAAAACAAGACCCATATATACACTGTCTACAAGAGATCCACTTCAGACCTAAGGACACATACAGACTGAAAGTGAGGGGATGGAAAAAGATATTCCATGCAAATGGAAATCAAAAGAAAGCTGAGGTAGCAATCCTCATATCAGATAAAATAGACTTTAAAATAAAGAATGTTACAAGAGACAAGGAAGGACACTACATAACGATCAAGGGCTCAATCCAAGAAGAAGATATAACAATTATAAATATATATGCACCCAACATAGAAGCACCTCAATACACAAGGCAACTGCTAACAGCTATAAAAGAGGAAATTGACAGTAACACAATAATAGTGGGGGACTTTAACACCTCACTTACACCAATGGACAGATCATCCAAACAGAAAATGAATAAGGAAACACAAGCGTTAAATGACACAATAGACCAGATAGATTTAATTGGTATTTATAGGACATTCCATCCAAAAACAGCAGATTACACTTTCTTCTCAAGTGCTCACGGAACATTCTCCAGGATAGATCACATCTTGGGTCACAAATCAAGCCTCAGTAAATTGAAGAAAACTGAAATCATATCAAGCATCTTTTCTGACCACAACGCTATGAGATTAGAAATGAATTGCAGGGGAAAAGAAGTAAAAAACACAAACACATGGAGGCTAAACAATACGTTACTAAATCACCAAGAGATCACTGAAGAAATCAAAGAGGAAATCAAAAATACCTAGAGACAAATGACAATGAAAACACGACGATCCAAAACCTATGGGATGCAGCAAAAGCAGTTCTAAGAGGGAAGTTTATAGCTATACAAGCCTACCTCAAGAAACAAGAAATATCTCAAATAAAAAATCTAACGTTACACCTAAAGGAACTACAGAAAGAAGAGCAAACAAAATCCAAAGTTAGCAGAAGGAAAGAAATCATAAAGATCAGAGCAGAAATAAATGAAATAGAAACAAAGAAAACAATAGCAAGGATCAATAAAACTAAAAGCTGGTTCTTTGAGAAGATAAACAAAATTGATAAACCATTAGCCAGACTCATCAAGAAAAAGAGGGAGAGGACTCAAATCAATAAAATTAGAAATGAAAAAGGAGAAGTTACAACAGACACCACAGAAATACAAAGCATCCTAAGAGACTACTACAAGCAACTCTATGCCAATAAAATGGACAACCTGGAAGAAATGAACAAATTCTTAGAAAGGTATAACCTTCCAAGACTGAGCCAGGAAGAAATAGAAAATATGAACAGACTAGTCACAAGTAATGAAATTGAAACTGTGATTAAAAATCTTCCAACAAACTAAAGTCCAGGACCAGATGGCTTCACAGGTGAATTCTATCAAACATTTAGAGAAGAGCTAACACCCATCCTTCTCAAGCTCTTCCAAAAAATTGCAGAGGAAGGAAAACTCCCAGACTCATTCTATGAGGCCACCATCACCCTGATACCAAAACCAGACAAAGATAATACAAAAAGAGAAAATTACAGACCAATATCACTGATGAATATAGATGCAAAAATCCTCAACAAAATATTAGCAAACAGAATCCAACAACACATTAAAAGGATCATACACCACGATCAAGTGGGATTTATCCCAGGGATGCAAGGATTCTTCAATATACGCAAATCAATCCATGTGATACACCATATTAACAAATTGAAGAATAAAAACCATATGATCATCTCAATAGATGCAGAAAAAGCTTTTGACAAAATTCAACACCCATTTATGATAAAAACTCTCCAGAAAGTGGGCATAGAGGGAACCTGCCTCAACATAATAAAGGCCATATATGACAAACCCACAGCAAACATCATTCTCAATGGTGGAAAACTGAAAGCATTTTCTCTAAGATCAGGAACAAGACAAGGATGTCCACTCTCACCACTATTATTCAACATAGTCTTGGAAGTCCTAGCCACGGCAATCAGAGAAGAAAAAGAAATAAAAGGAATACAAATTGGAAAAGAAGAAGTAAAACTGTCACAGTTTGCAGATGACATGATAGTATACATAGAGAATCCTAAAACTGCCACCAGAAAACTACTAGAGCTAATCAATGAATTTGGTAAAGTTGCAGGATACAAAATTAATGCACAGAAATCTCTTGCATTCCTATACACTAATGATGAAAAACCTGAAAGAGAAATTAAGGAAACACTCCCATATACCATTGCAACAAAAAGAATAAAATACCTAGGAATAAACCTACCTAAGGAGACAAAAGACCTATATGCAGAAAACTATAAGATAAGACACTGATGAAAGAAATGAAAGATGATACCAACAGGTGGAGAGATATACCATGTTCTTGGATTGGAAGAATCAATATTGTGAAAGTAACTGTACTACCCAAAGCAATCTACAGATTCAATGCAACCCCTATCAAATTACCAATGGCATTTTTTACGGAACTAGAACAAATAATCTTAAAATTTGTATGGAGACACAAAAGACCCCGAATAGCCAAAGCAGTCTTGAGGGAAAAAAACGGAGCTGGAGGAATCAGACTCCCTGACTTCAGACTATACTACAAAGCTACAGTAATCAAGACAATATGGTACTGGCACAAAAACAGAAACATAGATCAATGGAACAAGATAGAAAGCCCAGAGATAAACCCATGCACCTATGGTCAACTAATCTATGACAAAGGAGGCAAAGATATACAATGGAGAAAAGACTGTCTCTTCAATAAGTGGTGCTGGGAAAACTGGACAGCTACATGTAAAAGAATGAAATTAGAACACTCCCTAACACCATACACAAAAATAAACTCAAAATGGATTCGAGACCTAAATGTAAGACCGGACACTATAAAACTCTTAGAGGAAAACATAGGAAGAACACTCTTTGACATAAATCACAGCAAGATCTTTTTTGATCCACCTCCTAGAGTACTGGAAATAAAACCAAAAGTAAACAAATGGGACCTAATGAAACTTCAAAGCTTTTGCACAGCAAAGGAAACCATAAACAAGACGAAAAGACAACCCTCAGAATGGGAGAAAATATTTGCAAACGAATCAACGGACAAAGGATTAATCTCCAAAATATATAAACAGCTCATGCAGCTCAATATTAAAGAAACAAACAACCCAATCCAAAAATGGGCAGAAGACCTAAATAGTCATTTCTCCAAAGAAGACATACAGATGGCCAAGAAGCACATGAAAAGCTGCTCAACATCACTCATTATTAGAGAAATGCAAATCAAAACTACAATGAGGTATCACCTCACACCAGTTAGAATGGGCATCATCAGAAAATCTACAAACAACAAATGCTGGAGAGGGTGTGGAGAAAAGGGAACCCTCTTGCACTGTTGGTAGGAATGTAAATCGATACAGCCACTATGGAGAAGAGTATGGAGCTTCTTTAAAAAACTAAAAATAGAAGTACCATATGAGCCAGCAATCCCACTACTGGGCATATACCCAGAGAAAACCATAATTCAAAAAGACACATGCACCCCAATGTTCATTGCAGCACTATTTACAAAAGCCAAGTCATGGAAGCAACCTAAATGCCCATCGACAGACGAATGGTTAAAAAGTTGTGGTACATATATACAGTGGAATATTACTCAGCCATAAAAAGGCACGAAATTGAGTCATTTGTTGAGACGTGGATGGATCTAGAGACTGTCATACAGAATAAAGTCAGAAAGAGAAAAACAAATATCGTATATTAACGCATGTACGTGGAACCTAGAAAAATGGTACAGATGAACCAGTTTGCAGGGCAGAAGTTGAGACACAGATGTAGAGAACAAATGTATGGACACCAAGGGGGGAAAACCCCAGGGGGGTGGGGATGGTGGTGTGCTGAATTGGGCGATTGGGATTGACATGTATACACTGATGTGTATAAAATTGATGACTAATAAGAACCTGCTGTATAAAAAATAATAATTAAAAAAGAAAAAAAGGAATGAAGTTCTGACACATGCTACATCATAGATGAACCTTGAAAACATTACGCTGAGTGAAAGAAGCCAGACACAAAGGCCATATACTATACGATTCCATTTATATGAAATGTCCAGAATATGCAAATCTATAGAAACTGACAGTAGATTCGTGCTGGCTGGGGAACGGGGGAGTTGGGTGGTGAGAGGTAAGGGTACAGGATTTCTTCTTGGGCTAATGGAAATGTTCTAAAACTGATTGTGGTGGTCGCACAACTTTGTGAATATATTAAAAACTATTGAATTATACACTCTAAATGGGTATGTGATTTATAGCTCAATAAAGCTGCTTTTAAAACTTAGAAATGGTTGCCTGGAGCTCCCAGCTGATAATGAGGTGGTGAGCTGGGCTCAGTGGGCAGAGTACTGGGACTGCTGTCCTGCCACAGGCACGGGGTGGGGGGCACGTGGCAGCAGGGGTGCAAGTATTTGTCACCTCAGTCTCACGGGGACAAAACTTCTCCTCTGTCCTGGGAGGTGCTGGGACTACTGAGCTGGGTGTGTGTTTGCAGGAGGCTGGCTGACTGGTGAGAAGGTCTGGATCCTCCCCAGAGGCAGGGGACTCTCACACTCATTTGCAACAGGCTGGAAGGGGACTTATTTTCTAGGTCTTAACCCATCAGAGAAGAAAGGGTGAATGCCGGAGAGCCCCAGGGGGGAGCCCCCGAGCGCAGCATGCCCGATCTAGGCTCTGACCGCTGAACCAGAGCAGGGGCTGCCTCGGCTGTGACACAGCTTCAATGCCATTGACGTGCACTGAGCATACGTGGGTGCCCGACTAGGTCTAAGACCTGGGTGAGTTCACAGGCATTCCAGGTGGAGCGCCATGCACCCGCAGCCCCAGCCCGCATGCACAACCCGCTGTCGGGTCCAAGCCCCTGGATGCCCCTCGTTTTCTTCCTGGGTCCGGAGGCCCAAGGTGAGCCTGGGCACAGCAGCCTGGGCTGGAAGGAACGTCCGCCTGGGTGGGGATGCCCCGTGCTCTGCAGCTGCCCCCGCCCCCAGGCCCTGGCAGAGGCTAAGGCACAGGCAGGCAGGCGTTACCTTGGGCTCAGACAGGGGCTCACACTCCCTGGTTGTTTTTTTGCTGGAATCGCCAGAGGGGAGGGAAAAGGGAAGTGAGAAGGGACACTTGGGCTCCACGGGATTCCTGTCCCCCACCCCAGAGACACTCAGACCCCGAACACCAGCTTCACGGAGCTGTTGCCAGGGCAATCAGGAGCAGGACACCTCTCCGCCGTGAGACGTGGGGTCCCATGAGTGAGACTGGCCTTGCTCACCCATCACAGGGACAAAATCCCACCGTCAAGCATGCATGCTTTGGGGTCAAACAGCCTTTCTGATTGTCAACCACTCCCCCACCCTCTTTAAAGTGCAAGTCCCCCTGAGAAAGGTCAAACTTCCCTGTGGATTAGCTGTCAGCAAAGGAGGCGGGCTGAGTCCAGGGTGGGGCAAAACCAAAGCCAGCGGCTGCTCGGGTCTCCCCAGTGTGCCCAGTGGGGCTGGTCTGAGTCTTCCTGGACACGGCCGCTGCAGGGCTGGGCCCACACAGAGTCGGCTGGGTGGGGCTGCCCTGCGTTCAGCCTCCAGCTCCCCACCCAAGAGGAAGGCAGGTGGACACTCACATGAGGTTTCCAGGCGCTGACAGCGAGCGCTCCTCCCGCCGGCTGCCCTCAAACGGGTTCCCGAAGGAGCGTTTTCGTATCATGGTCTTCACCAGGATCTGGAGGAAAGAAGAGGAGGCTCAGCCACCTGGGGGAGGTTCCAGGCAACATCCTCCCTCGTGCCACTCCACGAGTCCCGTCTACCTCTTCCTTTCTCCCCACACCCCACCCCCCGCCGCCTGCCAGCTCCCAGGGCTTGTGGCTGATGGCAGGCCTTTGAGAGACGCCCACCAGGGATACAGCAGCCAAAGCCATCACCAAGTCTCACTGGCCTGCTCCTCAAATCTCCACGGCTCCCTGGCTGCCAACAAGATAAGGTCTGAACTCCTCAGTCTGACATTCAAGGCCTGGCATAAGCTAGTCTTGGCCTACTCAACTGCCAGGGGACCCTGTGCTCCAGGAGAGCTGGCCTGTACTGTCTGTCCAGTACCCCTGGTACCATCTGTCTCATCTGAGCCATCACTGGACATGCCCTCCTGGCCCATCAACTTGTCTCATCTTCAAGGCCAGGCCTTTATTTTTGGTGAATGCCATCTACAACCAACCCAACAAGTAACCAACTATTGCTTCCCAGGTATAATCCTGGGAGGGGGATGGGAGTCACTGCACTTTTAACTGAAATGTAATTCACACAGCATAAAATTCTCCATTTTAAAGTGTACAATTCAACGGTTTTTAGCATATTCACATCACCACTGTCTAATTTCAGAACATTTACCTCATCCCGAAAAGAAACCCAGTACCCATTAGCAGTCAGTCCCCATTCCTCCTCCCCACCAGCCCCTGGCAACCACCAATCCACTTTCTGTCTCTATGGTTTGTCTATTCTCATTTCATATAAATGGAATCATTCAGTACGTGGCCTTTGGGGTCTGGCTTCTTTCACTCAGCATAATGTTTTCAAGGTCCATCCACGCTGCAGCACGAATCATTGCTTTATTCCTTTTTATGGCCTGGTAATAATCCTTTGTGTGTATATGCCACATTTTGTTTATGCATTCATCCTTTGGACTGTTTCCACTTCGGGGCTATTGTGACTAATGCTGCTATGAACAATCTGTGTACAAGTTTTTGTGTGGACACTTTCCACACAAAATGTTTTCGTTTCTCTTGGGTGTACACCTAGGAGTGGAATTCTTGGATCATTTGGTAACTCTAAGTTTAACATTTTTAGGAGCTGCCGGACTGTTTTCTACAGTGGCTACATGGTTTTTTACATACAGTCCCACTAGCAATACAAAACGGTACCAGTTTCTCAGGGGGCTGCATTTTAGCTGAGGATGAGGAACATCTGTCCCAGTCTAAGGAGCTGAGGAAATATCCCAGGACACTGAGGGTGGCCAGTCCGCGGGCTGGTGTGGTGTGAGGGCAAGAGAGGTCAGAGGTCCCGAAAGTCCTTTTAAGTCTGAGAGGCACTGGGAGCTGGCATGTCCACTGTCGTGAGTGGGAACGCTTTGGTGTCCCCCACCCCGTCCACCCTAAGACAGGCTGGGTCCGCAGCTTGGCTGGGAAACACCTGCCAGAGGAGGGGATCTTGGGGGAAAAGGTAACATCCCTCCATCACGTCCCTCAGCCACTGCTCAGCTTCCCTCCTCCGTCTTCCAGTCTTCCCTTCAGCCCATCCTTTCTGAAACCCAGATCTGATTCCCTTCCTCCCTGACTTGGTATCTCTCACCCATAGGAGTTTGGAACTTATCCTGTTACCAGCCAGGGAGTCATGGAAGGTTCACAGTGATGCTTTTGGCTGCTGTATTTCATGAAGGAATTTTCAAGGAAGTGGCCTCAACACCCTGTAAGGCTCTGGCCTCCTTCCAAGCAGAGCATGATGCCTCTTCAAGCTGTTTCATGTACTGACTGGGCTTGGGGATTTTTTTTTTTTTAAGGGTTTGCTGCTAAAAAGGAAAAAAAAAAGTGTTTAAAAAACCACTAGAAAAAAAAAAAAAACCACTAAAAGGTGGAAACACCCAAATGTCCATCAACTGATGAATGGATAAACAAAATGTGCTCTAGCCATACAATGGAATACTTTTCAGCCCTAAAAAGGAATGACTGGCTACAATGTGGATGAACCTTGAAAACATGATGCTGAGTGAAAGAAACCAAACACAAAAAATCACATTCTGTATGATTCCATTTATATGAAATGTCCAGAATAGGCAAATCTATAGAGACAGAAAACAGACTAATGGATGCCAGGGGCTGGGGGGAGGGGAGAACAGAGAGTGAGCGTTACCGGGGACGGGATTTCTTTTGGGATGATGAAAATGTTTCAGAACTACAGAGGTGATGGTTGCACAATATTGTAAATGTACTAAATGCCACTGTATTGTTCACTTTAAGTGGTTAATTTTATGTTACATAAATTCTACCTCAATTTAAAAAAAAAAAAAAAAGAAAGAAAAGAGAAACGCTGAGCTAGAGAATGAAGGCCGTGCCCCTTGGCAAGCACTCAAGGTCCCTCCCTTGCCAAGGCCCGAGCTCTGCGGTTCCTGGAACACACGGGCCTGTTTCCTCTGAGCCTTTGCAGGCACCATTCCCCCTGGTGAGACTGGCCTTCCCAGTCCTCAGGACCCAGAGAGAGGGGCTCCTACCCTGTGGAGCCTCTCACTCCAGCTCCTCTCCCCGCTGGCCTGTCACCGTGTGATGGCACAAGAGGGTGATTCTTTCTTTCCAGATCCATCTTCCTTATGAGGCCGGGAGCCCCATGAGAGCTGGCACTGTCCCTTGCTTACCTCTGTAAGCCCGTGCCCGGCACACCCTGGGTGCCAGGAGGGGGCCTGGACCTCCCCGCTCCAGCCCCTCCTTCTCAGACAGCTGCTGAAGCCCTCACTTCCTCCCTGCCCCCCACAGTCCATTCTCCACGTGGGCCTTCCCAAGGCCAATACTGATCGTGCCGCTCTCCTGAATCAAACCTCTTGGGACCAAGATTTAAACCTCTGCTGTGGCCTCAGGACTTGTGTGGTCTGGCCCCACCTCCCATCCAGCCTCATGCCACCCTTCCTTCTTTGCCCTGCTTCAGCCACCCTGGCTTTCTTGAGGTTTCTCACGGACATGATCCCACCAGAGGATCACTGCGTTCGCTGTTCCCTTTTCCAGGAATGCCCTTGCCCTTTACCCTCTCTTGGCCTGATTAACACCCCGCCATCCTCTCAGCGTGCATCTTCCAGGAGGCCCCCTCTAACCCATCACCTGGGCTGCATCCCCCTCTTAGGCGTACCCCTCGCAGCCCCTCTGTTACTTGCATAATTTATTTGTTGGTTCTTTGCCCAGCGTCTGCAGGCGCCGTGTTGGTTGTATTCATCTCTGTATCCCCTGCTCCCAACACAGGCCTGGGGAAACCACTCAGTGTTCAAGAAGTGTTTCCTGAATAATCAATGCCTATTTCAGACCTCTAGGGTCAGACGCCTTCTCCCCAGAAAATCCACAACCAGGAACAGAATAACCCAGGGTGGACGCTGGGAGCCCGAGGTCAGCTGCCTTCCCCACGGCAGGCTCAGGACGTGGGTGCAGCGGGTGGATGAGAAGGAGGGGGTGTGTGTGGGTGAGTGTTCAACAGCGAAGACCATGCAGAGGCCCCTGGTCGGGGAGGAGGAGGAAGACGTGAATGGATGCCCCACCCGGGAGCTCAGGTTTTGGAGGGAGAGAGAAAGTACGTGGGGAAGCAGAGGATGAGGTGCAAAGCTGGGAGCGAAGGAGCCAGCACTGGGGGCTCCTAGGGGGTGGTCACTCGAGGCTGGACACGGCAGAGCCTCCCCTCCCAGAGCCCAGGGCGCTGCCTGCCTGCTGGGGCTGGTGCTGGCCAAACACACCCGGGACTCCCGAGGTGGCCGTGGCGGGGCAGCCCACCGGACTCTGCCCCTAGGACTGCGGCCTGGGCCCCAGGGCCCTGAGGGTCCTGGTCTCCCTCCTGGAGCCACACACCCTCTGGGCAGAGGCTTGGCAAGTGGGTGATTCCCTGAGTCTTCGAGGTTAGGCCTGGGGACTCCAATTCTAGCTCCTTCTTCCTGGGTCAGGACCCAAATGTAAGGCCATAAAAGGGGTCCCAGTGGCTCCTGAGCAAACGCCCACCCTCAGAAGTCAGGAAGAGCTTTCTGAGGCATGGGAAGTGGGGGCCCTGCCTCTAGCCCTGGCAGCTGCCCACAGGGCAGAGATGAGACGAGCTCAGTCATCTGCTCTGGGGACTGAAGACCCAGCCAGTGGGGAGCCCGTCTTGGAGACCTTGGCTCCAGCTGCCATCCTGGGCACCTGCCCTGGTCCTTCCCCTCCTCCTGTTCCCCTGACACGCTCTGAAAGCAGGAATTCCAGAAGGGGCAGTACAATCCTTAGAGAGGGGCTATCCCTGTCTACAGTAACCTCGGACCTGGCTGTAGACAGAGCTCACACTAGAAGATGCAGGGGCCACCTGGCCGGATGTGTGACCAAGGCCCAGAGGCTGGTCGCTGTAGGTGAGGGGCAGACCCGGCCATCCCCTGATGTTCAGGCCCAACATCTACCTCTTAGTCGCCCGCCCATGTCCCAGCTCATCCTCGCTGGCCTGCCGCGGGCTCTCTGTCCCTGCTCTCAGGCAGTGGTTTGCCCCACCTTACCACGGTTGCCAGGCTGGGTATGTGTTTGACCGAATTCTCCACCTCCTCTTCTGTCACCTCGACCAGCGTGCAGTTCTCATCCTCCGATGGCAGCGGCTCCGCCCCGTGCCTCGTGACCCAGGGGTGCAGCTTCAACGAATGACAGGAGGGGTGAGGGGCGGGCACAACTGGCTCCCAGGAACCCTGCCTATGAGCGGAGCCAGGGAGGGGACGCGGGAGGGGAGAGGCAGTGGCCTGAGGTCAGGCATGCAAGAGAGCAGGCAAGCCAGGCAGAGGCTGGGGGGTGAGCGAGGTGGGAGGAAATGTGAAACAGACAAAGGACAGAGACTGGGAGGGAGCGACGAGGCCAGAACGTGAGCCGGGCTGGATTCTCCATCTGGCCCCAGGTCTCGGCAGAAGCGCCTGGAATTCGCCATCTGCGTTGCACGGTTGTCTGAGGAGCACGCATCACTCCTCAGCAACTCTCCCTGATGCCTGGAAGCCTCAGCTCGGAGGCAGCATCCTCCCCATTTCACAGAACGGGAAACAGAGGCGTGGGGTGGCACAGGGAGAAGGACACGACCAGGAGAGGACCCAGGCAGAGGTCTGCCCCCCAACCACCTGCCCCTGGGGTCCAAGCCCTTATCTGTAACCTTCTGGGCTGCCCCCTCTTCAACTGCTAGTTAGCTGAGGTGCCTAGGAGTTCCCGAAGCAAATCTCTAGATTTCTTAAAGATCCACGTGTGTGCACGTGCCATTGGCAGGGTTGTAGGGGGTGGATAGGGATCTCTTCTAACAGTGTTTTCTGCAACAGAGTGGAATTCAGCAGGCCGGGGTCAGAGGTGGAGGGTCAAAGTGCTCACTAACTTCCTCCCACCCCAACTGTACTTTCTCAAAGGGACAGGCAGGGTCTAAGAAAAGACCCCAGGATTTCAGCAGCCGCACGGTGGAGCACACAGAAACCTGGTCTGGTCCGGTCTAGGGAGGGTGGATGCCATCACCCCAAGCCGATTGGAGCGAGTGCTAGCTCCTCGGCTGGCAGCAGATCCCACTTCCACAATCACAGTGAACACGAGTCCCAGATCCTCCCCCACAAGCCCCCAGCACCCCAGAGGCCCCAGGACATGGGAGGGCAGTGGTGCCAAGAAGGACGCAGTGCTGTAAACAGAGGGGCGTGGGGCCTGACCGAGGCAGGGTTGAGCCAGACAATTCCAAGCAGAGGACACAGGCTGAGCCTCCAGCACACGCCCCAAGGGGCAGCAGCGGCCCCCAGGTACCTTGATCTCAGGCACCACGATCCTCGACTCGGGGTTCTTGTCCAACATGCGGGTGATCAGGTCCTTCAAGTCCTCGGCTATGTCAGGCCTGGGGATGGAGATACATCAGGGGTGGAGGACGTCACCAAGGGCTCGGAGAGGAAGGCGACTTGGGGTAGATGGACAATACTCACTGATCTGGAAATTCCAGGGCCTGACTCTTGATCTTACTGTGTAAACACATGATCCGCTCATCCATGAATGGGCACTGCGAAGACAGGTCAGGGACAGGGTGGCCGTCAATGGCTGGCACATCTGTCCTGCAAGGGCAGGCAGCATTCCACATGGGTTGCAGCAGAGAAAGAAACAGCCCAGTGGCCCAATCCAGGGACAAAGCAGATCCCATTCCCCAAAGATCTAAAAGGACCAGGACTGTCTTTCCAGAAGGGCTGGAGCCTTCCTAACCACACTGGCTTTCCTCTGTAGCTGTGCTTTAACTTACCAACTTATACAAAAGCAAACACTCTTTTCACCCACCTGCCAGTTGAACAATAATAATAATACAAAGAACAATACAAAAGACAAAGCAGCAGCAGCTGTGATTTGTGAGGGCTTAGCCTGGACCAGGCCCTGTACTGAGGTTTCTCAGCACCAACATTTCATTTGGCTGTTACCTCTGCCCGGAATGTTCTTCCCACCAACATCTGCGTGGCTTGTTTTCTCCCATCCTTCAGGTGTCTGATCAAAGCTCACCCGCTCAGGGGGGCCTTCCGGAGCTCCTGTCTAAAACAGACACCCCCTCCACCTCCATGTGATTTCTCATCATAGCACCTCCCCCTGACATTATATTACATATGTATTTGGGGACTTCCCTGGCGGTCCAGTGGTTAGGATTCCACGCTTCCACTGCAGGGGACACAGGTTCAATCCCTGGTTGGGGAACTAAGATCCGCATATCACATGGTGCGGCCAAAAAAAAAAAAAAAAAGAGAGGGTAGGAGGGAGGGAGATGCAAGAAGAAAGAGATATGGGGATATATGTATATGTATAGCTGATTCACTTTGTTATAAAGCAGAAACTAACACGCCATTGTAAAGCAATTATACTCCAATAAAGATGTCAAAAAAAAAAAAAAGTATTTGTTCACTGTTTAACTCCTGCACTGGAACATCAGCTCCAAGAGGACAGAGATTTTTGTCTATCTTGCTCACTGCTAACACCCAGTGCCCAGGAACATCCCTGGCACGAAGTAGGGGCTCAATAAATACCTGCTGAATTAATGAATGCTTGAATTATTTCTGTTGATCCTCTCAGAAGCCATAAAAAATAGTAAATATTATTCTCATTTTACAGACGAGACAAAAACAAGCTCAGAGAGGTGCCGTGTCCTGGGAAGCACAAAGCCTAGAGCGGGCTGACTCTGAAGCCCATTCATGCATCACCTCCTGGGTGACAAGTTGATGCTTTCGCTTGGTGGAGGGCCTGACCCAGGAGGAGCTCAGGGATAGTGCTGGAAAAAGAAACCTTTATGTGGGGTGCTCAGAACGTTGGAAGAGGTCACAGAAAGTGACCTGGTCCACTCCTGTCCAAGGAAAATGATTTCATTAAGAGCAGTAACGAGATAAGAGTTTGGATGGTGCAGGTGTATCAATTTGACAGAGCTCATTAAATAGTACACTTAAGATCTGCATGTTCCATGATATGTAAATTTTACCCCAAAAGAAAAGAATGAAAACCACCAATAGTGAGCTCTAGCTAATGACTGCACTCTGAAGCATATGTAAGGAGGTACAATTCTTAACAACTTGGCTATATGATTGAAAATTTTCTCATCAAATGTTGGGTGGGGGGAGGAGATTATAAACTCCTTTACTTCCTCATGGGACTAGTTTCTTAAGCTTTCCTCAATAGGAGTACAAGCTCATGAAAAGGAATAATCCTCACTTTTATTGCTCACATAATCAGTCGGAACTTCAGAGTTTAAAATAGAAGCCCCTAAATGTCAGTTATATAAAAACAACAAAAGAACAACAACAGAAAGAAGACAAAACAGCACTCCCTAAATCAATAATGCCAAACGGGTTTTAACTTCCATTCCAATTCTATTCCTCCAACAACAGCTTCTAGGAACACTGTTGAGAAGAACATCAAAGCAGTACCAGGCTCAGGAAGAAAGAGTGCAGTTATTGATTAGTGATGCCTATCTCCAGTTTAGGAGAGGGTAGAGGTGGCATATTTGCTCTCCTTGCCCTAAATTCATCAACTACTGTATTTACAACCTCTAGAGCCTCTGCCAATCCTTCTGTTTTAACAGCTCGTTTTTTCACACATATGGCTATCATATACAACTATGTATATTTGGGAAGGCATCTTTTTTCATATTCAGATCTAATTGTGGAAATAAAATGAAATAACTTTTTAAGTGAATAAGTTCTATCTCCCTACAAGGAGAGATAATTATTAATCCAAGGGGGCAACCCACAACACCCAGGATACAGGACACCCCACCCTGTTACCTGGCCAAACACAAAGCAGTACAGCGTCACACCCATGGCCCAAACATCCAGTGCCTGCAAGACAAAGAGCTCCGTGTGAAGGGCCAAGGGGCAGTAAAGGGCATCTAATGCTTTCACCTGTCCAGCATCCAATCCTTCAGCTTTTCTTTGGAGAACCACCTCTTCTTGACTGCTCAGTCCATGGGAGTTTGGGCGGGGCTATTCCTGCTCCCCAAACCCCATGCCTCTGGGTGGGCACATGACCCAGGCCTGGCCAATGAATGAGAGCAACACTTCCCCCAGGCACAGTGATTGGTTCAAGGATGGACACATGACCCACACTGGGCCAATCAGAGCCAATCCCAGGATTTTCACTGGAGCTCTTCATAAAAAAAAAAAAAGCTCTTTCTATTGAGGCTGGTAAACTGGTAGAAAGTAGTCTGGAGCTGCTGATGACCATCCACCCGGGGAGGAAACCAATTCAGGAAAACAGAGCTGAGGGGACTTCCCTGGTGGTCCAGTGGTTAAGACTCCACGCTTCCACTGCAGGGGGCACAGTTTCATCCCTGGCCGGGGAAGTAAGATCCCGCATGCCACGTGGTGCAGACAAAATTTTTTTAAAAAAATGGAAAACAGAGCTAAGAGATGGAGAGATGATTCATCTTTGAATCCCTGTATCTAGCCAAGCCTGAAAACAAACACACCCCGCTCCTCATTCACATGGTCCAATGGATTCACTGTTTAAGCCAGTGAGTTGGGTTTTTGTCACTTACAGCTGAAAGGACCATAACACACGCAGAACTCCTCATTGCAGGCAGGGCCAAACCTACCTTCCCAGAGAAGATCTTCCGGGTCTCCGAGAGTGACTCGGGCGCCATGAAGGCGGGAGTGCCCACGGTGTTAGAGAGGAGGGCGTCGCTGCCCTTGAACTCGTTGCTCACGCCAAAGTCCGCAATCTTGACGTGCCCATCTTCTCCAACCAGCAGGTTGGAAGGTTTGATGTCCCGGTGGATGATCTTCTGGTAGTGTACTAGGGGCGGCATGGGAGAGAGGGGGGCAGGAAAACCACGTGAGGAGCTCCATGTGGCCCACACAGCCCAGAGACACAGGCAGGAGCCTCTCTGTTCTCCCAGGGTCCCAGGCCCTTCCCAGCCTTCCCCTCTCAAACCTGCTGAACACCCACAGCTCTGAAAGATAAGGGGAGTGTCTCTAAGGAAGTTGTCCCATCCTCCAAAGTGAGGAGAGAAACACTGACTGCCAACAGCAGTTGGTAACTGCCTGCTACAGTCTTAAGTCATGAGTGCATGGAGAGTTTTTGTTGAGCTTGGCTCCCAGCTAGAAGCCTCAAGACTTGTGACAAACATCTTTTCATTTACTAATGCCACCACTCAACCTGAACACCAAACCAGCAATGACTGGAGCAGGTCAATTTGAAGTGTGAGGCACAACAGGACTGAGGACTTGGCTAACTGCTCCTGCCTGGATGTCAGCTCATGGGAGAGGACAGTCCTATGGTTTGGAAGACCCAACTGCATTTCTGGGGTGATGATGATGAAGATGATGATGATGATGGTGATGATGAAATGATGATATTGGTAATAGGAGCAGCAGCTGACTTTGCTGAATGCCCAGTCTGAGGCCTCGCCCTGTGTTAAGTGCCTCCCATTCACCCCATTTCAATCTCACAACAATCCTATGTAATAGGCAAAGGGTATGAGTCAACATGTCTAACAACCAGAAGCAGAAAGGACACCCTGCCAGTCAATACTACTGATGTCCTGGCTGATTTCAGACCTGGCGAGAGATATTTTATTCCCATTTTACAGATGAGGAACTAAGGTTCCAGGAGATTAACAGGATCCCAAGGTTGCTGGGAATAAGGGAAGATGCAAGGCACTTAACAGTGCCTGGGACACATAGAAAGTGCTGGATAAACAGTCATTAACACTATTGCTCTTAATTTTTCTGTGTGGCAGGAAGAAGGGTTTCTGCTCGCAGGGGGAATGGCCCCAGCAGGTCTCTCTGCAGCTCAGACAGTTCTTTTTCCCACACACCTCCCTGTGCTCCAGGAGGGAAATAAGAAACCCTCCACTTTCCATCCACTACCTGGGAATGCTAAGCACCCCCTGGGTGAGAGTCCTCCCACAGGCCCCACTTACAGTACTCGATGCCTTTGATCAGATCCTGGAAATAGAAACGGGCCTGGTCTTCCGAGAGCGGTTTGAGGGTGGGCACTTCCATCACAGGCCTGAAAAGTCGATACATGCATGAAAAGCAAACCAGACACGCTGGCCTTTGCCCTCTCTCACCACCTCACTCAGCTTTGCAACTCAAGAAGCTTCGAGCATCACACCTGCTGGGAATGGGGACACTCACCCTTGGTTGACCAGTTCAAACACTGTAGGATAGAGAAGGGGGTGAATGGTTACACTGGGAATTTGGAAATCCATCTTCCTCCCCCTCCTCCCCAACTCCCAACCACCCCTAGAAACACCAAGAAGCACTGAAACTAACATTGGGGCTGGGGCGGGGAACAGTCCACTGAACCACAACCATGGAAGGTTCTGCTTTTCTAAGTTCCCATGAGGAGGCTAGGGGTCAGAGATTTCTGGTATCCCTGGGACCCCAGCCTGGCTGAACTTCTAGTCCTCAAACAGTTGAGGACCCTCTACCAGAGAAAACAAAGCAGGAAGATCCGAGACAGGTGGGGGCGGCTCCTGGACTCCTTTCATCTTCCTCTCATACCTGGGGGGTGGGGGCGACTCCCAGGGATCTAACTGATGCTGAACTGTGTCCTCTCACTCACACCCAGGTCCTGAGCCACCTTATGCCAAAGAACAGGTCTAAGGGGACACAACCCAAACGTCAATTTACTTAGGCACAAAGAAGTAGCCCTAGGGGACTTCCGAACTCTAGCAAAGTTTCAATTCAAGAAACAGCAAGAACAGGTATCGATGACCCCTCTCACATTTTCCAAGCTGCCAGGCTACATCAAGAATTGTTGGATAGGACTTCCCTGGTGGCGCAGTGGTTAAGAATCCGCCTGCCAACGCAGGGGACACGGGTTCGATCCCTGGTCCGGGAAGATCTCATATGCCACAGAGCAGCTAAGCCCGTGTGCCACAACTACTGAGCCCGCGTGCTGCAACTACTGATGTCCGCGTGCCTAGAGCCCGTGCTCTGCAACAAGAGAAGCCACCACAATGAGAAGCCCGCGCACCACAACAAAGACCCAACGCAGCCAAAAAATAAATAAATAAAAAGGATAACATTGTTCCAACTCTTCAGCACTCTGTGGTCAGCTGGCCCGCAAACCCTTTCCTGTGACTCTCAATCCAAACCAAGACTTGGAGCTAGAGGTGGGGGATGGAGATCTCCCCACCACCTCAAAGGCCAACTCATCCTATTCCTCCTAAACGGGCCCTTCTTGACTCACAATCATGTGCGACACACAAATGCCTCACTCCCTGCCAGCTTCCTCCCAGCCCTGTGTATGTGGGGACCGCCCTCCCAACCATCAAGTATTACATAAATCATATTCAGGGAATGCACAGTTTTTTTGTTGTTGGGGAGGTGGGTTATTTTTTGCATTTCTAAAAGTTGAGGTGAAATTTTCAGAAGATTAAACTATTTTAAAATGCATGATTCAGTGGCATTTAGTATTCCACTGCCTCCAGTGAAAGCATCCCCTCTATCTAGTTCCAGAACATTTTCAGCCCCTAAAAAGAAATTCTGTGCCTCCCCCTAGCCCTGGCAACCACTAACCCGCTTTCTGTTTCCATAGATTTGCCTATTCTGTAAATTTCATATACACGGACTCATACAATATGCAACCTTTGGTAACTGGCTTTTTCACTTAGCATGTTTTCAAGGTTCACCCATGTTGTAGCATGTATCAGTACTTTGTTCCTTTTTATGGCTGTATAATATTCCATGGTGTGGATATGCCACATTTTGTTTATCCATTCATCAACTGATGGACATTTAGGTTATTTCCACATTTTGGCTATTATGAATAATGCTGCTATGAACATTCATGTTAAGTATTTGTGTGGCTATCTGTTTTCAGTTCTTTGGGGTATATACTTAGGAGTGGAATTGCTGGGTCATGTGGTGTAGTTATTTTAATTTTGTTCTGGTTGTACAAATATAAGTGGGAATATGAAGCTGTACCTTAGGAAATGAAAAAAACAGCACAGTGGATTTCAAAATCCAGTGGAGAATGACTTTGGAATTGTCTGTTTTCTGGAAGCATCTACCCACATTGGAGCTTCTTATGGAAGAAGGGTTGTTTCAAAGCTTGTCCAAGGGCTGAGGTGGCCAAGGAGAAAGAGCCGGCTCCTCAGACAAAAAGAGGGCTTAAAGGTTCTGACCTGAAAAGGAACTTAACTCCCCCAGGGCCCCACCCTGTTTTCACGTTCATCAACCAGTGTTGGCCAAACCCTAGTTAGGGGAAATCTGCTGTGGCTTCAGGCTGTGGTTAGAAGCAAATTAATGGCGCTGAAGGTAAGGCTTCCACCGACAGGAGCGCTGGTCCCCTCAGCTCTCGCTTTCCCACCTTGGTTATGTAAACTTAACTTTCAAGAGCTGCTTCATGAATTTCTGTGCTTCCTCCCAAGCACTATAACTCGGTTGGCATGAGGGAAGCTGGCCTGTTGAAACAGGTCTATTTTCAGTCACTTACAGTTTAACCGCTCCTGGAGCCAAGCAGTGGTGGAAAGTTTTTAACCCCAAGAAATACCAGTCGTATTCTCTACCCTTTGAGGGTCAGGCCTGCAGTTGCAGAACCCTTGCTGATACCTGCAACCTGGCTTCACACACTGCCCTGTCTGTCCTCACCACACACAGCTGTGGCTGGAAACTAAAAAATAACAGTGTCGGGATTTTTTCAAAACCGCTGGAATCACATACCAAAATCGCATGGCTCCTTCCCACACTGCCACCTCAAGAAGTGAAAAACTCTGTCCATGAAGCTGCCTGGTCCAAATGGCTTAGGAAACTCTTCTTTGAGGCTTGGGTCACATTCTTTACACACTCATTCGACTCCTTGGCTCAAAACCCTCAAGGGGCTCCCTTCTCGCTCAGAGTAAAAGGCAAAGTTTTACAATGGTGTGAAATGTCCTCTGCCATCTGGTCTCCACTGTCCTGCACAAATGTCACCTGAGTGAGGCATCTTGAGGAGCCACTCTGTTTCGCAATTCCCCAACCTGGAACTCCTGACTCCTGTGACCCTGCTCAGGTTAGCTTTTTCCCATGATATTGTCACCTTGGAAGCCTATGCCTAATACTTAGGTCTGAGTGTGTCTGTCCATCCTCACCAGAGCAATAAAGTGCCCTGAGGGAGTGGGGGTGGGGGGGTAGGGGGTTGAGTTTCGTTCCTTGAAGAACCTAGAACAGGGCCTGACAAACTGTAATGTTTGTTGAAAGAACAACCCATCTCCTCAGAAACGGCCCAAAGCCATTCGGTGTCAGGTCTGGGGCCCCAAGTGAGCAAATTATGCTGGGGATGCCATTCTGGGCCAAAAATTATCTTTTACATTTTATGATTTCTTCTATATTTCCCCAAACTTCACTCATTTGCCTACCATGTTTGTAATCTGGCCATATCTATATACCACGTAAACTATTGTTTATTTCACACTTTTCTTTAAATTGACTTAGTGTTAAAACTTTTAGCCTTATCCCGGGTAATAATATCCAGGAAATCATGAGTTTAGCGTGCTGGTTATAGTTTTTCCTATGCAATGATAAATTATATCTAAAAAATTTTTTAAATGTTGGTCCATATACCACCTAAAATCGTCTCATATATTTAAAGTGGTGTTGGTACCACATTTTGAGAAATTATGACTCTGTGATGTTCATATTTTTATTATATGAATGTTTCACAATTTTTTAAAGTTATCATATCTGATATTGTTTACTGTGTACCTTCTAAAATGTTTCTAAAGGAAGGTTTTTAAAGTTCTAAAATTGGAATATGGCCTGCACACTAGATGCTCTTAAGGAACTGGCATTAACTTTTCCAGGTGCAATAACAGGAGGATTATTGTGATCATGTAGGAGATGCAGGCCAAAATGTTTAGGGGCTGAAGTGTCAAGATGTCTGCTACTTTACTCTTGGGTGGTTCAGCAAAAAAATACAGAGAAATGGATGGGTGGGTGGCTAGACTGATAAAGCAAATATGACAAAAATTACTAACTGTTGAATCTGGGCGGTAGGTAAACAGGTACTCATCGTACTCTTCTTTCAACTTTAACATTTTTCATAATAAAAACCTGGGTGGGGGAGGTGATGAAAAATAAAATGTCCTAAGCAACAACAGCATCCTTGGAATTGAACCATGGCAACTACTTTAGGGGAAACTGAGCTCTGAGCTCTAGTTCCAAACCAGACCCATTATTTATGATTAACCACTCCCTGTGCAGCAAAGGATCACCCTGTGCTCATCCAGGAGACAGGCTGGGCTTGGCCCTGCCCATACCACTCATCTCCTTAATACCCCTCCCGGCTGTCATCTGTACCCGCGCGAAATGCATACGCTAGTCTGAACGCCTACCCAAGCCAGACAACAGTGGGACACGTGACCTGTTGATCACGCCTTCCTGGGCCTGAGAGTCTGCTGTCCAGCTTTGAATTAGTCCTGCACTTCCTTCCCTCATCAGCGCTTATGCTGGGAACTGACTGAGAACGGCCCCATGTCCTCATCATTTTTTAAAAACGAGGTCTCTGAGGACATACCTGAGTCCTTCCATTTCAGTGTGCAGGGCCCAGACCCTTCAATGGCCCCTCAAGGCTCCAAATGCCCCATCATGGCCTCCCAGGCCCTCCATCTTCATCCCCACCCCGTCTCCCTGGTTTTCTCTGCTGCAGCCACATTTTGCTCAAACACACTAAGCTCTCACCAGCCTTGGGGCCTCTGTACCTGCTGTTTCCTCTGCCTGGAATGCTCTTCCTCAGATGCAACAGGGCTGTGTCCTTGATATTCAGGTGCTAAATGGTCACCTCTTTTCTGCCATGGCCCCTCCATCTCTCTCTCACATCACCCTGTTTAATCTTCTTCAGAGTATCTATCTGAAGTTGATTATCTGCTTTATTTACAGTCATCCCTCGGGATCCATGGGGAATTGGTTCCAGGAACCCCCATGGGTACCAAAATCCACAGATGCTCAAGTTCCTTATATGAAATGGTGTAGTATTTGCATATAACCCATGCACATCCTCCCCTATACTTTAAATCATCTCTAGATTACTTATAATATCGAATACAATATAAATGCTATGTAAATAGTTGCCAGTGCAATTTTACTTTTTGCAAATTCAAGTTTTACTTTTTGGAACATTCTGAAATTTTTTCTTTTTAATATTTTCGATCCACATTTGGTTGAATCTGCAGATGCAGAACCTGTGGACACAGAGGGCCGACTGTAGTTGTTGACTATCTGTCTTCCCTGACTAGAATACCAGCTTCATAAGAGCAAGGGCCTCATCTTTCGTACTCATCCCTGCATCCTTCGTGCCTAGAATGGTGTCCAACACACAGTAGGTACTCAATAAATATCTGCAAACGGATGAATAGGACACCCAGATAAATTCCCAGCAAGAACTCCTTTACACCTCCTGTTTTGAACCAGGGGTGCAGCCTTCTGTGTGGGGCCCAGTTGGAGCAGGAAAGGGTGGGAGATGCCAGGGGCAGGGGATGCCTGGAGAGCACCCCTGGGCTTTGGCAGGAGCAGCTGCCTGAGCACGGGTGGCAGGAAGCAAGGGCTCTCTTACCCATGTACAGATGGTCCTCATTGGGGTCGTCCAGGACCTGTTGGCATAGCCACACGGAACAGGCCGGAGATGAGGAGCAGGAGAGAGGAAGAGGGAGAAAAGGTATGAGCAGGGAGGAAGCATCTCCACATGACTGCATTTGCCAATGGGAGGGCTGCGCTTTCCACTGTTTTTCCTAGTTAAGATGAAGGGCACAGGAAAAAACCCAGAGTGCGTGATCCAAATGGCCATCTGGAAAATAAGCGTGTTCTAGCCAAATCCTCAAGGGTCCTAAATACCCAGAAAGGAGGTTATGAAAAGGAGGGGGCAGATGCCTCCCCTGGAAAATGTCTCAGCTTGAATAAGAATCCCACCTGTCTCCTAGGAGACGATGGACTGGTCATCAGGGTGAAAATTCAAATCCTGTCCCCATTCCCCCTGCCCTGGCAGGAAATGATGTCTCCCTGCCTGGAACTGCCACAGCACTTTCTTTCTCTCTTTTACGGCCTTCCTGCTTTCATTTTATCACTATTTCTATCTTCCTCTCTCCAAAGGGCAGGCACAATATTGTATGCACCTTGGTTGCCTCCTTGGTGCCCTGTAACAGGACTAGGCACCTAGTAGGTGCTCAGGAAGTGTCTGATGAATGAATGAACAGGCAAGCTGGCAAAGAGTCTTGTTGGGTGGGGAGCCCACACACCACAGGGCACAAGGGAGAAGGGAGATCCTGCCAGGACCTAGACACATGCGCTAACCAAGTGCCCTCGGGCTTCCTCTAAGATGGCCAACTCAAGCATCAGAGAGTTGAAATTGTGAAACTCGGTGTGACAGGTGGAGATAGCCTGCAGCCACCATCTCTCTTCTTTTGGGAAGAAACAAAGACAGACTCCTTGGCTAGACTGGTCCTCCCACCTCTTCCCATACCACACTCACCTTCCCTAGTCATCTAAGAGCCACAGGACAAGAGCCCCGAGAAAGGGATGCATCCTAGGCAGAGGCCTGGGACAGCCAACCTGGAACCCTAAGCCCTGCTCTTCGAGGAAAAGTCAGACCCAGGCACTGGCCTACCTAGAGTTCTGTTATTTTTCTTTGAAAAAATCACTTACGTTAATGTGTAGGATTATTGTTGTTTTTAAATGAATTAAAAAATTGTTTAGCTTCTCAGTTTTAAATTCGAATGTGATAAATATTAATAAACATAACCCCCATAAGCAAAAGTTTTCTGCATTCTTCAATTATTTTTAAGAGCATAAAAGGGTCTTGAGACCAAAAAGTGTGAGAACTGCTGATCTAGAGCAGGGGTTGGCAAATTACAGCATACAGGCCAAATCTGGCCCTCCCCTGTTTCTGCAAGTAAAGTTTTATCGAAACACAGCCAGGCCCATTTGTTTACATGCAAATGGCTGCTTTTGTGCCACAACTACACATATGTATAGTACAAGGAGAACCAGCTCCAAAAAGAGAGAAACAGGTGAAGGGCAATCCTCAGTATCCCTCTGAGCCTCAATTCCTTCGTCTATAAAATGGAAGTAATAGTCTAAGTGAGGGGAGAGGATTACACAAAATAACAGGGTGAAGGAGCCTGGAGAAATAACTACCACTCAGCTCCGCAACAGGCTGTTTGATGTGATGTGGCTCTCCCTGGAAACCAGTGGTATGGCATTTTGATAATAACAGAGACAGGGCTGGACCATCACCATTCCTCCCTCTCTCCTCCGTGTCTCCCCACCTCACCTCCACCAGCTTCACCACGTTGGGGTGGTCCAGCTTCTTGAGGATGGCTATTTCCTGGTACACCTGCTCAATGGGGCCCCTGGGCTGGATGCAGCCCCTGGGGGCTGGCCGGGTCCCTCGGGGAGGGGGGCGACCTGGAGGAGACATGAACCATCCCAGAGTCAGGGCAAAGGACTTTCCTCTGCAGAGGGGGACTGTAGGCAGGACAAATGAAGTGGGGGGGCTCTCAGAAGGGCTGGAATGGCTGATGCCACAGGGGGCTTTATTTACTTATTTATTTATTTTGGCTGCATTGGGTCTTCGATGCTGCACGCGGGCTTTCTCTAGTTGCAGCGAGCGGGAGCTACTCTTCTTTGCGGTGCACAGGCTTCTCACTGCAGTGGCTTCTCTTGTTGCAGAGCATGGGCTCTAGGCACACAGGCTTCAGCAGTTGCAGCATGTGGGCCCAGTAGTTGCGGCACGCAGGCCCTAGAGCATGTGGGCTTCAGTAGATGTGGGGCACTGGCTCAGTAGTTGTGGGATCTTCCCGGAGCAGAGATCGAACCTGTGTCCCCTGCACTGGCAGGCAGATTCTTAATCACTGGGGCTTTAAAAGCCCCACCAGGGGCTTTAAACAGCCTTCTCTTCATCTGACTCCTCTGCTGCTGGAAACTAGTGACGCTGGAGACCTAGTCCCCTTGCCCAGCCTTCTGTTAATTCTCTCCTTCCTGTCCCATTTCCCAGGCCACAGTGAGAATCAAGAGTTCACTGAGGTACAAGGAAAAGAAGTCTGAGGTCTAGTTCAGCAATCTCAATATTCCCCTCTCTGGGGCTCGGTTTTCCCACTCCATAAGATGGACAAAAACATTATCCTTCACCTCCATAACTCATGGAAGTAGCAGAGATATAAAATAAAGTCCAGGATAGGAAAAGAAGTAAGAGCTGATGAGAGAAAAAACAAAGGACTTGCTTGGCCCTGCAGTGACTGATAGTCAAAAGGTCACAGTGATGGAAAGGTCCACAGTCAAAACACTTGCACTGCATATTGTATGTAAGTAAGGATCTAAGTGTGACTAACAGAACACAATGTGGATGTGTCAGCCTTGGAAAAGTAAAAGCACAGGTGCAGGTGTCAGAGTAGGATGTGAACAGAGGCAAGGCAAGTTCAAAGGAAAGATACTTGCTGCATCTGCTGTAACAAGGGAGAAAGTGACAAGGGTAGTAACAACAAAGGAGCTGAACATTGTGGTATCACCTCATTGCCTGGTTAGGGAAAGGGAGGAAGGGAGTGGTTTAAGTCATCCTCAGAGCAAGTCAGAAGTAAATGTCAAAAACTAATAAATCAAGAAATAATGGCACAAGGATATTATCTGGCTCAGAGTTCAGATAAGCAGGATAAACCAGGGTCCTGGTGATAGGACAGGGTTTGGGGATTTATGTTTCTTCTTATCTACTTTCTCTTTTCAGCTCAAGCCAACATTTTGCTCAGCACTGCTGGCAGGGAGCTCATGCTGGAGCAGCATATGTTCACCTACACCTGATCACATGCAGTAACTACCAGCTGCTAAAAGAGCTAAAAGTGGGGGCTGCCTACAGGGAGGGGGAGGAGTATAGCAAGAAACTGTTGATCTCCATTATACACCCTTCTGTTCTTTTGCATTTTTGTAGATATAATTGAAATACCTTATGGTATTTCAATTTTTTTAATTCATCATTTTAAAATATATAATTTAATGGTTTTTAGTACATTCACAAGGTTGTGAAACCATCACCACTAGGTCTTTTTTTTTTTAATTTTTTTAATTTTTGGCTGCATTGGGTCTTGCTGCACGCAGGCTTTCTCTCTAGTTGTGGTGAGCAGGGGTTACCCTTCGTTGCAGCACGCGGGCTTCTCACTGCAGTGGTTTCTCTTGTGGAGCACGGGCTCTAGGCGCACGGGCTTCAGTAGTTGCAGCACGCAGGCTCAGTAGTTGCGGCACGCGGGCCCTACAGTGCACAGGCTTCAGTAGCTGAGGCGCGTGGGCTCAGTAGTTGCAGCACACAGGCTCTAGGGTGCACGGGCTTCAGTAGTTGTGGCGAGCGGACTCCATACTTGTGGCTCGCAGGCTCTAGAGCACAGGCTCAGTAGTTGTGGCGCACGGGCTTAGTTGCTCTGTGGCATGTGGGATCTTCCCGGAGCAGGAATCGAACCCGTGTCCCCTGCATTGGCAGGTGGATTCTTAACCACTGTGCCACCAGGGAAGTCCCTCACCATTAAGTCTTGAACATTTTCAACCCCCCCACAAAAAAACCCATACCTATTAGCAGTCAGTCCCCACTCCCTTTTAACCCTAGCCCCTGGAAATCACTAATCTGCTGTCTCTGTGGATTTACCTATTCCGGACATTTCATATAAGTGGAATCATACAATATGTGGCCTTTTTTGTCTGGCTTCTTTCATTTACCACCATGTTTTCAAGGTCATCTGCGTTGCAGCATGTATCAGAATTTCATTTCTTTTTATGGCTGAATAATATTCCATTGACTAGACAGACCACCTTTTGTTTATTCATTCATCCGTTGACAGACATTTGGGGTTGTTTCTACATTTTGGCTATTATGAAGAGTGCTACTATGAGCCTTCATGTACGAGCATGTGTGAACATGTGTGTTCAATTCTCTTGGGTATATATGCCTAGGAGCAGAATTGCTGGGTCATACGGTGACAGCATGTTTAACTTTTTGAGGAACAGTCAAACTGTTTTCCTCTGAGGGATTTTTTTTACTTGATACCTATATTACTTCAATAAATATTTTTAAAAGAAAATGAATTTAAAACGTCAGCAGGAGGCCCAACGCTGTCTTAGGGGAATCCATCCAGGACACCTCTGCAGGGGACACCATTCAGTGGGTCTTCTCTGTATTGCCCCAGCCCCTGCACCTAAGAACAAAGGCCCTGGCCCAACAAACTCACGTGGAAAGCCCGCCTGTCGGATCAGTTTCTTTTTGGACAGCACCTTCATTGCCTGTGGGAGGAAAGACCCCACGTCCTGGTTAAAATGGGGAGGAGGGTGGAGGGAGAGTTCCTTCCACTCCTAGGCCTGCCCAAGCTGTCAGTGCCCCAGCAGCCGCAGGACAATGTAGTGAGCACCTTGTCACTGGAATGGGTCAACTCCATGGGTTGTGTGGAAGCTGGAGTCCTGGGGTCCCTCCAGGCCAGAGGGTACGTCCAAGGTTCCAGGTCAGCTCTCCCAGCTGGGAGGCCACAAACCTTGGGATTCGTTAGCACTGAATCAAGACACAAGTGAGCTGGAGTGATGGGCAAGGGACATTTTACACGTGGGGAAACTGAGGTTCAGCATTTATGTCACTTGTCCAAGGACACATAATTGGCACATGGGAGAGCAAGGATTTGAACCCATATTGGACTGATTTCAAAGTCTCAGCCACAGGGCAGTTTGTCTCACTACCACCCAGTTCTTAGTGCTATGGAGGATATAGAAAGAGTAGCCCGGAGTAAGGATATGAGACGTTTGCTTAATTTATTCACTCAATCTTCCTGAGCCAATCATTTCACCTCCCCATTTCCCCACTTCCTTCCTAATGCACAGAATAAACATGACCTAAGAATAAAATGAGACAACAGCTAAGAAAACCTTCCAGGAAGGCAAGTGCTAGAAAGGAGTCTTTTTCTTTGGACAAGGATGGGGAGGGAGGGGGATGTGGATACTCACGTAGTAGGTATTGTCATTTTCATTGTAGGCCAGCTTGACCACGCCATAGGAGCCCTGGATAAAGGGAGATGCCTGTGACATACTATTCAGAAGTTATGATCTGCAAAATGAGGACCCTAATACAGAGCTTGCAAACTGGCAGCCCATTGGCAAAATCCACCCTGTATGTTGCTGGATCTGCAGTTTTTAGAAAGTTTGAATTGGTGGCCAACATTTTAAAACAGGTCAGATATAAAAATCCAGATTCTGATATGGATATGGAGTCATAATCATTTCCATATGTTAACAGTTTGCCACAGTCCTCACCACTCCCTACTGTCTTATACCTAGCATGTTTTCCTCATTTATATTATTCACTTGTTCTCTATTGGCATTTGAGTTTTTGACCCTTGCAATGATACTGCCCATTGGCTGATATAAAAGCAAAAACAGATGTGAGAGTACCTTAAGGAGAAAAAAAGCCAACACCAATGTTGGTGATATGGAATTTCCCTGGAAGCTTTGTGAGCTTTTGTAGAAACACAGTACGTTGTAAAAACAAAACAAAATAAAACAAAACAGATGGACCATAAATGACAAAACCCTCCCCCTCCCAGCCTCATCTCCAAGGACTCCTCTCCCACTCCCAAATCTAGTGGGGTTCCCTCCACAGTATCCGAGACATCCTTGGTAGGTATGGAAAACCAGCCTGGCTCCTGGGATATTTACCTTTCCAATTTCATCCTTCAGTGTATACTGATTCAGCTGTACACAATCCTGGAAAAGAAGTAGAAACACATAGAATATGAATTGTAAGTTTGCAGCTAGATACATTTTTCAGAAACTTAAGTTTGCAGCTAGATACATTTTTCACAAACTTAACAAACCAAAACAAACAAACCTTAACCAGGCCCCAAATCAAGAAAGGGAACATTCCCAGCGCCCCAGAAGCATCTCCCATATACTGGCCCCTGTCCAGGGTGACCACTATCCTGACTTCTACCAGCACAGTTGTTGTTGGTTTTTTTTTTTCCTTTGGCTGTGCCATGCAGCATGTAGGAGCTTAGTTCCCAGACCAGGGATTGAACCCATGCCCCATGCAGTGGAAGCTTGGAGTCTTAACCACTGGATCGCCAGGGAAGTCCCTACCGGCACAGTTTTGTACATTGTAAGAGCGTAATTATATAGTATGTACTCTTTTAATACCCATTTTAAAGGTTCTTCCCACTTTTAAAAAGTTTATTTTTTAAAAGTTAATTTAAAACTAAACAATAATCCATGACTGTGTTATCCTGTAAAAAATGTAAAGTGATACAAGAGGAGAAAATCTGAATGTCCTTAGCGCAAACAAAAGTTTCTTAACAGTTTCTCAAAAGTTCTTTTTTGTATAAAAAAAGTGCAAAATATAAAAGGAAACAAATGATTGGATTTCAATCAAAATTAAAACTTTTGCTCTTTGAAACACTACTAAGAAAAAAAAGGTAAGCCACAGACTGAGAGAAACTATTTGCAACACTTACAGTGGACAAAAGACTGGTATCCAGAACATATAAAGAACTCCTGGGCTTCGCTGGTGGCGTGGTGGTTAAGAATCCGCCTGCCAATGCAGGGGACACGGGTTCGAGCCCTGGTCAAGGAAGATCCCACATGCCGCAGAGCAACTAAGCCCGTGCGCCACAACTACTGAGCCTGCGCTCTAGAGCCCACAAGACACAACTGCTAAGCCTGCGCACCTAGAGCCCGTGCTTCGCAACAAGAGAAGCCACCGCAATGAGAAGCCTGTGCACCGCCAACGAAGAGTATCCCCCCTTCGCCGCAACTAGAGAAAGCCCTCGCACAGAAACGAAGACCCAACACAGCCATAAATAAATAAATAAAATTAAAAAAAAAAAAAACTGGAAACAATCCAAATGTCCATCAATAGGTAAATGGATAAACAAACTATGGTATATCTGTACAATGGAATACTATTTAGCAATAAAAAGGAATGAACTACTAGTATGTACAAAAATATGGATAAATCACAAAATCATTATGCTATGAAAGAAGCTAAGCTAAAAAAGAGTACATACTAAATGATTCCACTCATATAAAATTCCAGAACTTGTAAGCTAATCTATGATGAAAAAAGGCAGGTCAGCCGCTACCTGGGAAAGGGGAGGTGGGGGAGGGATGCGTTGTTGGGTGAGCTGGAAACGTCTGCGATCTTGATGGGGGGGATGGTTTTATGGATGTTTACGTACATCACAACTGATCATACTGCACATCTGAAATATGTGCAGTTTATTTCACTTCAATTATACCTCAGTATATTTAGGCTGAACATGTTAAGTGATACAAGAAGTAAAACTGGGAAAAGAAACACGATAGAAAGCAAAACTTCAAGTGTTACAGAGAAGCCCAACATTTCCCTTGAAACCCCTCCCATGCCCCAATTCTATCCCTCTCCCTGAACCTTGATATCAGTTTGGTGTATAAATTTCTAGGCCTTTTTCTATGTAAATGCACACATACATGCATCTGTAGAAAATACAGAGTACTGTTTTGGGATGGGGTTGGGGAGGCACAGACGGTGTCAGACTAAATCAGTTCTCAACTTCCTTTGACTGGAGTTAGTTCCACATCAGACCTGCATCTTTGACTTGCTGTGTAACAGGCCCACAGATCTCTCACCTCACTGGTGGACTTTTTAGTTTGTTTTGTACTTCTCTCCAGTATTGTTTTCATTCCCCTGAGTCCTGAAGGGATGTGACAGGCAGAGGTGGGGCCCTGCAGAGCTGTCCTAAGGGGTCTCATTGCCTCATAATCTAGCCCCCACATGCTGCTGAGTTCATCTTCCAAGAATACACTCTGACCACATCAGCCCCAGCTCGCTGCTGCTTCCAGAGTCAAGTCCTGACTTCACAGCCTGACCTTCAAACCCTCTAAAGCTCTGACCTTGGCAGAGTTGTCTAGTTGCCCACCAAACACCAGTCTCTCCTTTCTTCCTTATAAGTGGAACTCTGCGTGGCAACATTCCAGGCTAGAAAACTGCATTTCCCAGCTTCTCTTACAGCTAAAGTGGCCATGTGTTCTGGCTAGTGGGAGATAAGCAGAAGTTGCTGGGTAGAGCTTCCAGGAAAGAGGACTGACTTAGGAGGCAGACATCTTTTGCCTTTCTTCCCTGCTCCTTCTTCCTGCCTGGAATGGAGCTGTGAAGGCTAGAGCCACAGCAGCCATCTTGAGATCATGAGGTTTTAAGGGCAAAAGCAACAACACAACTACCACACCAATCCCCAATGCCTAGCTCTAGATTTATTTTACATGGTTAAAAAAACCCTACTGTGTTAAAGCCACTGTTGTTGGGAGATATCTGTTTCTCTAAGCTGACTCATTTCTAACTGATACAAACTCGAGCTCGCTCTCCAGCCCTGCTTCCACAGTGCCCCCCATTTTGGGCCCCACACTCCAGTTAACTGAATCCCTGACCTATCCTGAATTCTATGGAAAGGAATATGTTGGTATACATAGCTGGTACTTAGCTGGGTTATGGTAATCATACTTTTAAAACTAAAATATTAGAGGAATGAGACTACCTCTGTCACCTAGGTGGCCTGTGGCTAGTTAATAAACTAGGAGATGAAACAACAATAACAATTTTTTTTAAATGGGCTCATGCCTTCTACCTCGGGGCCCTTGCTCATGCCATGCTCACCCCCTGCAGTGAACTCTCAGTGTGTAGTTAAATATCAGCCCCTTTAGAAAGCCATTCCTGATTTCCAGACGTCCCCCAACAAAATGTATTCCTTCCTTCAACAAATATTTTTGAGCGACTATGCGCCAGGCAGCGTGCTCAGTGCTGGGGACCCTGTGGTGGACAGGACTGTTCCTAACATCCTAGCTGAGGCGGGGGCAGTGGCGGGGAACAGGCAATAAACAACTTAAGAAACACACAGATAATCAGATGGTGACAAGTGCTGAGAAGGAAAGTCAACAGGGCAACAGGACAGAGAGGGACGGAAGGCTGCTTAGAGGGGGTGGAATGAGAGGCCCTTCAGAGGAGGTGATATTTGAGTTGAGACTTGGAAGCCAGATGGAGATGCCCTTGCAAAGATGGCAGGGGGCGGTGTGGTTCCAAGCAGAGGGAACAGCAAGGGTAAAGGCCTAACGGAGGGAATGAGGAAGACAAAGAAGTGGGTAAGGTCGGAGCTCTGTGAGTTGGCAGCACAAAGGTAGGAGATGGGGCAGGAGGTGGGGCGGGGGCGGATCAGGCCCTGTGAACCCTGCTGGGGATCTGAGTTCCAACCCACCTCCCAGAAGTTTATGGTAAAGATCAAGCGAGAAGTGCAGGTACAGTGCTGAGGGCAGTGCCTGGGAAGGCAAACACTCAGCAACTGGGGCCGTGCTGTTTGTCAGGGTGGTTTTATGGATGTATAAAAGGTCAGGGCCTCTCACTGACCCACCATCCCCATTTCAGAGCCCCCAGCACAACTTCCAACTGCCAGCACGTGCATCTCTTTGTGAGAGGCTCTGTCTGTCCCAGAGATGCTCTGCCCACACTCAGGGACTGCCAGCAGTTGGTGTAACAGGCCCAGCTCCCTGGCCCTCAGATGGAATAACTCTGGGGCTCCCGTCCTACACTGTCTCCCAGGGCTGCCCAGAGGTGGAGGCCCAGTTGCCCACAGTGGTAACTGGCTCCAACATGCACCCTTTATTGACGTCTCCCTGGGTTTCCTGGGGTAACCTCCCCAATCAACTGGTTGCGCTGGAATCCTTCTGGGGGAGCCCAACCCAACGCGGAGGCATTCCGGGCGCGGGGCAGGGCACCAGGGGCCGCCGCTCACATACCTGCATCCCGGTGATGGAGACGCGGTGCGACTCCACCGTGGGCCTCCGGGGCAGCCGCGGCGAGGACTGCGGAGAGCCCACGGGCGAGTGGGGCAGGGCCGGGTAGACGCAGCGCCCATTCGCATCCAGCAGGGACCGCTCTTGCAGAGAGAGCTTGCGACTGGAGAGGTGGGGCCGGGCCTGGGACCCGGAGACATCGAGGCGGACCTCTCCGCCAGGGGCCAAGGGCCGGTCCCGGGCCAGGCCGCCGTCCACAGCGCAGGCCGGCTCGCACTCAGTGACCACGATGAAGGACTCCATGCCCAGATGGATGCTCAGGGACGAGAGGCCCCGCAGGGCTTCACAGGGCTTCTGGCCTTCGCTGCTATTGCTGCTTCCGCCCCCGCCCCCCAGCTCATCCTGGGGGGCGGCCCGGTCGCTACTGGGCTGGCTAGAGACGCATGATGACATGGTGCATGTGCCGACCTCATGCGACACGCACGTGCCCGGGCACTCCCATCCGGCAGCGGCGCCACCTGCAGGGAGAGGAAGGGTCAGCTGCCTCCATCCTGTGCGGCTGGGGCAGGGACAGGGGTCTCTCCTGCTGGGCCAGACTGGTGCCTCATTCCTGCTTTGAGTCGCCGTCCTTGAAAAAAATATCTTGCAAAACACAGTGTGATCTGAAATCTTTTGCGTCTATATAGAAGAGCTTACTCCACATTTCCTCACTGTATCCTTTTTTTTTAATTGATGTATAGTTGATTTACAACGCTGTGTTAGTTTCTGCTGTATAGCAAAGTGATTCAGTTATACATATGTATACATTTTTTTTATATTCTTTTCCATTATGACTTATCACAGGATATTGAATATAGTTCCCTGTGCTATACAGTAGGACCTGGTTGTTTCACATTTCCTCATCCTAAAAGCCCCTCCTCACACAAAACAAGAATCCCAAATTCAATTCCTGTAGAAACCAAGTATGAGAAAACCCCAAAATAGAGCCCCCATGCCTCCTACAAAGGTGGCAGCTACCTCCAGCTCAAGCCAATTGTTGTTAAACAGGGATTGGGGCCTAGAATTGTCTGGTTATCTCCCCAACCCCTCTTTTTTTTTTTTTTTTTTTCCCAAGAGAAGCCCTAAAGCCAGGATGTTAGGTGAGATCTCTTGATTTTTTTTTTTTTAAATTAGCAACTATTTTAAATATTTTAAAATGCTGGGCAGGCCAAATGAAACACTTCCACATGGTGACCTCTAGGCTGCATCACTTCACAATAGCAATGATTCAGACAGCTCTTTACAGTTTATAAAATATCTTCCACACCTCAGGATAATTTCACAAGCACCCTAGGTTGTTGGTTTGTCATTATACCCTCATTTTGTAAATGGGGAAACTGAGGCTCAAGAGAGGGAGAGGGATTTGTCCAGGTCTCCTAATGCAAAGACCATGAGCACAGGAGTCCAGTCCCCTGGCCTGGCCTGGCCGATGATTCTCAGCTGAGAAGTGGGGGTCAGGGGTCACACCAGCAGAGAGTGTGTGAGCCAGGGAAGATTGTGTCGTCTGAGGAGCTAGGCTCGACATACCTATTATCTAATGTTTCCCTAGTTCAGCCCCCAGCTAGTACTTGCAAGATGTAAGGCAAATACGAGATAAAAAAGGTTAACATCAAATAGCTTGGTGGTTCCTCAACAAATTAAACAGAGAATTACCATATGACTGAGCAATTCCGTTCCTAGGTATATATCCAAACAGCACTACTCACAACAGCCAAAAGGGTAAAAACAACCTACGTGTCCACGGACAGATGAATGGATAAGCAAAATGTGGTCTGTCCACACAACGGAATATGACTAGAAAGGAATGAAGAACCGACACAGGCTACAAACTGCATGAACCTCAAGAACATGATGCTAAGTGAAAGATGCCAGACACAAAAGGTCACATGTGTATAATCCTATTTATATGAAATTTTTTCTTTTTTGGCCATGCCACGTGGCTTGCAGGATCTCAGTTCCCCAACCAGGGATCAAACCCGTGCCCCCTGCAGTGGAACTGCAGAGTCCTAACCACTGGACAGCCAGGGAATTTCCCTGTATGAAATTTTTTAAATAGGCAAATGCATACAGACAGAAAGTAGATTACTAGTTGCCTAGGGCTGGGGAGGTGTTGGGGGAAAAGGGGAGTGACTGCCAATGGGTATGGGGTCTCCTTTTGGAGTGATGAAAATATTCTGGAACTAGATAGAGATGGTGGTTGTACAACACTGTGAATGGACTAAATGCCACTGAGTTGTACATTTTTAAATAGTTAATTTTATGTTATGTGAATTTAAAAAAAAAAAGATTGACACACTCCCTTAGACTGTCAATTCCTTCTGTCTCTGGGACAGAATATTAACCTTTGGTTCGTATGTTTGACAAATTCTGCTGGACAAATGTCACAGGTACCACCGGAATTCAGGGAGTATATCCACAGATACAGACAGTGGCAGCTCTGTGCTGATCATCCATGTCACAAAGGTGCCAGGAAAACAGTGAGGGCTGACTAGAGAGATTTTATGAATGAATAAAATGATATCTCTTTAAGACACTGGGTGGCAGTGGGGGGATACAGAGGAAAGTAAAGATGGGAGCAGAAAGCCAGTGCTTCCTGGAGGGCTTGGTGGAGGGGCAGAAAAATGCTACCCACCCTCTTGGGACAGTCCTGCAATAAGTATTTATGGAATAGCTTCTATGTATGCAATCTGGACCATGATGTGGGCAGATGGGGTCCCTTGTGGAGCAGGGAAAGATCAATGGGAAAGGCACTAAGGAACTATCAACAGCATGCCAGTCCGGACATGGCACAATTTATGAACACAGAGTACAGTGTAAAGGAATAACAAAGTACCCAATCATGTGACAAGATGCTCAGCCTCAGTTATGGTAAGAGAAGTGCAAATTCAAACTACAACGAAATGGTTTGGTGGGTCCTCAAAAAGTTAAATGTAGAATTATCATTTGACTCCGCAATTCCTCTTCTGGGTGTATATATATATATATATCCCCAAAAGAATTGAAAGCAGGGATTCAAGCAGATACTTATACACCCATGTTCACAGCAGCATTATTCACAATAGCCAAAAGGTAGAAACGTCCCAAGTTTCCATCAATGGAAGAATAGATAAACAGAATGTGGTCTATTTATACAATAGAACACCATTCAGCTATAAAAAGGAATAAAGTTCTGACACATGCTACAACATGGATGAGCCTTGAAAACATGCTAAGTGAAACACGCCAAATATTAAAGGACAAATACTGTATGACTTCACTTATAGAATAGGCAAATTCATAGAGACAGAAAGTTTAGAATAGAGGTTACCAGAGACCAGGGGAGAGGGGAGCAGGGAGTCATTGCTTAAGGGGTATAGAGTTTCTATTTGGGGTAATGAAAAAGTTCTGGAAATGGATAGTGGTGATGGCTGCACAACATTCTGAATGTAAATAGTGCCATTGAATTGTACATCTAAAAGTGGTTAAAATGGTAAATTTTATGTTATATATATTTTACCAAAATTAAGAAAATAATAATAAAGCTACAATGAAATATCTTTTTTCCAACTATCGGATTGGCAGAGACAAAAAATATAATAACAGCACTATTTTGATGAGGCTATGGGCAGTATGAATTAGTATCACCTTTATGAAGGGAAATTCACCAATATCTAACAAAATTCCAAATGCACATACCTTTGACTTAGCAATTCTGCACCTGGGAGTATTTACCTTACAATCTCACACATAAAAAAATGATATACGTACAAAATTATTTTGGTAGTGTGGTTTGAAATGACTATCCATGGGGGACTGAGTAAATAAAATGAGGTACATGCAGCCCAGGAGAAAATCATGCATTCATTTTAAAAGAGGTGACTCTGTATATCCTAATGTGAATTAGCTCCAAGACACACTGTTACATGGAAAAAACCAAGGCATTCGAATGCTGCTGTTGGCACAGGGGGAAAAGGGCCATACACGCGTACATAATCATATGCAGAGCATATTTCTGGAAAGATACACAAGAAAATGATAAGAGTGGTCTCAAGAGAAGACAACTGGTTTGCAGAAGCAGGGGGGCAGGGTGGGAGGGACTTAACTTTCACTGTATTTGCTTTTACTTTTGTAAAAGTAAGTGTGCAGAGTAACTATTCAGAAATGAATTTTTAAAAGAAAGCAACTGTAACCGCAGTAGGAGTTAGGATGATCAGGCCCGAGTGCTACCTCTGGGGCACGAGGCACAGGGAGGGAGCAGTTGGCTCTATCTCCTAATCCTTTATCCCACTCTGACTGTATCTGAGAAAGAAATCATTAAATGTGTCCCTGTCTTGTCTTCCTCATCTGTGAAAGAGTACAACCCAAGTTCAATGTTCTCCACGGTCTCAGCTGCTGTTCCTTTACATATCCTTTTTATAATCCTTATTTCCCAGGAGGGGAAAAGCAGGGTCCCTGAATTTCGACTGCCTGGGGCCACAGCCTCAGTTTTCTCTTCTATAAAATGGGCACTCACCCGAGAGTCATGAGGACTAACTGAACTAAGAACTCAGTATTCATGTCTGGTGTATGGTTAAGTGCTCTTCTTTCAACAAATACTTCCTGAATGCCTACTACCTGCCAGGCTATGCTCCAGAATGTTCCTCCTCCTGTGTGTGTTCCGTAGCCCTGGCAGCGTGGGCCTGCCTCCCCTCCACTGGCCCGTCCTCCCTCCCAGAGCCACCTCTGACATGGCTGCTGAGTTCCTGAAAAGAAAACTAGTCTGGCAGCACCTGAGACAGTTAATGGAAAATTTTTCTTCTTGCCAACAGAAAAACAATTGCTTATCGATCACCACTCCAGGCCAAGGACACCAAGCCATCCACCCCCGGCAAAGCTGCATTTAATCAGTCTCCTTGACGAGCTGGCATCTGGCCCCGTGCCTTGGCCCTTGAGGCCTGGAGGAGAAAGGAGAGAAAAAATGCACTGTCTGGCGCTGGGGCAGAGGTGCGGGCCCCTGTGCTGGAGGGATAGGCATGTTCAGGTCTCAGGAAAGAGCCCCAAGGGACACAGACCTCAGTGCCTCGAGGTCACCTGGAGGCCCCTCACTGGTCTGCAGCAGGCCTGGCAGGTAAGGACTTGGCCATTCAGCACCACTGACCCCACAGAGTCCAAGCCAGAATCTGACCGTTTCTGAGGTCACAGATCCTATGAGGTCACACGTCTTTTAAGGATCTGTTGAAAGCTACCAACACTCCCAGGAGAAGAAAAATCATCCAAAAAGACAATGGTTTGCATTATAACAGCTAACATCCAACTGAGCATTTCTTCACCAAACATTGAAACAGCTCTGCCTGGGTCATTTAATCCTCACAGGCCCTCTGCGAGGGAGGGGCAGCTAAGCATTCAGTTTTGACAAAATTTCAAAAGCCCCCTCCCCGAGCCTCCTGCCCCAATCCATGGGTCCTTCCCCAGGCCCTGAAGCCTCCCCACCGCCCTTGGCTGGCAGCCCCGAGCTCCCCTCCCTCCCCTCTCACAGGCAGCTCCATGGAGGACCAGACCCTTCCTGGAGCAGATGAACCCGGCTCCAGGCCAGGATGAAGGGAGCGCTCATTCCTCTGCCAGGAAGCCAAGTGCAAGCGGCCTCCAGGAAACACATTCCCATATCCTGGGGGCATTTTCCAACCTGCGCCTGCTTACCAAATGCCGAGCCACCACCACGGGAGCTGCAGCACAGCAAGTAGCCAGTGAGCGGGCCCGTGACATGCCCTGACCCATGATACACCCTTCGCGTGGTCCCCTGAGGTCCCGGGCAACACGGGACAACAAAGAGGCCCAAAATAGCTGTGAGGATCCTGCCAAGGCCAGGGACAATGTCCTCCCTGGGATAACAGGCTTGGCCAGCCGCATCTTCTCTCACCTGGGGAAACTGAGGCCCGGGGAGGTCCTAAAGCAAACTCACTCACCCATTTGTTCCTTCCACAAGTAATTACTGGGGACCTACTACGTGCCAGATAAACAAAACAGATGTGATTTCTGAAAAGTAGGTGCACAAGTGACTCTAAAAGCACAAACTGGAGGAGAAAACCAGGATGAGATAAAAAAGAACAACACAGGGACCCAGGGGAGATCTGAATGGGAGGCCAAGGAAAGCCTCACTTGGGGAAATTATATTTAGGCTGAGATCTACAGGGTGAGTAGGTGCTAAGGGGGCGGGAACTTGCCCCAGGAGGAGGAAACACATTCTGAGAAGGCCTCTCGCAGCAGGAAAGAGGTGGGACAGCGGACAGAACAGAAAGAAGACTCCTGGGATTGAATGAGGTTGGGAAGGGGGTGAGGGTGGATGGGCATGCTGGAGGGGCCAGAGCACAAGAGCTTTGTAGGAAGCTGATGAGAGCAGGAGGGGTGTCCCAGGCAAAGCCATAGGGACCCCACTCGGCACCTGTTATGGGTTGTGGAATTGTGACCCCCCCAAAAAGATATGCTGGAGTCCTAATGTAATATGACTGGTGTCCTTATGAAAAGGGGGAAATCTGGACAGACCCGCACACACGGAGAACACCATGAGAACGTGAAGGCAGAGGCTGGGGTCCTGCACCTACAAGCCAAGGAACGCCAGATCGCCAGCAGCCATCAGACGCCAGGAGACAGACATGGACCAGATTCTCCTTCATGACCCTTGGAAGGAACCAACCCTATCAACACCTTGGTCTCAGACTTCTGGCCTCCAGAACTGTGAGATAATACATTTCTGTGGTTTAGGCTGCCCAGTTAGCGGTACTTTGTCAAGGCAATCCCAGCAAACTAACACAGCTCCCCTCCCAACCACAGAAGCCTGCTGCCCCAGGGGCCACGGATTCAGAGGGTGTTTCCCAATACTTAAGTGGGAGACCTGGGAGGCTCAGTTGTACAGCCGATGCAGCGCTGAGGCTTGACACCAGCTAGAATATTCCAGATTTGGGGCCTTGGCCCAAACAAGCAGTCGCATCAGATTCAGTGACACAGACTCTTACAGCTGTCTTTCCTCGCATATTCTTTAGTTTAGAGGCACTGAAACTGATTGTCTCCCCAGAGACAAGGGCCCTTCCTTGGCAGAGGGCACGAGGGATAGTGCTGGCTTTATTTTATCTATCTATCTATCTATCTGTCTATGCCACACCGCAAGGCTTGCAGGATCTTAGTTCCCCAACCAGGGACTGAACCCAGGCCCTCGGCAGTGAAAGCGCCAAGTCCTAACCACTGGACAGCCAGGGAACTCTGATAGTGCTGGCTTTAGTGTGCACAGACCCCATCCCACCACAGTCCCTGGAGCAAAAAGTCCCTATCGCATGACATCTGGCCACCGATGTATTTTGTTTGGCCTACACTGTATTTTAAACTATTTGAATGAGATGCCAACATTTTAGAGCCAGGAGAGTTCAGATAAAAATCAAAATTTCCAGAGTCTCTTGAAGAGCTGGACACTGATAGCACTGGACCTGTATTCGCTCCTGGCAACAACTCCCTGAAGCTTTGGACAGGAGATATGCTCGCCGGCGTGCCACACTCCTCACTGCTTCCCCTCATCTCCCCAACGCCAAGGACAGGCTGAGTGCCCTATTACATGTCCTTCCCTTTTCTACCTCTCATGACCTATCTCACCCTTACAGGCCCTACTTTGAGATGCACTGGATATTAGTGCTATGAGATCAGTGGTCACCTGTTCCAACAATTTCATTTCACCAATAGGAAAATGAAGGCTCAGGAAGGTTTACTAATTTGTCTAAAGTTATGCAGTGGTTCCAAGTAGAGCTAAAATTGGTCTGAGTTTTTCAGAAAGGGGCTAAAAATTACAGGTACAGCCTTGCAATGTCCACATGTTGTATCCGGAATGAAGTCCAGGCTGAGCCAAAATCTCTAACAAAGGGGAATATCTAGCCCATTCCTCTGGCTCCAATCTGTGTGAGAGGGGAGAGTGTGAAGGCTCAGTGTTTTACAGCATTCAGGAAAGACGTGCATGGGCACAGAGACATCGATTTGACTTAACTTGTGAGAGCCGTGCCTTTGCCTTTTTGTTTACTGCTGGACTCCAGGACCTAGAACTTTCTAGAACACTGCCAGCACTCAATAAATATTGGCTAGAGGTCATTGTTTATTTCATTCATCCCAAGGCTACTCAGAAGGTCAGACGCTTTCTTTAACTGGCCTAGACTCTATGTTCCTTTAGTCTGATAACAGCAGCCTGATTTATGTCTGGAACCCATCCTTCTGTGTGAAAGGTGACTCCATGGAGCTGTCCGTGCCATCAGCTTCAGGGGTTCCACTACGACTCAAGTCTGGTTAACTGGACATTGATTGCTCTGGTCAAGTGATTGTTTCAAGAGTAGATGTGTGGGGCTTCCCTGGTGGCGCAGTGGTTAAGAATCTGCCTGCCAGTGCAGGGAACATGGGTTCAAGCCCTGGCCTGGGAAGATCCTACATGCCGCAGAGCAACTAAGCCTGTGCACCACAACTACTGAGTCTACACTCTAGAGCCCGCGAGCCACAACTACTGAGCCCGTGTACCATAACTACTGAAGCCCACATGCCTAGAGCCAGTGCTCTGCAACAAGAGAAGCCACCGCAATGAGAAGCTTGCGCATGGCAACAAAGAGTAACCCTCCCTCGCCACAACCAGATAAAAGCCCGCATGCAGCAACGAAGACCCAATGCAGTCAAAAATAAAATAAATAAATTTATTTAAAAAAAAAAAAAGAGTAGATGTGTGACCCAAGTCAGTCTACTAAGTTTTATTCTAGGATTTTGTGGAAGTATTAAGAATGTCTCTTTCTGTGGAACATAGAGCAATGAAGATGTACTTCTAGAGTTACCAGGGGCTTGGGAGAACCCTGCCTTAGAATGAAGTTGACAGAGAGAGAAGAGAGCCAACAAATAGAAAAGAACTAAAAGTGGAGACATTGCATGGGCACCTGGATCCAGCCATGCCTGAAGCCCACCTACCCCAGGAGTTTTTAAACTACATGAGCCAATAAATTCCCATTTTTGCTTAAGTTAGTTTGCAGTTAGTTTTCTGTCATTTACAATCAAAGGTCCTAACGGACAGATGACACAGAGCTGATTGACAGAAAAGCTTTTCCACTAAGCTCCCTGCCAGATGATAAGTTCCCTACACCTTAAGGCTCCCAGCCAGGCCAAACTGGCAGGCAGCTGCAACTCCCCTGACAGCCTTCACCTTGATGGTCTGGCAGAAACAAGAACTTCCAAACTCCTTTTTAATTTCTTTCTTTTTTTTTAATTTTAAAGGAAAAAAAAATCAAAAACAGGGAAGGAAAGGGCTTAAGAATAGGATGAAATGAAGGGAAGAAACTGACTAGTACTTTTAACACAAGAATCACATCACTACAGTGGCAGCCATAGTAGTTGTAGATACAGTAACAGTGATGACTAGTCTTCTTTATTGCTGGCCAAGTGCCAGGCGCTATTCTAAGCACCTTGCATGTATCATCTCATTTAACCACAATAAACTTATGAGTTAGTTACTATTATCATGATCTCATCAATGAGGAAACTGAGGCACAGAGAGTCTGAGTGACTTGCCCCAAATCACACAGCAATTTGGGAGGGCACAGGTGTGAAATCAAAGGCTCCTAGAAAGGGGGGCACATCGTGATCAGGGGCACAGCCCTTCTCCTTAGCTGGTGACCTTGAGGATAACAATACCTACCTCACCTACCACACAGGCCCCTGCACACAGCAAATGCTCCCTAAACAGAAGCTGTTGCCAAGAAAGCACTTCAATGGCTATCAAGTTCAAGCCCCTCAATTGGTTTTAATTTATATTAAAATAAAATTTGTGTTTCTAATCACAACCTGCCAACTTAACTCTTTTCATCTTCCCTTCTAATTCTTATCCATATGCATCACTTTCTACAAAATTAAAAGAAAAGTGTGCATATAATTTCGCATCCCTGCTTATTTGTGTCACAAGAATTTTGCATGAACTCTCACAGCTTTCATAATCAACGCACTAGGGCTCCAGAAGGAATGCCTGAGACCCAGGGAGGTGAGATGACCTCTCCCAGGCAGCCCAGCAGGTTCTAGGCTAGGCCAGGGCATGACCCCTGATCCCTGCAGTGTCCCCTTCGGCCCTGGATGCTGGCGGAGCAAGAAGCTCCACTGCCTTAAGAGTTCCTAGGCAGCTACTCTTGGGTCAATAATGAAGTATCATGGAGAAGCGGCCCCCATCACACACCCGGTACCTAAAGCCAGGTGTGCACCTGGCTCCAAGGAGGCCCCTGCCTTGAAGAGCCAGTAAGTGTGAATGGGTGAGTGTGGGTGTGGATGTTGGGGGTATTTAGAAAAGGGAGGTGGGGACCATCATACTTCCTTCCTCTCCTCCTACTGAATCCCTCCCAGTCTTTCACTGAACCTAAGGAAGAGGCTGGGAAACAACTGAAATTTCAATTTTTAATGAAAAGAAAAAGACTTTGACTCCAACATTCTGTAGCTTGACAAATCAGAGAGGGAGGGGGCCAACTGGGAATCCACAGGCATCCGGGCCTCGCCCACTCACAGCCCTTCTCCTCCTTCTTCCCTGCTGTTTGGAGGTGATGCTAAATCTAGCTCCTCCCTCCCCAGCCTCCAGCACAAAGCAATCCCGGGCAGGGCCAAAGAGGGGCTGGGAGCCGGCTCTCGGGGTCCAACCCTGTCCCCGACACCTGTACCCAGAGGGCAGGAGAACTGTCTGGGAAGAATCTAAATAAAATCTCTTTCTGCCAGAGGCCTTAACGGCAAAATCCCAAAGTAGCTTTAAAAACCCATAAGGGAGGTGTCCTTTCCTCCACACCCTGCCCACCACCCAAACCACTGGTTCCCCATTTAAACTTCTCCAGCAGAGGCTTATCTCAGCCACCTCCCACAATGTCCCTTCCCCATCCACTCCCACTCACTTCCTACCTCATGCCCAAGCAGAGGGGAAAGACCTTGGCCTCTCCCCCCATTTCCTTGGGGGACCATCAGTCACTCCTCTCCAGGTTGAAATTAGCATTTTTATCTCTGCAACCACCGTCTCTCAACTATTTACAGAAGCCAACGGGATAAAAAGGGACAACATAAAAATAGTTGCTCAGCAGCTTTCAGGATGGGGTGAGGGTAAGGGCACAACAACTCTTCCAATTTTCTTTCTCTCCTTTTCAAAAGGGAAAAATGCTAGAATTGTTCATCTTTTCCAAAGTGATCCCCAACAGTTCCAGACCCCTCACCTGGGAGCTCCTTAGGGACAAGGACCAAGTCCCAGTGTTCCTCGGTTCCCAGGGCAGGGCTTGTCACCAGCCCCTCCCAAAAGTGTGGGTTCAGTGAAAGATCATCAGGGTTCCAGAGCCAGCAGCCTGCTCTGTCCCGTTTCCATCACCTCCTGGTTCTCCTTCCAGCCGTCCAAAACCATGAGCCAGTCAAAAACAAAACAAAACAAAACTTTGGGTTTTTTCTCTATCCTTAAAATGGTTCATAATTGAGGGGGAAAATTCAGCAGCAACACTACGCACATGACTGAAACTGAAAACACTGGCAGCTAAAATAATTCCTTCACCATTTTGGTCACTAGCATGCCCCAGCAGGGAATGCCAGAGCCAGAGGTCTTCCCTATGAAGTCTAACAGCGCTCACCTTCTTTTAAATATGCCCCTCTTTTTGGTTTTATCAGGGAAGGGATCCAATCAGGGAAGAAAGAAAAAATAATCATTCAAAATCTTATTTTCCTGAGAGCACAAGCATTTGGAAATTATTTCCACACCATAACCTCCTGGAGAATGTGGATTCCACTCCATGAGAAAATGGGCATCGTTTGGCATCATAAGGAGGCCGAGGGAGACATGAGAGCTCAGGATTAGAAGATATGTCAGGAAACGATACAGATCTCAGGGCACTTGGGCCTTGATTTTCTCAGCTGTAAAATGAAGCTGCAGCAACCTACCTAAAGGGCAGCTGTAGAGTCAATCTTCTATAAAAGTGCCCAGCACACAACATGGCTCATAGGCGACGCTCTCTCTAAAAAGACCATGTTCTCCCTTCCTCTCTGCCCTCCACTTTTCCCAGCCGTCAAATGGGAGGGGTTGAGGGGCTGGAATTTTCTGGACTTCCCCCTAGCTCAGTTTTCACGCTGCTCCAATTCCACGTCCTTGGTGGGCATTCCTGGCAAGGCTATCAGGAGACTGAGTTGACTCCACGCCTGGCCACAGGGTTCAAGCACCAACTGTCTGGTGAGGTCTTCTCTACTTTATGGATTTACTTACCTGGAAAAAGGTCTCACAAAATATATACCAATAAAATCACATGGGACCTACATTAAACAAATCATGACCGAAAAGAATGAAACTGAATGAAATCCAGGCTCTCCCTGAAAATCACACTTGTAATACCTGTGAGGTGACCTGAGAGGCGATGGGCTAAGACGGAAGCTAGGATTCTCGTGGAGGAGCAGGTGGGAGTGGCGTTAAGGGAGTCTCGAAAACCTTGTTCCAGGAAGCTCGTCTCCAATTGATTTTGGAGAACCTTCCTTCCATCACCCTCTCCCTGCAAATTCAGTGACAACACAGTGTTTTGTGCCCAGAGGTTTATTAGTTGGGGGCTGTGGAGACAAAGGAATGGTCAAAGTGGCCTTAAGAAGCTCTTATGGCAGAAACAACCCAAATGTCCATCAAAAGATGAATGGATAAGCAAAATGTGGTGTATCCATACATGGGAATATTATTCAGTCATAGAAAGGAAGCACTGATATATTCTACAACATGGGTGAACCTTGAAAATATTATGCTCAATGAAAGCCAGACACAAAAGGTCACATATTACTAACAGGTCAGTAAAGTTGTAACAAGCACAGCCTGAAAGAAGAAAAGTCAATTCCAAAAGGGAAATGCAATTTCCTCAATCTTCCAGGAAAGAAGGCACAGAAGTGAGGCTGAAGGCCACTGCAGCACCATGGAGCCAGTGAACCCCACATCTGGGCTCTCTAACCCAGTCCAAAGAGGAGAAGCTACTGGGAAAGCAAAACATCTGCGAAAAACAGCAAAACAAGGCCCTCTGACCAGAAGGAAAATCTGAAATAGCATTTGCCCGAAATCCCCGGGATCAGGAAAGGAAATGGGAACCATATGCTTCCCACAACCACCAGAAGAAGGCATGCTGTGGAGGTCACAAGTGATCCTGAATGAGCTATTTAGTTTCTCCAAGTCCTTCCATAAAATGGGTTCATGATGGGGTAAGGGTGATTCTGCGGCCCATGTTAAAATCTGAGCCCAAAAGCCTTGAAAACAGGCTTGGCCTGGCTCACCAGCCCATCCCTTCCTCCTGAGAGAGGTGCTTCCCCACCCACCAGCCCATCTTGGATGCAGTTCTCAAGGAGGGCATTCCGGGTCACTCCAGAAAGTTCCCTCTGCTAGGTCATCCCGTCCTAGTTCTTTCCCCTCCTACTCCCAGCCAATCTCCACTTTTCAGCCCATCCTTCAAAATTCAGTACAAACGATACCTCCTTCAGGAAGTCTCCTGGATTCACACCTGCCAGAAGGGATTTCTCCAGAACCCCCACTGCCCTTTGCTTCCTCACTCCCACAGCACTTATTCCTCCTGGTATTTCTCAACAGGAGCACTCCTGGCATTTAGGGCAGGGCAATTCTTCACACCTGCTGTGAATCTGGCCTGCCTGCAGGATATCTGGCATCACCAGCTCCTGCCTACCAGAAGTCAGGAGTGCTCAGCATCATTTTGACAACCAAAATTCGCCCCACACTTCTCCAAACGCTCACCAGGAAGGTGGAACCACCCCTGATGAGAACTACTGCATAGTTATTAGTGAATATATTTGTCTACCAGCCCACTAACAACCTGGAAACAAACACAAGCCCAAGTCGATCAGCAGCACCACCATGGCTCCTTAGGTTGTTTTAGCAAACATTTGTGGGCTCCCCAAGAACCTGAGGGCAGCCTTGCAAAGGCCTCTGCTCTACAACAGGTGCTAAAGTGCAAAGGCTTTAAGACCTGACATGCCTGGGTTGGCTGTGTGACCCTGGACAAGTAACTTAACCTCTCTGAGTCTTTCTATAAAATGGGCTAACTCCTAGCAATACGGCTGGATTGTTTTTAGCCTCAATTTCCTCATTTCTCCGATGGAGATAAAAATCTCTGTGTCACAGGATTTTGGTAGGCAGTAAATGGGATAATGCCTGCAACACACAGCACAATATCTAACACACAGTAAGAACTCAATAAATGTTATGAACATTATTATCCGTTAGGGGCCCATCAAATGATGGCTATTACTTTTTATTACAAAAACACATTGTGTGCTTTCCCTACAAATGGCTGCTTTCTATACAGGAAGAGTTTCGGATCAGCAATCTGGAAAGAAGTTACAGGACCCACAATGAAGCTGCATTTTGCATAGCATGCACACTATTCTTAAAGTGTATGTTTTTGTGAGGTGGTTTGTGGTGGGGGGGACTATCTCCTCTAAAGGCCTACTCTTGTTGCTGCCCCTGCCTCCCCCTAGGAGCGAGGGAGTCTTTCTGGACAGAGCTGTCTTACTCTCTCTCCTGGGGGCAGAGCCAGGGGAGGGGGAGTGGTAAATGACAGCAAAACTCTAAGGCACAAGAAGTTTCTATCTCTAGGACTGTGGGACTTCCAGACTGAGGAAGGTAAAAGCTGCCTCTAAGGAGGTGGACACTGCACGACCCACCCCAGGCCAGCGTGCCCCTCTTACTGACGGCACTGAGATCCCCGCCCACCAGGCACCATCCCTCTGCCCCAACCTTCGCGGGGAGATAGGAGGGGCTTCGGTGCAACCTCTTCAGCGCCAAGTGAGAGCAGCAGGGCCGCTGGCAGAGCTGTGAAAACACCCCGCTTCCCAAACTGGTCAGTGCAGGGGGTGGGGAAGCCAGGAAAAGCTCAAGGCTGGAACGGGTGGCACCCCAGGCACCAAGACCCAACGCTGAGCGGGGCCGGGCCCAGCGTCCCCGCGAGCCCAAGAGTCAGGCGGAGGGTGCCGGTGAAGGCAGCTCTCCGCGTTCACAGTGGGCAGCGGCCCCGAGGTGAATTTAGGTCAAAAGGACCAAGCCTGTGAGGTTCCGGCTGAGAGAAGGGGGCGGGGGCAGAGGGCCGACTGAGGCGAGGCTAAGGGACCCCGGTCCCACAGCTGCTGGTCTAGGGTCCTGCCGCCAGGTGTCCAACCCCCCACGGCCCGGGTGTGCCCCCAAGACAAGAGGGGAGCGGGGACAGGGGTGCGCAAAGTCCGTTGGCCCTCTCCTCGCCTGCGCGCCCTAGCTTTCCCCACCTGTCAAACGCGAGGGGGTGGGCCTAGGCCGCCTCCAAGATCCTTGACTGCCCCGGCCCCCGGTGACAATGGTTCCAAACTCCGGGATCGCCCCTGCCACCCCGGGCCGGGCGCGGCCCAGCCGAGGGGGCCACCCCCAGGCCCCCGGTGCCCCGAGGACGCGGGGGAAGGGGCGCCGGGGGCCGCGTCCCCACGTGGCAGGGCGTGGGGCGGCGCACGTGGGGTCCCCTAGGTGTTGGGAACCTGGAGCCGGCCTCAGGGCTTTGTCTGCAATCCTGGCCGTGGTTCCGCACCCTGAGAGGGCGAGGGCGCCGGGGCTGCAGCGGCTGCTTCCCCCGCCCGCGGCCCAGCTCCCGCCAGCTCACCTGGGCTCCACGCCGCCGCCGCCGCCGCCTCCCGCGCTCTGCGCCCCCGGCTCGGCTCCGCTGGGCTCGGCGCGGCCGCGCGCTCCTCTCCGCGGCCCCGGCGGGCGCGCGGGGGGCGGGGGCGGGGGGAGCCGCGGGGTCCGGGCTCGGGCGCGACGCTGCCGCGGGCTGCGCAAAGATTGGCTGCGGCCGCTGGGAACCCCGGCACGGAGCCGCCCGCGCCCGCCGCGCGCCCCCGAGGGCTCGGCCCCGCGCTGGGGAGGGCAGGGAGGCGGGAGCGGCGGAGACGAAAGTAGCGGCGCGGCGGAGAGAAGGGAGAAGAAAGGGGAGGAGGAGGCGGAGGGGAGGGAAGTGAGGCCGGAACGGGAGGGGGGTCGGAAGAGGTCGCGGACCCGCGAGGAGGACAGAGACCTTGCCGGGCCGCAGGAGCGCGGGAGGCTGCGCTGCAACTTTGCCCCCGCCCGCGGCGTCACCTGCCCCGGTTCTCCCCGCAGCGGCCGGGGCACCCTCGGGCAGGCCGGACGCGCCGGCTGCGCTCGCTTTGTTTAGTCAAATGCAGGGACTGCAGGGCGGCGTCTGAGCTGCGGGAAGTTCCCCAAGCCTGCGAGTCACCCGTAGCCCCGCCTCGAGGCCCGGCTCCCGTCTCCCGGCTGCTGCCCCTCCCAAGCCTGCGAGTCACCCGGGGCCCCGCCTCGAGGCTCGGCTCCCGTGTCCCGGCTGCTGCCCCTGCACCAGGCGCCCGGCGATGGATGCGGCCTGGATTTTGGGTCACCACCCATTCGCGGAAACCCCCTTCCGCACCTGCCTCCCCATAGACCGCTGTTCGGGGCTCGCCCTAAAGGCTGGGAACTGTGTTCCTTTCCCACCCCCCTCCACCCGGATGTACCAAACTACAGGAAACCCAATGAAGTTCTGGCTTTCCTTAAGACTACTTAGATGCTTTTTGTGACATACATCATGTTCTTCCCAAACATTCTACCCCTTTGCCGCCCTACTTTGCTGGAGCCCTTAGAGTGTGTTTAGTGTCCCAGCTGGGTAACAGCACTCCGAGGAGGGGCGAAAGAAGACCTCACAAGGGCTGCCTAACGCCGCAGTCCTTGGATGGTTGCAAAGCTCAGTCCTGAGTCAAGGGCCAAATTAATTAAAGGTTCAAAGTCCCTTTCATGCTGCAGGGGCGCTCACAAGCAATTCAGAGTGTTCCGCTAACATGACCGCCCCTTCTGATGTTTTTCAACATGCAAGCATGTGTTGGTAATAGTAAAAACCTGGGAACAACTGTCTTAAATGTTCATCAGGGGAATGGATCAATGAAACGTGTTATAGCCATTTGATGGGATATGATGCAATAGTTTAAGTGAATGCATCATATCTGTTTGTACAGACATGGGGAGAGCCCAAAACAAAATGCTGAGTAAAAGAGCAAGTTGCAGAATACAGTCTATACTGTTCACAGACCAAAGCTTACATACAAGGGTTTTAAAAGTCAAAGGGGATGAGTGCAAATGACAGCCTGCCACAAAGAGAAGGAAGAATAGAGATGGGGAGCATAAGGAATGTTAAGTTTTATGCCTTTTACTGGTAAATGGATTTGAAGCAAATGACACAAGGTTAATTAACAACAGTCAATTCTGACTGGCAGATGCATAGTTCTGTCTTTTTCTATATTTTTCTATTTTCTCCAAAAAATATATTTATTGGGGCTGATGGGGAGCATTTTGAACAGGTCTGACTCTGTGACAGGGGTCGGCTAACTTTTTCTGTAAAGGGCCAGATAGTAAAAATTTTAGGCTTTGCAAGCCATACAGTCTCTGTTGCAACTACTCAACTCTGCCATTCTAGCAGCCATAGACAAAAATAAGTGAATGGGCATGGCTGTGTTCCAATAAAACTTTATTTACAGACACTGAAAGTTGAATTTCATGTAATTCTCACATGTCACAAAGTATTATTATTTTGATTTTTCTTCAACCATTTAAAAATGTATAAACCGTTGTTAGCTAGTGGGCCATATAAAAATAGGTGGCATGCCAGACTCAGCCCCTGGGCAAAAGTCTGGCAACCCCTGCTTTAAAGAAACCAAAATAGATACTGATCTTTTCCTGTTGCTTATTAAAATGTGCAATTCTATATGTTTACATTGTTACTAAATTGCCTGTTTTATTAGAACACTGTAGCTAACACAGGCAAACACTTAGATATATTGATACATACAGCTATGTAAAGTAAGAAGCCAGTTATGTGAGAAATGTAAGAAAGTGTCCATTCAAATCCAAACTCAAGCCCAAGACCCACTTCTGTCTGGAAGAATTTCCTGAAATGCTGTGACTAGGCCCTCCTTGACCTCCCCCCCCTCTGAGCTCCTACAGCAAGGACTTTTCCACTTATTTGATGCTCAGCCACCGTGTCTTCTTTATAGTCTTTACTTTTCACTCCTGTATTCTGACTTGCCAATAGAGTTATTCATTCCTGGAATACAGATAGATACCACACTGAAACATTTGTTTACCTTCAACACTGCGGTAGAAAGAAGTGACTTTGGAGTCAGACCTAACTGAAATCCCAGCTTCGCTAGTTACTAGGTCTGTAAGCCTTGGATGAGTGACTTTGGGTTCATCAGCTGTCAAATGGGGATAAAAAACCTAGCTCACAGGCTCAACTTGAGGTTAAATACAATATTGTGTGTAGGTCCATTGATGGATAAATGGATAAAGAAGATGTATTTATACACAATGGAATACTAGTTGGCCATAAAAAGAATGAAGTCTTGCATTTGCAACAATGTGGTTGGAAGGTATTATGAAGGTATTATGTTAAGTGAAATAAATCAGAGGGTGAAAGACAGAAACTATATGATTTCACTCATATATATCTAAAAAACAGAAAAACAAAACAAAACTCATAGACACAGAGAACACACTGGTGGTTACCAGAGGGGAAGGGGACTGGCGGTGAGAAAATGAGTAAAGGGGACCAAGTGTATGGTGATGAACGGTGACTAGACTTTTGGTGATGATTACCGTGGGATGCACACAGACGTCAAATCATAATGCTGTACACCTGACACATATAATGTTACATAATTTTACCTCAAAAAAAAAGATAATACTTCAGTGCTGGCACTTAAGCACTCAAAGGTGCTAACTATTAATATACTTAGCACAGAGCTAAAAACCCCATCAATTATGTGCCTTTCTTATTAAAATGAATTGAAACAAAGCAGAGAAACCACAATTGCCTTTCACTGACATTCAGCCCCTCTTAAGATAGGAGTAGTCCCACTCAAGGGAACCATTTTCTTCTTAGAGATATGAAAATAAGAATTGGCTTTGCTTTTTGAGTTTTTCTCCTCCAAGAACACCAGAAAAACCTATTCTAGGCAAACAGCTCTTGTTCTCTTGACAACACAGATTGCCAAGAAAATAAGTAAACAAAGCATCTGAGTCTTATTTTTAAGAAAACTTGGATAGCACAAGGGGGGGGATGAAAAGCAAGACTTTCAAATTATCTCGCCCACTAGCACGGCATCATAAACTCCTGCCAAGACTTTGTCTTTTCCTTTCTGAACTGTTCTGTGTTCTACTAACGTTGTCCACTGGAATGTTCCACCTCCCAAATCTTGAACACCCGGATAGAGACAGCAGGATTAATCACACCAATGTAACTTATTTGTTGAATTCTTTCCCACTCAACAGGACAGTAGAAAAATGCTGAGATAAAAAAAGAGAAAGAGAGAAAGGAAAAAAGAAAGAAAGAAAAAGAAAGCAAAAAGAAAGAAAGAAAGGAAGGAAGAAAGAAAGGAAGAAAGGAGGGAAGGAGGGAGGGTGAGAGGGAGGGAGGGAGGAAGGAAAGAAAGAAAAAGAAAGGGGGGAGGGAGGAAGGGAAGGAAAGGAAGGAAGGAAGGAAGGAAGGAAGGAAGGAGAAAGAAAGAAAGAAAGAAGACCCTGAGAAGTTTCTTGTTTCTCCTCAACAGGCAGTGAGATTAATATGTTTGTTAGTCCCAAACATAAACAGCAGCATAAAAGAAGTCAGCAGGAGCACAGATGAAATTCTTCATTTGCCTTTGCTGTATTATGAGGAAGAAAAAAATCAGTGTGACCACCCCAAAATGACAAAATTTAAAACACTCTAAACAACTAGAAGGGTTCAAGATACATAGGTGAACACAAAGGCAGCCTGGTGATGAAGAAAGAATGTAGGTTGAGGAAACTGTCACACCTGCACTGAATCCTGACTGGTCCTCCCTGCTGAGGGGGCTGGGTCAGGCCACGTCTCTGGGCCTAAGTTTCCTCAACTATAAAATGGTATTTGGCTTACAAGCATTAGAAATGGTATTGATATGTGTGAAAGTACCTGGCACAGTGTCTGGCCTATCCTGGGCACTAGATAAATGACAACTGATTTTATCAATTATATATTCAACAAACGAAAAGAATGCTCCCCCAAACAGTAAAGTACTTTTGAAAACTCTGTGAGCAGACAGCTCTAGGGTAATGCACCAGCAAGGTTGGATTTCCAGCCCTGCAACCTACTAACAGTGTGAGCTTGGGTTGTGAGTGACTTAACCTCCTTATGCCTCAGTTTCTGTCTGTTAAATGGGATTATTGCTATTGCCTACCTCTTAGGACTGTTATGAAGATTAAATGTGTTAATATTTAATGAAAATAATTTAACACTCTGTAAGTGTTAAGCTGTTTGTTCCCACCTGCCCCAGGACTGGAAACACTCAACACCAAACCTGCTGGGGAGAGTTTCCCACTCCTCTCTTCCCCTTTGAGGATCTATCCTCAGGTCTCTGGTATAGACCCAAATGCCCATTGGTTATTTACTTTTAGTTCTCTCCTCACCAAACCCCTTCTCCATTTAACCAAATCATTGATTCTTTTTTTTCTTTTTTTAAAAATATTTTAATTAATTAATTTATTTTTGGCTGTGTTGGGTCTTCGTTTCTGTGCAAGGGCTTTCTCTAGTTGCGGCAAGCGGGGGCCACTCTTCATCGCGGTGTGCGGGCCTCTCACTATCATGGCCTATCTTGTTGCGGAGCACAGGCTCCAGACACGCAGGCTCAGTAGTTGTGGCTCACGGGCCTAGTTGCTCCGCGGCATGTGGGATCTTCCCAGACCAGGGCTCGAACCCGTGTCCCCTGCATTAGCAGGCAGATTCTCAACCACTGCACCAGCAGGGAAGCCCAAATCATTGATTCTTATACCCCTACATTAAACCACTCATAATTACACTGGTCTGATTCTTCCTTCTCCCACCAAATGCTCCACCAGGAAAAAAGGTAATTAGCTGTAATCCAGACGGTTATGAGTTTTTGGGTCACTCTGATGTTTCCAACTTTCCATTTAACCCACTATTCCTTCCTGAAGAAGCCAGGCTCCAGCCAACAAATCTAAGTCACAGATGGCAGGGAGCCTCAGACTCTTTATACTAGCTTTGGATGCAGGCCTGGCAGGGCGAATGTGCAGCAAGCTGAGAGCAGGGTCGGGCAGGAGACTTCACGGGCATGCCAACTGTGCAGTCAAACAGGGCTGTGTGTTTAGAAGGGCCCCGTACCTGGTTTAACGCTCCACTTAATATAGGCCTCGGGACTTCCCTGGTGGCGCAGTGGTTAAGAATCTGCCTGCCAATGCAGGGGACACAGGTTCGATCCCTGGTCCGGGAAGATCCCACATGCCGCGGAGCAACTAAGCCCGTGCGCCACAAATACTGAGCCTGCGCTCTACAGTCCACGAGCCACAGCTACTGAGCCTGCGTGCCACAACTACTGAAGCCCTTGCGCCTAGAGCCTGTGCTCTGCCACAAAAGAAGCCACAGCAATGAGAAGCCCGCGCACCCCAACGAAGAGTAGCCCCCGCTACTCCGCTCGCCCGCAGCTAGAGGAAGCCCACGTGCAGCAACAAAGACCTGACACAGCCAAAAATAAATAAATTTAATTTTTAAAAATTATATATATATATATATATATATATATATATATATATATATATATATATATATGCCTTGTATTTTTACTTTGCACTGGACCCCACAAATTATGTAGCTGGTCCTGGTCAGGTGTGATGATGTCTAGTTTTTATGTCACCCCATCTCTTGAACTTTCTTACACTGAGGCAGAGTAAGATCACTTCTTAGATTGGAAGGAGCTTAAGTACATTGACCAAAAATGACATCATATTAGAGAATATATGGGAAGAATGGAAAGAAACTGATTAATAATGGTTACTTCCTGGGAGGAAGAATTACATCTTACTATATAGCCTTTAACAATATTTAATTTTTACCATCTACATATATAACCTTTCAAATAAATTTAAGGAAAGATTTTTAAACATCAACATATTAACTAGTGTCTCTATCTCCACACTGAGTCTCTTATTTTCAGAGCAGCTGTCTTTGGCCAGCTAACACACCCTAATGAGTGGGAGTTGTTTCACACTGTTTCGAAGAGCTCTGGGGATAAATTATTTCCCATCCGAAGGTTTAAATTTAACAAAGAAAGAGCCACTGATAGAAGCTGCAAAATTTGGTTGGTTCCTTGTTGCTGTTTTGGATTTGAAACACGGGGGTTTTTCTGTGAACACTGAAGGGTATGATAAATACACAAACAGAGCAATAACTGGCTTCTGCTTAATTGCAGGGTTGAGATATGTAAATTAGTGTATATTTGAGTGATAGCATCCACACACCTCTGAGCTTCAGACCCTTTCTCAACTTATAATCACCTTATTCATGATGAATTCCTTATCATCATCCCTGATTTATTAAGTATAGAAAAAATATACCCATGCAGAAGATATGAGAAAGCCAACACCCAGAAAGTGACTGAAACGTGCTTCTTGTCATTGGTCCAAAAACCATAAAAAGATCTTTCCCGTCTTAATCTCCAGTCAGGGACTGACATGTGCCTGCAAGTACACACAGACCCACCCCAAGCACCAGTCCAGCAGAACAAAACAGGGGAGCTTCCGAAGGAAAATCCAAGCCTCTGAAAAACCTGCACCAACCCCCTCGAGAGATCTACCAATACCTGAAAGAGCTCTTGTCTGAGCATAGGTGCAAAATGAATTTACACACTGGTGGAGAGTGTGCGCAACTGCTAATAAGATATTGGCAACTTTGCCCAGAGAGAACATAATCTTTAACACTTACACTAAGTTATTAATAAACCAGCCACTTATTAACAAAAAGTCGGTATCCTTTGCTGTCAAAAGAAAGAAAAGGGAAAACAAAAAACAAATATGTGTATTTTAGCCACAAAATAAGACTAATCAGAATGCAGTTTATTGATAAGACAGATATCAAATACATCATTTATATGGAGGGAGGGAGTATGAACAAGTCCAAAATCATCTACTCTGCACAGTGGTCCAGTGGGGATGTTCTCACTAGAGAAGATTTATCAAGGGCACCCCATGAAAGGGCAGGTCCTGATGCAGCTGCCGGAAGAGCATCGCACACCGGTTCCTCTCCTGGGTCTTCCCCAGGGTGTGGTACAGTCTGGCCTGGAAGTAAACGACGTCTCTGATCTGCTCTTTGCAGTCGACCTTTGCAAAATAGTTCTTGGCTTCATTGAGGTTCTCAATGGCGGCCTCAAGAACTGATGGAAAATGGGGGAAATACCACGCATATTTAACTCAATGCTTCACATATAGTTTTCAAAGCTTACTATCTATTTTTATTGATTTAACATGTACCAGAAACTTTTACATTCTACTCTTTGAGAAGAAACAAGCAAACAAACAAAAAAACACCACTAAGTCTTTAGTATTGATTTCCAGCCTCACACCTAGTTCTGTAGGGTTAAAATAACAATTCACTTGCCCTCAACCTTCATGCAGGTATGCAAGTGAAAGCACTTTAAATGCTGCATGAAATTATAACATATATTTGTGAACACTCAAAACTTAAATACTGTCCCAAATTTAATGTCTTCTCTTCTTCTGGGTCCTAAATTTTACAAGTTATCTGATAGTATTACCTAACAATCTCTGTATGGTTTCCTACCTTCTGCTTTCTTCAGTGGCTCATAGGAAGCTGCTGAAGCCACTTGGCACTTGGCCACCAAGAACATGGCACGGCCTTTGTCCAGGACAGCCCCGTCAGCCAAGATGGGCTCAATGGCCATGTGGAGAAGACTTAAGGCCTGTTCTGGGATTCCAAGGATGAGCTGAAAAAGAAACATCATGACGCTATACACACCCACACCCACTGCCCACTACAGGAAGGGCTTCATTTCTGGCTCTTCTCTTCTGAATGGCAATGTCTGGCTTACTTTCTCCCTGACATGTACTATCTTTAATGTGCACCACACTCTTAGAAAACATAATGTATGACAATCGATTTCAGACTACAATAGATAAAGGAGGGAGTAGTTATTTACATTATAGAAAGGTTTCTGTCTTTACAAAAATCTTTTACATTGATGATTCAAAAAGGTTGAACTAGCTGTATAAGAATCACTAGGAGAAAAGGAACCACTTTTAAAAAATTCAAAAATATATAGTAAAATAAACAAGGGTACACTAGAAACATCCATTTAACAGAAAATAAACAGTAATGGAGGAACAAGAAAAGATGTAAGACATATAGAAAAATATAGCAAAATAGAAGTAAATCCTTTCAAATCCATAATTAAATTAAATGTAAATGGCTTAAACTCTTCAATTAAAAGGAAGAGATTGGCAGAACAGATTTTTACAAACATGATACAACTATATGTTATCTATAAGAGGCTCACTTTAGATTAAAAGACATAAATAGGCTGAAAGTAAAAGGATAGTAAAAAAGATATTCCATGCAAACAGTAACCAAAAGAGAGCTGGACTGATTATACTAATATCAGACAAAATAGACTTTAAGTCAAAAACTGTAACAAGAGACAAAGAAGGACATTATATACTGATAAAGGGCCAATTCATCAAGAAGATACAACAAATATAAACATATATACACCAAACAACAGAACCCCAAAATATATGAAGCAAAAACTGACAGAACTGAAGGGAGAAATAGTTCAACAATAATAGTTTCAGAGTTCAATACTCTATTTTCAATAATGGATAGAAAACTAAACAGAAGATCAGCAAGGAAATAGAAGACTTGAGCAAGACTATAAACCAACTAGCCCAACAACAGCAGAATACATATTCTTCTCAAATGTACATGGAACATCTCCCAGGATAGACCATATGTTATGCCACAAAATAACACTCATATTTTAAAAGGTTGAAATCATACAAAATATCTTCTCTGACCACGTGAAGTGAAATTAGAAATCAGTAATAGAAGGGAATCTGAAAAATTCACAAATATGTGGAAATTAAACAACACACTCATAAATAATCAAAGCGTCAAAGAAGAAATCACAAGGGAAATTAGAAAATACTTTGAGATGAACAAAAATACAACATACCAAAATTTAGGGGAGGCAGTGAAAACCTATAGGATACAGTGCTCAGGAGAAAATTTATAGCTGTAAAAGCAAACATTAAAAAATAAAAGACTCTCAAATCAATAAACTAAACTTCCACTTTAAGAAACTAGAAAAAGAAGAGCAAACTAAACCCAAAGCTAACAGAGGTAAGGAAATAATAAAGGTTAGAGTAAAGATAAGCAAAATAGAGAATAGACAAACAAGTCATTGAAACTAAAAGGTAGTTCTTTGAAAAGGTCAAGAAAATTAACAAACTGTTAGACTGACCAAGAGAAAAAAAAGAAAGACTCAAATGACAAAAGTCAGGAGTCAAGGTGGGGACTTAACTATCAACCTTACAGAAATAAAGAGGATTACCTGAGAATACTGTAAACAACTGTATGCCAACAAATTAGATGAGTGAACAAATTTCTAGGAAGACACAAATTATCAAGACTGATTCAAGAAGAAACAGCAAATTTGAATAGACCAAGTAAAGAGAATGAATCAGTAACCAAAAACACTTCCAATACAGAAAAGCCCAGGACCAAATGGCTTCACTAGTGAATTCTACCAAACATTTAAACAAGAATTAGCACCAATTCCTCTCAGATCCTTCCAAAAATAGAAGAGAATAGTTAATAAAATTTCCTAACTCACTCTGTGAGACCACATTATTATCCTAATACCAAAGCAAAGAATATCACAAGAAAACTAGAGACCAATATCCCTTATGAATATAGATGCAAAAATTCCCAACAAATACTGGCAAACCAAACCCAGCAGCATATTAAAAGGATTGTAGACTATAACCAAGTAGGATTTATCCCAGGAATGCAACAGTACTTCAACATACAAAAATCAATCAATGTAATATACCATATTAACAGAATGAAGGAAAAAACCCATATGATCATCTCAATTGATAAAGAAAAAGCCTTTGACAAAAATTCAACATCCTGTCATACTAACAACTCTCAATAAACTATGAGTAGAAGGGAACTTCCTCGAAGTAATAATGATGCATCTATGAAAAACCCACAGCTAACACCATATTTAACGATGAAAGACTAAAAAACTTCCCCCTAAGAAAAGGAGCAAAAACAAGGATGTTAACTCTTGTCACTTCTATTCAACACTGTACTGGAAATTCTGCACAGGGTAGTTAGGCAAGAAACAGAAATAAAGGGCATTCAAATTGGAATGGAAGAAGTAAAACTCTATTTGCAGATGACATGAACTTATATACAGAAAACTCTAAAGAATCCTCAAAAACCTCTAACAGGTAATAAGTTCAGCAAAGATGCAGGACATAGATCAATATACATTAGCGATGAACAATCCAAAAAATGAAATCAATTTTTAAGATTCTATTTACAATAGCATCAAAAATAATAAACTACTTAGGAATAAATTTAACTAAAAAACTGCAGGAACTGTACACTGAAATCTAGAACACATGGTTGAAAGAAATTAAAGAAGACCTAAATAAAAGACATCCTGTGTTAATGGATTGGAATAATGTTAGTAATAATAATGTTAAGATGGCAATATTCTCCAAATTGGTCTACAGATTCAACGTAATCCCTATCAAAATTCCAAATACCATGTCTGCTGAAAAGGACAAGCTGATTCTAAAATTCATATGGAATTGCAAGAGAACACTGATAGGTAAAACAAGCTTGAAAAAGACGAACAAAGTTGGAGGACTCTTACTTCCTGATTTCAAACTTACTACAAAGCTACAGTAATCAAAATAGTGTGGTACTAGCATAAGGACAGATATATAGATCAATGGAATAGAACTGAGAGTCCAGAAATAAACCTATACATCCATGATCAACTGATTTTCAACAAGGGAGCCAAGACCATTCAATGGGAAAAGAATAGTCTTTTCAATAAATGATGCTAGGACAACTGAATATCCATATGGGAAAGAGTAAAGTTGGACTCCTACTTCACACCATATACAAAAATTAACTCAAAATGGATCAAAGACCTAAATGTAAGGGCTAAAACTTAGAAGGAAACATAAGTGTAAATCTTCATGATCTTGGATTAGGCATTGGTTTCTTAAGTAGGATACCAAAAGCACAAACAATAAGATTAAAAAAAGGTAAACTTGACTTCATCAAAATAAAAAACTTTCATGCATCAAAGGACACTATCAAGAAAGTGAAAAGACAACCCAGAGAATGGGACAAAATATTTGCAAATCATATATCTGATAAGCATCTAGCAACCAGAATATATAAAAACTCTTACAACTGAACACTAAAAAGACAACCCAATTTAAAAACGGGTAAAGGACTTGGACATTTCTCCAGGAACAGACACAAATGGCCAGTACTCACATGAAAAGATGCTCAATATTATTACTTATTAGGGAAATGCAAATCAAAACCACAATGAGATATAACTTCACACTAATAAAATGGAAAATAACAAGTGCTGGCAAAGATATAGAGAAAGTAGAACTTTCATACATTGCTGGTGAGAATATGAGATGGTATAGCCACAGTGGAAAACAGTTTGGTGGTTCCACAAAAAGTTAAACAAAGAATTATATGACCCAGCAATCCCACTGTTAAGTATACCCAAGAGAAATGAAAACATATATCCAGAAAAAAACTTGTACATCAATGTTAAGAGCTATTTGTAATAGTCAAAAGGTGGAAACAACCCAAATGTCCATCAGCTTATGAACGGATAAACAAAATGTAGTGTATCCATCCGATGGAACAGTATTCCATTAGAAGGAATCTAGAACTGACTGACACATGCCACAACATGAATGAATCCTGAAAACATTATGCTAAGTGAAGAAGCCAGACACAAAGGCTGCATACTGTATGATCCCATTTATATGAAATATCCAGAATAGGCAAACCCATAGAGACAGAAAATAGATTAGTGGTTGCCAGGGGCTGGAGGGAAGAGGAAATGGGAAGTGACTGCTTTAAAAAAAATGGGTCTGGGGTTTCTATTTGGTGTGATGAAAATATTCTGGAATTAGACAGTGGTGATGTTTGCAAAATAATGTAAATATTCTAAAAACCACTGAACTGTATACTTTTAAATGGTAAATTTTATGTTACGTGAATTTTATCTTAATTAAGAAAAAAAAATCACTGGGGAAGCTGGTAAGGAAAATAGACTCCTAGGCTCCTCCCGTAGAGATTCTGACTCTGTAGGTTTGAGGCAAGGCCAGATATGCAGATATTTTTAAAATCTCGCCAATAATGCTGATGCATGGCTTGGGGAACCTCTGCTTTAGTTAGTAAATTCCTCCAGTAAGTTCAAAATTCATTCATTCGATAAATATTTATTAAAAACCTACTATATGTGGATCCTATTAGGTACCACAGGATATAGCAGGGAAAAAACAGTCCCTTCTCTCAGGGTCTTTACATTCTACAGGGGGAGACGGAAGACAAACATAAAATACAATTTAACTTCCAAAACCTTTCAATGAACACATGACTTCCTCATTTCCTTATTCATTCTCTTGTTAAATCAAGCCCAGCTCTGGGCCAGCTAAGTCATTAATATGATGCAAGTGTCCTCAACGAAGAGGCACATCCTCCCTAGTAAATACACAGCTCGGTAAAGCCAGCACCACTGGGAGGTGTCAGCTTGTCACCAAGTTCACAACTCCAGACTTCCATGGAAGGCTTGCACAATAAGACTACCTTCCCAGATTTCAATATTAAGAAGGAAAAGCTCATTATTACCCTTTTCAAAACCAAAGAGTAGTAACAGACTCACCAGTTCTTGAGCACAAATATGTGCTATAAAAACAGAGATCAGCTTACCTGGGCAAAAGCCAAGTTCAGCACTGTTTCAGAGGCCAAATGCTGCAACCGGTACTCCTTGGAGAGAGCCAGAGCCTGCAGGAGCACAGGCAGCGCGATGGTAGGGGAGGAAGATCGCCAGTATAGCTCTGCCACAGACAGCAGGACACTGCCCACAAAGAGGAAGACATGGGATGAGAATAACCAGTACAAAGTACCACCTAGGTGAGATGCACAAAAGCCCTCCCTTACCTGATCACCATTTCTGTATTCCTGATTTTCTGACAATGAATCAACAATTTTTGTAAAAGCTTGTGTGCCTCTGACATTTGGTTCTGAGCTTGTAGTACAATTGCTTTTCTGACACAGAAACAAAATAAACACAAATGGTTATGTTGATGTTTTGCAAGGGTTATAAGTAGAGTCACTTTCAGGTTTAGAATCTCTATTTCCTCAATTAGACTGTAACTGTAACCTCCCAAGGGGAATAACTGTGTCTGATATAATTTTTCTTAAAAGAGAAAAAAAAATTGTGTGTATGTGTGTGTGTGAGCACATGTGTGTACACACACACACATACATGCACACAAGAAAAAAGTCTGGAATTATAGACAGCATGTTAGTGATTATCTCTGGGTGATACTTACTTTCTCCATTTTGTTTATTTGTATTTTCTAATGGTCTGTAATAAATAGGTAATAAATAGAAAAAAAAGGTTTTTTTCGTAAGCTAATCAATTAAGTCACACACAAAACAAATAAGAATAAAGCCATTTGAGAACTACTTCATTCTGGGGTTGGAGTTTTCAAAATTTCTTACCTGTACACACCCTCTATGCTATTAAGAGCTGTGATTCCTGTAACAATTGAATCAGCCAAATGATATTTGCCATCATTCATTGCTCTGTCAAACTGTATTTTTTGATCACACAGCATCCATAACTAGTAAGAAAAAAACCACAATTAGAACAGAAAGAAAAACACAAGAACACAAGAACAGAATGGCAGAGGCTTCCCTGGTGGCTCAGTGGTTACGAATCCGCCTGCCAATGCAGGGGACATGGGGTCGAGCCCTGGTCCGGGAAGATCTCACATGCCACAGAGCAACTAAGCCCATGCACCACAACTACTGAGCCTGTGCTCTAGAGCCCGCGAGCCACAACTACTGAAGCCCGCGCACCTAGATCCCGTGCTCCGCAACAAGAGAAGCCACCCACCACAAGCAGAAGCCCGCGCACCACAACGAAGAGTAGTCCCCACTCCCCGCAACTAGAGAAAGCCTGCGCGCAGCAACAAAGACCCAATGCAGCCAAAAAAAAAAAAAAAAGAAAAGAAAAGAACAGAATGGCAGATGTTCACCTCATTATTCAACAGAAATATAAAAGTATTTTCGCTTGCTTAACAAATATCCTTACAATTCACACACTTTTTTTTTTAGATTTAAAAATTTTTTTAAAAATATTTCAAGTCTGTGAAAAAGCACTAAGAATAAAATAACAAAACATGTATAGCAACCATCAACTTTGTCAAATCACAACATTTTGCTTTACTTGCTTTGGATACTATTGCACATTATTGAGGTACTTTGCAAATTCCATTCTCCTCTTTCTGTTTTCAAAGGAAGCATTTGATTTGTTGTTTATCATTCCCAATCATTTTTTTTTTAAAGAATTTTTTTTAAAGAGTGATCTGTGATGATTGATTATTCATTCATTCATTCATTCATTTATTTACTGCACAGCATGTGGGATCTTAGTTCCCCGACCAGGGATTGAACCCACACCCCTTGCATTGAAAGCAAGAAGTCTTAACCACTGGACCACCAGGGAAGTCCCCCCAATCATGTTTTTATACTTTTACAAAATATTTACTTATCCTTAAACAATATATAGTATGAAAAAAAAACAATATATAGTATGATCTTACATGTTTTTAAACTTTGTATAAATAAATAGTATCATACTGTATGCATCCTTTGACAACTTGCTTTTAAGCTCAACATTATTTTGGGGAGGCTTACACATGTTAATACAAGTAGTTCTAGTTCATTCCTTTTCACTGATGAATAGTTTTCAATTGTATGAATATGCAACAACTTATCTAGTCTCGTGTAGATGCGTATTTAGGTACTTCCAATTTCTCACTCTTCTGAACAATGCTGCAGCAAACACTCCCCTACATCACCCCTTGTGCAACAGTTATTTTGGGTACACAGCAAGCCGTGGAAGAGCTGGGCTGTAGGACATATGCACCTTCTCCTTTACACAGTGCCCATTTGCTCTTCGAATGGGTCACACCAGTTCACACTCCCCACCGGCGGTGTATGACATGACTCATCGCTCCACACGCTCACCAACAATTGGTGGTGTCAGATATTTCACTTTTGGCCAGTCTGATGGGTATGAAATACCTCATTATTTTTTCATTTGTATTTCCCTTGATCAATAGTCAGGCTGAGCATCTTTTCATCTCTTTATCAGCCATACATGCTTTTTCTAGAATGTGAGTTAAATTGTGTCTTTTTTTTTTTTTTACTGTGCACCTTCTTAAAAAAGGCCTAGAACTGTAACCGAAACCGCTCCATCACATTAGCACTACCACAGAACCACGCTTAATTCTTTTTCCCCACAGCATCCTTGGGTGCTAGCTTCTATTTTGTTTGCTTACCACCTTTCCATCTGGGTACTCTGAGTTCAGATCACAGCCAGCAGCAGTGAGATCCCAGCACAGCTCATAAGCAGATGGGCATTCACACCATATCTAATGAGGTGGGGCCAGCAACCCATGTGAACGGAAGTCCCCCCCCCAACCTTGGCTCAGGGACCAACAGTAGGAGATTCCCAGGCCATGGTCTCTTATGATTTCAAATTCCCTAATTTAGATAATATTAAACTTGATAACGGGAGGAAGAGAAAGAGGCCCCTCGTAATAGTTTTCTTGGCCCCATCAGAGATGGAAATTGGTGCAACAAGGAACAGAGTGCCTAGGACTGCTTTATAAAGTTCATTCCCTCTGCATACAACATCTTCCCAAAAGGTTATTCAATTCTGGGAGGAAAAGGTTAGAGCTGCCAAGTAGGAGAAAACAGAGTAACAAAACGGAGACCTAATTCTTGATCTGTCAAAGGACACTGACGACTTCTTTGCCTATTCCCATACAGTTAGAGATATAAGGAATACTAATTTAAAACCATGAAGACAGGAGTGAAAAAAGCACACTACTTTTAATCTTTTCTCAGAGTTTATTCCTCAGCCTTCTGGAACGCATTTTACAGAGTCTCCTGTGTAGACCTCAAGGAACCAAGACACGAAGAGGCTGAGGGGAGACTCTAAAATACCCTATTTTGACAATAATACAGTAAAAATGGTATTTTCAAAAATAAATCGGGGCTTCCCTGGTGGCACAGTGGTTGAGAATCCGCCTGCCAATGCAGGGGATATGGGTTCGAGCCCTCGTCTGGGAAGATCCCACATGCCGCGGAGCAACTGGGCCCGTGAGCCACAACTGCTGAGCCTGCGCGTCTGGAGCCTGTGCTCCGCAACAAGAGAGGCCGCGACAGTGAGAGGCCCGCGCACCGCGATGAAGAGTGGCCCCTGCTCGCCGCAACTGGAGAAAGCCCTCGCACAGAAACGAAGACCCAACACAGCCAAAAATAAATAAATAAATAAATAAAAATTAAATAAATAAATAAATAAATAAATAAATAAATAAATCGATGACACACAAAAGGCAGGTTACCTGGGCATGCTGACTGTTAGGTGGGAATCGCTCCTTCAAGTGCTTTAACACTTCCGAAGCTGCAGCGAAACAGCCCTAAAATAGGAAGCCACGATTTGTTTAGCACACCTGTGCCGACACCACGCCTGCTATCCCACTCACAGGACATCGGTATGACTCACCTGTTCTTGGTGCAGCAGCCTGATGACCCTAGGCAGAGACTGTCAAGTATCAAGGGGCCATTTTTTTTAGGCTCTAATGTATTTCACTTGTACATTAAAAAAAAATTTTTTTAACTACACCTGTAATACATGTTCACTCTAGGAAAAGTACTTACGAAATACATGTGAACAACGAGAAAAAGGCAAATTACTTTTAATCCCACCAAAGATAATCACAGTAATTTATCGGCACATATCCTTCTGAACTTCTCATATTCACATGAATATAAAACGTATAAGTATTCCAAAAATAGGTATACATACCATTTTTGTAAATTGCCTATTTACCACATGGTAGGTACTCAATAAATATTTTTTGAATGAATGAATCTTTCCAGTGTCAACAAATACAAATCTATACATCACAGTATTTTATTAGGTAAATAAATTATAGTCCAATCAAAATAATCTCCTTGTTTGGGATATTTTGATTGTTTCCGATTTTTTCCATTTTAAAAATGCTAGAATGATTATCTTGGTGGATACATCTTTGCATACTTGTCTAATTATTTCCTTAGGATAATACGTTAGAAGTAAAATTGCTGGGCTAAATGGTAGGCACTTTTAAGCTTTTTGATAGGTATATTACTAAATTACCATACAGAAATGTACCAAGTGCTCTTATACCAGCATTCTACACCTTTCTCCTCCCCTGATATTTAAGCTTCTTTGCCTTTTTGTTTGATGAAACTGGTTATTTCACTGTGTTAATTTGAATTTCTTTAATGACTAGATTGAAATTTTTCCATGTTTTATAATCATTTATGTTTTTTCTGTGAATACATGTTCATGTCTTTTTTACACTCTTATATTGCTAGAATGTCTATATTATTAAGCCCCCAAAAGCTTTTCAATTTGTCCCTATCCTTTGATCAGGTAGTACATCTTCAGTCTATAGAGAAGCTCAGTTAGACCACAGGTGAACTTCTATTTGAAGTGAATTAAGTAGAAAGTATACTGAATTATAATAATAGTTCATTAATCTTTTTATTCTTGTGATTTTAACTGGCCAATCTTGCCATTTATTTTCATGACTACCATACGGAGTTGGGCATGTGGATCTAGATGGCTGTCAAACCTTCAGGCCAAGTAGAGAGAACAGTGCACACGGCATTACTCCCCCAAAACATTCCTATTGTGACCTGCCATTTCCTGAGGCTGGGAGAGGAATGTGACACGATGAACCAGAGTTACGCAGAAAGAGTAAAGGGGGCCGGATCTCTTAGCACTTCCTCTGGGCTGCAGGAGGAAGCTCGCAAACAGCAGTTCAGACCCCATAACTTCTTTATAGGTTCACCCAAGCCCCAGTCACTACCATAGCAAAGTGCAGCATCCAGTGTATCTAGAGATCAGTTTCAGGACACAACTGGAAGCACAACACAAAGGAAATAAAAGAGCAAATAGAAACTCATGATAAAACTGCCTTCTCCGCAGTTGGCCAAGCTTAATTTCATAGGTGTAAGTCTAACCTGTGTAATTGAAAACGTGACAGTCATCAGCTCAGTGGGTTTATCTACATGGTCAATGTTCTGACACTAGAAAAGTCTTTCTAAGGCAGGTTGAGAAGAGGTGGGGAAAGAGACTGAACTGAAATAAAGTGGCCACTGTCTTCTAGCTGTACAGTCAGAGGTCTCCTAGCACATCCATTGGAGCCAGGCAACAATGGAGTCAGCAGGTCTTTCACATAAGCCCAGAGATGGAAAGATTAATACAGATCCAAAGAGCATGGTATTACCCACAGAAAAAATCACAGAACTATTAACAACTGACCTCGGAGAAAGCTAAGGCTAAAGAATTGAGCCAAGACCAGATTTTTGTAAAGCGGTTCTCCATTCCAGGAAATGAAGAAATAATTTCTACCCTACCTCACTCAAAGAGAACCAAAGGGAAGTTATTCCACTGTTTAAGCTTGGGGTCAGTGGGGAGAATCCTACTTGAAAAAGCCACAAGGGGACACTTTAAATGGGTGGATTGTATGGCATGTGAATTATATCTCAATAAAGTTGTTGGGGAAAAAAAGTCAATGTGAGGCTCATACCAAATACCTAACTGAATGTTCACTGACTCATTTATTACAAATGCTCCACTTAACCAAGGCACCAGCAGAGGAAAAGAATCGACGTTAAAGAGGTCCCAGAACCATTACGAGGGGGGACAGAAGACCAAGAAAGTGATTAATGTGCAACATTCCTGGAGGAAAGCAAACAGCAAGAGCAGCTGGTCTGCTGTTTTAATGTCAGAGTGCTCGGGCGCTGCTTCCCAGATACAGGAAGATAGCAGCTGATGGAGGTGCAGGCAGACGCCATCAGCCAGAGCCCATCCATGCCCTTTGTTTACACAACTACTTAGAGGATTGTAAAATGCTAAAGTATGTCTAGTAGAGAGAAGTATTTATAGACTTCTGAAAGGGGTGGAAACCACTCAAAGATCTCTAGGATGCAGATTAAGGAATATTGAGTGTTATGATGCAACCTAACGATCATACCGCAGAGGTGGAGAAAATAATATGATCAAGGAAATGTGCTTACAGCTAGGCAGCAGTTAGTTAGTTAGAGGGCTTTAGATAAGAGCTTTCCCTGACCTTTTCCCATGGAAGAAGATACTTTTGAGCAAAGGGGAAAGAAAGCCTAGAGCATCATGAGAGACCCTTTAATCAATCCGCTGTAAAGAGAATCGTGTGAAATTACTTGGGCTGTAAGTAAAGGTTATGCCCTATTCCAACTGTCTTTCTTTGGAGTCAATCAGACTTGGGTTGAAGATCTGGCACTGACATTTACTGGCTGTGGGTATGGGACTTAGCTCCCTGGAGCTCAGTTTCTTTTCTGTGAAATAGGGGTGATGATAAAGCTGACGTTATGAGGCTACTGTAAGGAATCAGGAAGATGATACGTGTAAATCGCTAAGCACAGGGCCCGGCCCAGGACAAACGTACAGCAAACCTTAGCTACTGTCATTTTAGCTGTACTCTTATTATGTTCTTCCCTTTCCCAAAAACATACACAGCTCTACTACCCTAAATTTCAAAGACTCCTTTTTATTCCATTTGTTACATAGAAACAGCTGACCTCTTATTCTCTTCCCCGGTGCCGAAAGAGATCAAGTTCAACAAACCTTGCAGACTCCACACCCAGTCCATTTCTACTGGTGGGATTTCACCCTTCCAACTACTTGCATCCAACCAGACCCGTTCAGTGCTTTTCTCAAGCACTAGAGGACAGAAATGGCGGGGCCTACATCGCTCCAGAAGCACAGGGTCCGGCCACCTGCCCACCTGCCCACCTGCCCACCTGCTCTGCGTGCAGCTCAGCGAGGTGGCACAGCGCCACGGCAAATGACTCCGTGTTGTTCTGCTGCACGCCTGCGTTCACCGACTCTAGGCTGTTCATGCTCAGCAACAGCTGGGCTTGCTGCAGGGCCATGGTGCTGGGGAGGAGACACAGGAGAAGCCCCGTCAGTCAAGAGACACAGGCTGCCCTCAGCCACACCCTACAGTTACCTTGGGTGGAAACAGGAGGAGGTTAAGCCCTTCCGCAGGCTCTGGCTTCGGGGGAGCAGCTGCCTCCCAAAGCCAGTTCTCCTGTCCTCGGGACGAGGAGAGCAGAAAAGCATCCTGGATGTGCAGCCCCGAAGAAAACATGTAGTGGTTACGGCACAGTTGGGAGCTCCAAGCTCCAGACCCCCCCCACTGCCTCTAATTTTCCCTGTGGTCACAGTATGTTAATTAGTTTTCACGGGTAGATTCAGACCTGATGCCATCCTGGCACCGGCTGCTCCTGACAGTGGAAGCAGTGGCTAGTGTCTGCAGCTGTTTCAGACCACATCGTGCCAAAAATTATTTCAAGTACAAAAACAAGACTGATAAAATAGGCACTTCCTTTCATCACTGAATTCCTAGAAACAGCAGGTTGTCTAGGTGAGGTAGCTCCAGGATTAAAGATCTGGTTCAGAAGTTTACTTCCAAGCTACAGGAGGCTAAATGGGAATTACACACGAAGCTGGAGACAGTCCAGAGAATACATCCTGGGTAACAGGGAAGCAACTTTCTTTACGTAACAGCTTTGGGGTTAAGGGGGTGCTTGGCTTGAGTGACTGCGGCCCATGTCTCCTGCGAACAGGAAGAGAGGTTCCCATCTCAGAGTGCAGGGGCATGGTGCTTGGAGTCAGAGGACCTGGGCTTGAGTCTGGGCTCTGTCACTTGTTAATTCGTTTGTGATCTGGGGCAGATCAGATGTGTGAACCTTGTCCTGTGCATCCTGGAATGGAGATCACCCCCCAGTTACCTCCCAGAGCAGTTGGGAGGAGTAAATAAAAATGCACATAGGAAAAATCTTGGCAAAGTCTGTGCAAAGTAGAAAATGTTTTAAAATTCTAAAGCATTTTCTTTAATCCCCTGTACAAACAACCTCCATCCATTTGGCTTTCACAGAACCAGTTTGCTGGCTTCTGCTCGTCTATAAAAGGATTCGTGCCCTCATAGCCTTGAAGACCCACCTGCGGCCGTAGAGTCTCCAGATGGCTGTTTTCTGTGCGATGCTGATGTCGATGAGCTCTGACAGGCTGTGTTTCCAGTGCAGGAGGTCGGAGTCCTTTAGGGCATCCATAAGTTTGTTTGCTGTCTTCCCAGCAAAAGCTCTCTGCTGAACTAGGGACTGTATTCCCAGAGAGGCGAGGTACTAAGGGGACAGACATACGCATGACTCATGATAGAGATTACGTGACAAAATTTTGTTTTGCTCTTCAGAAATTTGGCATATTTCACATTTCAGCACATGCACAATGACAGCACTATTTAAAAAGAAAGTACCTGTAAGCCTGACCCTGACCCATATGAGATATGTTCCTGAAAAACTGGGGATGGAAGAGAGGGTAATAGTACAATGGGAAGAGCCAGGGCTTTGAAATTAAATGGATCTGGACTTAAGCACTGCCTCTGCCACTTACTGTGTGACCTGGGGCCACTTAGCTTCTTAGACAAGCCCATCTGTAAAATGGGCATCACACCCATCATAAAGAATTATTTTAAGGATTAAAATTAAATAGTATATATCAAACAGTGCTGGGCACATTATGTGGTAAGAGATTAAGAAAGGATGCCTATTATGAGCATAATTATCTTTTCATTAACTTCTGGTATAATTTTCAAGGATGAAAGCTCAACTAAAAAAAGTCCACTTAAATCCGTAACAAAAATTGTGCTTAAGAAGTCTATCATTTATTTTTGAATTTTTTTTAGACAGAATAAGGTTCTTTGAGCAATAGTAATCTAGATTCTAACAGTCATTACTATTTCATGTGTAGAGACTATGCCCTTTCAATGACCCTCAGTATTTGTCATCGAGGAATATAATTCAGGTCCTTACCTATTACTCAAAATGAGAAAGGACAAATCTGCTGGTCAGGTTTACTGGTTCCTGGCTTTGTTTATTATTTCAAACAAGGATCAGCAAACTTGTTCTGTAAAGGGCCAGACAGTAAATAATTTAGGTTTTGCAGGCCACATTTGGTCTATGTCGCATATTCTTCTTTGTTTTTTTTCCCCCAACTATTTAAAAATGTAAAACCCATTCTTAGCTTGAGGGCCATATATAAGCAGGCAGTGAGCCAGATATGGCCCATGGGCTGTAGAGTTTGCCAATCCCTGGTTTAAAAATAAGCCTTCCCTACAAATTTTCTAAATAAATATGTGTAAGTTAGTGTTGATCAATAAACTAAACAAAGATGTCATCAAGTTGATAAATGGAACTTTCACAGATGTTATTAGGATAAAGGGAGCAGAGAGAAACCTATCAAGAGAATTTAGCGGTTTAATAATTAAGGTTATATGAAACTACCAAGAATAAAACCATACCATTTGTTTAAACAATCGCACAGAAAGATGAGCCTTACCGGTAACCCAAAATGTACAGCTTTCTTCACAGAATGTTCTAGAAGAACATAGCTATCAGATCTCTTCTGTCCCAGCACATAAAGCCAGCTCTGGCAAGAGAAGTCATCAAAATGTATCATAACAATAATAATGGCTAATGTTCTACTGAAAGCATCAGCATGGTTGTAAGAACAAATGAACAACAGACAAGATAAATCCTCTAAAATACACTTTCACAAATTATAAACCTAAATGAAACCCATCAAACACATTAAAACCATCAGACTGAAATAATCAAGCCATTTATCTTCTTCACCTCTGAGAGCAGTGAGTGGCAAATGTTCCAGAAAAAAAGCATGAAGCCCCCGTATGGCCTGTAACTGAGAAAGTGAAATTCTCAGGTGGTTGCTGAAGTCTGTGTTCTGCTTGTGCTTGGTGATGATGCTTTGACAGGACAAGGTCTTATCCAGTTACCAGTACTGCAAACACCTTTGTTAATGCCAACGCTTGATGCGGCAGTTTTGCATGGCAAGCTGCATTAAAACTTGTAGACAAGAAATGTCTCCAAAGTAAAATGGACATCAAGAATTAAGAAAGATAAATAAACATGGGTTGCCTTTCCTGAATTTCCCTGACCATCTAACTAGTTTCCCATCACTGCTGAGGACCTCCCAACTGCAAAACAACCCAATTCAAATGGGGCCTTTTGAAGGCCAACTCAACCCAGGGGCAGAACTTCCAAGACAGGAAGGTGGCCTCACCAAGCAATGCTGGAGACACACGTGATCGTTGGACTCCTGGGCAATCCTAATCGCCTCCTGCAGGGCAAGCTCTGCCTGTTGACTAATGACAGACTGAACATTAATAACTCATTAACAACCACAAACATGTACAGGCAACAGTAACAGGAAGTTATCTGTACGGTAATTCACCAGCGTGCAGGCCTCTGGGTTGGAAGTTGAAACCATGGGCTTATTCCCTCAGAGGCACTCCCCTCCCCCAGCGGCAAGAAACAGTAACAGTGGAGATACAGAACATGTCCCTTCTAAGGTGGACTTCTACTAAAAGGGACATGAAGGAATGGCTTTTCTTCATCCCAGCTCCTAAGATTATTTTTTTAGTTGTCTACTGCTGAGGGGAGGGACAAGGAGAGGATGTAAGATTTTACTTTTCATGCCTTCGCTTCTGCATCATTTGAAACATTTTTTTAACTATGGGATTTGATACTTTTATAATCTTTTCAATCCTAGTTTTTAAAAGTATTTTGAGGATTTTCCCTTCTGAGATGTCTTCTTTCTGCTCATGTGGTTCCCCTCCCTCTGGGATGTGTCCCCCAACCTTGCAACTTCTGTGGAAACTCAGTCAACTGTTCTTGGCCCCACTGGGCCTTCGCTTCTGAAAAAGCCCATAAAAACGCTACCAGCTTGCGGTGCTTAATTAAATACTACTGTGCACCACCCTCTATTTATTTAATCTGTGTTAGTTTTATTTCTTCAACCTGCAGAGGGCACAGAAGTTCTATAAATGCTGGATCACTGAGGATCTCAAAAAAGAATCAGAAATTCTATGGGTAGCACTTACATAGGGAAAAATTTATGTCAAATTTTCTATCAACACGAGCAATAGCCTCACACAATCAATTAAGAGCTGAATTCTTCCTCAATAACTACCTGTTTGAATAAAGAAACCAGATACATTTTTACCTATTTTACATTTCTTTTAAATCCCTTTTAATGCTGAGAGGCACCAGAATATAAGCTATTCCTCTGAAGGCAGGAAGCATATCTTTACACACAGGCCCTCAATAAATATCAGTTGATTTAATTTTGTTGAACATCTGATGACCAAATAAATAATGTTACATTTAGAAAGAAGGCTTTTGGGAGAACTGTATAGATAGTATGCTAAAACAGGACTAAAGAAAGACTATTTTTCTCAGGTAGGAAGAAAAGGTAGATTACCAACACAGAAACTTCAAAGTTTCTGGCAAATCCTTAAAGAACCTATGGTTTTCCATTGCTGCTAATCAGAAAAGCCTCTGATAAAAATTTTCAGTAAAAGAGCAAGAGGCAAACAGGTTGTAATGTCTGAAATGCATTGGCTGTCTATGGTTCGCAAAATGCCAGAGCAGAAAGATCTGTAGCCTCTAAACAACAGCTTCCTATGTCATTCAGTGTAAAAGCCAAAGTCCTTACTTGGGCCTACAGGACCCTAAACTCTCTGACCCCTGCCACCTCTATAACCTAGTTCTCCTCTATTCCCCCCTTACTACAGCACTCTAACCACACTACTTGCTCCTCCTCAAACATGCCAAGTAAATCCTGCCTCAGGGCCTTTGCACTTGCTGTTCTAGCTAAGAAGGACACTCTTTCTTCAGATAATGCACAGATTACTCACTCCCTCAATTCCTTTAAATCTCTGTTCAAATATTAAGTTAACAGAGGTAAGGGAGGGCCGAGTTGCTACCTTACTATTGAAACAGAAATTTACAAATTGACGAATAAATGATTTGTGTGTATATCTGGAAGAGGATTGTTACTTATGAAAACAACAGTACTCCCCATCATCATTCTCTAATCCTTTATCCTGACCTATCACTACCTGATACATTATAATTATGTTCAGTGCTATTTATTATTTATTTCCCCCACTGTAAGCTCCATGAGAACAGGGGTATTTTTTTTCCTTTTTTTTTTCACTCCTGATCCCCAGCACCTAGAATAGTGCCTAGTACATAGTAGATGCTCAATAAGCAACTATAAAGATTTTCAAGAAATCTCCACAATCCTATTAGCTAAGTGAGAAAGATTTATACAAGCCCATAGCTCCAGGACTAAAAATAAAGAAGCCTGGAGTTGAGTAAATCAGAAATTAATTAGTAATTAATTCCATACAGTTAGCTGCTTATCCACTGATAATATTGTAAATATAGAGAAATTCATCAACACATTAATTACTTGTATCTAGCAGACTGCATACAAATTTCCAAACCCTAGGGCAAGCTGTGTGTGTAACACAGAGATAGGTTACTGGCAAATACTACAAATGGTGCTGCTATTTATTATGAGTACATAAAACATGAACAGCCCTGATCAAAGAGGTTATTAAAGCTGGACAGAAAAAAAGAAGTTGACTCTTAAAAGATAATATGGAATCTCACAAAATCATGAAGTTCAGAGTAGCCTTAAACATTTTTTGGTTCAAGTATCAATCTGACACTTGGATTCCCTTAATGTCACCCCTGCTGCACACATGAGCACTCTGCTGACACCTTCCTCAGAGGGTTCCATACAAGGAAACCTCCTCCTTATAAGGAGCAAAAAATGTTTTGCCCTTTAACTTGCACTTACCAGCTCCCAATCTTCTCTAGTAGTCACACCCTTGATCAATCTAAGCCCTTTTCACATGACCTTCACTACAGGAAGATGTCAAACACATGCTTGGCTAAATCATTTCTTTTCCAGGCTAAACATTCTCACATCCTTCCCACACTATTTAAATGACATGGCTTTGAATGCCTCCAGTGAGACTGTCCCCGCCACAAGCTCCAGCTTGTCTATGCCCCTTTTAAAATGTGACAACCAGAAGTTAGTGGAATTTCCTGGTTGTTGCCTGGGCCATAGAGCAAGGGGCAGAAGTCTCAATTCTTGAACTTGGGACACTATACTTCCATTAATACACTCTAGTCTCTATTCAAAGATGCCTGTGGTAGAAACCATATTTTTCTTAAATGGGAAAAAGCCACACGGGAGGCAGAGAGACTCTTCCAATTAGTAATTTCCTACCTTTTCACCATTATTCACATTATTTCATTATTTCCAAAATAGCCTCCATATTTTGAAAGTTTTTATCCCCTTAACTCTTTACTAAATAATAACTGATCAATTTCCTATTTTTATTTATTAAAATCACAGGCATATCTTAGCAATGGCATAAGTCAGTGTCACGCACTGAGCTGCCTGAATTCTAACCAAAAGCACAAACGTGACGTTCGGTAAGCCACGCAGTCTTTTATGCAGTAAAGACACAACTTCCTTTTGGCTTTTTGAAATACTGAAAATAACTTTTACATCCCCATTATTACCTCTGAAAAATCCTGTTGGGAATCTCTGGCCTAATGACCTAATTTCCTTTTAATTCAGTGGCCGTTATTCTTAGAAGTAAAGAAAGAAAGAGACCGTGTACTTGGATGGTAATGCTAAATAGTGACACCAGGGGGCAGACTCTTTAGGCAGAAGGTTTTCATTAACTTCTGTTCACTGCAAAAAGCTTCCTTCTTTAGAAGTTATTGACAAGTCCAGGTTGAACAGGCTCGCTCTTTTCTCCTTTTCCTTCCTTTTTTTTTTTTTTTTTAAATACAGCATATTAAAAAGAAAATACATCTCAATTAACATTTGAGAGATAATTTCTTCAATTTCCGCATTAACAAGAGTCTATAAACTTACTAGTGACCAAAGCGGCAGTGCAGGGCAGCCAGGTTCAGAGCAGCGTATCTCAAGCTCCGGCCATAGCCCTCTTCCCCGTTACTTTTGCTTTCGGCTCCAGTAAGAATCAGGCGGTCAAAATAATGAAGGAGGCTGTGTGTTGAACTGAAAACATCTTGGACCCGGAGGTTGTTTAAGTAGCTGAGGTAGTGCTAAAACAAGAAACAATCAACATATTTTAAATGCTCTGCTTCCTCTTGTGTAATATTAATTCAGAGAGGTCCACTGGCTGCAAACAGCTGTGTATCCCCTACCATTTTAACAAGATGGTCATAGTTTAGCTTAATCTTTTCCCCACAGGCAGGATTAAATAGGCTTAAGATACATTAGCTGGTTTGGGTACCCTTTCCCCCCAGAAGGTGTACGCAAACGAAAAAAGGTAATTCCATTAGAATTTGTGACAGAGTTTTATCCTAAATATTCATCCACTATGCCACTGGTTATATTAGGATCCATGGGTGATATGTGAGGATGGAGGGGGAATCACCTAGCTCAGGTATTAAGGAATAGTGTGAGTACAAAACTAAAGATCTTAAAACTTGAATTCAGGGCTTCCCTGATGGCACAGTGGTTAAGAATCCGCCTCCCAATGCAGGGGACACGGGTTCGAGCTCTGGTCCGGGAAGATCCCACATGTCGCAGAGCAACTAAGCCTGTGCGCCACAACTACTGAGCCTGCGCTCTAGAGCCCATGAGCCACAACTACTGAGCCTGTGTGCCGCAACTAATGAAGCCCATGCATCTAGAGCCCGTGCTCTGCAACAAGAGAAGTCACCGCAATGAGAAGCCCACACACCACAACGAAGAGTAGCCCCCGCTCGCCACAACTAGAGAAAGAAATCCCCCCCGGGCCAGTAGGGGTGGAGGTGGGAGGGAAAGCTTTGCAACCTAGGCTGAGTCGTTTACGTGCCAACAACATGATTTCTTTCCAAGAACCCGGGTCATTCAGCCAATCCTCATTTGCACAACTACTAAATAGGAAGAGCAGTCCTGTCCCTGCTTTCCAACTTAGCAACAAATTCTGGAAAAGACTCACCGCTTCAGCAAAATCAGGATTAAATTTCAACAAGTTGTTCAACTCTTTCTGCAAAGAAGCTGGAGTGAGGGCTTTAGTCTCATCATTCTTTAACAAAGAAGCCTGAAATTTTAAAATGGCAACTCAGTAGAAAGAAATGGCCAATAAACATATGGACATGTATACTAAATAGCATCATCTGATTACTTTTTTTCTGCACCTACACTCTCCTCTTGACCATGCAGAACACTGTTTCCTCTTCCTGGAATTCTAAGCTTCCCAACCACCCATCCACATAGTCTTCCATGCAAACTCCTGCTCAGCCTTCAGGGCCCAATTTAGATTTCAGCCATCTGTTTCTATCACCTTCTAAACTAGATAAGGTCCTATAAGTACCTACATGTTCCCACAAGCTCCCTGCACTAACCCTTCCTGCAGTACTTATCAAATTATATTAAAAGTACCAGCTGACCCCACCCCCAGACTGTAAGTGCCTTCAAGGCAGGAAGTATGTATCTCCAGCCTGGCAAAGGGAGATACACACTTGCCCTACTCCTGGTTATCTGTTTCATATGGATGGTACCAGCAATGATTATATAAAAATGTAGAAAATGACTTCTAAATTAATGATTAGTACTTAACTGGGTTATGGGCTCTTCTATTTTAGCTAGACAAATTTTTCTTTATGAGTAATAATAATTTCTACTTATATTTGAATTCATTATATCATTATAGAAGATTCCAAAAATATGGAAAAGCATACAGAAGAAAACAAAAATCATCTGTAATCCTTCCATCCAGAAATAACACTATTTTTATGTCAGTATATCTCATTCCAGTCTTTTTTCTGTGTGTGTGTGTGTGTGTGTACATATGTATGTGTTTATACATATATATATGCATACTTTTTTAACAAAGTTAGAATATATCATTTTATTACCTGCTTTTTTCATGTAATAATATATTATAAATTTGTCTCATCATCAAATGGTCTTTGAAACTACAATTTTTTAAGCAAAAGTATTAACCCTTTGTCATAGGTATTGCAAATCCTTTTTCCCATTTTGTTGTTTGAGTTTTAATTTTGTTAGAACATGTACTGACATGTAGATGTTTTTCATTCTTATGCTGAAAAATCAAACAATCTCCTACGTGTTTTCTTCCACAGCTTTTATGTTTAGAAAGTCTTTCCCCACCCAGAGATCAGTTAAAAGTTAATATGTAACATTCACAGAGGGATGGAGAGGATGAAAAGGCAGAGGGCTATGTACCAGATGAAGGAACAAGATAAAACCACAGAAAAACAACTAAATGAAGTGGAGATAGGCAACCTTCCAGAAAAAGAATTCAGAATAATGATAGTGAAGATGATCCAGGACCTCGGAAAAAGAATGGAGGCAAAGAGCGAGAAGATGCAAGAAATGATTAACAAAGACCTAGAAGAATTAAAGAACAAACAAACAGAGATGAATAATACAATAACTGAAATGAAAACTACACTAGAAGGAATCAATAGCAGAATAACTGAGGCAGAAGAACGGATAAGTGACCTGGAAGACAGAATGGTGGAATTCACTGCTGCGGAACAGACTAAAGAAAAAAGAATGAAAAGAAATGAAGACAGCCTAAGAGACCTCTGGGACAACATTAAACGCAACAACATTCGCATTATAGGGGTCCCAGAAGGAGAAGAGAGAGAGAAAGGACCAGAGAAAATATCTGAAGAGATTATAGTCGAAAACATCCCTAACATGGGAAACGAAATAGCTACCCAAGTCCAGGAAGCGCAGAGACTCCCATACAGGATAAATCCAAGGAGAAACATGCCGAGACACATAGTAATCAAACTGGCAAAAATTAAAGACAAAGAAAAATTATTGAAAGCAGCAAGAGAAAAACGACAAATAACATACAAGGGAACTCCCATAAGGTTAACAGGTGATTTCTCAGCAGAAACTCTACAAGCCAGAAGGGAGTGGCATGACATACTTAAAGTGATGAAAGGGAAGAACCTACAACCAAGATTACCCAGCAAGGATCTCATTCAGATTCGATGGAGAAATCAAAAGCTTTACAGATAAGCAAAAGCTAAGAGAATTCAGCACCACCAAACCAGACCTACAACAAATGCTAAAGGAACTTCTCTAAGTGGGAAACACAAAAGAAGGACCTACAAAAACAAACCCAAAACAATTAAGAAAATGGTAATAGGAACATACATATCGATAACTACCTTAAATGTGAATGGATTAAATGCTCCAACCAAAAGACACAGGTTTGCTGAATGGATACAAAAACAAGACCCATATATATGCTGTCTACAAGAGACCCACTTCAGACCAAGGGACACATACAGACTGAAAGTGAGGGGATGGAAAAAGATATTCCATGCAAATGGAAATCAAAAGAAAGCTGAGGTAGCAATCCTCATATCAGATAAAATAGACTTTAAAATAAAGAATGTTACAAGAGACAAGGAAGGACACTACATAATGATCAAGGGATCAATCCAAGAAGAAGATATAACAATTATAAATATATATGCACCCAACATAGGAGCACCTCAATACATAAGGCAACTGCTAACAGCTATAAAAGAGGAAATTGACAGTAACACAATAATAGTGGGGGACTTTAACACCTCACTTACACCAATGGACAGATCATCCAAACAGAAAATGAACAAGGAAACACAAGCTTTAAATGACACAATAGACCAGATAGGTTTAATTGATATTTATAGGACATTCCATCCAAAAACAGCAGATTACACTTTCTTCTCAAGTGCGCACGGAACATTCTCCAGGATAGATCACATCTTGGGTCACAAATCAAGCCTTGGTAAATTTAAGAAAATTGAAATCATATCAAGCATCTTTTCTGACCACAACGCTATGAGATTAGAAATCAATTACAAAGAAAAAAACGTAAAAAACACAAACACATGGAGGCTAAACAATACATTACTAAATAACCAAGAGATCACTGAAGAAATCAAACAACACCTAGAGACAAATGATAATCAAAACACGACAATCCAAAACCTATGGGATGCAGCAAAAGCAGTTCTAAGAGGGAAGTTTATATTAATACAAGCCTACCTCAAGATACAAGAAAAATCTCAAATAAACAACCTAACCTTACACCTAAAGGAACTAGAGAAAGAAGAAACAAAACCCAAAGTTAGCAGAAGGAAAGAAATCATAAAGATCAGAGCAGAAATAAATGAAATAGAAACAAAGAAAACAATAGCAAGGATCAATAAAACTAAAAGCTGGTTCTTTGAGAAGATAAACAAAATTGATAAACCATTAGCCAGACTCATCAAGAAAAAGAGGGAGAGGACTCAAATCAATAAAATTAGAAATGAAAAAGGAGAAGTTACAACAGACACTGCAGAAATACAAAGCATCCTAAGAGAATACTACAAGCAACTCTATGCCAATAAAATGGAGAACCTGGAAGAAATGGACAAATTCTTAGAAAGGGATAACCTTCCAAGACTGAACCAGGAAGAAATAGAAAATATGAACAGACCAATCACAAGTAATGAAATTGAAACTGTGATTAAAAATCTTCCAACAAACAAAAGTCCAGGACCAGATGGCTTCACAGGTGAATTCTACCAAACATGTAGAGAAGAGCTAACACCCATCCTTCTCAAACTCTTCCAAAAAATTGTGGAGGAAGGAACATTCCCAAACACATTCTGTGAGGCCACCATCACCCTGATAACAAAACCAGACAAAGGTACTACAAAAAAAGAAAATTACAGACCAATATCATTGATGAATATAGATGCAAAAATCCTCAACAAAATACTAGCAAACAGAATCCAACAACACATTAAAAGGATCATACACCATGATCAAGTGGGATTTATCCCAGGGATGCAAGGATTCTTCAATATACGCAAATCAATCCATGTGATACACCATATTAACAAATTGAAGAATAAAAACCACATGATCATCTCAATAGATGCAGAAAAATCTTTTGACAAAATTCAACACCCATTTATGATAAAAACTCTCCAGAAAGTGGGCATAGAGAGAACCTACTTCAACATAATAAAGACCATATACGACAAACCCACAGCAAACATCATTCTCAATGGTGGAAAACTGAAAGCATTTCCTCTAAGATCAGGAAAAAGACAAGGATGTCCACTCTCACCACTATTATTCAACATAGTTTTGGAAGTCCTAGCCATGGCAATCAGAGAAGAAAAAGAAATAAAAGGAATACAAATTGGAAAAGAGGAAGTAAAACTGTCACTGTTTGAAGATGACATGATACTATACATAGAGAATCCTAAAGATGCCACCAGAAAACTACTAGAGCTAATCAATGAATTTGGCAAAGTTGCAGGATACAAAATTAATGCACAGAAATCTCTTGCATTCCTATACACTAACGATGAAAAATCTGAAAGAGAAATTAAGAAGACACTCCCATCTACCATTTCAACAAAAAGAATAAAATACTGAGGAATAAACCTACCTAGGGAGACAAAAGACCTGTATGCAGAAAACTATAAGACACTGATGAAAGAAACTAAAGATGATACCAACAGATGGAGAGATATACCATGTTCTTGGATTGGAAGAATCAATATTGTGAAAATGACTATAGTACCCAAAGCAATCTACAGATTCAATGCAATCCCTATCAAATTACAAATGGCATTTTTTACAGAACTAGAACAAAAAATCTTAAAATTTGTATGGAGACACAAAAGACCCTGAATAGCCAAAGCAGTCTTGAGGGAAAAAAACGGAGCTGGAGGAATCAGATTCCCTGACTTCAGACTACACTACAAAGCTACAGTAATCAAGACAATATGGTACTGGCACAAAAACAGAAATATAGATCAATGGAACAGGATAGAAAGCCCCGAGATAAACCCACACACCTATGGTCAACTAATCTAAGACAAAGGAGGCAAAGATATACAATGCAGAAAAGACAGTCTCTTCAATAAGTGGTGCGGGGAAAACTGGACAGCTACATGTAAAAGAATGAAATTAGAACACTCCCTAACACCATATACAAAAATAAACTCAAAATGGATTAGAGACCTAAATGTAGGACCGGACACTATAAAACTCTTAGAGGAAAACATAGGAAGAACACTCTTTGACATAAATCACAGCAAGATCTTTTTTGATCCACATCCTAGAGTAATGGAAATAAAAACAAAAATAAACAAATGGGACCTAATGAAACTTAAAAGCTTTTGCAAAGCAAAGGAAACTACAAACAAGATGAAAAGACAACCCTCAGAATGGGAGAAAATATTTGCAAACGAATCAACGGACAAAGGATTAATCTCCAAAATATATAAACAGCTCATGCAGCTCAATATTAAAGAAACAAGCAACCCAATCAAAAAATGGGCAGAATACCTAAATAGACATTTCTCCAAAGAGGACATACAGACAGCCAAGAAGCACATGAAAAGCTGCTCAACATCACTAATTATTAGAGAAATGCAAATCAAAACTACAATGAGGTATCACCTCACACCAGTTAGAATAGGCATCATCAGAAAATCTACAAACAGCAAATGCTGGAGAGGGTGTGGAGAAAAGGGAACCCTCTTGCACTGTTGGTGGGAATGTAAATTGATACAGCCACTATGGAGAACAGTATGGAGGTGCCTTAAAAAACTAAAAGTAGAATTACCATATGACCCAGCAATCCCACTACTGGGCATATACCCAGAGAAAACCATAATTCAAAAAGACACATGCACCCCAATGTTCATTGCAGCACTATTTACAAAAGCCAGGTCATGGAAGCAACCTAAATGCTCATGGACAGACGAGTGGATAAAGAAGATGTGGTACATATATACAATGGAATATTACTCAGCCATAAAAAGGAACGAAATTGGGTCATTTGTAGAGACATGGATGAATCTAGAGACCGTCATACAGAGTGAAGTAAGTCAGAAAGAGAAAAACAAATATCGTATATTAACGCATGTATGTGGAACCTAGAAAAATGGTACAGATGAACCAGTCTGCAGGGCAAAAATTGAGACACAGATGTAGAGAACAAACGTATGGACACCAAGGGGGGGAAAGCCGTGGGGGGGTGGGGGTGGTGGGATGAACTGGGCGATTGGGATTGACGTGTATACACTGATGTATATAAAATGGATGACTAATAAGAACCTGCTGTATAAAAAAATAAATAAAATAAAATTCAAAAAAAAAAAAGTTAATATGTAGTTCCTCCTGGTCTAATTATAACCTTAAATGTTTAGTTAAGCCTTTAATCCACGTGTAAAGTACTGAGGTGCAAAGATGAGGTGAAGATCCAGGTCTATTTTTTCCTCTACAGTTAACCAATTGTCTAGATGAGTTTTTCTAATCTGTTTAAAATTCATCTGCAGGGGTGATTTTATCACCTGCATCTAGATCTAAACATTATATCTTTCTGCAGAAAGAAAATTAATAACAAAAATAGGGAAAACTAGAAAAGTAGAGCAAAAATCAAAATTCTATGCTGAAAATAACATGGGAGAAAAACATTCAGCTTATATGACCAAAAAAAAGGAAAAAGTATGGCTCAAAAACACCAGTAAGAAATGTCTGGGGTAAAAGTGTACCGATGCTTGCAACTTGAAATGTATCAAAAAATAAGATGAAATGGTGGCTATATGGGTAGATATATGATAAACAGAGCAAAATATTAATTGTAGGATCTAGATGATGTGTATATGGGCATTCACTATATAATGCTTTTCAATTTGTATTTCTGTTTGAAAATGTCCATGATAAAGTGTTGGGGAAAAGGGAAGTCTTCTAAATCACATTTTTGGTCTGTGTTAGTCACACACCATTACTAAATGAACATGCATTATGACCCTAACAGAGAAATAAAATCACACAGAAAATAGGAAGGGACACGTAGCTACAACTGCATTGTTAGTAAAGAAAAACTGACCAAGAATAAGAATAATGCTGTTTCACTAATAAACCTACTCACATAACAAATATATGCCATGACATATAATGTCACAGGATTAAAAAAAAAAATTCATGACCAATTACAGAACATACCTGTTGAGAAAGAAAAAATTCTGCTTGTTTTTGGGACAGAGGCCCACTGCAAGATACCTCCTCTTCTCTGGAAAAAAACAAATCAAAACTAATAAAGAATTACACAATAGTGAAAATGATAATGCTTTACAAAGTCAAATAGATTCTTCATCAGAAAAGTTAAAAAACTTTTAAAATTAATTCTCTCTTCTCAGGAATAGAAAAGACATGCTTAAAAAGTGATGTTGAATGACCTGCCGAAGTTCACATGATATAATTATGGACAGATGTAGATCTCAACTGTACATAGCCTCCAGCATGATCTTTCTAAAATGCAAGTCTATCGTCCCTGATTTAAAGCCCTCCTGTGGTATCTCATCACCTTCCAGAATAAAGTCTGCACTGCTTAGCAGGGCAGGTGCAATGCTTCCTGAGTGCTCCTATCTCTCTCCTCTGCCTTCTCTTTCTCACCCACACCCCAGCCCTGATGAACTCCTTACAGTCTCCTATCATGCCAAGATGCCCCCCTGCTTCCTCAACCTGCAGGGCACATTTTCCATCCACTGTTGCACCGTTGTACCATCCGTCATTCAAGAATACCTCAAGTGTCATATCCTCCAAGAATCTATCCTGACCTCTCTCATTTGAGCTCCCACTGTCTCCCAGAGATAGGGATCACTGCATCTAGCACTGCCACACTGGCTGTTCGTACCTATATTTGTATATGAACACCCAGTCCGTGCCCAGGCACACAGTGGGCACTCAGAGTTTGGGAAATGAATGAATAAAAAGTCTCTAACTCCTCGCTACACGTATAAGATGGTGCTGTATTCAAGAACAAGAAAAAGAGGCCTTATCTAAGAAATAACCATTTGCCTAGAAGTTTAGATCACACAGAACCAACAAACAAGAAATATACTTATATAAATCTAGACTTGAGAAATCTATACATGCACAAACAGTCTTATTTTTGAGAGCAAAGTATGAATAATACCCTTTTGCCACATGACTGAATAAATGGCTTCTCTATACAGGATTACAATAAGTAGAAAAATCAATATTTACTCATCAATAATATTTTTATAAGCACTCTGTGTCTAATACAGCAGTTCTCAAACTGTTTCATGCACACAATATGTAAACAGGTATTCCAAAAGAAAAAACAAATGCTGCTGAGGTTAAATCACTTGGGGAAAGCTGTACACCCTCTCTTCCTTGGGAGATTCATGATACACATTAGAGAAATCCAACAGAGAGACACTTTATTCACTTTTGTTTAATGTACCATTTACCAAACTCATTTGAATGAAGAATCCTTTCCTCACATCTCTCAAGAAGCAGTAGTGTTCCACAGAAAACACTTTGGCAAGAGCTGCTCTAATATTCTCTTGGTTACATTTCTGATACAAGGCAGCAAGCATATCAGATTCTACAGGTATCGGAGCTGCCAAGGACCAGCCCTGACCAGCATAACAAAGATCAGCGAAATAACAGTGACCTAGAGGGAAATGGAAAGAAAATTCACAGGCTAAGTTCTCAAATGGAAAACAGCTAAGTGTCTGGGCAATAAGAAGCCCTTTTCTCTTAACATATCCTTCAAAGAAAGTAAGCCCAAGGCTTGAAATAAATATGACTATACACAAAAAGGCTAGAGAGAGACAAGGATCTGAATGAAATGGGACACACCACTCCCAGTCCCACCCTCCTCTAAGGTCCATGATGCTCACTGTTACCAAATGCTTTATTTACTTAAACCCTTCCCCCCAAAAAGATTTGCGGTAGCTTATAACACAGGACACAAGAACAGTAAGGTTAATAAAACAGAAAGAGAAAACCAGAATCACATAAAGCAAAATTGCTACAAATGAAGGCAAACACATTTGCTATAAATGAAGAACAAGATTGGCTCTGGCTTCCATGGTGGCAACAGTGGCCGACGTGAACAAGCTTGGGAAGAGCAAGTAAAAATACCATGGCCCAAACCATCCTTTTACTGACTCCTTCTTTGCCTCCTCAGGGCCTCAAACACATGCCAGAGAAAGTAACTCTTAAAAAGCCACAAAGGGGGACTTCCCTGGTGGTCGAGTGGCTAAGACTCCATGCTCCCAATTCAGGGAGCCCAGGTTCGATCCCTGGTCAGGGAACTAAACCCCACATGCCGCAACTAAAAGCCTGGCATGCCACAACTAAAGGTCCTGTACGTGGCAACGAAGATCCCGAGGGCCACAACTAAGACCCAGCGCAGCCAAATAAATAAATTAAAAAAAAAAAAGCCACAAATGTATTCAATTTAGGAAGGGGGTTACTCCTTTAGGAAAAGGACTCAAGTATACCTTGTTTATGAATCCCATTACCAGTTGAGACAGAATTTTAGACTTACAAGTGCTATACATCAAAGGCATTTAACCTGGGTCCACGGATGGGCTTTAGGAGCCCATGAACCTTGTAAAACTGTATGTAAAATATGCGTTTTTAATGTGGGGATAGTACATGGCATTCATCAGATTCTCAAAAGGACTCTGGAAACTCCTCTAAAGGGCTCAAATCACCCACTATAACTGAAATTTTAAAAATATAACATAGAATTAAACAATCAACAGACTGGGGTGTTTATGCACTTGTGATGCATAAAACACAAGTCTAGGTCCCCCAAGAAAACGTCTTAATGGGCTTACAGTCTTGGTGAAGGTTAAGACCAGCCCACGTGAAAGGATGGCAATAAACAATAAATACCAAGAATTAATATGATCTCTGCACTTAGAAAAGGGAGAAATCACTCCAGCTGAAGCGGTGAGGACCCTGAAAGTTGGCAAGGAGTGAAGAAACGACGAGGAAGGAAGAAGGCATTCCAGGAAAGGAAACCAAAAGATGCAGAATGGGAAAGTGCCTGGCCTGTCAGAGGGATACAAGCACACGTGGCTGGCTGGGGTAAAGGATCCAAGTTGAGGAACAGAAATTAAGGTCAGAAAGGTCAACTGTGGAAGGCCTCAAATAGCAGGCTGGGAGACTTTGTGAATCTCTGGAGACTTCTGAGCAGGGTGATGACAAGACAAAAGCAGGGGAGGGGAAGGACTGAGATTGGGAACAGTTACTAAACACCCAGGAGGCCATGAGGACCTGAACCCTTCTGAGGTGCGTGACCGGCGCGGTGATCCAACCCCTCCTCCCGACTTGTGTGCTCAGGCCACACTGTCCTCCGTCTGTCCCTCCAATGTGTCAGCTTGTCCTGTCTTGGGAGCTGTGAGTCTGCATGTGCTCTGGCAACTCTTCTCAGGGCTGGCTCCTTCATCACCTAGCTCCCAGTCTTAAAGGGCCCTTCCCTGACAGCACCCCACAGTTATTCTGTACCCCTGTGTCCCAGTCATTCCTTTCCTGCACTGACGCTCTCTGAAGTTACATTATTTATTAATTTAGTTACCTCTCGATTACCTGACCCTCCCCACATAACTCCATGAGGACAGGGACTTTCTCCTCTGCGCTGACAACATAGCAGCTAGCATAGTGCTTGGCACACCAGAAGCACTGAATAAGTATTTGCTGAATAAATTAATGAATTTGGGAGATTTATATTAAATCACTGGCAAGTGAAGAAATGCCAGAGAACTTCTACTTTTCTTAGGTCTTTTTAGAAGCACAGAGAAGATGTAGTTCCAGCAGCTTGCAGACTAGTAGCCTCCGCTGCAAACTCACAAGGTGTAACCCCGTAAGCCCCCCTCTCTTATTGCAGGAAACAAATGCTGCCCTGTAGCAACAATGAGCAAATGAAAAGCTGAAGCTAAATGTCAGTCTGTACTTTCTTCTGTAATTGGATTTTTTAAAAACACCTGATAAACATTCATTCACTGAATATTTATTCCCTCCCTTCTAAATTAATAGGTGGGTCCCCCTTTTTCAAACAGTAGTAATTTCATTGTAGGATGGGAGAGTTGCAAGCTAGTCAATGTTACTCTGGCCTTTCTAATTTTAATACAAATTTCTAGGGCAAGAAAAATAATTTCCCTGAAGAAAGCAAGATCTAAAAACATTCTAATAACTAAGAAAGGAGGGGAGGGAGGGAGGGAAGAAAGAAAGGAAGAAAGGAAGGAAGAAAATGAAAGGGCTAAAGTGAGAAGCCTCTCATAATGCAATAAAACACTAGAAAAGAACACAAAGAAAAAAATGAAATTTTCCTTTTTAAAAGAATCAAGAAATATATGTAAATATACATTATGAAATTTTAAAAATCCTATAACAAGTAAAAATCATTTCTTTTTGGACAAAGAATTATAATACTTAAGTAGAATAATATTTAAATAATACATTTCTTCTATTTCAGTGATGAAATTCAGTTTACTAAATGCACACTATTTTCTGAAACCATACACCTTAACAGTATACACACTATTATTACACACAAACGAATTCTTAGATTAGAATAAAAACAAAACGATGCAGTTAGACCTAATTAAATCAGATTAATTTAGGAGAAAGTCAAACCTAAATAAGAAAAGTTTGAATTTTAACATTTCTGAATAATTGACATTCTGCTACTTTAAGCATATAAAGTAGCTAGGACAAAGATTACATTGTTTCCTGGAAGCCTTCCTCAGGGGAATTAAACAAAATAGAAATTAGAGAAGAAGAAGAATAGTGAATATTTGTCAAATGTTTAAAGGTACAGTTCTAAACACTTCATATAGATTTATCATTTAATTCTCAAAATAACCTTCTGAGGAGGTGACATGAGCCCCATTTTGCAGATGAGAAAACTGAGGTACAGAGAGGGTGACTTGCCCAAGGTCTTAAGGGAATAAGTGGAGGAGCCAGAATTCAAATCCAGGGGTCTGACTCCAGGGCCAGACTCAACCCTACAAGGTACTGCCTTTCCACTAGATGAGAAGCCTCTGTGAGCAACTCTTGAGTATTTGGAAGTACTTACTGGTACTACAATCTTCTTGCTCCCAGAGTATGCTGAACAAATCACATAACTGTACAAAGGCCACTCACAGGAACTGCAGGGAAATATTCTCTGACTACATACACAGACCACCCCCAGCCCCCAAGGGGGTTAGCCAGCCTACATAGGGCAGGTGGGGCTTACTTCTCTCAGAGTTCTGAACACATTGTTACTTGTAGTGATCTGTTTGGGTGCCAGTCTTCCTCACCAGACTGTGGGCTCCCTGAGATCAGGAAATACAAAACACACACACACACACACACACACACACACACACACACACACACACACACACACACTCTTTATGTGTTTTTCCCTCCAAATATAAGTAGTCTATTTGGGAGGTGATCCCAGGTAACAGCTGGGGAGAGGGGACGTGAGACAGTGAAGGGAAGTCAATACAAGGTGTTTTATGGGGCCAGTTACCAGTGTGGGCGATGAATGATGTGTTCTGATTCTCTGCATTCATTCATCCAACACATATTCACAGACATTACAAGCCAAGCACTGAGGAAAATGAGGTGAAATACGACAGAGAAGGGTCTTAGCTCTTGAAGGGGTGCAAAGACAAATACAAATGAGTCTAAGTAAATAAATGCAAAAAGTTACTTAGTGAGGAGAGCTATGGAGGAAATAAAGAAGCTGGAAGTATTTAGGATGAAGGTTACTTCAGACATGTGGTCAGGGAAGGCCTGTGTGAGGACACGGGAGCTGAGATCTGAATGGTGAAAGGGAGTGAGCCAGGTGAGAAGCCAGGGACAGCCTGCCAGGCACCCTGAGGCAGATCTCGGCTTGGTATTGAGGAAACTGAAAGCAAGCCAGAGCAGTCAGACTCTGACAGTGAAGGGAAAGTAAGGAGAAAGAGGTAGGGAAGATGACAGGGGCCAGATCATGCAGGTAATGAGGCCACAGTAGCTCAGATTTCTGTCTAAATTCCATGTATAGTCAAGGAGGGTTTGGGGCATAAGAACACGTGGTGTGATTTACATGATAATGGTTCCCTTGGATGCTGCAGGAAAAACTGATAGTAAGGAGACAAGAGTGGAGGCAAGGAAAGCAGTCAGGAGGCTAGAGCAGTCATCCAGGAAAGAGATTCGGTGCTTAGACCACAGGGGAAGCAGTGGCGATGGAGAGAAGTGAACTAATTCCAAACACATTGAGAAGGAAGGATCGGCTGCATCTGCGGAAGGACTGGCTGCAGGGGTGAAGGAGGGGCAGGACGCAGGGACACGCCTAGGCTTTGAGCTTAAACAACTAGGTGAGCAGCGGCACTACATCCCCAGGCTTAAACTTTAGGAGGCATTCAATAAATTTTCACTGAATTAATCAATTGTTAATTCACTCTGATATAATGAACACTATCGCTCAGGGCCCCAGCAGAAAACAAATGGCATATTCAAACGGGGTAATTTGAGAAGAGTTTAATAAAGGGCCAGTTACAAAAATAGGGGCAGGGGATGGATAAGCCATAGCGGGTAACAGAGTCCCCAGGGCTGGTAATAGAGGGGCACCTTCTGCACCGGGCCTGGGAAACCTTCCCAGTTACTAGGCCCCTGAGGTATGCAGAGCAGGCCACCTGACAGAGGCTGTGACCCTACAGCCAGCCCACCGTGACCCCGAAGGAAGGGAGCCAGTGAATCAACACCTTGACCTCACTCTCCTTGACCCTCTGGATTTCCCACCAGTGCCTCTCAATCAGAAGTTAGATGGCAAGGAGCTTACTGATGCAGCCCGTAAGGGTGAACTTCCTGGATCTGGAGGGACAAAAAGATGACAGCCAGCACGTGAACTCTGGATGAATGAGGATTTACTGCTCCCGTAATGATGCTATTTCACAGGAAAGGGATTCCCGCCAGAAAAACCCAAGTTACCTTACAGATACATCAAGTTCCTCTTTTTCCATTTTTCTTTCGCTCTCCTCTCTGCTGGCCAGTTCCATATCAGCATCCTCCACCGTCTTTTTCTCACCGTTCTGGAAGTACTGCTGAAGGGCAGTGTACAGCTTAAACACTTGACTGAAAGAAAGCTTACTGTAGGCCAAGATCATGTGACGCAGGAATAAACCTATGAAACAAGACAGAGAGGAGGTGAAGGCATTAACTTGAAATCCAGGCTACAAAAAGTTGATGACTATTGTTGCGGTTCTTCCTCCAAAATAATCACACACAAAAAAAGACACTTGCAGTTGCTGTTCCCCTCCACACAGAATCTTCTTTCACCACCTTTTATGAAGCTGATTTTCTCTTTATATTAAAGGCTCAGTCCTCCCACCCGCACTCCACTCTTTATCCAGCCAACGTATCCTTCCGTGACTGTTACAACATCTGAAGTGATCCTATTTGTTTACTTTCTACTGTCTGCCTGCTCCTCTGCCCACAACCACAAGAAAGCAATCTCCATAAGAGGAAGTTTCCAGTCTCTCTTAAAGTCCAGAGCCTGGCACATGGAAGATCAATAAATAACTGATGGTAAATAACATAAAGACTACCAGGAAAAAAATGCCAGATGGATGGAGCACGGCTATACCGCTAACAGAAAAGTGTCAAGAAACTTCATATATACCCTTGCCTTATAAACTATATCAGTAATCTACTCTTACTTACCTCTCTTCATGAAGTTTAGTTGGTGACCCTGACTCAGTCGTACAATGTGGACAAGTGAGCAGAGGCCTGTGAGAAAGAGCTGAGGAAGCCTAAAAGGCTCCACGACCAGGCTAACACTCTGACGACAGTAGACAAAACAGAAGATGCTTTTCCACAAGACAATTATTTAAACACAGGTCAAAATGGCAAGGCGATGAATACAAACTATAACATGTCCAGCATCCCCACTGTGTGTGCTCAGATACAGCAGAGTAACGACAGATGTGATTTAGAGAGCAGCTCACTTCAGTGAAAATATTCTCTGCTCTCCTTAGAAGAACTTCATACCTACTACACTCGTTTTGTGAACCTCTGGTTCAGTTCCGGAAAAAGAATCTGAAAGGTCATCAAAAAATTGTTCCATATCCTTCAATTCGCCTTCAGCCATCAGTTTGATTCTGAACAAGAAAAATGAGGTGTGTATTTTAGGAAGGCCCTTTGAACATCTTCCCACATTTCATATTCCACAATCACCTAAAATAAATCTATTTTAAAAACAATTCAGAGATTCATATAAAATGGTGGCACACAAAACAAATTTGATAATCCAAAACGTCACTCCCATATTCTGGAAAGTATCATTGCTGATGTTTTCTTGATTATAAAATTTCTCAAAGTTACATATCAGCCAGTAAAAATGAAATTCTCTGCAACAACTAAAAGGAGCAATGTAGATCTGTACAGAATAATAAATTTTGAAGCAGTATGTTTAATGCTATCCATTTTTCAAAAAAAACTAAATACATGTACTTAAGAAAACAACCTAGAATAATAAAGTTTTTTTTTTTAAGGAATTAATCACCATGTGCCCTCTTCTAATTTTTATCTACTTTGACATCTTTTCATATATACAGAAGAAAATGAAGCTTACCTGATCTGTACTGAATTTGCCAGCTGAGGACAAGATTCTTCAATTAACTTGTAAAGTTTAGACAGCGTAATATCTGGGCCCTGGGTAAAGGAGAGATAGAAAGGTTACAGAAAAATTTTAAAGAGCTGGAGATTGATAAACATCTACAAACATGAATTCATTTATCAACCTCTCTGCTTTACAATCATTCCAAATATGAAATCTCAAATCAGGAAGAGAAAAAAACCTATCTGCATAAAACGCTAAAGTAATACTTCACATTTGCATAGCATTCTCTTTTAGTTGGAGGAATGACTTAAATGCAAAAAAAAGCATAGAATCTGTAGTCTGAGGTTCCTTCCTTCTCAGTGTTGCAATCATGGCAAAGCTGTAGCCTCCCTGAGCCCTAGTTTACTTCATCAGTGAGATGGAGATAATAATAACCTCCCTTGTTGTGGCAAAGATTAAGTAAAATAATTCAAATTGTTTCCTAACCTGGAAAACATTATACAAACACAGGGGTCCTATTTTCCATAAACATAATCTCATTTGATCCTCCCCAAAACACTGTAAGGTCGGCAGTCATACTATGTGCCCAAGTCCATAAAAGGTACCATTAGAGACAGAAAGTATGCAACCTCAGCTAACAAGAAGGTTACAACCTAGCTGAGGTTTAAAACTAAACACTGAATATCTGGGGAACAGTAAGTTCAGTAAGTCAATTTTAGATGTGGATAACCCAGCAATCCCACTTCTGGGGCAAATATGTTCCATGTGCATTGTTTGAAATGAAGAAAAACTAAAAAGAACCAATAGGTCCATGAATAAAGAGTTCATTTTTAATTTACAAATTTTAATATTAATTAAAAGCATGAGTTAAATTATGTTTCTTTTCTTACTTTGGAAAACAATGCAGTCGTTGAAAATAATGAAGTAGATCTACTCAAATATGCTGACAAGAAAAGATCTCCAAGACTTGTTAAGTGAAAGGAATAAGCTGTAGAATAGAAGTAGCATTCATGTAAAAAAAAAAAAAAGGGAAATTAAATTAAAAGGATATATGTATATATACTTATAACCATATGCATCTACCTATCTATATACAGATACACACAGCAAAAGGTCTAGAAAGATCCATTCTGAACTGTTACTCAATAAATAGTTGAATGGGGCTTCCCTGGTGGCGCAGTGGTTAAGAATCCGCCTGCCAATGAGGGAGACACGGGTTCGAGCCCTGGTCCGGGAAGATACCACATGCCACAGAGCAACTAAGCCCATGCGCCACAACTACTAAGCCCGCATGCCACAACTACTGAAGCCCGTGCTCCTAGAGCCCGTGCTCCGCAACAAGAGAAGCCACCACAATGAGAAGCCCACGCACTGCAACAAAGAGTAGCCCCCGCTCGCCACAACTAGAGAAAGCCCACAGGCAGCAATGAAGACCCAATGCAGCCAAAAATAAATAAATTAATAAATAAATAAATTTTATAAACAAATAAATAGTTGAATGAAGGAACATTAACCGTGATAATCTCTAAGAGGGAACAGGATTAGAGGGCCTGCATTAAACCATAACCTTTCACTCCATCAATTTTAGCATCATTTAAAGTTTTTACAATGAATCTTCGTGTATTAGTTGAGTAGTTAAAAATTAGCTAATTTTTAAAGCCAAACAATAAGCAAATAAGTAAAGGCTGGAATTTTGCTAGACGAATTCTATATACACATTGATTAAAACTACACAGTAGAGGGAGTTCCCTGGTGGCCTAGTGGTTAGGATTCTGGGTGTTCACTGCTGTGGCCCGGCTTCAATCATCCCTGGTCAGGGAGCTGAGATCCCGCAAGCTGTGCAGCGCAGCTCCCCGCCCTCCCGCCCCCTGCCGCCAAAACAAAACAAAACAAAATAAACTACACAATAGTTAGCCAGGCAAAAAAAACAGAAGGAGAATCCAAGACACAAAAAACAGCAAGGACAAAGGCAGAAAAACACACAAGTTAAGACACCAGAATTATTGTTTTGTTTCTTTTCTCTAAATTTTTTAGTATTATGACTTTTATTTGAATAATGGGGAAATGCACTTATAATAGTAATGTAGATAGGACTGGGAGCTGCAAGTTATGGGCACCCCACTACTTTTACTTAACTAACTGGGCAAGCCACTTAACCTGTGTCCTCAGTACCCCTTCTCCCCCTGCCCCAAAAAAGGTGATGGATTAAAAAAAGCCCTTTGTAAACTATACAGTACTAGGCTTTGGGGATACAAGGGTGAACAAAAGTAGGACAAAGTAATGCCCTCATGTAGGTTACAGTCTAGTAGGGGAGAGAGACATCACTCATATAATCACACAAATAAATGGAAAAACCACAACTGATATAAGGGAAAGTGCATGCCCTATCCCTATGAGATTAAAATGAAAATAGCTAAAATTGACTGAGCATTTACTATGTGCCGTACACTGTAAAGTATTCCCATGGATCTTCTAACTTAATACGGCCACCACATGACAGTTTCTATTATTGCTTTCATTTTACAGAGAGAAAGCAAAGACCCAAATAAGTCATGGAACTTGACCAAGTCGCACAGCGGGTAAGTGGTGGAGCTACAACCTCAGTCTGCAAAATGAAATAAAACATGTAAAGTGCTTAGTACACAGTAAGTATTCAATCAATGTTGGCTGTTACTTTTATGTCATTGTTACCACTTATTACGGTCCTCTAGGGTACAGAGCCTGTAGCTGTGTCTCCAACGATCAGGCCTACATGTAGCCTCATTCTACAGAAGACGGAGGATCTGAGAAAATAACTCTTCTCCCAGTCACTCAGCTAATAAATGCTGGAGCCAGATATAAACTGCCCCCCAAAAAATGCATGTAAAGTGCCTGGTCCATCGTTAAGTACTCACGAAGTGTTAGCTGGTGGTATTAACTATATTTTTCGCGATCCTACACGGCAGAGAGTGTGTCCGATGAACCCCCTTGCCCCCAGCCAAGGAGCTGTCCGGCACAGAGCAGGTGCTTAGTAAGGGTTTGCTGAATGAGCAGAAGCCCCTCACCTGCAGCAGCGGCAGGAGCAGCTGGTTGAGCCTCCGCCGCTCCATGAGGCTAACGGCGCCCTCGCCAGTGCGGCCCATCTCGTTCAGCAGCACCAGCACCGCGATTTTATACGGCGTCACCCAGTCCTTGATACCGAACACGTTGGCGTGCACCACCCCATTGGTCATCATGGGGTTGAAGTAGAGGCTCTCGTGGACGCTGGCCATGGCGCCCCAGGACTACGTCCAGGAGCCTTGGTGCGCACCGCAGCCAGGTTCCCACTCAGAGAACGCCACCACGCTCCCTAGGCCTCCGCCCGCCGGCGCCGTATCCCAGGGAACTGGCATCCTCCCGACGGCACGCCGTCGGCCAATCAGAGCAACCAGACCAGAGCACGAGGGAGCAGTACAGCCAATCAAAATGCCTAGAAGTACTGTGAAGGGTGGGGCAAAGGCGGTGCACCTAAAGACTGAGTCCCTACAGAAACTCTTGCGGAAGGAGAGCGGGTTCCCGGTCCACGTGGACTGGCACCGAGTGAAAGTGAGTCGAAGCTTGCGGGCAAGGTCTGAACGGCCAGGAGGGCTGCCCAGTTTGTTCATTTTATTTAAAAATAATTAAAATTAAATTCAAAAATGATTGCGTTTAAAAGCAAAGAAGTTAAGGAATTCTTTGGTGGTCCAATGGTTAGAACTCGGCACTTCCACTGCAGAGGCTCGGGTTCCATTCCTGCTCGGGGAACTAAGATCCCGCATGCCGCGTGGCACGGCCGTAAGTAAATAAATAAATGTAATGGCAAGTCTGCCACTGAGAACAACAACAAAAAAGCAACGAAGTTAAACTTGCACCTTTAAAATTTGTATTTAATTCATTATGCTAATTTTTAAATTCAAAGTTTGGAAGTTTCATTTAGCTCTTTTTTAATGCGCGAATAAACATATTTTTCCTCGGTATTTCACAAACGCCATTTGCAGACAGCCAGGTCAGGTTGCAAGTGGCCATGTATGCTTACGTGTAATAGGAGATAATTGTCACCTCCGTGTGGTGAATCTCTGTTTCCTACCTAATATTATATTCTGGCATTCATGGCCCTCAAACTCAATCCCTAGACAATAGTTTTAATCTGAGTTTTCACAACTTCCCTTCCATTCTTCTGTACCTTTCCCAGGACACTTACTTCTGTACAGTCTAAATTACTACTAATAATGATTTGCTTTCCGTACTAGTCTACATGTCCCTTAAAAGAAATACCACCTGCTCAGGGGAGCTCCCTGGCGGCCCAGTGGGTAGGACTCTGCGCTTTCACTGCCGTTGGCCCTGGTGCAATCCCTGGTGGGGGAACTAAGATACTGCAAGCTGCGTGGTGCGACCAAAAAATAAAACAAACAAACAAAACACCTGCTCTTCAACTCTGGTTACACACACTATGCCTAGGGCCTGGTTTTTGTTGTCTCAATTGCTCTTTGTTTAATGAATCATGAATGAATATGTGGTTTTAGTTCACACAAAAAACCACAGAAGGAGGCAGACACATATAGGCTAAATAACTGGGCCAGAAGTCATTGATAGCTTGGAATACAAGACCTAACTTCCATACCTTGAGAACGAGAACTCTGAACATTTTAGACATATGATTACATGTATTTTAGACCTACAACTCTGTACATTTCACCACATTCAATTCTTATGTAACTGTCTTTTTTTTTTTTTTTGGCTGCGCTGGGTCTCCGTTGCTGCGTGCAGGCTTTCTCTAGTTGCAGAAGCGGGGGCTGCTCTTCGTTGCGGTGCGCGGTCTTCTCACTGCGGTGGCTTCTCTCGTTGCGGAGCACGGGCTGTAGGCGCGCGGGCTTCAGTAGTTGTGGCTCACAGGCTCTAGAGCACAGGCTCTGTAGTTGTGGCGCACGGGCTTAGTTGCTCTGTGGCATGTGGGATCTTCCTGGACCAGGGCTCGAACCCGTGTCCCCTGCATTGGCAGGAGGATTCTTTTTTTTTTTTTTTTTTAACATCTTTATTGAAGTATAATTGCCTTACAATGGTGTGTTAGCTTCTGCTTTATAACAAAGTGAATCAGTTATACATATACAATATGTTCCCATTTCTCTTCCCTCTTGCATCTCCCTCCCTCCCACCCTCCCCATCCCATCCCTCTAGGTGGTCACAAAGCACCGAGCTGATCTCCCTGTGCTATGCGGCTGCTTCCCACTAGTTATCTATTTTACATTTGGTAGAGTATATATGTCCATGACACTCTCTTACCCTGTCACATCTCACCCCACCCCCTCCCCATATCCTCAAGTCCATTCTCTAGTAGGTCTGTGTCTTTATTCCCGTCTTGCCACTAGGTTCTTCATGGCCTTTTTTTTTTTTTTTTTTTCCCTTAGATTCCGTATATATGTGTTAGCATACTGTATTTGTTTTTCTCTTTCTGACTTACTTCACTCTGTATGACAGACTCTAACTCCATCCACCTCATTACAAATACCTCCATTTCATTTCTTTTTATGGCTGAGTAATATTCCATTGTATATATGTGCCACATCTTCTTTATCCATTCATCTGTCGATGGACATTTAGATTGCTTCCATGTCCTGGCTATTGTAAATAGAGCTGCAATGAACATTTTGGTACATGACTCTTTTTGACCTATGGTTTTCTCAGGGTATATGCCCAGTAGTGGGATTGCTGGGTCGTATGGTAGTTCTATTTGTAGTTTTTTAAGGAACCTCCATACTGTTCTCCATAGTGGCTGTATCAATTTACATTCCCACCAACAGTGCAAGAGTGTTCCCTTTCCTCCACACCCTCTCCAGCATTTATTGTTTGTAGATTTTTTGATGATGGCCGTTCTGACCGGTGTGAGATGATATCTCATTGTAGTTTTGATTTGCATTTCTCTAATGATTAATGATGTTGAGCATTCTTTCATGTGTCTGTAGGCCATCTGTATATCTTCTTTGGAGAAATGTCTATTTAGGTCTTCGGCCCATTTTTGGATTGGGTTGTTCGTTTTTTTGTTATTGAGCTGCATGAGCTGCTTGTAAATCTTGGAGATTAATCCTTTGTCAGTTGCTTCATTTGCAAATATTTTCTCCCATTCTGATGGTTGTCTTTTGGTCTTGTTTATGGTTTCCTTTGCTGTGCAAAAGCTTTTAAGTTTCATTAGGTCCCATTTGTTTATTTGTGTTCTTATTTCCATTTCTCTGGGAGCTGGGTCAAAAAGAATCTTGCTGTGATGTATGTCATAGAGTGTTCTGCCTATGTTTTCCTCTAAGAGTTTGATAGTGTCTGCCCTTACACTTAGGTCTTTAATCCATTTTGAGTTTATTTTTGTGCATGGTGTCAGGGAGTGTTCTAATTTCATACTTTTACATGTACCTGTCCAATTTTCCCAGCACCACTTATTGAAGAGGCTGTCTTTTCTCCACTGTATATGCTTGCCTCCTTTATCAAAAATAAGGTGCCCATATGTGTGTGGGTTTATCTCTGGGCTTTCTATCCTGTTCCATTGATCTATATTTCTGTTTTTGTGGCATGCGGATTCTTAACCTCTGCGCCACCAGGGAAGTCCCTCCATTGAGTTTTGTTTTTATCTTGAGACCCTAGTTCTTGCAGCTCTTTCAATTATCAGCTTTCCTAGAAAATAATCCCCCAACCACACACACACACAAAAAAAATAGCAAATGTTTGTTGGTCTGGTCTGGGGGTTTTGTTTTGTTTGATTTGATTTTTGCTTGAGCTTGATTGAGAAGGGTTTTTGGCTCTTGCAACCAAAGTCATCAATAAAGGTAATAATAAATAATTGAAAGTACTGAAATCAATTCATCCCACCAGAATTGTTTAGTACCCAGAAAGACCTTCAGTCTCCATGATTTGTTCCTATATGAGCCTTTATTTCATCCTATGTGTTATTCAGGAACTGTCCCCCTTCTTTCCTCAGTCATCATGTAGTCTCCTGGCAATCAGAGAAAACATGATTCAAATATAGTCATGATTGATGAAACAAGAAGAAAGTTGGCCTGGGAATCACAGACCCCAAGTTCTAGTCTTGTCCTTGAAACTAACTAGCTCTGTGATTCAGGTAGCTACTTACTCTTCCCTGGAACTTGGCTCAGTCACATTAACAGTGAAAGGTTTGGACTTGATGATGTGTTAAGTCCTCTGCAGTGCTAAGAGTCTATAACTTGTTACTCTTTATTAAAAAAATTTTTACTGTGGCAAAAAACACATAACATAAAATTTACCATTTTAACCACATGAAGTGTACAATTCAGCAGCGTTAAGTACATTCACAATGATGTGCAACCTTCACTACTGTCTAGAACCAGAACTTTTTCATCACCCCAAAAAGAAAACCCATACACATTAGTAATAACTCCTCATTCATCATGTGATGGTAACACACAGCATTAATAAGGTTTGTAGGGCTTCCCTGGTAGTGCAGTGGTTGAGAATCTGCCTGCCAATGCAGGGGACACGGGTTCGAGCCCTGGTCTGGGAAGATCCCACATGCTGCGGATCAACTAGGCCCGTGAGCCACAATTACTGAGCCTGCGCGTCTGGAGCCTGTGCTCCGCAACGGGAGAGACCGCGACAGTGAGAGGCCCGCGCACCACGATGAAGAGAGGCCCCCGCTTGCCGCAACTGGAGAAAACCCTCGCACAGAAACGAAGACCCAACACAACCAAAAATAAATAAATAAATAAAATTTAAAGAAAAAAAAGTAAGGTTTGTAGGAAACAGGTAGTTTCACATACTACTGGAAGGGATATAAGTTGGCACAGCCCTTCGATGTGTCCAGGCACGAAACAGATGCCTCTCCAGATGTTTCAAACACAGGTAAATTAATACAAAGAATTGACTCCACAGGTGATGGAAGATCTGAGAAGCCAAACAGGATAGAGGTTAGCAGTAACAACAAGATGCCACCGGGCTTCCCTGGTGGCGCAGTGGTTGGGAGTCCGCCTGACAGTGCAGGAGACACTGGTCCGGGAGGATCCCACATGCCGCGGAGCAGCTAAGCACGTGCGCCACAACTACTGAGCCTGCGTTCTGGAGCCCATGAGCCACGGCTGCTGAGCCCGTGTGCCACAACTGCTGAAGCCCGCGCGCCTGGAGCCCGTGCTCCACAACAAGAGAAGCCACCGCAATGAGAAGACCGCGCACCGCAACGAAGAGTAGCCCCTGCTCGCCACAACTAGAGAAAGCCCGCTCCCAGCAACGATGACCCAACACAGCCAAAAATAAATAAATTAATTTTTAAAAAAAAAAGATGCCACCATTCCCAGGAGAGAGGGCACAAAGGAAAGAGATGGTTACCAGAGCCCACAGTCTGAGGCCACTGAGTGGGAACCGGAACTGCAGGTAAATGCAACCACTGCAGGAGGATGTTGCTTGAGGAGGAGAGAGAGGGCAAGAAATACCATGGCCTCTCCCTCCAGTCTCCCTCCAGAGTCTCCTGTTCAACCCAGACAGTTGACCCAGGAGCTGGGAAAGGAAGCATGCAAGGGGATTCCCTGGTGGTCCAGTGGTTAGGACACGGCACCTTCACTGCCAAGGGCCAGGGTTCAATCCCTGATCAGGGAACTAAGATCCCACAAGCCACGCAGTGTGGCAAAAAAAAAAAAAATATATATATATATATATATATACATATATTCAATTGAAAAATAAAGAAGTGTGCAAGCATCACCACTGACTATTCCAGAACATTTTCATCACCCCAAAAAGAAACACCATACCCATTAGCCGTCACTCCCCATCCTGCCTCCCTCTAGCTGCTGGCAACTACTAATCTACTTTCTCTATGGATTTGCCTACCCTGGACATTGCATATCAGTGGAATCATACAATATGTGGTCTTTTGTGTACATTTAGCATAATGTTTCTGAGGTTCATCCATGTTGTAGCATGTATCATTACTTCATTCCTTTTCACGTCTAAATGGTATTCCATTATATGGATAGACTATATTTTGATTATCTGTTCATCTGTCAGTAGACATTTGGGTTATTTCCACCTTTTGGCTATTGTGAATCATGGTACTGTGAACATCTGTTTATAGGTCTTTGTGTGAACATGTGCTTTCAACTTTCTTGGGTATATACCTAGGAGTGGAATTTCTGGATCATTTAACTTTTTGAGGAACTGCCAGACTCTTTTCCACAATGGCCGCATCATTTCACATTACCACCAGCAATGAATGAGGGCAGCCACATTTTAACGAGGATCAGGAACTCAGCTTGCTATTTAATCATGAATCATGATTAGCAATGTCATGATTATGAAAGAACTGAATAATCATCAAAGATGTTTAAGTTGTTCTGAGTAATGGATGACTATATCCATGATTTTATGTGTCTCTGAACACTGTCTTCCCCAAGTAGAATTGTGCCAGGTAGAACCAATTGTCCCCATTGCTCATTAGAGAGTACCTCACCAGCAGCTAAGTGCCGGCATGTCCTCTGCAGCTCCCAAGACAGATGGAAAAGCCAACAGTGTTACCAAATGCCTGCTTTACCCACTGATCAGATACAAAACTTCCAAAAATTACAAACCCTAATGGTGGTTGTTTTGCAATTCTAAGACATCATGTTAGAGGAAATAGATAATTGCTCTGATTGCTCTGAACAAGGAAAATATAATGTGTGAACCAGGTCTCCTGTGTGCATGCATAAACACTTTCTTTTGATAATTCAAGAAAATCCAGCTGAGAGGGAAGAAAATATCTCCTATTGAATAAAATGAGCCCCGACTTTGCAAGAGTCATGTAGAGTCTCAGGGCTCAATCAATATGAAAGTTCTGGGTAATTAACTGAGCTGCTGGGGAAACTTGGCCACTAGCCTGACAAGCATCACTAAGTATTTCCAGACCCAAGGTAACATTCCAACTTCTCAAAGCTCAGGAACTGAATTGACCTTGTTCCCTGGGGAAGGAAACTCTCCTTGTTTCCTCTGGACCTCCTATGTCCTCCAAAGTAGACATCACCACCTGCAGCTGGAGGGATGAATGGACTAATTAATTGAGGGTGAGTTTACGTTTCTGTTGTCAACTCTCATCATTTGTTTGCTTGAACCCACTTTCCATATCTCTTAGTGCCAGTAAGCAAAAGATAATATACATTCCGTAATTTTCACAAGTATATGAGTACATTTTACACTCACCATTTTCATTTCTTTGCAGATACCCTGACTCACTCCCAATACTCGACTTAACGGCAGTTTCTGGTAGAAGTGGCTGCTTTCAGTAACAGAAGCAGAAACTACATTGACTCATTGCTTTTCTTTCTTTACAGGATGATTAACTCCTTAGTTTGTAAAAACATTTTTATACATTTCAGTTTACAGGAATTTCTGGATCCATAATGTCTGATGATCATCTAATGCCAAATAGTGGCAATGTGTATCTCTCTACTGTAGCAATAATGCTGTGTAACAACTACAAAACCTTGAAGGTATAACAAGAAGCATGTTTGCTTGCACATCTGGATGGTAGGCTAGGGAGCTCTGCTAATCTTGCTGGGGCTTGATCTCAGATGGCTGATTGGGTGATCTAGAATGGATATGACTGGGGACAACTGGAGTGGCTCTCTCTATGGGTCTCTCCTCCTCTCGCAGGCTACCCCAGAGAAATGTTCTCATGGTGGAGGCAGAGGTGCAAGAGAGAAAGTGGAAAGAAGTATGCCCTAGAGTCCTAAGCTAAGTGATGGCTCACATCAGTACTTCTGCTGCATTCTATTAGCTAAAGCAGAAGGCCAGCCCAGATCCAAGTGTCAGGAAATAGTGTCTCTTTGGCAAGAGGAGCTACATAGCATCAAGTGGGGACAGAAGGAAAGGTAAAGAATTGGAGCCAAAAGTGCAATTCACTAGAGGCTGTCCATTCTCATCCCCTTAATCCTCAGCTTATTTAGGTAGAGTTGGGTCCAAGAGGAATAGATGTGACTGATTTTTGTGTGTTTAATCTCACCAAACATTTATATAAATAGATGCATGGGCTGTCTTAGTTTGCTCAAGCTGCCATAACAAAATACCATAGATTGGCTGGCTTCCACAACAGGAATTTATTTTCCCTCAGTTCTGGTGGCTGGGAAGTCCAAGATCAAGGTGCAGGCCAATTCAGTTTCTGGTGCTAGCTCTCTTCTTGGCTTACAGATGGCCACCTTCTCACCATGTCCTCATAATTGCAGAAAAAGAGAGCTCTCTGGTGTCTCTTCTTATAAGGACGCTTATCCCATCATGAGGGCTCCACCCTCATGACCTCATCTAAACCTAATTACCTCCCAAAGACCCATCTCCAAATACCATCACATTGGTGTTTCAACATGTGAATTTGAGGGGGGACACAATTTAGTTCATAACATGAGCTAAACTTAATTTAAATTTGGTATCTTCATTCCTTTTTAATTCTTTCCCCCAAATGTATTTCTCACTTCAGCTGTGAATGAAACTTCCTAATATTAGAAATCAAAGTCAGAACTTAACTCTGGAGTCTCAGAGATTGATCAGAATATCATGGAATTTCTTAGTCTTTAAAAACATGTCTATCTCTACTAGAGTTAAGGATAAAATATGCACTTGATCTAAAGTTTCACTTGATCTGAAACTTGAGGGAATGATTAATCAGTCCTTACCACGCCAGATTTATTGGAAAATTCAAAGTGATTTCATGCTTCCCAGCCAAAGCATTGGAGGTCATCCTTCCCATAAGCTTCTGGAACTTCCGAGCATTATTCATTCAATCTTAAAAACTGCATGAATCTTTCATTCTTTATTTTCAGGCTCTTAAAGGCCTTGAACCTTTTTTGAAAAGGTTGAAAATTGAAAGCAATTAAGTTGCCTGAGATCTTCTCTGATAGCCTGTTCATTTTAAGTTCTTTGGACAGGTATTTTATTCATTGTGTGTGTAGGAGAGAAAGGAAGGAAACTCTTCTTCAGGATCTCAGTTTGTGCCTATCAATGAGTTAAAGAATGGACATCTTGCTTTATTTATTTATTTGGCTGCGTCGGGTCTTAGGCTCTTCGTTTCAGCGCGCGGGCTCAACACAGGCACGCGGGCTGTAGAGCGCACAGCCATAGTTGCCCCGCGGCATGTGGAATCTTAGTTTCCCCCACCAGGGATCGAACCCGTGTCCCCTGCATTGGAAGGCGGATTCTTAACCACTGGACCACCAGGGAAGTCCGAAGAATGAACATCTTTAAGAAGAGATAAAGGTTCAGAGAAGAAACCCATTATCCCAGAGAAAAGATGCGATTAATTTGTTCACAGAATGTCTTAAAGACAGATATATTCGTGATGTGTTTCTGGCCTGGCTACCCACCCTCCACATCTGGAAAGGTACAGCCCTTGGAACAGGAATTCAAGAAGGCTTTTGTTCAACCTAATGAATATCTCATGACAAGAGCATTATTGATAAATCATCAGTCAGCAAAAGAAATTCTAAATTCTTCTAAAACCAGTATTAATATCCCTGTATGAGGAATTTATAAAATAAAAACTAGATTTTGGGAGTTTAACACCAAAATTAATTCCTTTTATCAACTGCTTTATGTTTAAAGATGTTTCTGACCAGCCCTGACAAAACTTATATATGCCACAGGAAATAGGTAGGAGGATAACACAAAAATAACAGTGGTTATCAATTCTCTTATTCACCAGATATTTTGTTATCATCTAGTATGTGCTAGGTACCTAGCTAGACGCTGGTAAAATAGTGATGAATGAGACACTAGTTCAGACATAGACAAGCCATAAACAGGGACAACCACAATGAGACTCCACACCCACTAGGATATCTGTAATAAAAAAGATGGACGATAACAAATGTTGGAAAGGATGTGGAGAAATTGAAACACCCATGCATTACCGATGGGAATGGAAAAGTTTGACGGTGCCTCAAAAAGCTAAACTTAGATTTGCCATACGACACAGCAGTTCCACTCCTATGTACATACCCAAGAGAATACAGATATATATCCACGCAAAATTTGTACACAAATGTTCACAGTAGCAGCATTCACAGTAGTCAAAAGATGGATGCAACCCAAATGTACATCAACTGATGAGTGGATGAACAAAATGTGGTATATCCATATAATGGAATATTTTTCATCTGTAAAAAGGAATAAAGCACTGATACATGTTATAACATGTATCAACCTGGAAAACATTTTGCTAAGTGAACGAAGGCAATGCAGAAGACCACACATTGTATGATTCCATTTATATGAAATGTCCAGAATAGGCAAATCCACAGAGATGAAAGCAGAGTAGTGGTTTCAGGGGTTAGGGGGTGGGGGAGAAAAGGCAGTACTGTTTAATGGGTATAGGGCCTCTTTTTAGGGTGATGAAATTGTTTTGGAAGTTAGATAGAGGTGATAGTTGCACAACATTGTGAATGTGCTAAATGCCACTGAATTGCACGTTTTATTTTATTTATTTATTTGTTTGTTTCTGGCTGTGCCGTGTGGCTTGTGAGATCTTAGTTCCCTGACCAGGGATTGAACCCAGGTCCCGGCAGTGAAAACGCTGAGTCCTGACCACTGGACTGCTAGGGAATTCCTGAATTGTACATTTTAAAATGATGAATTTTGTTATTTGTATTTTACCTCAATTTAAAAAATTAATTGAGTTGATTTATCTCATTTTGCAATCATTATGACTGCATATCTATGTATTTATACATGTAGAGTGTTATTGCAAATGAACCCGGCTGGGTTAAGGCACACATGGAAAAATCTGTCTCTTTAGTTCCTTCTTGCACGTACAAGATACAGTCATACGGTCAATTTCTACTTTTTAATTGGTTTATCAGGTACATATTAATACTTACCCTTGTTATCCTGACCAGGATATATAGAACGTAAGTAGTTTTTCAGTAGAAAAACTGTAATAAAAGCATAGTAGTTTAACAGCTTTAAAAATCACTATCCTGGGAATTCCCTGGTAGTCCAGTGGTTAGGACTCTGCACTTCCACTGCAGGGGGCACAGGTTTGATCCCTGGTCGGGGAAATAAGATCCCGCATGCTGCACTGTGTGGCCAAAAAAAAAAGTGTCAAAATAACTTAAAAAAATAAAATCACTATCCTACCTTCAAATTAAACTGATATTGAACATTACTATGACACTGAATTTATTTTTAAATGTTTACATAACCATATATTTTTCAGATTATAAAGTAATCCACGCTTATTGTAGAAAACTTGGAAAATATAGGAAAGGATAAAGCAGAAAAAGCAAAATTACCTATCATATCACAACTGAGTGATAATTTTAATGTCACCTCAGTTTATTTTCTTTATCTTTGGTCATTGCTGAATCTCCATACATATAGCAGCATCTGGCATATAATAGCCATATGATAAATATTTGTTAAATATATTAATGATTGGATCTTTGTTGAAAGTTAAACCAAGCAAATTTTACCATGAAATTAATTAAAGTATGTGTATAATTTTGTTGGCTTGATATCTTTCAATTTTCAAGTTTGCAGTACTGAGGAAGTATTACAGACAGATCCAAATCACAGAGCAGAGATGGGTACTCTAGGCCAAGGAACAGTCTCTTTAAAACCATCCAATCAGAATTCAGTTCATTCACTGAAACATTTTATTACTTGAATATACTCAGCCACATCTCACATAGGAAGGCGATCTCCTTTGCTGATTTGGAAGCTACATTAACTTTTACTAGCCTCTGGTACGTGGTTTGGATTTGTCAAGACTTATTCTTCCCCAAAGCTGAGCTCATCAAAAGTGATGGGGAAGTCTTTTGATGGTGGATAAATTTTCCAGTGCCTTAGGGGAGAATGCTAATGAAAGACTGGTGGAAAGGATTCAGCATTCTAGATGCCAATAAGAACATTCCTGATTCATGGTAAGAGGTCAAAATGTAAACATGAATAGGAGTTCAGAAGAAGTTTATTCCAGCCCTCAGGGATGACTTTGAGGGGTTCAAGACTTTAGTAAAGGACGTCACTGCAGATGTGGTAGGAATAGCAAGAAAACTAGAAATAGAGGTGGAGACTAAAGATGCGATTGGGTTACTGCAGTCTCATGATAAAACTTGAACGGCTGAGGAGTTTCTTCTCATAATTTCTTTTTTTTTTTTAAGTGAGGCCACGTCGCCTGGGCCTGAGATCATTTGGTTTATTTATTTATTTATTTAAAAGATTTATTTATTATTTTATTTATTTATTTATTTATTTTTTAGAATTTTGTTTACTTTTTATACAGCAGGTTCTTATTAGTCATCCATTTTATACATATTAGTGTATATATATCAATCCCAATAGCCCAATTCATCACACCACCATCCCCCTGCGGCTTTCCCCCCTTGGTGTCCATACATTTGTTCTCTACATCTGTGTCTCTATTTCTGCCCTGCAAACCGGTTCATCTGTACCATTTTTCTAGGTTCCACATATACGCATTAATATACGATATTTGTTTTTCTCTTTCTGACTTCACTCTGTATGACAGTCTCTAGATCCAGCCACGTCTCTACAAATGACCCAATTTCGTTCCTTTTTATGGCTGAGTAATATTCCATTGTATATATGTACCACATCTTCTTTATCCACTCGTCTGTCCATGAGCATTTAGGTTGCTTCCATGACCTGGCTTTTGTAAATAGTGCTGCAATGAACATTGGGGTGCATGTGTCTTTTTGAATTATGGTTTTCTCTGGGTATATGCCCAGTAGTGGGATTGCTGGGTCATATGGTAATTCTATTTTTAGTTTTTTAAGGCACCTCCATACTGTTCTCCATAGTGGCTGTTATCAATTTACATTCCCACCAACAGTACAGGAGGGTTCCCTTTTCTCCACACCCTCTCCAGCATTTGTTGTTTGTAGATTTTCTGATGATGCCCATTCTAACTGGTGTGAGGTGATACCTCATTGTAGTTTTGATTTGTATTTCTCTAATAATTAGTGATGTTGAGCAGCTTTTCATGTGCTTCTTGGCCGTCTGTATGTCCTCTTTGGAGAAATGTCTATTTAGGTGTTCTACCCATTTTTTTTTTTTAATGTGTTGCTATTTTTTTTTTAATTTTATTTATGTTTGTATGTATGTATGTATGTATGTGTGTATGTATGTATGTATGGCTGTGTTGAGTCTTCGTTTCTGTGCGAGGGCTTTCTCCAGTTGCGGCAAGCGGGGGCCACTCTCTTCATCGCGGTGCGCAGGCCTCTCACCATCGCGGCCTCTCTTGTTGCGGAGCACAGGCTCCAGACGCGCAGGCTCAGTAATGGTGGCTCACGGGCCTAGTTGCTCCACGGCATGTGGGACCTTCCCAGACCAGGGCTCGAACCCGTGTCCCCTGCATTGGCAGGCAGACTCTCAACCACCGCGCCACCAGGGAAGCCCTACCCATTTTTTGATTAGGTTGTTTGTTTTTTTAATGTTGAGCTGCATGAGCTGTTTATATATTTTGGAGATTAATCCTTTGTCCGTTGATTCATTTGCAAATATTTTCTCCCATTCTGAGGGTTGTCTTTTCGTCTTGTTTGTAGTTTCCTTTGCTTTGCAAAAGCTTTTAAGTTTCATTAGGTCCCATTTGTTTATTTTTGTTTTTATTTCCATTACTCTAGGAGGTGGATCAAAAAAGATCTTGCTGTGATTTATGTCAAAGAGTGTTCTTCCTATGTTTTCCTCTAAGAGTTTTATAGTGTCTGGTCTTACATTTAGGTCTCGAATCCATTTTGAGTTTATTTTTGTGTATGGTGTTAGGGAGTGTTCTAATTTCATTCTTTTACATGTAGCTGTCCAGTTTTCCCAGCACCATTTATTGAAGAGACTGTCTTTTCTCCATTGTATATTCTTGCCTCCTTTGTCATAGATTAGTTGACCATAGGTGCGTGGGTTTATCTCTGGGCTCTCTATCCTGTTCAATTGATCTATATTTCTGTTTTTGTGCCAGTACCATATTGTCTTGATTACTGTAGCTTTGTAGTATAGTCTGAAGTCAGGGAGTCTGATTCCTCCAGTTCCGCTTTTTTCCCTCAAGACTGCTTTGGCTATTCAGGGTCTTTTGTGTCTCCATACTATTTATTTATTTTTTAAATTTATTTTTGGCTGTGTTGAGTCTTAGTTGCAGCACACGGGATCTTTGTTGAGGCACACGGGGTCTTTTGTTATGGCACACCAGCTTCTCTCTAGTTGTGGCGTGCAGGTTTTCTCTTCTCTAGTTGTGGCATGTGTGTTCCAGGGTGCATGGGCTCTGTGGTTTTTGGCACGTGGGCTTTAGTTGAGGCACGCTTGCTCAGTAGTTGTGGCACGTGGGCTTAGTTGCCCTGCAGCATGTGGGACCTTAGTTCCCTGACCAGGGATCCAACCCACGTCCCCTGCATTGCAAGGCGGATTCTTTACCACTGGACCACAAGGGAAGTCCCTCATAGTTTCTTGAGATGCAATCTACTCCTGATGAAGATGATGTGAAGATTGTTGAAATGATGACAAAGGATTTAGAATATTACATAAATTTAGTTGATAAAGCAGTGGTGGGGTTTGAGAGGATTGACTCCAATTTTGAAAGAAGTTCTGCTGTGGGTAAAATGCTATCAAACAGCACTGCATGCTACAGAGAAGTCGTCCGTGAAAGGAAAAGTCAACCAATGGGGCAAACATCACTGTTGTCTTATTTTAAGAAATTACCACAGCCCCCTAAGCACCCTGATCAGTCAGCAGCCATCATCAAGACCCTCCACTAGCAAAAAATTACAACTCACTGAAGTGTAAGATGGTGGTTAGCATTGTTTAGAAGTAAGGTATTTTAAAATTAAGGTATGTGCATTTTTTAGACATAAGGCTAATGCACACCTGATAGACTACAGTATAGTGTTAATATAAGGTTGTTTTGCTTTGTTTTTGGCTGAGCTGAGCGGCTTGCAGGATCTCAGTTCCCTGACCAGGGATTGAACCCAGGCCACAGCAGTGAAAGCGCCGAATCCTAAGCACTAGACCGCCAGGGAATTCCCTAACATAAGTTTTACGTGCACTGGGAAACCAAAAAATTCACATGACTGGGACTTCCCTGGTGGTCCAGCAGTTAAGATTCCGAGCTCCCAGTGCAGGGGGACCGGGTTCAATCCCTGCTCAGGGAACTGGATCCGCATGCTGCAAGTAAAGATCCCTCACTCCACAACTAAAAATCCCTCACGCCGCAACAAAGATCCTGCATGCCGAAACTAAAGACGTGGTGCAGCCAAATAAATAAGTACTTTTTAAAAAACTCACGTGACTCAGTTTTATTGTGGTGGTCTGGAATGGAATCTGCAATATCTCCAAGGTATGCCTGTATTACAAAGGGGTTAGTGATGATCAAAAAGAATGTTAAATTACTCCCCAAACTTAAGCCTTGGGGTTAGAGAGCCCTTTCATCAGCTGTGATATACAAGTTAGGAACGGTGCCAGTTTGAAGGATAAGGTGGTGAATTTCTTTGGTTTTACCTAAAGTGTCACTTGGTCTCAGTGTCTGCAGGAGAAGCCACGAGGACAGCTGTATAAGCAAGACTGGAGACACCAGATGGGTCAGGTTGTATCAGGATCTCCCCCAGAAACCTAGACATACTGGAATAGAAAACTTCCCTGGGGACTTCCCTGGTGGTCCAGTGGTTAAGGCTCTGCGCTCCCAACGCAGGTGGCCGAGGTTCGATCCCTGGTCAGGGAACTAGATCCCGCATGCTGAAACTAAAGATCCTGAGTGCCACAACTAAGACCCAGTGCAGCCAAATAAATAAATAAATATTAAAAAAAAAAGAAAACTTGCCTGACCACCCCAGCTGAAATGATTTCTTGGAGCAAGTCTTCAACACTCATTTGGCACATGTGTGTTCATTTATTTATTCATTCCAAAATATTTTATGAACACCCTTTGTTCAGTCTCATTCAGAGTGAGGTGGGAGTGAACCAAATCTGAGGAATGGGCAGGGAGTAGAGAGGATGTGCAGATGAGGAGGGAGTGGAGACTCACACCAAACCGAGGGGCTTGTCCCCAAAGATTTTGGGATACCTTCAAAACTATACACCTGATTCCTGATATCTCTTGCACAAATGGTAAGTATTCCTGCTTCATGCTACACACACACACACACACACACACACACACACACAATCTCAGGATAAATATTAAAACAGGAAAAATACATTTGGCAAACAGGTGCCAAGCGCAAGTCTTGGAGAGATGATTGAATATTTCGTTTTTTCCCCTGTTGATGATGAATCCATTTTGGAATGTAAATTTCAACTAATCTCTTAACTCCTCTACAGCCACTCTAGAGTAATAGGGAAGAAAATGGTAAGTTTCAGATTTGATTCTTCCTTTCCAGGTACAAATTATCCTGAGAACATAAATTACATGATTTACTTCTTTTTTTTCCAGAGAAAGCCTTTAGGGAGGAAATTAAGAGGGAAAACATCATGCTAGTAATTTTCTACACATAAATATTAGTTATTAAATAAGCATTGAGAGTAGAAATATGTTAGGGGAAAGAAATAGTTTGAATATTATTTATGCCCCCAGTTATTAAAGTGCTTATAAAACCTGTGACAAGGCCAAAATGAAAGGAAAAACTAATTTTTTGCTAAAAAAAATTGAGATGAAGTTAACCACCTTAAAGTAAACAATTCAGTGGCAGTTAGTACATTTATAATGTTGTGCAATCCCCCGCTCTACCTAGTTCCAAAACATCTTCATCATCCCTAAAGGAAATCTCATACCCATTAAGCAATTTCTGCCCAATCCTCCCTCCTCTCAGTCCCTGGAAACCACAAATCTGTGTTTCTACCTCTGTAGATTTATCTATTCTGGACACTTCATGTAAATGGACTCATATAATAAATGATCTTGTGTGTCTGGCTTCTTTCAGTTAGCATGCTTTTGACGTTCAGCTGCGTTATAACATGCGTTAGTACTTCATTTCTTTTTATGCCTGAATTAAAAATATATATATATGTATATACGCATACATCTCACTATTTATCCAATCATCAATTGATGGACATTTGGGTTATACATAACTTTTGGCTATTATGAATAGTGCTGTTATGAATGCTCATGTATAAACATTTATTTGAGTACCTTTTCAATTCTTTTGGGTATATCCCTAGGAGTGAAATTGCTAATTCTTTAAACTTTTCCCACTGCTCATAGAATCCAGCGTAGCCCAACCCTGAGCTGCTTACTGAGGGTGCCTGTTTTGGGGGAGAAACAAAGCCATTAGCAGGGTAGAGGAACTCTACTTATTAAGAACTAGAGTCTGATATATTCATCACACAGTAAAAACAAAAAGATCTTAATGGGGAATTGCCTGGTGGTCCAGTGGTTGGGATTGGCACTTTCACTGCTGGGCCAGGTTTGATCCCTGGTCAGGGAACTGGGATCCTGCCAGCCACATGGCACAGCCAAAAATAAATAAATAAATAAATAAAAGCAGTTTAAAAAAAATCTTAAGAGATGTATATACAATATGTTTTAGAAGGTATTTGAAAATATGGCTATCTAAGATTTGACAGTTATAGGATCTACCTTTTCATATTCAAGAGTCAGTTCCAAGCCAGTTAAGGCTGAAGGCCTGTTTATCTGTTACAAGATTCATCTTTCCCTAAAGCATATAGACACTGCAATATTTGGCTTGATGAAAAAATGTTAAACTCTACCAAAAGTAACAGAAATGCAGTCAAAACAAGAAAGATGCCATTATTTAGATACAGTATTAGCCAAGATTTAAATAAATTGATAAGTAAGTGCTAATTAAGGTGCAGGAAATCAGGGCCTTTCTTTACAAGACTGGTAAGAATGCAAATTGATACAGTGTGTCAGTGGACATATTTAGGAATGCATATCAATGCCTTAAAAAATGTTTATATTCTTTGATTCTACTTTTCTCTTTCTGGGTATTTAACCTTAGAGAATAACCATGAATACTCATGATGATTTATTAATGTACTGTTCATTGTAGTGTTATTATAATGAAAAATTGAGAGCTACCTAAAGTTCATCAATAGAAATTAGACATAAGTTATGGTTCACGCATAGGAAGAATACACATGCAACCAAATTATTTTGTAGAAAATATTTAATGACTTGGAATAATGCCCATGATATATTTTTAAATAGAAAATAATACATGTATACAATACCAAATTTCTAAAAATGGATATACATGCATAGAAAAAAGTCAGAAAATTTTCCCTCCTCTATAAAATGGGGATACTAATTAAGCATGCACCGCATGGAATGGTTATAAAGATGAAATTTAATGAGAACATTCATATTCCAATGCTCAGCATAGTGTCTAGCATATTTAAAGTCTTCAGTAAATGTTAATTATTGCTATTGTAGCTGTCAAAGGCTATACATTAAAATGCTAGTCTTAGTTATCTTTGGGTAGTAGAATTATGAGTGATTCTAATTTCGTTAAGTATGCTTTTCCATATTTTCCACAATTAATGTGGGGTTTTTTTTTTTTGTCTGCAGGGGAAAAAAAGAAGGAAAGAAAACATTAAAAGAAAGAACATTGACTCTCTCCAAGCAAGATAAGTCTGCTCAAGATAATTCTTACTTCCCTGCCAGAGTGGTTTGATAGCAGATAAAGGTTTTGATATTTTCGGAAAGGTATCCTAATCTTTGCTGCCTTCTCTTTTGATAAGAGTAGAGATGAACAGTGGTATCAGACAACTAAAAATAAATAAATAAAAAGCTTTCTATTAGGCCAGCTCTCCAGGATACTTCTATTCTTAGATATGAAATAAGATTTGGAGAGCAGTGCTTTAGAGGTTGGGCAAGAATTTTAAAAAGCCAGGGATTACAACAGAGGTCACTCATTTAAAATCAATCAAACAATCAAACTTGGATTATGTCATTCACCTGCTAGCATTTTTCATAGCAACCCTTTGCCTAACTTGGAAACTATACATTACTCAGCCAGGCATTTGAAGCCATTTCAAAGATAATTTTCAGAGTGAATTAAAACTTTTTTTTTTTTCTTAATCTAAGTTTTGGAGTTTCCAGCTTTCTACTTTGGGACTTTAAGTTCACACCCAGAGATAAAAGTGTCAAGATAAAATTCCAAGAACTGTTCTTTGGGCATCACTACCACA